>NC_132787.1:2523961-3260211 GCF_048418805.1 Vulpes vulpes
GAACTTTCTGCCTCACTCCGTCCACATCACCTGCCCCCTGCCCCCAGTCCTGCGTCTAGAGCCCCAGATTGCCGCAGGGGTCCGTGTGCCCCCCCTGGCAGGGGCATGTCCCATTTGCTGTCTGACTCGATACTCCAGGACACAGAGCACGGAGTGCCAGGGAGGGGAAGGGTGCCGGGAGGGGGTGTGGTGAGCATGGGACAAAAGCGGATGAACCTCCTTGTTTGAGCTAGCTGAATTGGGATGAGGACAGAAAAACAGCCTCCTTTCGAACTGGTTCAGACAGGTCGAGAGTCACCGAGCTCACTTTCAAAGGGAAAATCAGAGAATTCAGTTTCGAGTCCTTCTCGTTTCTAAGGTGCTGCGGTTTGTCCCCCAAGTCACCCCAACGGTAGCTCAAGGATCCCTCAAGTGTCTTCTTCTCTCTGTTAAGGACCTTTATCTACAGGATGCCGCCTCCGTGGACCGTGCCGAGAGGTCATCGGAAGGCCAGCGGACTAGAGAAAGACGGCCCTCAGCAGCCACTCAGAAATCAAGCTCACATCACTTTGGTTATGTCCATCTGGGATTATTCCAGGCCCTGCTTTGGATTTACTGCCCGGTGTGGTGTGCCCTGCAGAATGGGCCTCTCACCCTCCCCGAGTATCCGCAGCCAAGATGGCAAGAGGCTGTGGTGCTCACGGGCTCAGCTCCCTTGGGGCTTCCTGGGGGACCCGTCTCCCTGACAGTTCTCGTGCAACACAGAGCCTGGGCATTCACCCAGACTGTGAAGTTTCTCCCCTTTAGCCTCACACGATTCCGCACTGTCTACGCGGAGAAGGGAGGTGTCTCAGCCTCCTCCCCCAACTTTGTCTCATGCCCCTGTGCTCCCTGGCCCACACTCCTGGCTCCTGACCCCCACCTCAGAAATCTCCAGGTACTTTATTCTGCTTCCCTGGGGGATTCTATCAAACGTTTAAAGAGGAAACCATACCTGTTCTACTAAAGCTGTTCGGAAAGATAGAAAGAGATGGAGTACTTCCAGACTCGTTCTATGAGGCCAGCATCACCTTAATTCCAAAACCAGACAAAGACCCCACCAAAAAGGAGAATTATAGACCAATATCCCTGATGAACATGGATGCAAAAATTCTCAACAAGTTACTAGCCAATAGGGTCCAACAACACATTAAGAAAATTATTCACCATGACCAAGTGGGATTTATCCCCGGGACACAAGGCTGGTTCAACACTTGTAAAACAATCAACGTGATTCATCATATCAGCAAGAGAAAAACCAAGAACCATAGGATCCTCTCATTAGATGCAGAGAAAGCATTTGACAAAATCCAGCATCCATTCCTGGTCAAAACCCTTCAGAGTGTTGGGATAGAGGGAACTTTCCTCGACATCTTAAAAGCCATTTACGAAAAGCCCACAGCAAATATCATTCTCAATGGGGAAGCACTGGGAGCCTTTCCCCTAAGATCAGGAACAAGACAGGGACGTCCACTCTCACCACTGCTGTTCAACATAGTACTGGAAGTCCTCGCCTCAGCAATCAGACAACAAAAAGACATTAAAGGCATTCAAATTGGCAAAGAAGAAGTCAAACTCTCCCTCTTCGCCGATGACATGATACTCTACATAGAAAACCCAAAAGCCTCCACCCCAAGATTGCTAGAACTCATACAGCAATTTGACAGTGTGGCAGGATATTCTGATTTTTTTTTTTGATATTCTGATTTTTTAAAAAGATTTTATTTATTTATTTTAGAACGAGAGAAAGAGCACAAGCAGGGGGAGAGGGAGAAGCGACTCCCCGTTGAGCAAGGAAGCCTGACATGGGGCTCAATCCCAGGACCCCAGGATCATGACCTGAGCCGGAGGTAGACACTTAGCTGATTGAGCCACCTAGGTGCCCCTCTGATTTTTTTTTTTTAGATCAGAATTCCAGTAACTGCTTGTCTGAGTCACTCGTGATCCAATGCAAGCATGTGGAGTGAAAACAAGTGCAACAACAAAACGACTTTCACATGCTTATACCTTGTGTCCTCCGCTCCAATGGCAATTTCTTAGAGGATGAGGAGAGTGTCTTGGGCGTTTCTCTCTCACTGTCTGGCACAGAGCAGTACACACAGTAGGTGCTCAATTTTATAGCTATTGAATGACCGGTCTCTTCAGGCCTTGGGACACCCATTAGTCTAATGAACCCAAAGACTAGGGTGTGGAGCGAGCGTGGTGACTGATTAGAAGGTAGCCAACTCAGCGAAGGTTGGGACAGCTGGAGGTCCCACGGGGTAGGCAGAGGCAATCCCCTAACATCAGCTAGGAGGGGCACCTGTGCGTGGGCCGTGATGATGGCACCTGCCGGGAATCCCCCTCTGCCTCCTCCTCTTCCTCCTGTGTCACACCCACCATCACAACGGCATCGTCGCCATCACTGCCCCTCTTACAACCCAGTCCCCAGCACGAAAAGTCTGCGTCTTGGCTTCTAGCTGTCACCCTATCCCGTACCGTGCTGGTTAGGAACATGACCTTGAAACCAGATGCCCTCGAATTCCAGTCCCAGCTCCGATGTACTGGCTGACGGAGCCTGGGCAAGTTCTTTCACATCTCTAAGCCTCCGGTTCTTCACCTGTCAAGCGCACAAACGTCAGGGCTAAAACAGAAATCCTCCTAGTCCTCAGCACAATGCCCGGCGCATGCCATGTGAACAACTGATGGGAACTCTTCTTGTTGTCACTGTCACTATTACTCCAGTGGGTGCTCTCGCTGCCACCATCACTGCTACTCCGAGTAGTAAGTGCATCAGTCCCCACTGCCTGGAGCAGGTGCTCTGAAGCAGCCCTTGCCATGAGTGCTGGTGGGGGTACAAGCCCAGGTTCTGGGGGGGTCCTCAAAACCCCAATCAAAATGAGCCTGTTTCCCCAGCCTATCCCCCAAAACCGTCATTCACAACACTCTTCCGTCAGTCTGGGGCTTTGGCCCCAGATTAAGTTGTTTATGTAGATTCCTCTCTCTGGTGCACAGCCTCCTTGGTGGCTGCGGCCATATGTTGGTCAAGGGACTTACCCCCTTTATTGCCATTCACACAGTAGCACTTGCAGCCTGGCTGGGAAAACCATAAGAAACCACTTATGTGATGCCCTCCCACGCCCTCGCTGGGGCTAGGCGCCGCCAGGGAGCTGAGGAGACAGGGTTCCTAGGAGGAGCTCCCGCTGCTGCCTGCCGGGCTTTGGGGACAACACCACGTGGGGGGAAGACCCTCTGTGGGGCATTCCAGGCTCCATCCCACTGGCCCCCCTCCTCATCTCCACCCACCCTTCCCAGCAGCGGGAGCTCTGGTCTACTACTCTCTGGCTGATGCAAATGGGGGGAAGCTGCCCAGCTTACTTATAGGAAGCGGTCGGAGTCCACCAGATGGACTAGGGTAGCCACCAGATGCTTGTTTTTGAAGGAATTTTGGGGCATTTCACCCGGCCAGGACTACCTCAGCTGATAAACGGCTGCTCTCTCCTGTCCCCGAATTGAGTGGCTTCCTGAAGAGACCTGGAAGCTGGCAAACCAGCCCACCCTGCACCCAGGAGTGAAACGCAGGGACTCCCATGGTTTGGGCCCTGGGCATGGAAGGCTTCCCTCAGGGAGCACAAGGCCCAGGGAGACGTTCTCCCCAAGGAGAGAACAACTAGTGTCTGAGCACCTATTTGGGGCAGACAACGAGGCCTGGGAGCAAAAACACGGCTGCAGGAACTGCCAGCTGCCTGGAAAGGCACCGTCAAGTCACCACCACCCAGGCCTTGTGCATGGAAAGGCCCGATAATACCTACGCTGAGGGCCATGCAGACGCTGTGAGGCCATTTCCTCTATCGTCCTGGGGTCCGTTCCATTGCTGGACAGCTGGGGTCTTTAGAGACCCAAAGAGGGACCCCTGAGGACTCTGTCTTGGATCTAGATCTTTGAAGGCAAAACCTCCTGTTCTTTCCAAGTCTCCCCTCCTCTTTCATGAGCACTTCAGCTCCTCCATGAGACCAGATACCGGGAGATGGGTTCTCTCAGGAGGGAAATTTTGGGTTTTCAATGGCCCTTTCTGGATAAAACCAGACGTTTCCTCTGCTCCTTGCTGATAGATAAGGAAGAAGGAGGCAGCCCTGGAAAAATAAAGCAAGGAGATCTCTGGCGGGGATAAGTCTCCAGGTCCCTAATTAAGAGCACAGATAATGCCCGATCGGGCCACTCCAGTCTGCAAAGGCAGCATATTCCGCGGCTTCCAGAAACGCTTTGTTGCCGCACCGGCTGGGAGATCTCTGCGCGACCATTGCCAGTGGCCCCGGGGCCTTCAACACAAGGCAGGGCGACCGTGCAGAGACGCCCCTTTCCGGTGTCCTGGGCTCGATCGGATAAAAGGAGGCAGCGGCGGGGCGCTGCGCAGGGCGTGCTCTGTCCGTGGCGCCCGTGTCCTCCAGCTCTCTCCCACCATGAGTCGGCAGCTGCGCGTCAAGGCTGCAGGTGACACGGGTGGCTTCAGCGGGCGCTCGGCAGTGGTGCTCAGGAAGGCTGCGGGCGCTGCGGCTTCTTACCGCGCAGCTGGCAAAGGGCCTGGGGCCGGCTTCGGCTCTCAGAGCCTCTACAGTCTCGGAGGGAATCGGCGTAGTTCCCTCGGCGGGGCTGCTGGTGGCGTTCGGACCGCGGGCTCCAGCTTTGGGCCTGGCCCCGGGTATGGACGCGGCCGGGCCACTGGCTTTGCGGGCAGCATGTTTGGCAGCGTGGCCCTGGGGCCCGTGTGCCCGTCCGCGTGCCCGCCTGGGGGCATCCATCGGGTCACCGTCAACAGGAGCCTCCTGGCCCCCCTCAACGTGGAGCTGGACCCCGAGATCCAGAGAGTGCGCACCCAGGAGCGGGAGCAGATCAAAGCTCTGAATAACAAGTTTGCCTCCTTCATCGACAAGGTGGGTCTCAAGGGAGGAGGATGAGACGCTCGGTGGGATGCGAGCTGTTCCCTGCTGCCTGGGAGCGGTCAGGACGCTGTGGCTGGAAAGGTGGCAGCTGGGCCTCAGGAAGGGCTCCCCTGATTGGAACATGCTGTAAGCCGGGCAGCCCAAAGGGATAAAGGAACGTGTCGCTTCCTCGGGGGACTTTGGAAAGGGTGGAAAGTTGGGTACAGGGTAGCCCCATCTTGAGACAGAGGTGCTGGGTTTCTGGAGGACGGCCGGGTGACCTCTAGCTCTTTAAAGAAGACGAAGAGCTGGTAGAATCGGCAGTATCGGGAGAGGAGGGCTCAGGGTACAGAAGGAGCCCTTGGCCGAGCCTTCAGGGGCAGCATCTCCTGGGCGCCGAGTCAGGCAACGGAAGAAAGCCTTTCTTCTTCCGTGGGATTTCCTTCTTCCGTGAGTTTTCAGGGATTGTTTTTTTCCAGAAGGTTAGGGGGTGAGCACTTGTAAAAGGTCCAGTGTGCATGGAAGTCCAGCACTTGAGACAAATGACTTTAGAAAAATCGATATAACCTGAGAGTCAATAGTCGGTGTCCACGGACACGACCACCTCCATTGTGGTCCCAGGTGCGGTTCCTGGAGCAGCAGAACCAGGTGCTGGAGACCAAGTGGGAGCTGCTGCAGCAGCTGGATCTGAACAACTGCAGGAAGAACCTGGAGCCCATCCTCGAGGGATACATCGGCAACCTGCGGAAGCAGCTGGAGACGCTGTCCGGGGACAGGGTGCGGCTGGACTCGGAGCTGAGGAGCGTGCGGGACGTGGTGGAGGACTACAAGAAGAGGTGAGCGGGGGCCCCCCTCAAGCTCGCGAGTCCTGTTCCCAGAGGCTCCCGGGGAAACCCAATCTCTGTGCCACTTTTTAGGGGGGGAGGGAGCAAGCACCAGGACCAGGGGCTCACACCTCTCCCCTGGTTGTGGGGGAACCGGCTGCCCTGTTTGATGAGAACTTCCTAGCTGGTTGGGAGGAAGGAGTTCCACGCTCACTCATCTACTGACTGGTTCACTAGCCAGTCTGGGGAACCTAAGAGGCACCTGGATACTTTCCTAGGATCCAGTGAGTGGAATATAAATGAGGTATTTCAGCGGCATAGGCCTGCCACCCCCGGCCTGTACAGTGCTCCCTTCTCGGAGATCCTGCGGGGACTGTGCCTCCAAGCACTTACTTGCCTGGCCAGTGGGAACAGGAGGTTCCTTGGCCCAGGGGACTGAGGCCCCTGCTATCTCCTCTCCTTGCCCACAGGTATGAGGTGGAGATTAATCGTCGCACGGCAGCAGAGAACGAGTTTGTGGTGCTCAAGAAGGTAAGGGAGAGAAGAGCCTGTGCTCTCTTTGCTTCCCTATGCTAACTGCCTCCACTCAGGCCTCCAGCCCAGGCGCCCTGGGGAGGAGCTGCTGCGTGAGTGGGGATGGAGTCGTTACTCTGGCCTCTTGCAAGCCGAAGAGGCAGGATACACACCCAGGCAAAGGACAGAGACAGACAGGAGACAATTCTGGTCTGGGAAAAGGGAAACTCCGGTCCAGCTTGGCCCTCCTGTGTGGCTCGGGGAAGCTCGTTCTACCTTCCTGGGCTTTGTTTCCGCCAGTGTAACCAGAGCAACGTTCCCCTTTCTCTATCTTCAGAGTCTGCGAGTATAAGACAAAGCAATATTGAGTAATTTAATTCATCCCTATGCTTCCCTTTGCAGGCAAATCAGATGGCTCTGGGACCAGGGACAGGGAAAGCTCATGAGATGAGGGTTGCATTGACTGAATGTTCTGGGTTCCTCTCGGCAGGATGCAGATGCAGCCTATACGGTCAAGGTGGAGCTCCAGGCCAGAGTAGACTCTCTGGACAAAGACCTCAAGTTCCTCAAGTGTTTGTATGATGCGGTGAGGATGCTCCTGCCTTTACCCCACCCCACCTCTTTCCAGCTGAGGGCTTCACTTGGCCCTCCTGGGGGAGTTGCCAATAAGAGCGATTTAGGATAAACAGAATGAAGGATTTTTGTTTGTTTGTTTGTTTGTTTTTGTTTTTTTAGGATGTTTTGATAGAAAGGTACAAAACTGTGCTGGGAGGCCATGGAAATATAGGGTTTTGGTCCCCAGAGGCCATATACACAAGAGACAATCCCACCTGGGCTATAAAAGCGATCTTGTGTAAAAATGACCCCAGGAAGTCCTACTCAAGCACAGCTTCTTGACTCTGTGAATTATAGAAAATGCCTCCCACTGTCCCCTGCCCATGTGGGGTTCGTCCTGATGCTGTGAGCCTTCTCCCTTGGCTCCAGCATTCAGACCTGGAGCTGGCACTTCTTCCCACCACGTCAGCCCAGGAGACGAATAGGCAGCAAAGGGAGGCTGGAGGACCCTGACTCTGTCCTCCCCTCCCAACTCAGGAAATAGCCCAGATTCAGACTCATGCCAGCGAAACCTCCGTCATCCTGTCCATGGATAACAACCGGGACCTGGACCTGGACAGCATCATCACCAAGATCCGAGCTCAGTACGAGGAGATCGCCCTGAAGAGCAAGGCCGAGGCCGAGGCGCTGTACCAGAGCAAGGTGGGCCCTCCGGGGGGGGGGGGGGGGGTCTCTGTCCTCTATCAGCCTCTCCTTCCCTGGGAAGGGACACCTCCACCAGCGAATGCAAGGGCCGCCTTCGTAGATGTGCCGAATGAAAGAATGGTTATAAGAGGTGCTGTAACGATACCTACTCCAAAGGCATTCTCAGTAGAGACTTATCATGATAAAATATAAAACTGACCTGGGTGGGCACATTTAAGAGAAAGGGACACGTAATCCTCTAATGGAGGAAAGAAGAGAAGCGTTGCTGCTGTAGATCAGATGCGTTTCCAGGGACTAGGGCATGTCACCATGGGGCAGAGGGAGAGAGAATAACAAATCTGCAGGAGAGCAGCAGTGGGAGGCCCAGGGTGGGGGCACGGAGCGAAGAGGAAGCCATGAGCTCCTTTCTGATCAGTGTGGGAAGACTTCCCAGAGGAGGAAGCGGGAGTCTAGGTGCCTTCTGGGGAATGGGAGTTATGTTTGGAGAAGACCCTTTACTTGAGCACCCTCCAGGGCTTTACACCTGCCCTGCTCGGTCACTCCTTTCCACATTTGTTCAATCCCACCGATAGCAAAGATCACGGGTTCCTCATTCCCTGTCCGTGGATACATCATCCTCTCTTCTCTGGAGGACTGGGCAAGGGAAGAGGGGAAGATACGGGCTGTAAGCCCTGAGCCAATAATCCTACCACCCCCAGGGTACACACTGTCCTCGGCTTCCCGGCCTCCCACTTGTCGCTGCAGGAGAACGAGTGTTCTGTGAGGGCAGGGATGTCACCTATCCTGCTCACCCCTGCATACCTAGCACCTGGAGGAGAGCCTGGTCTTTAGCAGAGGGCCCTATAAAGAGGTGCTAAATGAGTGGGGAGCACTTCTTACACTTCAGAGGTGCTTAATAAATGTAACCTGCACCGTTCTTCCATCCAGCTAGGGAAGGATCGCAGGCAGGGCCATGAGAAAGGATGGGTCCAGCACACAGGTCCCGCTTAGAGAACTGGGTGGATCTTGGTCAGAACCACCACCACACCACCCAGGTCCCAGATCCGCCATGTCCTATTCTGGAGCCACCTCCTCTGGTTGACCCCAGCCATGGACTTGTATGCTCAGGACCCTTCCCCTTCTTTGTATCGGGAGTAGGGGGTGTGGTCCTGTCTCATAACCAACTTTCTATCTCCGGGAAACCAGATCCAAGAGCTGCAGCTGGCAGCAGGCCGGCACGGTGATGACCTCAAACACACCAAGAACGAGATGTCGGAGCTGAACCGGCTCATCCAGAGGATCCGGTGTGAGATTGCGAATGTAAAGAAGCAGGTGGGCAGCAACCTCACGCGTCAAGGTCTTTGCAAGGTTCAATTTCATCCTCTGCGGTGGAGAAACTGGAGCCCCCCCTTGAGTACAAAGCGAATCTTCCGATTGGGCCCGGCGGCCCGGCAGCCATCCACTCCCCCTCTTTCCCACCTGCCCCTGTCCCCGTGGTCAGAGCCGCGCTCTGTCGGAGCTGGGAAGGACCTTGAGCTTACTTCATCTGACTCCCAGGCTGCAGATAAGGAAGATGGACAGATAAGGAGAGGGGAAGGGACTTGCCCGGAGTCCCCGCTGGTTATTAACAGAGTCAGGATAGAAATCAGGTTTCTTCCTTCTTTTCCTCCCTCTTTCTCAAACCTTTTCTGTATGCGGCAAACTGCTCTACTTCCCTTCAGACGCGCCCTCTGACGGCAGGTCCCATGCCTCCTCCTCCTCCCGCTAGACAGGCAACACACATGGGGTACGTGGGGAATGTGTCCTGGGCCCCTCCGTGGCCACGCTAAGTTCCTGCTCTCAAGGTGGGACATCATCCTAGTGACCCAGGGAGGACAACAGCAGATGAAGCCCTCTTGAGTGTCCCTGCCCTGTACCATGGTACCATGTCCACTTCGGTGCGGGGAATAATCCTGCCTTACCTGAAAGCAGTGACACTATGTCATTGGGGAGGTGATGTTAAGGGACTGGGGAAGCCTTCCTGTGTCCTCCCCCAAAGAACCAGGTCAACTCTACCGGTGATAGAACACCAGAGTGAAAGATCAGAGCCCACTCTCTTCCCTACGTGCCTACGACCTCCACATCGGGTATGTGGGGAGCACGGAGCTTTCCTCTCCATTAGTACAAGGCATCACAGTGCTGCCAGATGCTTGTCAGAGCCCAGTTACGGAGAGTGAGGGATGAAGTCAAGCTTTTAACCTCCCGCTCTAAGGGAAGCCTTCCTCACCCAATTCAAGCTGACAAGGGGAGCATTTAGCCAGACCCTCCCTGCAGAATGCTGGAATGATCCAGAAATGCTCACTCTTGGTGCTAACAGGTAGCAAGGGTCCCCACTGGGAGCTGTCCTGACGGCAGTGGGGCCTTAGAGGCATCCTGGCTGGGGTCTCAGCATGATTCTCCCGGACGTGGCATCCTTTGAACCTAGAGCTGTTGGTGGCCTCCAACCACAGGGACTGGACAACTTGGCAAACACCAGCGTTTCTTCCTATATTCATGAAATGCAACTGCATCAACAGCTTCTCATAGAATATTCATCCGCAATGGAAAATAGAGGAGGCCCAACTCTCCTGCTGCCTCTGCAGCTTTACTCGCTGCCGTCTTGGGCCTCATCCGTGAAGGGAGGGGGTTGTGCCACCCAACTCAGAACACCTAAGAGCTAGTTTGCATTCCGACGATCACCCTGTTCTTTGGCTTTCAGTGTGTCAACCTGGAGACGGCCATCGCCGACGCCGAGCAGCGGGGCGACTGTGCCCTGAAGGACGCCCGGGCCAAGCTGGACGAGCTGGAGGCCGCCCTGCACCAGGCCAAGGAGGAGCTGGCCCGGATGCTGCGCGAGTACCAGGAGCTCCTGAGCCTGAAGCTGGCCCTGGACATGGAGATCGCCACGTACCGCAAGCTGCTGGAGGGCGAGGAGTGCAGGTGGGGGCGGGGGCGGAGGGGACCGCTGGGGAGAAGGGGCTGTGGATGGCTCCCTGCTTGGCTAGGGACATTTGGGAAGTGGAAGACCAAAGACCTGAGCACAAGGAGGTGGTTGGCCTGGGGAGCTCAGCTGCTGCTCCCTGTGAGGGGAGGTCAAACCTGAAGATGGTGCTGCGAAGAGTAAGTGGGGTCGGACAGTCAGGATTGCATCACTGGCCTTGACTCGTACTCGCTGGGCTCCCGGCAGGTCCCTGCACCTCTACTCCCTCACCTGCAAAATAGGATTATAATTTCCATCTCACAGAGTGTTTTCAGGATGAGTTAAAATACCATACGTGGCAAAGCAGGTGCCCATCAGGGTTTAGCTGAGTGTACATCCTCTGCTGAGGTTCTATCCTTCTCTAACTTTCTGTCTTCTAGGATGTCTGGTGAGAATCCGTCCTCTGTGAGCATCTGTAAGTACCCCTGAGGGACGCATCAGGTGCGAATTCTGGCTGGTTGGGAAAGCCGGGGCCCTGGGATAGGCCGATGCCACCTCCACTCATGCTCTCCCCCAATCTGGAAGTTTCTGTTTCTGTCTTCTGAGACTTCCCTGGCTTCAACGGAAACCTGTTTCCCTTTGTCCCATGGGAACCGTGGCTGAAGTCATGCCCACCCCATGCCCTCCTTGCCTCTCCCCGGACGTTGTCATCGAGAGAGGGTTGCAAATGTGCACGCGGGGGCCAAGCAGCCCGAGAATCTCCAGGAAGGCAGAGACCGCGTCTGTGCCGTGTGGTCCTCACCTCACTCAGAGCCTGGCTCGTCGCAGGCTGCTCACTCATCTCGGTGGTGTTTCCCGGCCGCCGGGGGCTGCTGGGGACAGGGCGGGGGTGGCTCCTTTGCTGACTGACCCTTGCTGCCCTTCTTCTCTGCTCTTGGCCCTTCCTCCTCAGCCGTCATCAGCAGCGGTGGAAGCAGCTACTACCGCCCCGACCCTTCCATCGGTGCCGACGCCGGGGCTGGCAGCGTGGCAGGCGGCTCCGGCAGCGCTTGGGCCAGGCAGACCAGGGCCAAAGGGGCACGAGTGGGAGACCTCAAGGACCCCCAGGACCTCAAGGGCAAGAGCGCACCTGCCAGCACCCCAGCCAGGAAAGCCGCCCGATAAGCCCCGAGGACCCACTGCCCCCAGCACCTGGGAGAAGGGATGCCCTTGCTGCCACCCACCCTGGCGTTGTCTGCTGTCCCCCACCCCAACCCCGGAGCCCTGGGACTGTCTGTAGTGCACTCAGCCACCATGCCGTGGCTCACCTCACTGTCCAGCTCGGACTGGCCCTATCGCCTCTCTGTCTCCTCAGGTCCCATGTGGACCCTGTGACTTCTCGTTTTCCCTACTGCCTTCAGTTGGCAGGAGGCTTTGAGACCCAGGCTATAATGAGTCTCGGGGCCCCGGGAAGCTATGGTCCTCCCCAGAAGGAGAGGCGAAGAGGGAGAGGAGAGGGAGGGGAGGAGGAATAGTCTTGCCCTGCACTTAGGCCAAGCCAGCAGCTCCGTGGGGGGTGGGGGGGGTCCCACCTCCGGCTTCAGGGGTCAGCCTTGGAGATGTGCGCCCAGGAGGCAACTGGTCAGCCAGGCTTTGCCTGTCCCCTCAGAAAGGACTTTGCAAAACAACACCCTTATTTAAGCAGAAAAAGGGCATACTCTCAGGCCACCAGCTGTACCCATCTTCACAAAGCCAAGTGACAGGGAACTGGGGGCTTTCCTGCCACCTTGCGTCACCTGCCCACTCCTCTATTACTGGTAAGAGCTACTACCGTAGGTTAAGCAGCTGTGACGTGCCAGGCTCCCTGCATGTGTTGTCCCTCCTGCTTACCCAGTCTGCAGGGTGGCTGCAACCAGCATCCTCAGGACACCGGAGAAGCCCCAGCCTCTGAAAGTCATGCCCACCCCATGTCCTCCTTGCCTCTCCCCGGACATTGTCATTGAGAGAGAGGGTTGCAAATGTGCACTCGGGGGCCAAGCAGCCCAAGAATCTCCAGGAAGTCACCCACCAAGTGCCAGGGCCCAGAGTTGAGCCCAAGTCTGGCTGACTCCAGGGCCTGTATTCTTCCCGCGGCACATCGCTGCCTCTGTAACAAAGGGAATTCGTTCAAACTCACGATTATTTTGATGAGGGCAGCGGGACTATGTTGCCTTTCTGTCACTTCCTGTTGCTGTGAGCTGTGTTCAGTGAGGGGAGCTTGATCTATCTCTGGCGGCGCCGCTCGGCCCAGAAATCACGGCTCTTGATGTAAATATTCCTAAGAATGGCAACACCCAGTCCCTCCTTTGCTTGTGTTAAGGACTCTGGATTTCTGCTGTATATTCAATAAACTGCCCTTTGGTGACACCAGTGTCAATCTCACCAAATTGCCCACCCCCTCATGATAACGCCGCAGCCCCCCCCACACCCACACATGTGCACAAGCCTTTAGGGAGTCTGGAGGCAGATCAGAGCAGGCTACTCTGGAGGTGATCTCAAGGCTGATGGGAGGGATGGACACACACGCAAAGCCGAGTCCTCGTACAAATCAGGGAAGGGAAGCCCCGTGCAGCCTTGTTGAGAAGAGATCGGAATGCAGAAGCGAAGCAAAGGAAGGCGTCCTGGGAGAGCAGAAGAGTTTAATCGAATAACTAGAAAGATGGACTCATAGATTCCTGGAGAGAGAACTTAAATCACACCATCACAATAGGTTTGGGGACAGGTTTTATGTGCTTATTTTGGTGGGGGTTGGAGGTCTTGGATTTTCTGAAGTGGGTAGTGGGGCTGGGTGGGGTTCCGAGTCCCTCAGCTTCGGCCTACAGAATCAGCCCTCTGATGGGCCTTCTGATCCATCTAGTAGCACAGGTGTCCTGGGCTCTTTGCCCCTCCAGCCCTCAGGGACACAGGGGCAGGCCCTCTGAGGGCGAGGCCTTGGGCCAGGCAGACCAGGGCCAAAGGGGCACGAGTGGGAGACCCCAGCTGCCACCCCAGTGCCTTTCACGTATTACAGAGGTCCTCTTCTGCGTGTGCCAAGATGCAATAAACCTTGGGAAGCACAAAAGCCCAAGATTCTGGTGGGCTTTCTGCCCAAATGCTGCCCTTCGATGTCAGTGCTCTCGTCACTTGGGTACTGGGAATAGTGCCCTGGGAGTTATTGGGGTTCTGTTCTGGCTTGGCCACTAACCTGTTACACTCACACCAACTGATGAAAGCTATGGACATTTTCCTCCTAAGAAAGGTATAGAACTAGGTCTGCATGTCCAGAGGTCTGCAAACCCCCAAAGGCCATCCATGGACTCCCTGAGTCATGAACCCCAGGACCAGAAAACCCTTAGGCCTTCCCAGCAGTCATGCTCTGCCTTTCCCCAAAGATCAAATTCCCAGTGACCCAGTAAGAGAGGCTCTGAGGAGGGGGTCGGTGGGTGGGATCCACAACCTGAAACAGCCTTTAGAGAAACCCATGAGCCATTCACAGGGTTGCCTCCTCCTCCCGGGCCACGGTGCTGGTGTGCCTCTGACCGCTGGGTTATGAGGCTTGGGTGCTCTTCCCAGTCCTGGGTGCACAGTGAAGGACCCAGAGGCTAGGTAGATGTGATTTGGGGGGACTGAGGCAATATGTCCTGTGCTGGGGTATTGAGGAGGGCAGAGGGGCAGCCCCTCTGGTTGCAGCTTATCTGCCTGAGAAATGGAGAGATACTTTGCCATCTGAGACTTAATCAAGATCCTGAGAAGTGCACAAGGATGACTGTGCTCCTGCTTTAGGACTCAATTTGGAAATTCCTTTGACGCCCAAGAGAAGAAATCATAGAGATAGGACCACGGTCACCAACTTCAAATTCTGTGGGTCTGACTTCAGCATACAGGGCAAAGAGGCCAGGAGGAACAGGTGTACATGGAAATTTGGGTTAGAGAGCAGCCCAGGGGAGTGAGGGAGTGTCCACACTGTCTAGGAGGATAAGTATCTGGTCCACTTGCCCTGTGTAGACCTCCAATGAAGGTTCATTTAGGGGCTGAGTCATCTCTCTGGGTAATGCTTACGCTCACACAGTCACTGTGCATGGATCGTCCTTCACATCTTTCATTACCTAGACAACTCCTACTCTCCTTTGACATTCTGTTTGGGTGCCCACTCCTCCTGGGAGCCTTTATGAATCTCTAGGCTGGGCTGAGTGCCTGTTTTCTAGAACCTGGCAGTGCCCAATACGCACCTCCAACATGACATTTCCACATGTGATTGAGATGATCTCTCTGTGTGCAATTGATTTCATCAGTGCCAGACTTGGGGGCCTTGAGGGCAAGGACTGGCCTTATTCTTGGCTGAGTTTTACTCTTAAGGGAGCTTCACCTAACAGAGACACCCAGGAGTTAATGCTCATAGGATCTTCCTACCTGGCACAAATATGTTTAAAAGATTTGGGGGAGTAAACTCATGTATTTATGGCCATTTTGACAAGGATGCCAACACCATTCCTGGACATGCTGGGACAGTTGGCTATCCAGATGCAAAAGAATGAAGTTGGACTCTCACTTCTCATCATATGAAAAAATTATGTCAAATGGATCAACAATCTAAGCATAGGAGCTAAAACCATAAAACTCTTAGAAGAAATATAGGGATAAATCTTCATGACCTTGGATTTGGCAAAGGATTCTTAGATATGACACCAAAGTGCAAGCACCAAAAGAAAAAATAGGTTAGGTTGGACTCCATCAAAATTTAAGATTTCTGTACATCAAAGGACACTACCAAGAAAGTGAAAAGAAAACCTGCAGAATGAGAGAAAACATTTGCAAATCATATATCTGATGAGGGTCTAGTGTCCAGAACATGTAAAGAACTCTTGGCGCTCAACAGCAAAAGGAAAAACAACCCTCTTAAAACGTGAGCAAAGGACTTTAACGGACTTTTTCTTTTTAAATATTTTATTTATTTATTCATGAGAGACAGAGACAGAGAGAGAGAGAGAGAGGCAGAGACACAGGCAGAGGGAGAAGCAGGCCTGCCGTGGGGAGGCCGATGCAGGACTCGATCCCAGATCCCAAGATCGTGCCCTGAGCGGAAGGCAGATGCTCAACCGCGTCCTAACAGATTTTTTTTCTAGGAAGATATAAAAATGGTCAAAAAGCACATGAAAAGATGCTCAACATGATTCATCATCAGGAAGATGCAAATCCAAACTATAATGAGGTACCATTCACACCCACCAGGACGGCTGTAATTAAAAAAAAATAATGGAAAATAAAAAGTGTTGGCAAGGATACAGAGATGTTGGAACTTTTATGCGTGGCTGGTGGAAATGTAAAATGGTTCAGTCATTGTGAAAAGCACTTGGGCAGTTGCTCATAGAGTTACACGCAGGACGGTCATACGAGCGCGCGGTTGCACTCCTTGGTCCAAATCCCCAAGAATGGAAACCAGGCGCTTAAACAGGTTCTTGTACATGCGTGTTCAGAGCAGCCCTGTTTACAATAACTGAAGGTGGAAGCAGATTGCTATAGTCTTAGTGTTTGTAGCTCCCCCAAATTCACAGGTTGAAATCCTGACCCCCAAAAGTGGTGGTATTAGGAGGTGGGGCCTTGGGGAACTACTTGGGTTATTAGGGTTATTAGGTCATGAATGGGACTGGTGCTCTAACAGAAGAGACCCCGCGGAGCTCCCCGGTTCCTTCTCCTTCATATGAGAACGCAGGGAGAAGTTGCTGGCTGTGCACCAGGGAAAGGGCCCCCTCTGCAGTGAGACCGTGCTGGTGCCTTGACCTTGGACTTCCCAGCTCTCTCTCTCTTAAATAAATAATCTTTAAAAAATATGATGAAAATGGGACAGTCACCTGTGTGCCACTAATGGAGAGGAACGGAGAGCTAATCCAACAGGTGGGCTGTGCCCAGAAGCCAGTGCACTCGTGCACAGACACACGCTCACAAGCTCGCAGGCCTATGTTTGCAGAAGATACTCGAAAGAGGTAACAACTGGCACAGCTGGGCACCGGCCGCTCCCAGGAAATGTCAGCCACAGATCGCTGGGACAGCCATGCCACTGCCTACTGGCCGGACACCCATCCTGCTCCTGCCCCTGTTCACGACCACCCGCACACGGATGTGCACCCACACACGTCGTCTGACACACGTCGTCTGACACGCGCTGGAGCACATCTGCCAGCTGGCACAAGCCCGGGAGCCCGGGGCCGCGGGGGCAAGAAGCATTGCCCGGCCTCAGAGGGACCTCTTGGGTCATTTTGGAGGGATGCACGCAGCAGCTGGGCAACAAGGCGCAGAGGTGCGGCCGGCCCTGACGGGGAGGGTGTGGAGATTGGGAAGGGCTCTGGGGAGGCTTCTTTGCATTGAGCCCCGGCTCCTCTGCTCATGTGACCCCCACTGAGTCACCTAACGCCCTGCTGCCTCGGTATCTTCATCTGTAAAGCGGGGTAATAACAGTACCTGCCTCTCAGGGCTGTTGTGAGGACTAAATGGGTCCATACACCTTACACGGGCAGTGCTTCGAGCAGCGCCTGGCCCAGCTCCAGGACGGACGCGGTAGCTGTAGGTAGTAGCAGCAGCGCCACCGCCACCGTCATCATCTCATTGACGTGCTTCTCCCATCCGCCTCCGGGAGGAGGTGCAGCAGCTACGAGCATCCCCCCTTTTGGAGATGTGCAAGTTGGGACACTTGCCTGCGTTCACCCGGCAGGACCCAGACCCGGGCCCTCAGACTCCTGGATCCACACGCTTGGCCAGAAGCGCGTGGTGGGGCTGGGGGAAGGAGAGGACCAGCAAAGCTCAAAGGAGATGCTCCCTGCCCCAGAGCTGAGTGAGGAGGAAGCCGCTCGGGCAGCCACGCTGCAGCGGGGAGCGGGGCTCAGCGCCAGGCAGGACGGGCCTCCTCCGTCCTTTATATCCCAGCCCCTCTGGGATGAGCTCACCTCCAGCCTTGCCAGCTGCAAACCTGCTGAACAGCTGTCCTGCCCCCAGATGAGTGGCTCTGCTTGCGGCCAAGTCCCCCCAGGGACCGCACTCCATCCAGCTGGCTGGGCGCTCAGTGCCCCACCTGCCTGAAGCTGCGGGGGGTGGGGGGGGCACAGGAGCGGGAGGAGGAGGGAGACCTGTGGGTCCACCTGGAGGGTCCACCGGCGTCCCGCTCCCTTCCTGAGTCCACCCGCCGAGGAGGGCTGGCAGGATCTGAGCTGACGTCATCCAAATAACCCAGCTCATCTTGTCTAATTTTGGAGACAATTACTTGCTCCGAGCACCACCTGCCCCTCTTGGTGCCTCCAGCCCCTCCGCACCCCCCACTCCTACCCACACAGCAGCCACATCCTGCTTTCCCAAGCTGTATAGCTCAGGTTCTGGCTCCAGAGCCCTCAAGGGCTCCCTATCACTCGCCCTATAACATCCTAGAGCATACACAGCTTGGGCTCCAGGAGCCGTCCCCCCTGGTGGCCCTTTCCTAGCGCCTGGTCCAGCTAGAGAGTCCTTTCTCACCCGTGCCCTTCCTGGCTGCTTTTGTCGTTCCCCATTGCTGGTCCACCCAAGCCTTTTTCCCTGAACAGACTGGAGCCCAGACCTCCTCCTCCAGGCAGCCCTCGTGGATCCAGAGTCCCCTCTCCTCTGCGTCTTCTCTTTGTCTCTCACCCAGCAATTACCCCCTTGGGTTGTACTAGGCCGCTCTCCCTCTGAGGCCTTCTCTGGAGGTTTATCAGACCCCAGAAGGCTGAGAGTAAGGAGCCAACCGTCTCCACTGGGACCACGGGGTCGCGACAAGCATGTCCAACGGATCATCACAAATGTAGAAGCAAAAACTTCCAAAAAGCTACAAATTATTAGCGTAAATTAAATAAGAATATTTTGGCTATAAAACCAAGAGCAATGGGACGCCTGGGGCGCTCAGCGGTTGAGCGTCTGCCTTCGGCTCAGGGCATGATCCCTGGTCCTAGGATCTGGTCCCGCGTCAGGCTCCCTGCATGGAACCTGCTCCTCCCTCTGCCTGCGTCTCTCCTCTCTCTCTCTCTCTCTGCGTCTCTCGTGAATAAATAAATAAAATCCTTTAAAAAAAAAAAAAAAAAGCAACCAAGAGCCATACAAATGTAATTCATGCAACAAGCAATTTAAATTTTTCCTTGAGTGTGTAAGGAAAGCTAGAGGGTCCTGGTAACTCGGGGGTTTGATTCCCTGATTGATGCACTTCCCCACCATTTCGCAGATGGGTGAAACTGGGGCGAGGAGATGTCCGTGCCTGGCTCACCATCTAATTCCCAGTTAGAAGACCAAGTGATCCCGGGAGCTCAAAGGACGTGAGGGGAAGATGAAGCTGGGGAGGGGATGAGGGCAAATGTCTCCTGTCTCTGCCGCCACCACCAGAGGTGTCCCAAAGCAGGGGGCTGTGCCTCCCCCTGCCCCTGCGTCTCCCCAGAAACTTACTTAAGGCTAGGGCAGGGCCTTCGTAACCTTGCTGAACCCTGGCTCTGTCCTGGTTTCCCTCCGTCCCTCCTTTTTTCCTCCAGCAAAAAACGCAGGCACCCCGGAGCCCTACTTGGGCCCACCCTTCCTGTGGGTGGCCCCGAACTCTCCTCCTTCTCCTCCTATCATCATCCTCGTCAACAACATTGGGTGTTCCATTCCCGATGGCCAGTATCTGATTAACTAATTCACGCTAAGGTGTTAATGACTTGTTAATGTCTTGATGAGAGGCTTTTCCCAGGGATCCCTGCGCTTGGATGGACCCAGAAACTAAGATCTTTGAGGACAGGATAGTTTGAGGCACCCCCGCCCCCCAGCACCCGGTAGGTGCTCAGTAACTGATACGTGGATCAATAGGAACAGGTCTAATGTTTGAGAAGCGCTTCCTACTGAGCTTTGTACTTGGCAGGCGCCTGTTAGTGGCGATTATTATTATTATTTCTAAAGGTAAATTTTCCGTGATCAGAAATGGTCTGAGTGGAGAGATTCCCTGAGCCTGGGATCTCCGGGAACATCGGTCCCTCCTTGTCCGACAGCAGGTGACACAGCATGGAGATGTGCCGACCCAGGTGTCCTCTCCCTCCCAGAAGGAGGGTGCAGAGGAGGAGAGGACGGGTCGATCCCTAGCTTCTACTTGACGCCCCACTTTTGGTAGTCGATGACATCGGTTGAACTTTGAACACGTCGCAGGCACGCGCCAAGCTCTCCACTCGGGTTAGCACGTGGAGCTGCCGCAGCTACCCCATGAGGGGTTTATTATCCCATTTACGTCAGGGAAACGGAGCCTTGGAGTGGTGAAGCTCTGCTGGGTGCTGCAGTGGGATTCAGAGCCCTGCAGCCAGCTCCTGGCCTGGGCTCCCACCTGGTGGCATCTAGGCGGACGCGGGCCGTGGGCTCCCTGAAAATGCACCATCCCTGCTGCTTGGTGGCTGCCCCAGCAACCGCCCGTCCTCTGGCACCTGGGGAACGATGTCCCGAGGCTGGCCACAGCGCCCTGAAGACAGGTACAGAGGAAGGAGTCGCCTGGGGGCCGTGGGACCCTCGCCCAGCCCCACATCCTAGGGGACCCGGCAGCAGAGGCGTCAGTGGACAGAGCAGTCCAGCACGCGGAGGGGGGACCGTGTTACACGGGTTCGAGGCAGGATTTTGAAAGAGCAGAGGGTTTGGACTGGAAGGGATGGGGAGAAAGGGTGTATCAGGCCGGGTAGGGATGGCGCGGGGAATCGCGGGGTGCTTGGAGATGAGGCCTGTGGGGAGGCGTCCCGGCGGAGGCAGGGAACAGCTAGGGAGGCGGCTGTGGGCCGAGGCGCGCAGGTACATGCACATCACACACACAGCGAAGCCCTCGGGGGGACCTCGGGCTAGGAGGGGTCCCAAGAGCTGGGAGAGCGTTTAGCCTTAGGCCACAAGCCGTGTCCCCTCCACGGGGCACGCGCCTGGCACACGGAGGCTGTCGGTGGAGGTCTATGGAGGGGAGACGGGCGGCGGAGGGGGGCGGGAGGGTGAGCTAGTGGTCTCGGAGCTGGGGGACCGTCCACCCTCCTGACAAGGGAAAACTGAGACGACATGGCCTGCAGAGGGACCTCCTGGGAGCGGCCTCCACTGTGGAGACGCCAGGCCTCTCGGGCTCCCAGCCGGGCCCCCACCCCCGGGCTCACCCCGACGGCAGCTCCTCCACCTGAACCCTAAGCAGATGGTTCCAAACAAACAAACCATTCCTGTCCTTGCCTTGCTTGTCAACACGTTCACGTCGGAAGGAAGACGGAAATGAGCCAAGAGCCCCCCAGGAGGCTTCCTTCGAGGCCTCCAGCCCCCGCGAGCCTCCTCTGCCTCCCTGCCTCCCGGGAGGTGACTTCCTGAGGCTTTAGCCACCCGCCCCCCAATCCCAGCCTCCTGTCCTGGGATCTGTCCCGCGCGGGCCGCCCAGTGACCGTGTCTGGTGCAGCCTGCAGCCTGCCTGGTGGGGCTCTGGGAGGGGTGACATGTGCGGGGGGCCAGTTCCCGCGGAACCGTCGGAAGCACGTGGCCACCCCCGGCGCCGCGCTCCCGCCCCGTGCCAGGGAGAGGGTCACCCTCCACCCCTCACACCCAGGAGGCAGAGCCGCTGTGGGTTAGGGGAAGAGGCCACGGGGCAGGGCGCGGGGTGCCTCGGGAGGCCCGAACGAAGGGGCTCTTTCTGGGAAGGAGGAGGACACAGCTGTGGGTTCGAGCCCCTGGATACTCTACGCAGCGGCCCACCCCTGTCCAGCGCAGTCCATACCCTTCCAGCTCCCTGCGCCTCCGGGAGGCGGCCTGTGACCCAGAGAAGACTAAGCAGGATAGGGATGCTGAAGTGCC
Source organism: Vulpes vulpes (assembly GCF_048418805.1). NCBI lineage: Eukaryota > Metazoa > Chordata > Mammalia > Carnivora > Canidae > Vulpes > Vulpes vulpes. The sequence goes on from NC_132787.1 coordinate 2,545,198, forward strand.
AGTGACATCCCCCTGGAGAGGCTGGGGCCTGGGGCAAATTACCCGATAACAGCAGGTTAATTAGATAAAACCCAAATTACATGAGCAAGGCTTGCAAGCCCAGCAATTTGAAGGTTTCATGTTGTTTCAGAGGTGGGGAGGGCTTGATCTCTAGCTCAGCATAGAGAAAATGACTTCTTGCTCCCAGGCAAGCCAAACCCATGAATTAAGCTCTTGACTGCCCGTCCACGAGCCCCAATGCCAAGCACATATAAGGAAGGGTGCCCTCCAGTCCTCACTGCAACCTGCAGAGCCCGTGTAGGATTTGGCCTCCGTCCCTCCAGCATCCGAACTCCATCTCCACCACCAGCATGAGCCGCCAATTCACCTGCAAGTCGGGAGCTGCCTCCAAGGGGGGCTTCAGCGGCTGCTCGGCAGTGCTCTCCGGGGGCAGCTCATCCTCCTACCGGGCAGGGGGCAAAGGGCTCAGCGGAGGCTTTGGGAGCCGGAGCCTCTACAGCCTGGGGGGCATCCGGAACATCTCCTTTAACGTGGCCAGCAGCAGCGGGAAGAGCGGAGGTTATGGGTTTGGTCGAGGCCGGGCCAGTGGCTTTGCTGGGAGCATGTTTGGCAGCGTGGCCCTGGGGCCCGTGTGCCCGTCCGTGTGCCCTCCGGGGGGCATCCATCAGGTCACCGTCAACGAGAGCCTCCTGGCCCCCCTCAACGTGGAGCTGGACCCCGAGATCCAGAAAGTGAGAGCCCAGGAGCGGGAGCAGATCAAGGCGCTGAACAACAAGTTCGCCTCCTTCATCGACAAGGTGGGACGACCTTCCCTTCTCTTCTTAGAGCCTGAGCTGTTGTGACAGCAAAAGGGGCTCAGGTCAGACATAAGGAGGCACGTAACGTGGACGAAGCAGGTGTCTTCTTTCATGGGGTGATTTGTGTGAGATTCCCTGCAGACTTTCCCCGGAGAAGACAGAACAGGCTGTCTCTACTGGCAGGGGCGTGTGGGGGTGGTGCTGGGGTTCCTGGCAGGAGCTCCAAAGGAAAGGCCCCCGCTTCTTACTGGAGGGTCGGCTTGGTGCCATTGCTGAGCCTCGGGTCCTTGCAGCTCACGTGTGGGAAGAGCCAGTGCGAGGGAACCTGACCCGGAGTCTTCCTCCCACCCGTTGGGAGCGGGTCTAATCCACTAGTCATTTGACTGGATGGATCAGGAGCATCCGTTTGCGGTCATTCCCACATGGGCCCCTCGAGAGGCCGACACGGGCAGTGGGGGGGGGGGGGCGTCCCCACAGAGCTCTGACGTCAGACCTGGCTTCTGCTCTGTCCCCATCACTTACCGGCTATGTCTTGGCTGAGCCAGCCGCAGAGCCGGCTGTGGGGAGGGTTGTTTATCCTGCCTGCGCCTCTCCTTCCTTATCTCTGTAATGCAGATAATAGCCTACCCCTTGGGGTTTTCGTCAGGTTTGGGAAAGAAAATGCATGTGAAGATGTTGGCACAGTGCCTCCCGCATGCTGAGTGCTCCCAAGTGCTGGTTATTGTCACTATCATTTTCATCTTCGGACAAGTGGGGGAGGAGTGTCGAGAAGGGGAGGAACCTGAGGTCTGGAAGAGGCCTCGAGGCATCATCCAGTCCAGATAGGCCTCTGACTTTTGGTAGATGAGAAATTATTACTCCCGTTCTGTGAGTCAGCAGAAGCACTGAGGTACGTGCCTTGCCAGGGAACGGCATCTGGGGGTGGTGGGTGGAGGGATGGGAGGGGAGGCCCAGTCCCAGGGACCGCGGGGCCATGTGGGCACATGACATTCTCAGTGATCCCGATTGTCCAGCGTGCGGGGTCCTGGGCGGAGGGTTTACTCTGCGCTTAATGCTCAGTCTCAGGGGTATGCGTGAAAGAGTCAGGATTAGTCAAGCCAAACCAATGCTGGAGGATCTGCTGAGGGGCAGGCAGTTTGGGGGCTGATCCCATCTCAACGCTGAATCCCAGCCAGTTTTCTGAGGCCCTGTGAGAGCCCAAGCCCTATCCCTGCTTATGACAACAGGGACGACAACCTTATTTAGACAGTGGCTGTGATCACGTGGATTAAGTCATTTTTTAAAAAAATTTGCGCGCCTCCCCCCGACGCAGCACACAAGAGAAGAGTATGTGGATCCACTGCCTCTGGTCAGTCTCCTGGCCCAGGGAGGCGACAGGGGCCCAGGGAGCATTGTCTATCCACGTTGCCCCACGTGCCATGCTTGCTCCACGGAAGATGGTTCTGAGGAGCAGAGTTAGGGCAGAGGGAGGAGGCCACGGGCAATGATGGAGTTGGAGCCTGATGCAGAAATCTAGAATGCCTGGAAAGTCTTGGCCCATTGAGGCTCGCTGAGCTTGATATGCTATAAAATGAAGAGCAGATTCCCTTCTTCAGAATGGTCAGCTTTTCCGAAAATGGACCCAGCCTGACTCCGTCCTGGTAGTTTTTAGGTACAGCCCTGCCCTGCGCTGGGTTGGCCACAATGGGTTCTGAATGACAGGATACCTGAGTTCTGGGGCCACATGTCTGGGTTCAGCTCCGGGCTCCCTCCCACTTATCAAACTGTTGGACCTTGGAAAGAGGCTGAACTTCTCTATGGCTCAGTTTCCCTTCCATTAAATGGGGTTAATGGCCTGCCCGCCTCATGCAGCCGTTGTGAGGGACAAAGGAGAAAATGCAGGCAGAGCGCTTGGCACGGAGCCTTTGGATGACGGGTATGACTGCGTCCTGGGGGCTCAACAGTTTCTGCACTTTGGGTCCCAGGTGCGGTTCCTGGAGCAGCAGAACCAGGTGCTGGAGACCAAGTGGGAGCTGCTGCAGCAGCTGGATCTGAACAACTGCAAGAACAACCTGGAGCCCATCCTCGAGGGCTACATCAGCAACCTGCGGAAGCAGCTGGAGACGCTGTCCGGGGACAGGGTGCGGCTGGACTCGGAGCTGAGGAGCGTGCGGGACGTGGTGGAGGACTACAAGAAGAGGTGAGCGGGGAAGGGGTCTCCCCGCAGCCGGGCAACTGCCCCTTTCCCTCTGAGCTCCTTCTGCAGGAGTGGCAGCTACCTCGGCTTGAGGTTTTTGGAGACGAGCGGCAGTGCCCCTTGTCATACTAAGCAGGATTATTCCAACAAAACTCTGGAACTTGCTCTCTGCACCTCCAGCCTCTGGTCTGGCACTTAGGACAAATGCTCAGTTAGCTGGACAGTGGTCAAAGGACTACGTCTGGCTGGATGAGGGAACCCTTGGGTAAGCTACTCATAATCTCCTAGAGCTTCTGGGTTCTCCTTGGTAAAAGGAGGCTCAAATCCGTCCACCTCCCAGAAGGGCTATGAGGAATAACTAAGGAAACACTCCCGTTCATCTGTAAGGCTGTAGTCAAGTTTGCAAGGAGGAGCTTGGTTCTTGCTACCTATGAGATTTCCCATAGAACCTTGGCCCCACGTGCTCCTACTTCATTTTCAATAATCACCTTTTTTTTTTTTTTTTTTTAACTCCAAACTCAGTCTCCATGTCCCCTGCTCCACAAAGCCTTCCTTGCCTGGCGGCCCCACCAGCCCTGTACTCCGTGGCCCATTAGCATCTGTCCCTCAAACGGGCACACTGCCTCTTGCGTAGAGCCTTCCTTGAGTGAAAGAGGGTCCTCAGCGAGAAGGTTCTAAGTGAGACTTAGTCACCGACCGAGCCCTGGCATTTTGGCAGGTACGAGGAAGAAATCAACAGGAGGACGGCTGCAGAGAATGAGTTTGTGCTGCTCAAGAAGGTGAGGAGGAAGGCAGGCCTTGGGTCCAGGGCCGCCTGGGACCGGGGGAGCCGAGCCTACCTGGGGGCTCTGCTTGCCGCGAGAGAGCCAGTTCCAAACTAATGGCGTGAAGGCCAAGGAAAACCACGATGGACTTTCCAGAGAGGGAACGAGAAGGCAGAGAGAGTTCGATGGCCTTCCTGAGCGTTTCATGTGGACGGGGTTTGTCCACAGTGAAGAACGGCAGCAAGAAGGGGAGGACGACACACAGGGGCTCCCCTGCGGCCACAGGGCCTGACTCAGACGTCAGAGGGGCGGCTGGTGGCGGCCTGGCTGGGGCTCCCTTCCTTAGGGGGGTGCCCTATCCCTGCTGAGGGAGCCGATTCTCAGGACGGGGTGGGGCTGGGCCTTTTCTCCACCCTCCCCTTTCCCATGAGCCTCCCAGAGAGAAAAGGGCAGCTATCCCGGTGTGCAAGGCACCCGGGCTGGGTGGGTGCTTCCTTCTCGGCTGCACGGGCAGTGACTGAGGGACGTCGGGGGCATCTTTCAGGATGTGGACGCGGCTTATGCCAATAAGGTGGAGCTGCAGGCCAAAGTGGACTCCATGGACCAGGAGATCAAATTCTTCAAGTGTCTCTATGAAGCCGTAAGTCTATGTCTACCCCCCGCCCCCGAGGGCAGCCAGTGGGTAAAACTCTGTTCTCGGGGTTGGGAGAGGCTCTCCGCTCTCAGGGAGATCCCCCTGTTAGGCACTCATCTCCCATTTCAGCCCCGAGAGGCTCCCAACCTCCACCCTCTGGGTGGAAAGGAAATGGTCCGGGTCCTGGCTTCACAGTGGTAGGAATCTATCTGGGGCTGGAGGAAACTCATCTTGCCCGGGGAGCAGCAGCCTTGGTCCAGAGCCTCTAAGTCAACAGCACCCAGATTTGTTTATGTTGCTTGGGGAACGGGTGAAGGGGGGTGTTGGGCTCTGATAGTCAAGTCCTGAGACCAGCCCTGGTCCCCATGTAGGAGATCGCTCAGATCCAGTCCCACATCAGCGATATGTCCGTCATCCTGTCCATGGACAACAACCGGGACCTGAACCTGGACAGCATCATCGACGAGGTCCGTGCCCAGTACGAGGAGATTGCCCTGAAGAGCAAGGCCGAGGCCGAGGCGCTGTACCAGACCAAGGTGAGCTGGGCTGAGGCAGGACCAGAGAGGGCGTCCCCAGCAGGCATGAGGGCTAGGGCTGATCATTCCCAGGACAGAGGCCGTGTCCACTTGAGCATCCACCATGCCCTTCCCCTGGGACATCACCAATCCTGAGACATCATGTGGTCCCATGGCACGCTCCTCATGCTCACCCCTGGCTCTGTGCTTTGGGCTCCCCAGTTCCAGGAGCTGCAGCTGGCAGCCGGCCGGCATGGGGATGACCTCAAAAACACCAAGAACGAGATCTCGGAGCTCACCCGGCTCATCCAGAGAATCCGCTCAGAGATTGAGAATGTGAAGAAGCAGGTGAGGGGACCGGTTGCCCATGGCCTGGGGCAGGAGGGCATAATTGGAGGGGAAATGAGTTGGCCAAGGACATCAGCCTCTCAAATCTCTGCCCACAAGAGGAAAGGAGCCAATGAGGTCACTGTCTCAAACCCTTGGAGCAGACATCCTTGGGGCATCTCATCTCCCACTCACCCCAAGGACCTCTGCTTTGAAGCCCCTCCTGTGGGAAGTCTTCTCTCTCATTCCCCAGGATGGACTAGGACCACTTCCCCCCATTCCCTCTGCCCCTATCATGTGCTCCCTGGAGCCTCTGCTTATCCTGTCCTTGTCCCACTTGGTGATTCCCCGACGCCAGCCTGTCCCTTTTCCCACTGGACTGGAGGAAGGCAGAGAGCTGGCTGCTTTGCTCCCCGTTGCTTTCCCAAGGTCTGGTACATGCCTGGCACCTAGTAGCAGCTTAATAAACATATGTTGATGAAATGACTGATAAGAGGGCTCAGAGAGCGCCCATTAAAGCACCTTCTGTGCCTATTCATTAAGGCCTTGCTCAGACCCCTCCCGGGACTCTAGGCTGCAGTCTCAGCTTGAGTAGGTGGGGAGACAGGATGTGGTTATAGGATAACCATGGCAGCGCCTCCTATCGCTTTATCACGCTGAAGCGTCTCAAAGACTCCATGAGGCAAGCGCTCCCCATCGTCACAGATGAGGACACTGAGGCTCAGACAGGTTCAGTGGGTTGCAAGCTGGTGAGTGTCAGAGCTGTGATGGGAACCCACTCTGACTCCTAGTCCAGTGCTCTCTCCATCTTCCCATGGGCCTTAATACTTAGTGACTCCAGGACGTGGGGTAAGTTGGTCGTCCTCTCTGCACGGGGTGGTGTAAGGACAGCATGAGCGAAGGTATGCAGAAGGCGTGTAAGGGCTGAGGGTAGTGCCAGGCATACAGTAAGCACTTGGGAAATAATAGTTGGTTCTGGAGACTCTCCTTCCCTGTGCCCCTCGTCTCTGGCCCTATGCACCTGCGCAACCCCTGTCCTTGCACCTGCAACACCATATTCCAAGGAACTCTCTTCCCAGACTGTGAACAACTCAAGAGCAGAAAGCCAATCTTCCTCTTATTCGACACCCTTGGTACGTAGGTGGCCAAGTTAATGTCTTTGTAATGAACCGACGAGGTACTGAAGCGGCTAAGGTCACAGGAAGGCAGGGTGACTATTTCTTATCACCACCAATGCCTAAACAGAAGCAAGTGGAGAGACATAGAGCGAGGAAGGACTTGCCGGCCCCAGAGGGGGCTTGGGCCTAGAAGAGGGGCAGGAGGTGTGAAGGGAGGAGGTGGGCATCTCTGCCCAGAAGTCCCCAAGCACTAGTGGGATTTGCACGTGGGGGACTCTAATCCCCCTTTCCAGTTTTCCAGCTTCTCTGATTCCCTGTGCAGGCTTCCAACCTGGAGACGGCCATCGCCGACGCTGAGCAGCGGGGTGACAATGCCCTGAAGGACGCCCGGGCCAAGCTGGACGAGCTGGAGGCCGCCCTGCACCAGGCCAAGGAGGAGCTGGCCCGGATGCTGCGCGAGTACCAGGAGCTCCTGAGCCTGAAGCTGGCCCTGGACATGGAGATCGCCACCTACCGCAAGCTGCTGGAGAGCGAGGAGTGCAGGTGGGGGGCTGGGGGGGGTGCTCTGCAGGAGAGCCCCAGGGGATTGAGAAGGACAAAAGGAGAAAGCTTAGCAGGGTCTCCTCCAGAAAAGGGCGTCCTTGGGTGATGATGGGAATACATCAACAGTAATTCAGAGTCCGTCCCGGGCGCGAGCGCTCCCTGTATGCCAGGCACCGTGTCTTGGGGATCAGCCCATCCACCCTTGCCCACCCCATTACTACGTGAGGTCTTCTGTTCCGACCTCCTTGTACCTCCTATCCAGGTACAAGGTGAGCTTGTCACAGATGTCCCAGGGCAACCGTTCCAGCTTCCCCAATGTTCTCAGCCGATGAGAACGACTCAGTGCCCGGGCCTGGCCTTGGGAAGCGAGCATGCCGCCCCGCGCCTGGGCCTCGTGCCCACTACTGTGACTTGGACTGTTGCCTGGTCACCCCAGGGGCAGCAGCCACAGCTTCTCAAGCTCTGCTTGTGCCAAAGAAGCCCTGGAATTTCCACAGGGGCCCGTTGGGTTCAGAAACCCACATCAGGGATCCCTGGGTGGTGCAGCAGTTTGGCACCTGCCTTTGGCCCAGGACGCGATCCTGGAGACCCAGGATCGAGTCCCACGTTGGGCTCCTGGTGCATGGAGCCTGCTTCTCCCTCTGCCTGTGTCTCTGCCTCTCTCTCTCTCTCTCTCTCTCTATGTGACTATCATAAATAAATAAAAATAAAAAAAAAAAAAAAGAAACCCACATCAGGCCCGTGGGGACACTAGCTTTGAGGTGAATAGGTTGTGGGTTGGGTGACTGCTCACTCTCATTTTCTTTCTTTCCCAAACAGGATGTCAGGAGAATTTCCCTCCCCTGTCAGCATCTGTAAGTACTTGTGTGCTTGGACCTAAGACTGTAGAATCTGAGGGTTGGAAAGGGCCTTAGTTGCACCCCGTGTGCGTAGCTGAGCAAACTAAGGAGCAGAGAGCAACAAACTTTGAGGTCACACGGCCAGATAGCAGAGGCATATGGCCAAGGAGCAGGCGACTCCCAGCCCAGAGCCGCTCCCTCCCCACCCCTGTCTCCCTGCTCCCAGGGTCGTGGCAGCTGGGAAGGCTGTGGCTACTGGGAAGGGGAAACAAAGGATGCATGTGTGGGAGGCTTGAGCACCGCCCCCTCCCCACCTGGCTGCAAGTCTGGGCTGAGGAATTAGAGGCCCGGAAGGAATCCGTGAATGGGGACCTTGGAGGTTAAGCTGAGGGCGTGGGATCTCTGGATTTCTCAGCGGGACTGAGAATTAAACCAGAGCTTCCAAAAAATGCTGCTGGCAGGACAGCGAGCAAGAAGGGGAGGACAGGTTGGAGGCTGGGAAGTTTACCAAAAAGGCTAAGAGAGGCGAGGCGGTCCCTGGAATGGCAGGTTGGTGCCCTGGTTCCTGGACCAACGCGATGGGCTTCTGAGAATGGGGCTAAGCTGGGCCAGGCAAGGGCAGGACTGGGGGAAGCGATCTTTGGGATTTACCCCCACTCGGGGGAGGGGGCGGAGTGGCCTGGACCGAAGAGCCCCCTGTGGGCTCAGCCTCTGGCGCCGCCGCTGAGGATGCCACCCGCTGTCCCTCCGCAGCCATCATCAGCAGCACGAGCGGCAGTGGCGGCTACGGCTTCAGGCCCAGCTCGGTGAGCGGCGGCTACGTGGCCAGCAGCAGCAGCTGCATCTCCGGCGTGTGCAGCGTCCGCGGCGGGGACGGCCGGGGCAGGGGCAGCGGCAGCGACTACAGGGATACCCTGGGGAAGGGCTCCAGCCAGAGCACCTCCTCCAAGAAGGCCGGCAGGTAGAGACGCTGCCACGCCACCGCCACCGCTGCCACGTCCCCAGCTGTCTCCCGTCCCCGTCGGCCCCTCTCCACCCTGCCCTGCTCTTGTCCCTCCGGCCACCCTACTTCCAGCCTGTGTCTCCCTGAGCCTGGACAGGTGTGGATGGCCCTACCTGGAGAAATTCCTCCTGGCGTCCGCCTCCTTGGCTGAGGTCCCCCCAGGAGGGCCATGGGCTCAGCTCAGCTCCCGGCCTTCCACCCTCTGCGCAGCCTCCGGCTCCGTCACCAACTACAGTCTGGCTCCCCGGGTCACAGACCGAGGCCCCGCTCTCACACTGGGGCCTCTGTCCCAGCCACTGCCTAAGCTGGGAGCTGAGGAGGGCCGAAGGGCACCAGCCAAGAGAGACCGGTCCCCACGCCACCCTGGCCCCGTCTCATGGCTCATTCCGAGTAGGACCAAGTACGACTCAGGTCTCTCTTCGCTCTCCTGTATCCAGAAGCAGAGAAGAGGAGGCCCCTCCACATCTCCCTTCTTCTTAGAGGCCCTCCCATTGCATCCTCAATAAACAGCACGATCTGACAGCTTGGTCTCGGAGTGGTCAAGGTGGGGACACATACTCAGTGCGCCACCCCGGCACACGCAGACACACACACGGGTGCGCTGCGCCTTGCCCTGCGGCCCGCGCTCCTGGGTAAATCTTCACTGTAGAGCCCAAGAAGCAGCTCTCAGAGCACACGTGGCCCAGGGGCTGGGCAGTGCGGACCCTGCAGGGAAGTGAAGCATGAGGCGTGGGCCCACGGAGTTTGGGAGGAGGGAGGAAGAGGAGGTGGGAGAGAAGAAAGGAGGAACACGGGAAGGGCGCGCGTGCAGCACGGTTCGTGGCTTTCAACCAAAGAATTACCTGTGTCTGCTGATAAAAATGGTCCTGATGCTGACGGGGACCCTCTGGCCTCCATCTAAGAGCTGGATCTTTCCTGGAGGGAAGCTGGGGGCGTGGTAGGTGGGTGTCTGTGTTTATTCAACCCTTTCCTCACTGCTCAGAGGCCTGGGCCCTTGGGGGGTCACCCAGGAAGGGTAGAGACGATGGGGACCCCACACTCTGAGCCTGCTGGGATGCTAAGATAGGAAACAAGCTCTTGGAGCCTAAGCCTGGACCAGGGTGAAGGGAGTCGGGGGTCAGGGAGGCTGTGAATTTCAGGGACTGTGTAGACGGCACCGTCCCAGACAGCCATCGGCCTGGGGTGGGGAGGGCTGCGGGAAGACAGGCAGGTCTCCCAGCGACCAGCACGAGCCAGCAAGCCTCAGCCAGGAAGTCCTTGGGGGCCTGAGGATCTTACAAGATGAAAGGTAGAGGGGCTGGAGGAGAGAGGGATGCATGGGCTGGGTTGGCGTGGGCCAACGTCACAGGGCCAGGCTCAAACCCCTGCCACCCAGGAGGTGGCCATCAGCTAGAGCCTCCCATGGCTCTCAACCTGGAAGTCAACACCACCATGTGGGTGGAGGAGGGTGAGCAGCGCAAGACTCAGTCACGGGTTTGCTTCCATCCTGTGTGAGTGTGTGTGTGTTCAGAGCTGGGTAGCGACCAACCAAGAGCAAAAAGAGCCACATCCTACCTGCTGCCTCTGCTACCTTTGCAGCAGTAAGAACTGAGGTGGGATAACGGGAGAGAGACTTTCCAGCTGAGAGACTTTGAAGAGCTCAAGGTTCCCGAGTGGAGGGATGGAGGATGCTTCTTCAGATGCCGCTGGCTCCTCACCCGGATTGGGGGGGGGGAGTGAAGAACCCTCCCACCTCCCCTTGTGCCCAGGGCTCTCCGGGGTTTCCTGGGTGGGCCGGGTTGTCCTGTTTTATTTTTTTTTAATTTTTATTTATTTATGATAGTCACACAGAGAGAGAGAGAGAGAGAGGCAGAGACACAGACAGAGGGAGAAGCAGGCTCCATGCACCGGGAGCCTGATGTGGGATTCGATTCCGGGTCTCCAGGATCGCGCCCTGGGCCAAAGGCAGGCGCCAAACCTCTGCGCCACCCAGGGATCCCTGTCCTGGGTTTTGAGTCTGTTTTCTAGAGCAGCAGATCAAGGTGCTGGAGGCTGAGTGGAGCTTCCCGTGGGGCTATAGTGAGAGCACCACGATCTCGGTGGAGATCCGAGTTACCAGCTTGGCAGGTGCCAGAGTGGGGGGCTCAGCTGGCTGTGGGCTACAGACCAGGCAGGAGTTGATGGATGACGTGAAGGGCTCCCCCGAGAGAGAGCTCCGAGGAAAGAGAATAATGACAATGACTCCCAGGTAGGGTGGCCGTGAGGTCACACGAGTCTAGGTGGTCATTTGATCATGGTGGCCAAGAGCAGGGGTTCTTCACGCAAGCTCAAAAATAACCTGGGAACTTAAAAAAAAAAATACCGATGTCCGAGCCACTTACTCCAAACCAGCTAAGGCGGTCTACTGGGGTGGGGCCCGGCCTTCACGGGGATCTTTCGGAAGGCAGCAAGGGAATTCTAGTGAGAATGGAATCAGTGGGGAAAGAGGCCCGAACTCCAGTAAAGGTAGCGGGGTCTTGGAACGAGGGAGCGGAGATGGGGCCAGGGCACGCCGATGGCGGGGTGAGCTCTGAGAGGGACGTGGGCGCGGGGCACTGACGAGGCTTACACCTAACAGGCTAGACCCGAGTCAGGGGAAACGGCCGTTGCTGAGGGACTGGGCGGCAGGGCTCTGGGGCACCAAGAGGGCATGAGGGGTGGGCAAGGGAGCCGGTCGCAGGTGTATGAGAGCATCGTGATGGGCCCTGAATCCTCCGTCCAGATCTGTGCCCCGGCGCTGCCTTCCTCCCCTCACAGCTAAGTGGATGGCGGAGAAGCAGAAAGCAAAATCACAGCCTGCACTCAGGAAGCTTCTGGTCCCACGGGCAGGTGGAGCCACCCAGGAAGGACACGGGGGGAGGAAAAGGTGGTGCACATGAGTGAAGTCCCCAACCCACCTCATTGGTCCTTTCTGTCGCCTCCCCCAAAGCCGGTGAGGGTCTGGACCGTCCTCACCTTTGTACTCTGGTGCCTGGCACACCACTTGCCCTGAGCACAAGCTGGTGGACGAATTACCCCTCCCCAACCCCTCATGGGACTCTGACTCCAGGTCGCCACCGTGGCCACTGTAGGACCCCTGGAGGGGCCCCTGCCGCCAGACACAGCACCAGCCCAGCTGGGGGGGCTGCCGGGGTCAAGCTGCCCATAGACGTGGAGGTTGGCCCCCTCAGGACATCTCTGGAGGCCAAGGAGAATAAGAGGTTCCTCATGGTGCCTGGGGGGCCCGCCACGGGGCTGAGCCTCCCGGCCTTGATCACGGCTCCTTCTCTCCACCCATGAAGCCTCACCCCCTCGGCCCTTTCCGGGGCCGCAGCCCCAGAGCACCAGACCGGGGCCCGGGAGGGATGGGAAACTGTTCATGGAGCGCCTAGTGGGCCTGACTCTCCCTGAGCGGCACATGCCACCTGTGCCACCTCTCTGAGGTGGGTGTTATTACTCCCGAGCCAGAGACCTGCAACAGCCAGGGCCACGGAGCCAGGATTCCATGAGGTCGGTCTCTCCAAAGCCCACGCTCTTTCCCGTCACCGCCCTGCCTGCCGGTGTGGGAACCATGTGCCTCTGCCCACCCAGCTGCTGTGCGTTCCCAGCCTCCCCCGATGGCCTGCGGGCTCCCTGCCCGGCGCCTGCTGGAACTTCCATTATATTCCATCATCCGGAGCCTGATGTCTCTGTGTCCCAGGCACTGGCACGCTTGCCGTGTAACCCTGATCTCCCCACTGTAGGCTGCCCGCAGAGGCTGTGGCCCCATTGTCACCTGCCCGTCCTAGAGGCCGGTCCCCTCAGTGGTGGGGAGTGTCCAAGCAGCACATGGATCAAGCCCCCCTTGAGGCCCTGGTATCCTGTGCCAGAGGTGGCAGAGGAAGTGGGTGGTGTTGGCCCCGGAGAGGGAGCAGGAGGGAGCCTCGGGGCTGGGGGGTGTGTGGACCCCGTGTGCAGGGAGGGGCACCTCTGGGGGTAATGGGGCTGACGCAGCCTGCGGTGGGCAGTGTGCCCTGAAGGGCTGGCTGGGCTCTGGGGGCAGGAGGATCAGGATGCAACCCTAGACCAGCAAGAAGAATCTGGAGAAGCACAAAGGAGGTGGCCCCAGTCGTGCGAGCCGGTCTTGGGGGCACGGTCCTTTCTCCAGACAATGGTCCGGTAGCCGGTCCAGCGGCCGAGGGCAGCCAGCCCCTCTGCAAGCACCGCGGGCAGAGGCATCTTCGCTTTGCTCGGGCGCAGGTGTCGAGTCTCACGCCTTGGCCTCCGACGATTCCCGCGACGCGTCCGACCGCCCCCCCTGCAGCCACCCCGGGCCTCGGCTCCCCGCCACGCGATGGGGATGGTTTCCTGTCTGGCCCCCTCGCGGGCCAGAGACTCTTGGTCCTGCTGCCGCGCCTGCTGGCCCCGGTGTCCAACGTCCCCGGTCAGCCGTGGGCTTATCCCAGCACGGCTCCGGGGAAGACCGGGGAAGACCGATGGTCTATATTTCTCCTCCCCTTGGCCCGGCTTTCTCGTATTCTCCATGCTGGGAGGGATGCCGTCGCCGTCCCTCACCGGTGCCAGTGGAGGAGGGAGAAAGAGCCCCCCAAGGACGAAGACGGAGCCATGAACAGGTGATTCAGGAGCACAGATGACCCAAGGATTAGCTCCATTTATAAGAAATAGAAAACATTTGTTTCCTAGGAACTAGCTCCCCTCACATGGTCCTGATTTTATTTTTTAATAGCTCCCCGATTGTCTTGGAATCTCTTCAAATCAGGAGAGAAGGGTCTCCAGGCTGCCGTAGAAAACCCTCAAAAGAAGGAAAAGGTGGACGAACCATGGCTTTTAGGACAGATGGGACAAGGAGGGGATAAGACAAGGGGGGGTGGTGGGAAGATCTCTGCTTGATTTTTCTGCCCTAAGCAGACAAGTGGGGAAGCAGGGAAACGGGCCCCGTGCAGACCGAGGCAGATTTGAAAATGAAGGTTCATGGGGGGACCTCGCTCCCCAAAGCCAGGAAGCCCAGAGTCCTCCCTCTGCACATGCTTGGCTGACGGGCCAGCCCAGGCCTGTCGCTCTCTCCGAGACCCCTTTCCCCACAGGCAGGGTAACCGAGGGCGTCTTCCCAACTCGGTGGGAGGCAGGCTGGGCCCTGCCCTTCGAGTATCCTTCATACTTTGTCACAGCAAAGGTGCCGCTGAGTGAAAGAAAGGCCTGGCCTTGGGGATCCCTGGGGGGCTCAGTGGTGTAGCACCTGCCGCTGGCCCAGGGCGCGATCCTGGAGTCCCGGAATCGAGTCCCACATCAGGCTCCCTGCATGGAGCCTGCTTCTCCCTCTGCCTGTGTCTCTGCCTCTCTCTGTGTCTCTTATGAATAAATAAATAAAATCTTAAAAAAAAAAATAAAAAAGAAAGAAAGAAGGGGCCGTGAGGGAGCTCTGAGCAAGCCCCGGACCTGCAGGCCCGTAGAGCAGGGCGCAGAGAGCCCACGATCAGTTAGGATTTCCAATCAGATATAGGGCTGCCGGCCTTGGATGTTGCCAAAACCGGACATTCAAAAAAAAAAAAAACAATTACCATCCACTGCCGTTACCGTTTCATAAAGGAAAAGGATAACTTAACAGTAGGAAGGACACCTCTCGGAATTCAGTTCAATCCTTTAGATTAAATGAAGTTAGCCCCGTGTAAACCGTGTCGCCCGCCCTTTTTCCCCCCCTATTAGCTCGGGACTAGGAAAACTGCTTCAAGCTGCAACCTCTTTGTTCCCTCTCTGTGTCCTCATCTAAACAACGAGAACAAAGTCACTCTGGCAACTTGGCAACATTTAGAAAATCATCGGGACGACAATGAAGGGGAAGCCTGTAGAAACCCAGCGCCAGCGATGCAGTGAGGCCAGGCGCCAGGCTGCAGAGGCGAGGCCTCATGGGGCTATGGGGCCGGAGCTCTGGTCCCCAGAGCCGCCCCCCCCAGCCCTGTGCCCCACGGGTGAGTTCACTACCCTCTCTCTGTCGGTTTCCCCTACTGCGAAAAGAGAAGAATTCGCTCCTGGCACTCCTGGGGTTGCCCCGGAAACTACCAGCCCTGCAGTCGATGTCAGCTGCTATTACTATTCACTATGAGTGTTCTCACCCTACTACCGAGACAGTGGTAACCACCTAGGAAACCAGGGGGACGTTTCGGGCTCCCCTGGGACTCTGCTCCAGTTCGGTCTGCCCGTCTCCCCTGTCTTTGCCTCCTACCCCAGACTCTTGTATTTGAGCCCGTGTTTCTGAACCCTGCCTCCTTCGGGGCCTAAGCTATTCAGAAGCAGGCCCAGTGTCTCCTCGCCATGGTGGGGCTCTTCTTGGAACCGAGCCCCCGGAACCTCCTCCTGAAGCCATGCCTCAGCCCCGACATGTACGGGTTGCTCTTGGTGCCTTGCCCTCAACAGGATTGCGAGTGTCACCCCCAAGAGCCCATGGCCTTTCGTAGTCTCGGCGGATGTGTCCCTTTCCTCCCCAGCTCCCTGGCAGGACGGAGCCTGGGAGGAGCAACGGAGTCTTGTGCAGTGTCCAGGACAGAACTGCCACAAGCTGAACCCGCTCTTCTTGGTGATGATGGCACAAGAAACCCGCAGAGCGGGTGCCCGGCGCTCCACCACCACCCAACCCCTGCCCCACGCCCCTCTCTGCCGCTCAGCCACCCTCCGCCTCACTCCAGATCCAACTTTGATGGAGCTGGGGATGGCCACCTGACACCCCCGTGGACCATGAGCGCCAGCAGGCACTTGCCCAGGATGACTTCCTGCCTGGAGAGTCCCAGAGCAAGAGCGGGCAGGCCTTGCTCCCGGTCCGTGTCCAGCCCGGCAATAGCATCTCTGCGGCACCGCGACTCACCATCCAGGGAGGCCACCAGGACCGTGGAGAGGACAATAGACTGGAGAAAGGCCCCGAGTGGAGCGAAGGGGGTGGGGCCTCTAGGCCACATCTGAGGCCTGCAGATTTGAAAATGAAGCATGGGAGGGACCTCTGGCCCTCGGCGGAGGCGGGCCTGCGGAGCGGGCAGGGGGCAGTAGGAAGACTGGAGACAGACGTGCGCTGATACCAGCTTTGTCCGCTTTCTGAAAGAAATGTGCCTACATAGATATGCCTACACACGCATATAGGTACCCACGTACCTACATAGGGGTTTTGGTTTTTTATTTCATTTTATTTTATTTATTTTTAAGTAATCGCTACACCCACCGTGGAGCCCGAAATCACAATCCCAAGATCAAGAGTCACATGCTCTACCGACTGAGCCAGTGAACTATCCCTGTACATAGGTTTTTCATGTTTTGTTTTTTTTAAAGATTTATTTATTTATTTATTTATTTATTTATTTATTTATTCATGAGAGACACAGAGAGAGAGAGGCAGAGACAGGCAGAGGGAGAAGCAGGCTCCCCGCCCAATGTGGGACCCGATCCCAGGACCCCGGGATCACACCCTGAGCTGAAGGCAGACACTCAACCACTGAGCCACCCAGGTGTCCCTATTACTTTTGTCTTTGATTTCATGTATCTAATTGTAAGTTTAGATAATTTAATTCGAATTGTGGCTATGTATAATAAGCAGCTCCCAAAATTCTTGAAAATGTAACAGTTGGCTGTGGTCAGCCAGCTGAACTTGCCCCAGCACAACCCTGGTCAGAGATAAGAATAAAGGGAGGCTGCAAATGGGACAATGGGTTTTTGGAAGGAATGAAAATGGAATTTTTCTTCGTTGAACTAAACGGGTATTTATTGAGTGTGATGGTTAATTTTATGTGTCAGCCTGACTGAGCTATAGGATGCCAGACGTTTGGTCAAACATTATTCTAGGTGTGTCTGGGAGGGCGTTTCTCGATGACATTAACATTTGAATCTGTAGACTGAGTAAATCTGATGGTCCTCCCTGCTGTGGGTGGGCCTCCTCCCATCGACTGAGTACCCGAATAGAACAAAAATGCTGAGTTAGAAGAGACTTTGCTGGTTTGTCTATTTGAGCTGGGGCATTGGTGTTGTCCCTCAGACTAGAATTTGCACATCAGCTCCCCTGGTTCTCAGACCTTTGAACCCTCACTGGAACTACACCACTAGCCCGCCTGGGTCTCCAGCTTGCTAAGTACGGATCTTGAAACTTCTCAGCTTCCCTAATCACGTGAGCCAGTTCCTTATAATGAATATCTGGATCTATCCATCTCTCTCTCTCTCTCTCTCTCTCTCTCTCTTGCTTTTTCTAGCTATCTATCTCAATCTAGTTATCTCTTTATCTCTCTCTATCTCTGTATCTCTCCATCCATCCAACCATCCATCCATCCATCCATCCATCCATCCAACCATCCATCTAACCATCCATCCATCCATCCATCCATCCATCCAACCATCCATCCATCCATCCATCCATCCATCCATCCATCCATCCACCCATCCATCCATCCATCCATCCATCCATCCATCCATTCATCCATCTATCCACCCATGCATCTACCTATCTCCTGTTACTTCTGTTTCTCTGGAGAACCCTAATTAAAACAGTGAGGTCCCCTATGACGCAGGGATTGTGCTGGATGGCTGGTTCAAGGCGGGGAGGGTGAAAATATGGTTCTGGCCCTCAGAGGTCTTGTGAGTTAAGGGAGGCACAGATGCTCACAGAAACAATAACTTGTGCAAGCTCTAGTGATGGCCTGAAGGTTGTAGACCCCAGACGTGGAGAGGGGAAAGGATGTCCTCACCTTGTCCTCAGCTTCCTTGTACGTTGGATGAGAAGCTTCTCTTCCAGCTGCTGAGGTGTCTTCTCACATGACGAGAGCAGTGGTGGCTTCCTGGATGAAGCCAGCCTTTAGGGGCAGGTATATGAAGCTCATTTTGAGAAGGAGATGATTACTCTGGTGGGAAGAAGAAGAATAAGGGGGAAGGAGTTGCAAAGAGGGTAATCACCAGACTTCTAGAGTTGGAGATGCCCTTAGATTTAGAGATCTCGTAGATGAGCAATGTGAGGATTGCAGAGGTCAAGGAACTTGCCCACGGTCACACAGCTAGCTGATGAAAATATCAGGCCCACTTGACTCGAGATAGATAAGCCTGTTCTTAATTTATGCATTCATGCCCAAACTCACATATTCGTGTAATTATCCCAGTTAGCAACTTATTTCCAGATGCATGGGGGAGGGGGTCCAGGACTCTCAGAAAATGGCAGGGAATATGGAGACAACACTATGAAATGCCTAAGAAAAAACAATGAGGACATCTTATTAAATAAGTAGCTTTCATTAGTCTCTGAGAAAGGGTGTAGATATTTGGATACCTCGGCCTTGCATATGCTGTCGTGGGGGGGAGACCCCAGTAGCTTCCTCTCTACATCCCCATCCTTAGCTCCCAGACCTGAAGTACCAAGGAGAACGCAGTCAGCAGGCTCGCTGTCTGACCTCTTGAGAGCCCCAAGCACCCCAGGTAGCCCCATCCCCTCCACACACTGAGCCGAAGCCAATGGAGATGATCTGCTGAGACATCCAGGCTTTAGGTCCCCAGCGGCCAGGCTCAAATGAGAGTCTTCTTGGACTCCTCAGAGTTCCAGGTCTGCATGTGGCAGCATGGAGAGGGCCTCCAGCTCCCCGACTCCAGCCCGCCCTTCTCTTGCTACCCTCGACTCTGTCCTCACTTCAAGGACCTCATGCAAACCCTGGCCTATGCTTCCAAGCTCAAGCCACAGTTGCAGACAGACAGGAGGCATGCCCACCAGCAAGGCAGTCTGTGCACCAGAAGATGGGCCTGGGGAAGAGGCCCGCACAGGCCTGAGTGTGGGCTGGGGGTCATAGGTGGGCAATTCTGGGGTTTGGATTGCCTAAAAGAGAAGAGTGCCTGCAGATGAGCTTGTCCCAGTGGCCCTACAGACTCCCAGCTCTGTGAGGAGAGGACAGCTGGTGGGGACCAAAGCAGGACCCACTAGAGAAGGGTCTAAGGTAGGGGCCCTAGTGAACTAGTATAGGGGTGCTCCTGGACACAGGACTCATACTTGGGACAACAACTGGGGCAGACCTAGTCACCTAGGCCAAGGTGAGGGTGTCAAAGGACAGGAAGATGAAGCAGGTAAAGGAGCGGTGCTGAGCCCATCAGGGAGATGGGAAATACACACAGTGAGAAACCTTACCGGTAGGAATAACGGTACTAGCTATTGTCTGTTGAGAGCTTCTTGGGTGCCAGACCATGGGCCAGATTCTTTAAGGATATTTCCTTGTTCAGTCCTCATCAACAACTCTATTAGCACCCCCATTTTATAGAATAAGAAAACCTAGGGGCAGAAAGACTACAAAATGCACTTGGGGGTGTGTGAACCAGAAGTGGCCCTCACATTCTCTCCTACCTGGATGGTGCACGTGTACTGGTGCTGGGGCAGAGGAAATTTCAGTTTCCCTCTTGCTTCTGTCCCAGGGCCGGGACACTGGTGTTGAGAGAGGTGTTCCATGAAGCTGAGGTTCCGTATGGGACAAATGAAGTAGGTCTGGGAGAGCAGAGGGTGGGGCTGGAGCCAGTACTGTGAACTGGGCAGGACTGCCAGATATGCTCAAGGCCATGCAAGAGTCTGAATGTCCACATGGTCAAGGTCCTCCTTAAGGGATGGCCAGTGTGGCCATGGTCATGAGCCTGGTATGCTGGGGAGGGGGCAAAGGCCTCCAAAGGAGAAGCTTTTCAGGAATTTCTCCTGGGTCCTGCCTGAGGTCAGTGACAGTGGTTCTCAGCATCTCTAGGTGGGCACTACCTATCACAGGGGGTGGGGTCAGGTGCCAGAGCTACCCCTCTCTTCCCCAAAACATACCTGGGCTGAATTGGCCACAGCCTCAGTTGTTTTGACGGCCTTGTCAGAAGCTGCTGCTTGCTACACTCATCCTCTCGCCCGGTAAGGACTGTAATTTGGCTTTCTAGGTGCTCATTTGTGGTTTCCAGACACTTGATGGTATAATTACAGAAATGGACTCGCCACCTCCCTGACTCTGGGTCAGGTGTACCTGTTGGTCCAGAGTTTGCCGCTGGACATTCCGAGGACATAAAGCAGCCCAGGTATTGCCCCTGCCCCTGTCCCACCCTCAGTGTCACAGAGGGGTCTCCTCTTCGCTTGGTAGGAGAGGAGGCCTGACAGTAGAGAGCAAGGCCCGGCCTTCTGATGGAGAATGGATGCCGGGAGCCAGGAAACAAAGGGGATGGTCTAGTCCTATTTTGGAGAAACCCAGAAGGAGGAACCTGGAGGCACATTAGGAAGAAGGTTGGGGCAGAAGCTTGAGGATGGGGCTGAGAGGAACAGGAGGGACGTGGCAACGCAGCTCCCTCCCTGCAGACACGTGAAAGGCTGCTTCCCAAAGCACAGAGGCCATCCCTGCTGGCACACAAAATCTTCCCGGGCTTTCATAGCCTGTTTTACAGGCTGACATTATTTTTGATGTGTATCAGAAAAGGTGCCATTCAATAGCTAAAAAGTTGCTTTATAAACTAGGTATACAGGGCAGACTTGCAGGCCCATCTAAAGCAACACTATTAAAGAAAATAACAGTCCAAGTGGTTTGTAGATCTGGGCAAAATCCCAGAGTGGTGCCGGATGGCTATAGATGGGGAAATGTTGAAGACACTGTGTCATTTTCAGAGGGGGGGGGGTGGACAAACAGGCCCTGGCTGGAGAGGCCGGCAGTCCCAGTGTAGGGGTGTGTTGGATGCCAGGCCCAAGGGCTCTGAGAAGCACAGGGCCAGGCAACCTGCCACAGTGTAGACTGCTTGGGAGGGAAGTACATGTTTCTCCTTGAGAGTCAGTGTCCTCCAAGTCAGAGAGGGAGTAGCGACTCAGAAATGTCCCCAAATATGGAAATGGAAACATTTGCCAAGGGGAAAGAGAAATTCGAGCCTCTTCCGTGTCAGTCCATCGAGCAGAACCACGACCAAGAAGCATATGTTATAGGGAGGCGACTTGGACTCTCAGTGAGGAAGGGCTAGCTTTCTTCTAATGAGAACTGTTGGAAAATGGGCCCTGGGGCGGGGGAGAGTGGTCCCCTCACTGGCTTCCAGTAGGCCAGGGGAAGGCGCCCCCTCGGGTACCTCCCAGCAAGTAGTGTGACTCTCCAATGAGGCAAGGTAGGAGGGACACGACCACCATGTTCTGAGAGATGGCTGAGGAGAGGGTCAGCCAGGTGGCTCATGGCCAGTGTTCCCGGGGCCCAGCCCGAAGGGAGATGCTCAGCAGGCCGGTTGAGGCCAACTCTAGTTGCTGGGAATGGAATGAATGAGAGCAGGGAGAGGGAGACTCCGTGGAACCTGACAGAAAGTCCTCCTTCCTTCAGCGCTCAGGAGATGTTCGGATGGAGACCCTGCCTCAGACATCTCGGGATGCTGGTCCATGGAAAACAATCACAGCCTGGAGCTGAGTGTGTCAAAATGAAGAACGTGGCCAACATGCTGCCCAACCTGAGGCCCAGCTTGAGTCCCCATATCAGACCAAGGCAGGTAATTGATAGTGCTGGAGGCCTTTGGAGGTGTCTGCCCAACTGACTCATGAGGTGGGGCCCAACTTGGCAATCTGAACCCCATGTTTGGGTCTCAGGACAGCCATCCTGCATGGGCTTCCTCAGGGAGCAAAGCCAAGACATCACCTACTCTGCTCCTTCCACTTCCGTCTGGGGCTGCCCCTCACCCTTGGAAGAGCCATGAGCCAGCCGCGCTCGTTTCCCTGGAGGAATGTGGAGAGGACCAAGGCTGCGGGAATCCTCGCGGGGGGCAAGGTGCCAGGGAGGGCGGAACCGTGTCATATAGGCATGCCGCATGCTTCTCAAGGAGTAGTACCTCAGTCAAAATCTCAACGCAAAGGGCGGTCTCTGTTTTCTGCCAACCAAGACGACTATGGGGCTTTGGGAAGACGAACAGAGACCACTCTATTTGGGGTTAGCCCCCTGGGGACTGTCTGGGAAAGGGTGG
Organism: Vulpes vulpes; assembly: GCF_048418805.1. Lineage (NCBI taxonomy): Eukaryota > Metazoa > Chordata > Mammalia > Carnivora > Canidae > Vulpes > Vulpes vulpes. The sequence goes on from NC_132787.1 coordinate 2,566,844, forward strand.
GGCCATTTGCATTGCCTCCCTCACATGGAACTGGACCATGGGGAAATGTCAGCATTTGTCCAAGGTCCTCAGGGAGACGCCAGCTGTGGTGTCATATTCCAAGACAGACACATTCTTCACCAACTGTCAGGCTCTTCCTTACGAATTGCCATCTTGCCTTTCTTGGCCACACCAGTGTGAAGATCTATAGCTGGTGGCAGGTGATGGGGGGACAACCTAAGGTGGACAAAAGCACCAACAAGTGAAATCAGGTGGCCAGGAGATGAGGCCACCGAGCTGACAAGACCAATCCCCCCCCCCGCCCCCAAAACAACCAGGACGAAGCATGACAAGTAGAGTGTTCTTTACCAAGCAGCCTGGGCCCAGCCCAAGAGGCCAGGTTCCAGGATGGAGCAGACATGAACTTGATGGCTTATGCTCTTCAAATAGTAACCAAAGGATGGGTTGAATTCCAGCCTGGGTCCCCCCTACCCTCCGCCAATGAGTAAGCACCTGCAACCGTCAGTTTGTGCCCAATATGTGGAGTGGGCAAGTAGATGAGACTTGAGGCCATCCTGTGCTGTGGGCGGCTTTTGGAGGGGGGCTGTGAGGAGAGGAACTGGGAGGGAGGGGTGGACAGGCCTGGGTGGAGGAGGTAGGGGCGAGGTCCTGAGGTTGGGAAAGGGTTAGCTGGGTGTGGTGTGGAGGATAAAGAGTAGGTTCCTTGGCCAAAGCAGAATCTGGATAGAGACAGTGTATTTGTTTCTTGTTGTTGCTGTAACAAATGGCCAGAAACTCAGTGGTGGAAATAACAAAACCTGAGGTCATCGCTCTAGAGTCGGAAAGGGATATCACTGGGCTAAAATCAAGGTGTGGGCCAGGCTGCGTTTGTTCTGGAGGCTCTAGGGGAGGATCCACTTCTCTGCCTTTTGCAGCTTCTAGAGGCCGCCCACCTGCCTTGGCTCTCAGGTCCCATCCTCCCTTCCTCAAAGATGGCAATGGTGATCTTCGAGCTCGATGTCACTCTGACCTCCCCTCTGCCCCCTCCTCCGTTTTTTCAGGACGCTTGGGATTATACAGGACCTACTTAGATAATCTAGGGTTATTTTAAGAGTAGCTGATTAACCTTAATTTTTCCTGTAGCCTTAATTTCCCTTTGTCATGTAGCATGACATTATCTGGGTTGTGGGGATTAGGGCATGGACCTGTGCCCACCACAGATGGTAGTAGGAATGGTGAGGAAGGGGGATCCAGAGGAATGAGGGTGCGAGTATAAGGCCAATAGGAAGCTACTGTGTGTTCTTGAGCAAAGGAAGGCCACACTTTACCAAGCGACTGGGGGTAACTTCGATTCTCAGGGTTAATGTGAGATCACTTTCCAGACTCAGAACAATGGAGACATGTTATGTCTGAGGTCTTGCAGACCATAACACGTTATTGTTCTCTGCTGAGGGCAGCGTGCCAACCTGCAGGAGGCCATGGCTGGCGCCAGAGTGAGGGGCCCCAGCCCTCGGGGATGCCCAGGTCAGCTGGCAGGCAGGGATTGCCCAAGAGGCTGGATAGGTCATGACGTTCTGCCTGGGAGGTATCTATTGCCATTGAGTGTCTCCCTGACCCTGAATGGTGAAGCTGCCCTTTCCAGGGAGGTCTGGGGGGTGAGGAGGTCAGTGGGTGGGACAAGCCCTTAAGGCAGACTCAAACCGGTTGGGGCTCCTGGGCTGCTGAGGAGGGAAAGTAGGGCATGGTGAGGGTGACGGGAGGGGGGGTCATTATGAATGAAGCTTTTGTTCACTCCTTAACACATACCCTGTCTGGGAAGGCTGATGGGTAGGTAAGTGGAGAACACCCAGGCCTCATAGATTTGGAGAGTCAGAAGGTCCCACTTTGCGGGGGGCATCATGGTGTTGATAGCCTTAGAGGTGCCTCCAGAATTTCTGCTTGAGCAGAGCTTGGGGTTTTAGGACGGTGATCTGGTTGGAAAAAGGCGATGGCGTGACAGAGCCAGCTCAGGGCTGGTGTGCACAGCAGCACACCATTTTCATTTAAGTGGTATGGTGACTTGAGGGGCGCTGCTGTTGGAGAGCATGAGCGTGCTGGGCTCCTCGGGGTCTCCTGGGCGTCACCACTTAGGTGTAGGTTGGGCCGGTTGAAAACATAGGCACTAGGATCGGCCAGACCTGGGGTCAGATCTCAAGCTTGATATTTACCAGCTGATGACCTTAGATACAATTCCTCTCTGGGGTTCAGAAAACAGGAATGATAACAGCTTTAAGGCCTATGATAATGTGAGTAGTAAATCAGACAACGCACGGTCGGTCCTAGCACAATTTCATATCTGAGTGAGCTGGGGTTCGTTTCTTTTCTGAGTGGGGTGGCCTCCCCCAAGAGGCTGGTCTAATCCCTGGGGCACTTGGTAGCCCGCCCATCCCGAAGAATCAAAAATGCCAAATAACCCTCATGCTGGGTCACCCCTTCTCATCTACCCATCTTCATGGCCTCTGTTCCTCTGGAGCAAAGTTCTGGGGGACCCTATCTGGATATCGTATAGGGAGCTTCAAGGGCGGGAAAGATGAGCAATGGAAGGACAAGCTGGAAGCCAAACCAAGACCCTGGGCCCCACATGTGGCATTGGGAGAAGTGGTTGTCAGACACATCTCTGCCATCTGGGATGAACTGCTGCTGAGGTGTCTGGGCCTTTGCCCTGTGTCTGGTGCTAGGGACGTAGGGAGAGGAGTGGCAGTAGGCCATCCCCAGGCTTCAGCCCCAAGAACATCATATAAGATGACCCCAATCCACTGGAGTCTTGCCCTGGAGTTCCAGCTGCCCCACCCCAGGCCCTGGCGGTCCCAAGCAGGGAAGGGTCTCCCCAAGGACCACACCTCTATCCCCACTCAAGGATCCAGCCTCCTCCCCACCAGGGCTGCTGCAAGATGCTGACACACGCTGACTGCTGGGTGGCATCTGAGGTCCTCCGTGTTTGCCCCCCTCACAGGCTTGCCAGAGACCAGAGCGGCTGCCGAGGTCCTCATCGGGTCAAGTCAGACAACAGTAAGTCAGGCGTTGGGAGCCAACAATGTGAGCATCAACGATGGTGAAGACGAGGGCTTTTGGAGTCACGCTTTCCTGGGTTCACATCTTGGCTCTGTCACCAGCTACTTACGTTCTCTGGGTCTCAGTTCCCTCATTTGTAAAATAAGGATAATACTTGGCTCACCTCATGACGTTGTTAATGAGTTCCTGCATCCAGACCTGTGCCTGGCACTCAGTCAGTGCCGTATAAATGTGCCTGTTGTCACTGTCTTTTGTCACACCACCAAACCCATCCCAGGCGCTGACCCATCCCATGTTCTGAGTCGTTCCGGGATCACGGAAAGTCCAGTTTCAGAGAGGCACCCCATCCAGCCATTGTCAGATGCCCACTTGGAACAGACTCCCTGAGAAGCCTCGGGGTCTTTGCCCCATGTGGTGTGGCAGTGAAGCCAAGACACAGAGAGAATCAGAGACAGAGACAGAGAGACAAAGACGGAGACAACACTCAGAGTAACTGTCCTTTCAGCGTGAAAGCCGGGGAGTGGCTGGGCCCTGGGGTAAGGGTGTGGCTGGGTCCACCTGGCAGGACCGTGGAGCTGAGGCTCAACAGCCATGGGAATCCAGGGACCAGGTGGGATGAGGGACAATGGGAGCCCTTAGAACTGCTCCAGCGGATGTGGACTGAGTACACAGCCAGCTGCCTGTCCAGAGCACAATGTGGTCTGGACACAGGCAAACAGTCATGTGATTCTCCTTCTATCAGTGGGAGGAGGGATGGGAGGGGGGCAGGAGGAAAGAGGTATCACCTGTTCCTCTTCCACCTGGTACCAGCACCCACAGTCTAGAGGGACCAGGTGACCAGGGACACATTCCTCAGGGGGGCAGGGGGACATCAAAGGCCTCAATGCCGACTGGCTTAGAGCCTAGTCTCCACCCGCCCTTGCACGGCCACCTGCTGTCCCCAGGCGGGTGATGTGGGTCACCATCCTGCGCCCAGCGAGGAGATTGGGGAGCCCAGCCCTGCCCTGAGATGCGGTGTCTCCTCTACCAGCCACACTCCCATGCTGGCAGCCCAGTGCATGCCCCACCCCCCCATCCACCCCAACTGCCTGGTGTTGAATGAAGAAACGATGACATGATTGGTACAAGAGTTTTCTCAGTTGCCTTGGACATTGCGTCTCTCTTGGAAAACGCTAACCTGTTCTCACAAGCCCTCGACAGAGGCTGTCGGCCCCAGCGGACAGTGAGCGAGGCCGTTCCTGAGCCGGTGGGGGGTGAGGACAGGGTCCGGGCGCGCAGTGCTCCTGGACCGGGGAGGTGTCCCTGTGCCTCCGGGACTGTCCCAGCTCCCAGTGTCTCCTGGGATGGCCCAGGGGCTTCTTCTGCCCACATCCCTACACGTTGCCCATACCTGCTCACCCCCATGTGATTCCAGCTCACCCCGAGCTGGGGGGGTGGGGGGGGCAAATGGAAACCAGTCTCCGTCCCTGTGCCTTGCACTAGGGCAGGACGAAGTGGCAGTGCCCCTAGCAGAGGCTCCGGCCGAGAGCACAAGCCCAGCCTCTGCCTCCGCCTTCCCTTCCCTTCCCTGGTCGTGGCCGCTGCGAGGCGAGTAGGACGGAGAGGGAGGGAGAGAACGTGCAGGTTAGGGATGCAAGGGGTCCTCCCTACAGCCTCTGACCCCATCAGGATAGAAGCCTGGCATGAAGGAGTCGTGGGCCTGCCTCTCCTTCGTAGAGAAAGTGCTGCAGGTTCCCAGAGTTCCAGGCACATTCATACCCACGTGTAAGGACCCACGCAAATGCCAAGAAAGCGGCAAAAGCCCTTCTTTGCTTCGTCACCATTTTCGATGCACAGATGCAAAGTCCGTAGGACAGACACTGCCTTGCATGTGGTGAGGCCTCTGTAATGTGTATTGGAAAAAAATAAAGCCACCGTCCATGAGAAAGCCAGGCGCAGAGGGTTTTGCTGCGTATCCTTCTTTAAGTCCCTCTGACTAATTAAAGTATTTGTTGATTTCCAGCCCATAGTTTCAATCAACCCGGGGGATTTTCAGAGGCTTTGGTGTGCCATTGGCAAAACACCCTTCGAATGAGGGAAGAGCGTTCTCCAGACTTGCAGGGGCCTGTCGGAGGGCAGCTCGGAGCTCTGTCCCACAAGCGCCAATCGCCTGCGCCGTGTGAGGGGTGGGGGCCGGGGCTGCTCCCCAGGCCCCCCTGCATGTTTGCCGCACCCTTCCCGCCAACCCCAGCCGGCTCGAAATCCCGACCCCAGCTCGCACGGGGCCCCTTTCCGTCTGCATCTGCGGACCGCGCTTCCTCCCAGCTCCCTGGGGCACACCGCAGTGCAAGGCGAGGTCGGGTGTCCAGGGTCCCAACAGCGCAAGGGCTGCCCGGGGACCAAGACACGGCCCAGAGGAGGCGCACAAGCTTCTCTACCTATGCAGCAGCCTACAGTTTGGGTGAAGCCCTTGCACAACAAAAGTCAACCCCAGGGGCCCACTATCACCATGACCCGAGTGACAGCAAGAGGGCATCACCCCTTAAACCCACCCAAGTCAAGGCTTGCTTGGCTGCTTTGCTTGTGGGCCTTTGCATTCCTACCCAGCTCTGTTTTCGGTCGTGGGGGTTGACAGTCCCGGGAGAGGCGGGGTGGCCCTCGGGGCAGCACACGGCCGAGGGAGGGTGGGGTGGCCGATGCAGATCCCCAGTCCACAGAGGCGCCGGGCTCCTCGGCGGCCCTGCAGCCCTGAGCATCTAGCTGCCATCAGCCTTGGGCGGGGTGGGGGCAGGATTCCGCTGACTCTGGGTGGAGGCAGGAAAATTCTTCCGTCCGTTCCTCCCCAAGGCAGGGCTTTGTGAGGAGGTGCCGGGGCTGGCACGCAGTCCACCTGCCCTTGCCCATCCTGCCGGGTCTGGCTCTGCGCTCCCAGATGGGGCCGCCAGCCGCTGCCCAGTGAATAGGGTGATTCACACTCCAACTATTGCTCCCCACTTTTCATGCTGAGCACACATGGGATAGGAAGCCCGCAAAGGCGAGGACACTACAGCTTGCTTTCTCCCCCAGAGGGGTGCGTGGAGGCTGGGGCAGGGCACAGGGGATGCTGCGGGGCTCAAGGGCACAGCTCTCAGGACCAAGGGTGGCGGGAGAAGAACGGAGCAAAGTCCAAGGGAGGGAGAGTCATAGCTCTGTCTGCAGAGGGTGCCCAGGCTAGAGGGGACAGGGGACCCACCTTCTGGGTAGAAGCAGGTGGTTGGGACTCTGAGACTCAGCATGGGGCGAGGGAGAGCCTCACACCAAGATCTGGGGAAGGAGTGGAGGGAGATGTCCTATGTCTGTCGGTTCCATTAAAAAAAAAAAAATGTTTGCTGAGCCCCACCCCCCCGCCGGTGTGTGCAGCCGGGCTGAGCGTGTGACGGCGATGTGAAGCGGAGCCAGGTGTGTGCCCTAACCTCGGGGAGTGTCCGGCTCAGTGAGACCTGGGGTAAAACCATGTTCTGTTACCTGTAGGTTCTACTCCTCATTGCAGGCCGATTGCAGCGGGGCTGGGAGGAGGGGGCCCTGGGACATTTACCCCCTGCCCACCTGCTTCGCGAGGGAGGCTAGGGTGTCCTGCTCCCTCCGTGGGGACACCGGCCGAGCCGGCCGCTAGAGCTCACTTAGCCCAGCATCCGTCTTTTGCTGATGGGAAAAGCTAAGCAACGTGTGCTGCCAAGACCTGGTAACTCCCTCTGTGGGCGCCCAGCAGAGGAGCTTGGGAGCTCCCAGTAATCCCAGTCTTCCTGCTTCGGAAATGCCAGACCGGGGTGGGACTGGCCCACACTGTGGTGTCCTGGGGGGGCCCCATTATCTGTAGCCCTCCTGGTCTGGCACCACAGGAGGGGCTGCCTTCCTGCATAGGGCGTAGGGGAGGGTTCCCATGAACCTCGGACAGAAAAGCGCCGCTTCCCCCCACCCCAGCCCCAAACACTCGCTGCCACAGTTACTTGCCACCCACACACCTTGGGTTCCTGGCATTGAATCTGAGCTTGGCACACTCTAGGGGTTCTCAGACTGGCCAGGATGCATTCCTGTTCCACCGAGTCCTTCTCTTTCCTCTACGCAGCTGGGGGGTGGTGGGGTGGGGGGGGAGGGATGGAGTGAAGAGAATGTCCCAGTGTCTCGGGCGGGGTGGGGCTTCCCTGGGGCATACCCAGGACCTGTGAGGGGGCGGGGGGCGTGTACCGGGATCATGGTCCCCCAGTGGAGAGGGGGAACCACGCTAGGGGCCCCCAGGCACCTGCTTTCGCCTTGGATCTGCTCCATCAGGGGCTGAGACTCCCCCCAGTAGGTCTCAGGGTCCCCCGGACACGGATGTCTGTTCCCCAAGGGGCAGCAACGTGTGAAATTGGTGAAGTCGGTAAAACTAATCTCTGTGAGTCTCAGGAGTTCTCCAGGCGGGGAGGCAAGCAGACCTCGTTGCCCAAGACTTACGAGGCGAGCTCTGGCCATCGGTCTGTCTGTCTGGATTTCCCTGTCCACTGCTGGCTCATCACAGCCCTCTGGTGAGCAAGCACATCCGAGCTGATCCCAGCAGCTTAGGATCATTTTCCCACAGCCACCGGTTCCCTGGAGCCAACCACAGGCCTGACTAGAGATTCTTGAGTCTGGGCTGGGTCCTCATTCCTTTACTCTTGAGAATGTAATCCCTCGGCCCCAAGGCTTTCAATCCACCCCCCCCCCCGTTTCCCCCCAGGGCACCCCCACACCCTGCCCCTGCTCTTAATGGCCCAGTGCTCCCAGTGCTGAGTCTTGGGGAGGCCCAGAGGTGGCCCCAGTCAAGTCTGCAGCCAAAAGGAGGGTGTGGTGTAAGACGGACACTTGCTAAAGCCTACCCAGCCCCCAGCTCCTCCATGTGGTGCCACGGCCCACCTGGACTAGCAGGGCGGAGGGGTCAGGCGGGAGTCCCCCCTGAAGCACCATGGCAGACGGTGATGCCAGCTGCCCGGTCCCCCAGATCTGCTCCACGCGGCCTCTGGGGCAGGACGACCCATAGACTTAGGATGCCACTTTCCATTCCCCTGGCCCTCCAGGGGACGTGGGGCTGGCGCTTAGAAAGCACAGCAGTCCCCGCTGCCTGCAACGGGGTGGTTCTCCGTTATAACAGGCCGGCGGATTCTCAACATGTTCCTGATGAGATTAGAAGCTCCTGCAGGTATGTGTTTGTGGCAGCCTTCAGCCTGTATCAACAGATACGATGACTCATTTCTTCCCCGGTGGAATAACTGAGGGCTTGCTGGAACACACCTGGGGGGCTGGGGCAGCAGACGGAGCAGCTCCCTCCGAGGAGGGACGCGACCGCCAGGCTGAGCCTGGGGACCTTTTATGAGGGATTGCATGGCTTTGCGAAGCCCCCGCAGGGTCCTGTAGAGGCCCAAGAGCAAGGGGGGAAAGGTCAAAGCCACAAAAAACACTGACTCGGGAGGAGCTGTGGAGGGATAGGCCTGCCCCTGTAGGGCGCAAAGCGACATAGACCCCGGGGTGGAGGATGTCCCACGTTCCCTGCTTCTGGAGCTCATGGCTTGGGGAGACAACCAGAGAGCCTGCCCAGTGGGCTCCGGGATGATGACTTTGCCTCCCTCAAGAACGGGAATCCTGCAGTCAAGGACAGATGTCTATTTTCCCCTCTAGCACACGGCTGGGATGTCAGCAACCCTCCGCCGGAAAGAGTAAAATAGAGCAGATCCCTGGCCCTGGAGGGCTCCTTGGCCTCCAATTCACGGGCAGCGTGCCCTGCGCTGAGATGGCTGGGACACTGGCCGCCCGGACACTGGCCAAAGTAAGTGACCCCTTGTCTCTGGTGCTCCTTCCTGGGTGCTCACAGCCCCGGGCCCCCACGGCGAAGAGAGACTGGCTGGCAGCTTCGCCAACTCTCTGCCAAGACATCAGCGCTGCAAGGCAAGGTTATTCCTAACCGAGCACAGCCTGCCAGGAAGCCAGCGTTTGCACCCCACACCACCGTGCAGGTGTGCCGGTGAGCTCACAGCTGCCCCCCAGGCATGCCCAGCCCACTTAATCATTCACAGCTCGACAGCTCTCCCGCCCAGCCCAGTTCTAGGGAATAAAAAGGGGGGACTGCGGCTCCGGGGTAACAGAGCCACCTTCTGCGTCCTGCCGCGCTCTGTTCCCGCCAGCACTCCCAACCCCTAGGGCCCAGTACTCTTGCTCCACCAGGAACAAGCCATCATGTCTCGCCAGTCGAGTGTATCCTTCCGGAGCGGGGGCAGCCGTAGCTTCAGCACTGCCTCTGCCATTACCCCGTCTGTCTCCCGCACCAGCTTCACCTCCGTGTCCCGCTCCGGGGGTGGCGGTGGCGGCTTTGGCAGGGTCAGCCTAGGGGGTGCTTGTGGAGCAGGTGGCTATGGCAGCCGCAGCCTCTACAACCTGGGAGGCTCCAAGAGGATCTCCATCAGCACTAGTGGTGGCAGCTTCAGGAACCGATTCGGCGCAGGTGCTGGTGCTGGAGGCGGCTATGGCTTCGGAGGTGGAGCCGGGAGTGGATTTGGCTTTGGCGGTGGAGCTGGTGCAGGCTTTGGGCTCGGTGGCGGCGCTGGCTTTGGAGGTGGCTTCGGTGGCCCTGGCTTCCCCGTGTGCCCCCCCGGAGGCATCCAAGAGGTCACCGTCAACCAGAGCCTCCTGACTCCCCTCAACCTGCAAATCGACCCCGCCATCCAGCGGGTGAGGACGGAGGAGCGCGAGCAGATCAAGACCCTCAACAACAAGTTCGCCTCCTTCATCGACAAGGTGAGCGGGATCCTTTGTGAAAAACCACCACGCGTGTGGAATAAATGCCAAAGAAAGTGGGAAGAGGGGAGATTTTCTGACTTGGTGCAAATATCTTCATAGTTGGCAGTTTTTTTCTGTGTACTTTTCTGGATTTGTGGCCCATTTTCTTAGTTAGACTGCTAGTTGGTCGCTTAGAAGAGAGGATCTCATTTCTTCCCCTTCAGAGATGACCCCGTAAGGGCTCCTCGATCCCTGTGGGGGCAAAGAGTAGAATTCTGTGCTTCCTGGAGTAGTGCTGACTAAGTAGAAAGGTAGATGAGTTCATTGGGCAGGAGCCTGAGGGCCTGCACCAGTGTCCCGGGCACCAGTCACCAGTCACCCAGCTGTGCCCAGGTGACCCATAGAAGAGGGGGGGCAGGCACCTCACTCTGGACCTCCACTCCTGGGGCTCACAGCCAGGTGCTGTTGCATGGAGAGGTGTAGGGGACCAGAGTGAAATGGGAGAAAAACTGGGGAATTGATGATGGAAACATGAAATTCAAGTTTCTCCACCTTTAAACTCCGTCTCCTCCAGGTGCGCTTCCTGGAGCAACAGAACAAGGTCCTGGACACCAAGTGGACTCTGCTCCAGGAGCAGGGCACCAAGACCGTGAGGCAGAACCTGGAGCCCCTGTTTGAGCAGTACATCAACAACCTCAGGAGACAGCTGGACAGCATCCTGGGGGAGAGGGGCCGCCTGGACTCGGAGCTGAGGAACATGCAGGACCTGGTGGAGGACTTCAAGAACAAGTGAGTTGCAGGGAGCAGACACAGGACCGGTGATGTCTTCTTGGCACCAGATGTGCTTGATAACCAGGCGGCTTGCTGCTTATGCCTTCCCCACGGGCTAGACATGTATACTTCCATGGGCACCTGAAGTCCTGGAAAAAAGAAAATGCAGTTCATGTTTAGAAAGTACCAGCCCCAATCTCAGTCCCTCGGTACCACCAGTATTTGGCCACCAGCCAGAGCAACAAGCTCACTCGGTGCGGTGCCCTTGGTATGACCTGGTGAAATAAGCCATCATGTAATCCTTGCTCTTTGGGGCTTTTCTCCCCAGTGTAGTCAAAGTCCACAGTGCAGGCTCTCTGATGGATTTTCTCCAAACCTAACTTAGTGGCTCAAATAATTTATTTAGTCCTTGTGGAGCAGCAGCTGGGTTGGTAGCTTTTTTGGTTTGTTTTCACAAGGCTGTGAAAGCTGAAAAAAAAAAAAAAACCCCACTAGGGAAATGGACTAGATGTGGAGTTGGGGAGAAACAACGCAGCTTCTTTATGGGAATATTCTTGAAGCAACCGAGTGGTGACGATAACATAATGATTATCTGGTAGGCAGTTACCGAAAAACCAATGTTCTTGTGGGTAGGACCTTGTCCAGGGGCTCACACTCCCTTTCTGCCTATATGATCTGAGAAGACCCTTCCCAGCGGGAAGGCAGGCCCAAGTGGTCCTGATGCAATAAAGAGCCCAGGTCCCACCTGCCCCTCATCCGCTGATCAGCACCCCGCATCCCTTTTACCGCCAGGTACGAAGATGAAATCAACAAGCGCACCACCGCGGAGAATGAGTTTGTGATGCTGAAGAAGGTGCGTGGGTAAAAGACAGCCCGTAGCCTGTGGCTATGCTGCCCTAAGGTGTCGTCCATTTAAGACAGGGTAAGAATTGGGTACGGTGCCACTCATCCCTGTTTCTCTAGGACGTGGACGCTGCCTACATGAACAAGGTGGAGCTAGAGGCCAAGGTTGATGCCCTGATGGATGAGATCAACTTCATGAAGATGTTCTTTGAGGCGGTAAGAGATGCCCCCCCATCTGGGAACCATAGACATGGGGCATTACCAGGAATCAAGGGCTCCAGGATTGACTTCAGTGGTTCCTAAGCTGTGGGCACACCTCTGTCTCTCTTCCCCCCTTTGGTATTAGTCGCACTTTATTACTTATGAAGACAGCCCTTGGGAAAGAAGAAAGTCAATTTTCAAACAAAAGTCCTCTTCCACAGTCATTTTGCAGAGTAAAGTCTGGAGTGCGTTACCAGAGGCGCGAGTATACCTTTCCTGGCCACCTCCCCTTTCTGGAGTGGCATCCCCTCTCTGTTTTCTCCCAGCCTGGAGTCCATGGGACTAGATTATTTTAAAATAAGTCAATGGCCCAAGAAGACACAAGTTGGAGAGGTTACAAGATAGGGATTTCTTGGAGGTTCAAAGTCGTAGAAGTTTTTAAAAAACTAGATCGAGTCATGATCTGGATTGTTTATTAACTCATGTTCATTTTTAGGTGAGGTGGCTATTATGCCTTTTCTCAAGTTGACATACCACAATGAGTGGAAGATTTGAATGGACTTGACATTAAATAACACAGAATGCCTGACTTCAAATCTCCCCGCAGGAGCTGTCCCAGATGCAGACGCATGTCTCGGACACGTCCGTGGTCCTGTCCATGGACAACAACCGCTCCCTGGACCTGGACAGCATCATCGCTGAGGTCAAGGCCCAGTATGAGGACATCGCCAACCGCAGCCGGACGGAAGCTGAGTCCTGGTACCAGACCAAGGTGAGTGCTATGGCAAATACATCCTGAGCGAGGGGATGGACATGTGTCTAGGATTCTAGGCCATTGACAAAACGCTGAGGATGGGGGTCCTGAAACCTGCTGAGGCCTCGTAGGGTCACTTATACGAAGAGTCATGTATGCATTTGCCACATAAACTCAAGATAAGGAAAATCTCATTCTGAATCCCACACCTGTGTCTCTATGAAAGCAAAGGATTAAAGGGAAAGTTACCTAAGACCAGGTCCACCTGGACAACACTGAAATTGGCCCCAGGCCTCAGATAATGACACCACTTACCACTTCTTGGTAGTTCCTACCTGTGAGCTTTGAGAAAGTGTTTCCATGCTCAAATAAATGGGATCTTTCCTCTTTTCCTATGGCTTCAGTATGAAGAGCTGCAGCAGACAGCAGGCCGTCACGGGGATGATCTCCGCAACACCAAGCAAGAGATCTCTGAGATGAACCGGATGATCCAGAGGCTGAGAGCTGAGATTGACAATGTCAAGAAGCAGGTAGGAAGAGGTTGCAAGAAGGCAAGGAAGGGGCTTGAGCTCTGAAAGGCAGACCTATTTTGCTTTGTTTTACTTTTTATGAGCACACACACACACCCCAGAGCTAGAACAAGTACCAGCGTTTCAATGTTCCACCATCTACAGTGACCAGTGTACTGGCTTCTCCCTGGAATCCCAGAAAGAGATACAACAGGCCTAGGTCAGCTACAAAAGGGTTCCCACTCACACTTCTTTCCCTCTGTAGTGCGCCAACCTGCAGAATGCCATCGCTGATGCTGAGCAGCGCGGGGAGCTGGCCCTCAAGGACGCCAAGAACAAGCTGGCTGAGCTGGAGGACGCCCTGCAGAAGGCCAAGCAGGACATGGCCCGGCTGCTGAGGGAGTACCAGGAGCTCATGAACACCAAGCTGGCCCTGGACGTGGAGATCGCCACGTACAGGAAGCTGCTGGAGGGCGAGGAGTGCAGGTGGGCAACATAAAGCGGACTTCAACAGGCCAGGATGGCGTCACATTTGACAAAATGGAGATTCTTCTCCGCTACAGGGTGTAAATCACACACACAAGTGACCGCTTTCTTGTGCATGATAATTATTCTTCACTAATCCAGTTTACCCGCCACGAACACCAAGCTGACCCACACAACGTGGCCCCAACTCATCTTGCTGACCCTCTTCCCACCACCAGTATTCGTTCTCACCCTGTTCCCACCACCAGATTCCTCTTCTTCAGACAACTAAGCAACTCAACAAATGTCTTCCCCACTCTTCAAGTGCCCCTTCTTTTAAGAAGCCTTTCATGATTACTCGAGCTAAGTTCAATTCACTTGCCTTTGGATTCTTGAACTATTCCATTTTCTGCAATCTTCTGACATTACCCACTACCCATCCTTCCTGTTAGAAGTATGTCAGTCCATGCCAAATTCCCTCAGAGAATTCCCCAGGCCCAAACTGCTTCACACATATTCATCGTTCTCACAGCCTCTTACTCATGCTTTCCGTATAATGGGTGGAGGAATGTGAATTACAATCTTCTTTCAATAACCTGTCTTTAGGTCAAACAGGTTAACACTTGTCTTCATTGGGAAGTCACTCAAGAGGAGAGGGCTCTTTCCCTAATTTAAGCAGCTCTGGGGCATACAGGCCCCTTGCTTATAGAACAAGCTCAGAACATGGCTAGTACTGTCTTTTGAGGAGTTTTTAACTCTTGCTTTAATTTTTTCCCCTTTTAGACTGAGTGGAGAAGGAGTTGGACCAGTCAACATCTGTAAGTACCTTTGAGCAGACATTAACAATGATGGTAATATGGGGTATTTGGGGCCAACTCAGAATCCTTTTGTTTCTGGATACTGGAAACTCCCATCCTAATATGTGGTTATTTATTTATTATGCTTAGAGAGAAGCAGGTGGTGGAGGGGAAAAAACACAGGTTGAGACATGAACCAACATGTTCATGTCTCATTTCTTAAAGGGTAGGCCCAGTGTCCCATACATCCTGTGCCCTCTCCCCTCACTTTTCCTACCCCCTGAGTACTTAGCACCATCCCTTGCCTTCTATGCTCACTAACTTTCTGTTAGGGACCTTAAATAAATAGCTTAGTTCTGAGACTCATTTGCTACTCTGTGAAAGGGGCCAGGTACAGTGTTAACACTAGTGGGATCAAATAACTTGGGCACATAAGATCAATCTAGCACAGTGGTCTCACCAACTTCTCCCTCCTTTCTCTGCAGCTGTCATCACAAACAGCGTGTCCTCTGCCTACGGCGGCGGCAGTGGTTTTGGTGGAGGCAGTGGCTTTGGTGGTGGCCTCGGTGGCGGTCTGGGCGGTGGTCTTGGAGGAGGTGGCAGCGGGAGCTACTACTCCAGCAGCAGTGGAGGCGTCGGCCTGGGTGGTGGGCTCAGTGTAGGGGGCTCTGGCTTCAGTGCAGGCAGTGGCCGAAGCCTGGGAATGGGCTTTGGCAGTGGCGGGGGCAGCAGCTCCAGTGTCAAGTTTGTCTCTACCACCTCCTCTTCCCGGAAGAGTTTCAAGAGTTAAGAGCCTGCTGCAAGTCACTGCCTCCCAAGAGCAGCCATCCAGCCTGAGGTGACTGCCTCTTCCAGGCGGTTGCCCAAACCAAGTTTTCCCTTTTTCTGGAGTGTAGTTTAAACCACCATTTGCAGAGCCACATTCTTGGTTCCCCAAAGGGCCCAATCCCTGGTCTCTAGTCTCCCCTGTCATGATTCTGTGTTCTGCTTCAAATCAGTCTTTAGGTGTCTATAGCATGTTCCTTGATGAGAAAAGTATCCAAAGTTTCTTAATACCTAAACCTTCAGAACAGTGTCCCCATCCCAAACCCAAATTTTGTTCTGGTTCTGACTACCTCCAGAATGTGTTCAATAAAATGCTTTTATAATATAATCTCTTGTGCAGAATTGTTTTTTCAAGGCATATAACCAGCCTAGAAACCCCACGAGGGTCAATCTGTTCAGATGTGATTGGTTCCTTTGATGATGCATGGGGAGAATGGAATACCCTTGAGGATGGCAAACTGGCCATCCTGGGTGGTCCAGAGACTCCAAGAGGCTTGAGAGAAGGTTGTTAAAGCCTCTAGAATGAAGGAGTGTCTGATGGGCATGAATGGTAATGTCCACTGTATTGCGATTTGGACAGATTTTAGAGCTTTTTGTTGGAGAGGGGCTCCATTCAAGGTGGGCTGATTTGCAAGCAATAGCATAAATGGGCCTAAGCAAAAATTTTAAATAAAGAATATGTTACCTTCAGAACTTAAAATAGCCTAAAGGATGCTAGGACTATTCTGGTATTATGAGTACCAAGCAGGTCAATAGCTGTTTCTTGACAGTGTCAGGGTGGCTTTAGGATTACCAGATAATTTCAGGTATTTAACTGAGGCAGCAAGTATTTGCACTATTTATAGAGCAGTGGCTCATCCTCTTTGTGAGCTCCTTTGTATTTGCATGTCCTGAATGAGTGTGTCCAGTAAATCTCTTCCGAGGAGCATTTGTCAGTGTAATAGCATACCTGTGCTCCCGTAGAAAGTCAGATGCATTTAAGGTCTTGCCTGCAAAGATTGTGGGAATGGCAGGGCTCTTGAGGCATTCCCTGAGCATCTGAGTTAAAGATGTATTGTGCCCTTCTGGAGTAAAGGCAAACTGACGGAAAGGCTGTGGGGATGGGTATTGAACAGAATATTATTAGCCAAATCCATGAAAGCAAAGTATTTGCCAGTTGCTGATTGGGTAGAGTCAGCAATTTCATTAATATTGGGTAGGGGCCTTAATGACTCATCATATTAAGGCTGTAATATTTCACTATGAGGTATCTTTATTCTTTCCAAGTTTAAAACCAAGCCAAATTGAGTTGTTGAATGGAGAAACAGTAAGCATAATCCCCCTTCTCTAAACAGATCCCATAAAATGGGTTTCATTCTTTGAAGGCCCTGTTCTAATTTACATTGAGACATATTCACTATTTTAACTAGCAGAAGGTCTATGGAGTCTGATTTTGTCAAGCCAATGGATAAGTGTCAAGGACTTGATTTAATTTTAGTTCGTTACTCATTGGGTTTGAGTGTGCGTGACCGCTGTGAGATGTTTTAGGGGGCCATGCATGAAATTTAGGCAAGTCAATAGTGCTGATAATTAAGGTGAGGCATATCTGTCTGTTCTCTATTTTGGGTTCATTAACTACCCCAAGATTACAGGGGTACCGTGTTTAAATATAGTGAGATCCCAGGCCTAAGTGTAATTTGGCCTCCAGTATGGATCAAGGCCACAAAGATTGGCCAATTAGTGTATTTCAGATATTAAAGTTAATTCAGAACCCATATGCTAGAGGCACAAAGCCAATCCATGCTCTTTTTTATCTTTTCGATGTAAAAATTCTTTTAGTAAATTTCAAATTTCCAATTGCATTAAATTGTTTCAGTTCTTTGCTTCCTGTTTCCAGATTTTTCTTCCTTTCTTTCTTTTCTCTTCTCCTTTTTCTTCTTCTTCTCTTCCTTTCTCTTTCTCTCTCTTCTTTCCTTTCTTCCTTTGTTCTTCCCTTTGTTCCTTCTCTTCCTTCCTTCTTCTACTCTCTCTCCCATTCTTTCTTTCTCTCTTTTTCTTTGCTGTGTTTATTTGATATACTTGTGGGAGAGAGGGATTATTCTCTTTCTTGCCCATATCTTCCTCCAGAGAGCCTCAAGTTGGTATCATCAGGGTTTGGGGCCTCCCTCATGGAAATAGTTGAAATAACCTCTTAGTTATATCACAGTTGTGACATATTTGTTTTCCCCTAGAGCTCTGAGGATAAGGATCTTTTTTGGCAACAGAAGGAGGAGAAGCAGCAGCAGCAGTAAACACATTTGCAGGGTCCTAGTAAACTACCTGCTTTTCAGATGTGGCTTCAGCATGCCACATCTTTCAAGCCATCCATATTTGGATTAGCCTGGGAGACCTCCTGTTCTCTCCCCAGGGAGCCTTATTATGTGAACAATATATTTTCATACTATCTTGGTGTGTATGTGTACTGTCATCAATCTCAATAGTTGAACCAAATTTTGGTTAGGGACTGGTCTTTCTCCACAAGGCTGACCACCTGATGGGACCATATATTGCACATATTATTGATCTTTCCCTTGAGCACTTCATAGAATGGAGACCAACATATTGAGACACACACTAATGGTCACAGGGTAAGAGTCATTCCCATGATCTTAGCATCAGTCATATTTTATGGGAGAATCCAGAAACACAATTCAATATGAGACTATAGAAAGGTCTGGTCTGAGTGCATGACCCAGTGCCATATTAAGGAGTGCCCCAGTCCCATTCTCTTGCCTCTAAATAACAATTGTTGAAACTTCTGACATAAGTCAGGTAGGTCTATAACAGATGCCTTGGTAGAACTCAGTAAATGTATCACAAACACAGCTCAGAGTGCAAGTTTGATATCAGGCAGCTACACAACTCAAAGAACCTACTAGACATAAAGCAGTAGCTCAAAATGAATGCTCACAAGTACACAGCAGAGCTATATTGCAAGGCAAAGTAAGAAAAGAAAGACCCCAGTGGTAACAGTCATCATCTAGACATACTGCTCACTGTGCCAATTATTATGGCCACTCTATGAGGCAGGATGAATCTCCACTCAAAATTTGGTTCAACTATTGAGATTGATGACAGTACACATACACACCAAGATAGTATGAAAATATATTGTTCACATAATAAGGCTCCCTGGGGAGAGAACAGGAGGTCTCCCAGGCTAATCCAAATATGGCTTGAAAGAGGAGGGAATGGAGATGGAGTGCAGATTTTTATGGTGACTAGGGATGAGGCCAGGTTGAGGATTACCACATAGGGCTTGAAGTTCCCACTAATCACAAAAAGAGGGAATATCCAGGCTTTCTTATCCAGGTTTTCTCAGATGTGGAAAGAGGGGAAGAGGGAAGAATAGAGCTTAGAAGCTGTCAAATATCATTATGGTAAGGGGGGCTCAACATTTGAAAAAACACAATTATATAATATACAATGTTAACAGAATAAAATGAGAGAAATCAAATGCTCTCTCTCTCTTGCTCTCTCTTTCTCTGTCTCTCTGTCTCTGTCTATCTCTGTCTCTCTCTCTCTCTCTCTCACACACACACACACATCCCAGACAGCAAATATCATATTCAATGACCAAAAATTTCCCATTGAGACCAGGGAGGATGCAAAGATAACTGTGATCACTACAATTATTCAACATTATCCTAGAGATCATAGCTAAAGTGATAAGGTAAGACAAAGAAATAAACATCTTAAGGATTAGAAAGAAAGAAAACAAACTGCAGTTATTCACATATGACATGATTATGTATGTAAAAAATCAAAAGATTCTCTAAACTATTAGAATTAATAAAAATATGTATCAAGGTCACTAGAAAATTAATATAAAAATCTTTGGATTTCTATATTCTAGTAAGAAACACTTAGAAAATGAAATATAAAAGATACCATTTTTAGTAGTATTAAAAATATCTGATACCTAAGAATAAAGATATGCAAAACATAGACACAGAAAACTACAGGACCTTATTGAAAATGACTAAAGAAAATTAATAAAGAGAGGTATATACAATCTTCATGGATTAGAAAACAGTATTATAAATATGTCAACTTCCCCTATTTGAGCTATGGATTCAAAGCAATTTCAATCAAATTCTGATGGTATTTTATGTAAACTGATAAAACTATTCTAAAATTTGTATAGAAATGAAAAAAATCTGAAATAGTAAAAAAAAAAAATCTTTAAAAAGACCAAAGTTCTTATAGTTCCAGATATTGACATTTATAAAAATATACTTAAGTAAGAGAGTGTGCTGTTGGGAAAAGACTGAAAAATGGACCAGTGGAACAATATATAGACTTTACAAACAACCCACATATAGACTCACTTGATTTACAGCAATAGTGCCACTGCAGTGTAATAGGAAAAGAATAGCTTTGTACAACAAATGGTATAAAGTCAGTTGACTCTCCATATGGGAAAAACTGTATCATGAATCTTAACTCGTATCATACATAAATGTCAATTTTTTCTGTATTATGTAGTCTTATATGTGAAAGGTAAAATGATAATGTATGTAAAAGAAACAGAATTTTTCATGATGACCCGAAGATAGACAAAATTTCCAAACATCATAAAAATTGCTTACATTAGAAAAAGTATAAACTTCTGCCCATAAAACAACATAAAAGGACCAAAACATCAAGCCACAACCCAGGAAAAGATGTGTACATTATATATATATCTCTCTCAAAGAAATCGCATACAGAACGTATAACATTTATGTGAAACTCAAAAGACTGTCCACAGTAACATTCTTTTCAAGTATACATGGGACATTCACAAAGATAGATCATATTCTGACCCAGTTTTATAAGATTGAAATTATAAAGGCTATGTTTTATAACTGTGGTATATTAAATTAGAAACAAAAAAACAATAAAATATCTCATAAATCCTAATTATTTGGATACTAAATCAAATACTTCTAAGTAACCCATGAGTTAGTTAATGATGGGATCATTTAAAGGAAAGGGTCTAAAGTTTAGTCATTACCTATTGCCTGTTCATTTATAATAGAAATCCAGAGCAACCTAATCACCAGTACCATTATCTGTAGTCCAGTATGAGGGAAGATCTATGTCAGTCTATGTCTGAATTGCCAGATGTAGCAAATAAAAATATGAGATGTGAAGTTCAATTTGAATTTCAGATGAATGACACATAATTCTTAATGTAAGTATATTCCATGCAATAGTTGGGACATACTTATATTTCAGTTTTTATGTTGCTTATGTGAAATTCAGATTTAACTGTATGTCCTCTGTTTTGACTGGGTGTAATTCATAAGTGACCAAGATAGTAATGCCTGCTCTGAGTATCAGGCCTGCTGACCTGTAGTTGGCCTCCATAGAACTGGGGACTCATCTGGCCTTTACTCAAGGGTATGAGGGAGACCTGTAGGTAATCTACTGTCATGGAGCTTCTCACATGGGAAAGGAGAACCAGAGTCTGAGCCTGGCTCATTGAGAAGTTTCTTTGCCAGCTTTTGGGATTTTGTGCAGCATGGCAGTTCCTAAGCTCCTCTTCCACCCCACCATGCCTTTGACCTCAAACTCCAGAGCTGCATAATAGAAAGATAAGGAAGTCACTAATATTCAAAAGTCTCACCCAGCTTTAAAGCCTCTGTCTAGCAAACTAAGCTATTCAAGCAGCCAGACCATTGCCCAGCTGTGGAAAACCATGGAATCAGGCTAGACTGCAACTTGATTCATGACCCAGGGAGGCAGGTCTCTGCATTGGCTTCAAATCAGGAAAATATTATAACAGAATTGGTTATTGTTGTTCCTGTGGAATTTTTTCTTGCATTTTATTATTTATCATATAGATAAACCATGGTATAGAATGTCTGATTAGCCAAATTCTAGAATAAGCTTGTATAAACATGGCCTAAAAGAGAGAAAGTCCATTTCTGTCAAAAAGTCAAAATTACAACCATGAGACTGATATCTGAGAAGATGTGAATGAGACAATTCTTGCTTGGCAAAATTTGCATAGAAGTTTATGTTGAAAATGGCTTTTAGACATTTTACCACAAAAGGAGAATTTTCCCCAGCCAGAACCACCCTGATGCTAATCTGAATGTCACTTTCAACATGGACCATCTTTCAATTTCATCTTTTAGTCTATGGCATTTCAAAACAAAGTCTCTGACCAACACTTGTTTTGAGGTTTTATTAATTGTTTTAAAGCTAGCACTGGGTAGAAAAACCTGAAGTATAATTAATTGTTGGAGGCTCAGTGTGGATAAATTTGAGAGGGTTTTTAAAATATTTTATTGATTATTCATGAAAGACACACAGAGAGAGGCAGAGACATGGGCAGAGGGAGAAGCAGGATCCATGCAGAGAGCCTGATGTGGGGCTTGATCCTGGAACTCCAAGATCATACCCTGAGCCGAAGGCTCAACTGCTGAGTCACCCAAGTGTCCCAATTTTGAGAGTTAAGAAACCTCAAGGGGAAAAAAAAACCCTCAAGGGGGCTCAGTCTTTTGAGGATATCCACATTTTGTGAGTTTTGTCTCTAGGAGTTCTACCAAAGACAATGACTAAAACATAGTAATAAATACAGTAGATATTAATCCAATTATATCAATAATCACTTTAAAAGTCAACAACCTAAACATACCATATTTATATTGATGAGAGATCATCAGTATGTATCAAAACCATAAGACCCAACTAAAGATTGGCTACAAGAAACTCATTTTAAATATAAAGTATTCTAAGGAGGGCACTTGATGGGATGATATGATGATGTATCTGCATATATATATATATGCATATATATATAGCATACAGAACGTATAACATTTATATAAATATACAGTAAAGAGATGGGGAAAGATATACCATGCTAATACTAATTAAAAGAAATTTGGGGCAGCCTGGGTGGTTCAGCGGTTTAGTGCTGCCTTTGGCCCAGGGCGTGGTCCTGGAGACCCGGGATCGAGTCCCATGTCGGGCTCCCTGCATGGGGCCTGCTTCTCCCTCTGCCTATGTCTCTCTCTGCCTCTCTCACTCTCTCTCTCTCTCTCATGAATAAATAAATAAAATCTTTAAAAAAAAAAGAAATTTGGAGTATTTGTATTAATTTCGGAAAGAGCAGACTTCAGAGCTAGAAAAATAATCAGGGATAGAGGCATTACCTAATGATAAAGGGATAAATTCTCCAAGAAGATATAATAATCCTTAATGTGTGTGCACCCAGTAACAGAGTATCAAAATACTTGAGGCAACAACTAATAGAATAGCAAGGAAAAATAGACAACTGTACTATTATAGTTGGAGACTTCAACACCCCTCTATTACTAATGAACAGCTCTAGGAGGCAGAAAATCAGTAAAGACATAATTGAATTCAATAACACCATCAACCAACTGGATATAACTGACATCTATAGAATACTTCATCCAACAACAACAGAATACACACTTTTATTAAGCTTACATGGAACATTCACCAGAATAGAAAGAATAGAAAT
The DNA here is from genome assembly GCF_048418805.1 of Vulpes vulpes. NCBI lineage: Eukaryota > Metazoa > Chordata > Mammalia > Carnivora > Canidae > Vulpes > Vulpes vulpes. The sequence continues at coordinate 2,589,287 of NC_132787.1, forward strand.
CATACAATCTATCCTTTTCAAACCATAACAGAAGTAAATTAGAAATTAATGATACTGAAAAATTTCCAAGTGTGAGGAGATTAAATAACACATTTCTAAATAACACATGAGTCAAAGAAGAAATATCAGGAGAAATTTCAAAATATTTTGGACTAAGTGAAAATGAAAATACAGTTTATCAAAATTTGTGGGTTGCTGCAAAAGTAGTGGTTAGAGGGAATCCCTGGGTGGCTCAGTGGTTTAGCGCCTGCCTTCAGCCCAGGGCATGGTCCTGGAGACCTGGGATCGAGTCCCACATTGGTCTCCCTGCATAGAGCCTGCTTCTTCCTCTGCCTGTGTCTCTGCCTCTCTCTCTCCTCTGTGTCTTTCATGAATAAATAAATAAAATCTTTTTTAAAAAAGGAGTGGTTAGAAAGAAATTTATAGCACTGAATGCATATATTAGAAAAGAAGAGCCATCTAAAATCAATAATCTAAGTGTCCACCTTTGGAAAGTATAAACAGAAGAGCAAATTAATTCCAAAGTAAGCTGAAGGAAATAAGTAATAAAAACTAGAGCAGAAATAAATGAAATAAAAACAAGAAATTGACATAAAAAATCAATGAAACCAAAATACAGTTCTTTGAAAAAACCAATAAAATTAATATGCCTTCAGCCAGGCTAATTAAGAAAACAAAAGAGAAAAGACACAAGTTACTAATAACAGAAATGAATGGGTGAACATCACTATGGATCCCATGGACCTTAAAACGATGATAAAGGAATACTATGAACAACTCTATGCCCACATATTTGATAACCTAGATGAAATGGGTCAATTTCTTGAAAGACACAGCCTGCCAAAATTCACATAAGAAGAAATAGACACTCTCAATATGCCTCTATCTATTAAAGAAGCCAAACCAATAATTTATAAATTTCCAAAATAAAAAACACCAGGCCCAAGTAGGTTCACTAGTGAATTCTATGAAATCTTTAAGGAAGAAATTATACCAATTCTTCATAATGTCTTTCAGAAGAAAGAAGCAGAAAGAATACTTCCTAACTCATTCTATGAGGCCAGAATTGCCCTAATACCAAAACCAGACAAAGACATTATAGGAAAAGATTATATTATTATACATTATTATAGGATTATAAACCAAAATCTCTCATAAACATGGATTTAAAAATCCTCGGCAAAACATTAACATATTGAATCCAACAATATATGAAAAGAATTATACACCATGACCAAGTGGGACTTATTCTAGGTATGTAGAAGGCTGGATCAATATCCAAAAACCATCACATCAACAGGCTATAGAAGAAAAATCACACAATTATATCAGTTGATGCAGGAAAAGCATTTGACAGAATCCTACACCATTTATGACTAAAAAATCTCAACAAACTAGAAATAGAAGGTAACTTCTTCATCTTGATAAAGAGTATCTACAAAAAATCTACAGCTAACATCACAGTTAATAGTCAAAAACTAGCAGCTTTCCCCCTAAGATCAGGAACAAGGCATTCTTTTCAATATTGCACTGGAGTTCCTAGCTAATGCATTAAGACAAGAAAAGGAAATAAAAAGTACACGCATGAGGAAGAAAGAAATGAAACTGTCTTTGTCCATAGAAGACTTAATTGTTATGTAGGAAATGCAAAAGAATTGACAAAAATAATCCTGGTATTAATAAGTGATGACAGAAAGGCTGTAGGATATGCAATTAATATATAAAAGTCAATTGGTGTGCTGTATATCATCAATAAAAAATTGAAATTGAAATTAAAAACTCAATCCCATTTACATTTGCAACCCCAAACTGACCTACTTATGCATAAATCTAACAAAATATGTGCAAGATGTATATGAGGAAAACTAAAAAAACTCTTATGAACAGAATCAAAGAACTAAATAAATGAAGAGACAGTCCATGTTCATGAATAGGAAGACTCAATATTGTCAAGGTGTCAGTTTTTCCCAACTTAATCTATAGGTTCCAATGAAATCTCAATAAAAAAATCACTGAAAGTTGTTTTTGGATACTGACAAACTCATTCTAAAGTTTGCACGGTGAGGCAAAAGAATCAGAATAGCCAACATAATATTGAAGGAGAAGAACAAAGTCAAAGACTGACACTATCCAAATTAAGACTAGCTATGGTAATCAAGACAGTGTGTTATTGGTGAAAGAATAGATAAATAGGTCAATGGAATAGAGAACCTAGAAGTAAAGTTATACAAATATAGTCAACAGGTCATTGACAAAGGAACAAAGGCAATACAATGGAGACGCAATCTTTTCAACAAACGGTAATGGAATGACTGGACATCCACATGCAAAAAATGATTCTAAATGCAGACCTTACACCATTCCCAAAAATTAACTCAAAATAAATCTAAAGGAAAAAGGCAAAACTATAAACCCTAAAAGCTAACAAAGGAGAAAATCTAGATGAGAATTGATAGCTGGACTTCATTAAAATTAAAAACTACTTTGCAAAAGGCGCTGTCAAGAGAATGAGAAGTCAAGCCATAGACTGAGAGAAAATATTTGCAAAAAACGCATCCAATAAAAAGACTGTTGTCTGAATATAAAGAGCTCTTCAAACTCAGTAATAAGAAAACTAACAACCCCAGGGTGCCTGGGTGGTGCAGTCGGTTATGAGTTGGGACGCTTGGTTTCAGCTCAGGTTATGATCTCAGAGTGGTGAGATAGGGCCCCACACTCAGCGTGGAGGCTGCTTGACACCCTCTCTCCATTTGCCCTTCTCCACCTAAAATAAATAAATAAATCTTAAAAAAAAAAAAGAAAACAAACAACCCAATTAGAAAATAAGCCAAAGACCTTAACAGACGGTTCACCAAAGAAAATACACAGATGACAAATAAGTATATAAAAACATGTCCACATCACATGTCATTAGGGAATAGCAAGTTAAAACAATGAGATTCCACTACACACCTTTTAGAATAGGGAAAATCCAAAACTCTGACAACATCAAATGCTCATGAGGACACAGAGCAATACGAACTCCATTCCTTGCTAATGGGAATACAAAATGGTACAGCCATGTTGGAAACAGTTTGGTGGTTTCTTACAAAACTGAATGCACTCTTACCATATGATCCAGAAATCATGCTCCTCTGTAAATCATTTTACCCAAATGAGCTGAAAACTCATGTCTATGAAAAAACCTATGCGTGACGTTTATGAACAGCATAGAATCATCAGCTGTAACCAATGTACTGCTCTGGTGAGGGATGTTGATAGTGAAGGAGGCTGTGTATGTGAGGGATCAGGGAGCACAGGCGAACCCTGTTCTTCCCGCTCAATTTTCCTATGAACCTAAAACTGTTCTAAAATTAAAGTCAATTTTTAAAAAATGGTACAATCATTTTGGAAAACTAAAATATGTTTACTTTGTGTGTGTGTGTGTGTGTGTGTGTGTGTGGTACACGTGTGACGTGTCTGGCTGGGCTGGCCATACATTAGTTTTGATTCAACAGTTCTATTTCCAGGTATTTATTTGTGTTAATGGAAAACATATGTCCACACAAAACCTCATGAGTATGTTCATAACCGTTTTATGGAAGGTAATAAAGTGGAAATACCCATCAGTCAGAATGGCGAAGAAACTATGGTATATATATTCATACCATGGCTCATCACTCAGCAATAAATGGGACTGAACTATCAATCAATAACGAACTATCAACAACAATCTGGATGAATCTCAAAAACATTTTGCTGAGTAAAAGAATCCAGACACACAAATCTATAAATAATATATATAACAAGTAACTTATAATATATAAATCCAGACACACAAATATAAATAAATATAAATAATAACTAATAAACATGTATTTTAAAATGTATACTGCATGATTCCATTTATCTAAAGTTCTGAAATAAACACGTCAATCCAAGGTGGAAAAGTTCAAAAGAGTGATTTGCCTGCGGGCAGCGGGATTATAGGAAAAGGACACACGAAGATTTCCTGGAGTAATAGAAATGTTCTCTATCTTGATATTATGTGTGTTACAGAGGCGCGTGAGTTTGTCAAAATTGATTGAACTCCACTCTTAAGATCTGTGCATTTCACTGTATGTAAATTATACCAAATAATTTTTTTTTTAATTTAAGAGAAATGATGCTTCACTTTTTACATTTCTGTACTGGAGATGGGATAGAAAGAGGACGGACTGGGAATGAAATCTAGAATACCCAGTCAACAGATTCCTCTACAGGGCCAAACACTCAAAGCCATATGGAATGTTCTTCTGTGCCTATTTGGAAAAATCCCAGGCTGTTTCCTGGAAGCAGCTGAGGAAGGGGGAGAGGAAAATGGGAAAGAAGCTAAATTTATCAGATCCCCCGATCCCCCTTGGTCACGTTAGTTCCACAGATTTGTGCCAGAGGATCTATTGATGGGAGAAAAAGGGAGCTAAAGCCAGACTCGGCTGGCAGACTCCAGAGAGAATTCCTGAGGCCTACGGATTGCAGCAGCCGTCAGCTCTCTCAAGGAGAGAGCTTCATTGCTTTACCTCTGTAGCTTTATTTTTTTTATTTTATATTTTATTATTTTATTTTATTTTTTTATTGGAGTTCAATTTGCCAACATACAGATTAGCACCCAGGGCTCATCCCGCCAGGTGCCCACCTCTGTAGCTTTGCTCTCACGCGTGTCACTTTCCCTGAGAGCTGCAAGCACTCCCCAGGATATACTGGCAACGACCCCCAGAGCAGACGTGCCACTGATACACATCTGAAGGGTCTGAAGACCGACGTTTTACTAGGCGGTAGTAAATGACCTTATCTTGGCAGCAGGTAGCCCCTCACGGTCCTGGAAGCCTTCCTTCCAAATTCCCTAGAGACTTCTGCTGTCCTTAGCCTCCACTAACTAGAAGGTACACAATCAGCCAGGCCTCATGACCCCAGTGCATCTCCTTCTGCCCATGGGTCCTGTCCCCTTGCTGTAATAAAAGCACCTTTTTGCCCCAAAAATATCTGAAGAATTCTTTCTTGACCGTTAGCTCCTGGCCCACATCACATCATCGAAGATCTGTCACTAATCCCAACCCCAGGCTTAAAGTTGAGATTACAAAGGATTAACAGATGGAAGTTGCCACCAAATGCCGAGACACCTCGGAGGAGCAGGTGTGAGGCATGTTTGCTCTCTAGGATATTCATACTAAGAGTCAGATGATTTTGAGATGCACACTTTGGATAGGAATTACTCCAAATTATCCTGAATTGGGGGAAAATATCCAATGTATCTATCATTAACTAGACGTTCTCCCCTTACTGACATAAAGGGGGTCTCATTGGAAGGCAGATATCATCCCATAGGCTGCATCTCATCCAACTACTTATAGTATTTTTTTAAAGATTTTATTTATTTATTCATGAGACGCACAGAGAGAGAGAGGAGAGGCAGAGACACAGGCAGAGGGAGAAGCAGGCTCCATGCAGGGAGCCCAGTGTGGGACTCAGTCCCGGGACTGGGATCAGGCCCTGAGCTGAAGGCAGCACTAAACCGCTGAGCCACCCGGGCTGCCCCCACTTATAGTATTTAAACCAGGTCTTTGTGAATCTCACTGGAGAGTTGCTGGAACATTTTACCAACTACATTTTTTTTAATGACCCAGGATAGTGAGGTGGACCCTTCAGTGGTGAGGACGCAGGAACCAGAACCTTAAAGGGGAGGCAGGATGCAGAAAGGCGGCGGGGACATGATGGAGGCCATGCAGAACAACAGAAGCCAGGCCACTGGCAACCCCTGGAGATTTTCTCAACCCCTGGGGAGGCCTGGCTGGGCTCTCCTCAACTCCAGTTGCTATGGAGGACCTTGGACACATAACAGGAGGAAACTCTGGCCCCTCACCCATGTCCTCTCACCCTGCCCATCCCAGGCATGATCTACACCAGCCTTACTGTATGGCTCGTTCTCTTCCCACCCTCGTATCTTTTCAAAAGGTCTTCATCTTCTTTCTGCCTCCAAAATCGCTTCTTCCCTCAGAACCTCCAGATGACTCACTTCCTCCAACTAGTCTCTCCGTGTTGATTAGGAAAGCCAAGCATTGTCCCCTTCAACTGAATTTGCCCCAATCATGCATCTATCGGTACTTAATCATTCAAATGCCCCTACCTACCTCCAGGCTATGAGGGAGAAGCAGGACAAATATGAGGTTCTTGACTTTTCCCCACTAAAGGTCACATGGAGTGTCGTCAGGGGGTTTGGGACCACAGTTCCAGAGGCAGGCAGTGCTTTGAACCAAGCATCCCATTGAGCTCCCTGAAAAGTGTTCTCTCAGTGACCTCTGGACCCCATGACTGACTCTAGGTAGAGCCTCATCCCACGGAAGATGGGAGTTGTCAGAAACTTCTAGCAGCTGTGGGTAAAGCCACTCAAATTTTGTGTCCAGATATATGACCCTGTCACTGTGTTCTCGGCAAATATGGATGGACCGTGTGTGTGGAAATTGAGAAATACAAGGGAAGCTCCGCACTCCAGTTTAGTGCACACCGTATGCTCACGCCAGCCTGCTTATACAGTTTTGGAAGTTTCCATACTGTCTCAACCTCTCTATATATCCCAGAAGGCTGACTTTCCTCTCCAACTTGGGTGCTGCTGTCTACAGTCCTTACACATGTGGCTGCATATGTTTTTCTTTCAGTGGGTGCTCCCTAGGGACGGGACTGGGTCTGTGGGATTCCCTCTGAACAGCATCATCCTGCACCAGGGCTGGCAGGTCTTAAACTTTGGATGCGTGATGACAATAGCCTATCCCTCAGTCTCGTCTGCCAGCTCCACCCAGAGAGGCAGGAACACAAGGCAAATGCTCTCGAGGCCGACTTTGCAAGGGCTCGGGCTTCGGGGCTCCCCTCCTGCCTTCCTCCATGCTGGGGAGCATGCAAGGAGTACAGGCTGACCCCTGTGCCTAGAACAAAGGGCCTTCTTCATCCCGTGGCGCTCAGACAGCAGCACTGCACGGAGGCTGCCCTGGCAGAGGGAAGAGGCTGGGTTCGGCAGCCTGCCGGGGAGGAGGCCAGCTGTCATCGGCGTTACTCACGTTGCTTGCTTTAGTTTCTCTCACATAGTTGCCTGAACTATCACCCTTTGTTTGAATCTTGTTATGAAGGCCTGGCCTTCTCCACCCTGCTTCCCTGGGAAAATATAACCACCGTGGGACAGGATTCAGGAACACTGGGGAGATTTCACTGGAGGAATCAGTTCTGTCCCCATCCAGTGCGTCCCCACTGCCTATGAGCACAGCCCTCTCCTGAGAGCAGAAGCAGGAGCAGAGGGCAGAAGGCTGGACTCTAGAGGAGGACAAGGTACAGCTTGGCCCAGGGCGGTAGTGGAAAAGTGAGAAACGGAAGGCAGGGTACCCCCCGGCAGCCAAAGATCTAGAAAATCAAGGGCAAATGAATTGGGTACAAACTTGACCTTTTCAGGGTGACGGGACAGGAAAAGAGTGAACCTTCCATGGAGCCCCCCTTCTCTCTAACCACCACCCTCCACGGCCGTAGGAGCCTGCAGCAACTCTCACGAGCCCTCCTAGCTGACCTCACTCATGGTCAGGGTCACCGGAATTGGTTCCCAGGGCATCATTCCCTGGCAGGTAGTGATGAGAATTTGCTGGAAAAAAAATGTATCCTCATACATATTAGGAGAATATAATATACTATGGAATGTCTTAGAAAGCTATCAATAGGAGAAATACTTGGTCAGAAAATAAAATATAATGCTTCATATTGCTGGTGCTCTTTGGTGCACATGCCAAGCAGGGAAGGGGATAATATGTTCAAGTTAAACCATCCTCTGACCGACTAACTGGTTGAATGTGAGGTTCCTGCTGCAACTGAATTACACACTCTACTCAGGGATGAGTCTCTCCCACCCGGAAAAGACATAAAATCAATACTAAAGGAGGCGCTGATCCGGTCTCTGTGCTGGTTGATGGCAGCCTGTCCCTGCACGCACAGCCCTGAGGACAGAAGAAGGCCCAGTAAAGGGTGGCCCAGGGGAGCCTGATTCCACGTAGGGCAGAGACAGCAGTCTGCTGGGTTCCTGCCAAAGTCACAGACCCTCCTTCTCTCCGGCCACAGTTTCCTTCCAGCCACTTGAGCAAGGAGCTGCATTTGCCCCAAAGCAGAGATTTTCTCTGTCCTGCTGCTCTGGGCACCAGCAAGCTTATAAATCATAATTTATATGCCCCTGCCCCTGGTGTTCTTCTAGCTTCCGTGGCACTATGCAACTTCTGAGGACAAGGGTAAACCTCCATGTGTGGCTTCCAGGTCCTTACCAATATGATACAGACCTGCGGCACTGGTATCACTTCTTCCATCCCCACCTCCTCTGCCACACACGCAGCTGCACCTGAGCGCCAGTTCTTGAGGATTCTGTGCGTCCCTGAACCTCCCAAGTTTCTTCCTACTTGCATTATAGCAACGATATTATCTCATCTTCATGGAGCACTTCCGTGTAGGCCCCGTGCTAAGGCCTCTGCATTATTTCCCACGATCCTCACAACATTGTGTGGTAGGCATTATTTCCATGCCCACTATACAGCTGTAAAAATGAATAATTCTTAAAAAGACACACACGAGTCTAGTTATGAGCCTGAGTACTCTGTCTCCAGAGCCCACGCTCTTAACCAGCGATTGACAAACTTTTTCTTTAAAGGGACACATAGTACATCATTTAGGATTTGCAAGCCACACACTTTCAGGGGCAACCACCCAACTCCACCACTGCAGTGTGAAAGCAGCTACAGATATAAATATTGGGCACAATGCATGCTGCTCCTACCTGGCTTGCCAACCCTTCCTACCCCTCCTGACATCATCTAGGCCAAGCCTAGAGCCCCTATCCCAAGAGAGTAGAGTGAAGCAGAACACCATGCCATGGGAAGGGATACTTCTTTCCCAGACGTGGGTGGAATCACATATCTTGGTCAGCCATTGTGCAACCAGGGTGGAGAGGAGGGAGCTGTTTCCGTTGTCTTGAGAAGGTACCTCTTCCCTATGCTCAGAAGAACCTCCTTTGGGCACAGAATGCCCTGTCCTCCTGGATATTGTGCACCCCAAAACACTGGAGAAATGGGACATTTGTAAGATAGTAACAAGAGTTTTTCTCAGGTCATCTCCACATGCCAGTTTGTCCTTCCTCTGCTGGTTGCCACGTACTCGTGGGTTCTCACGGTACAGCAAGCCTGCAACTGCTCTCGATGCTCCTGGTATTCGGTCCTTAATGTGTGGGCTGGGGAAAACGGACCTCATTCCTCTCTAGGCCAAACACCACACTCACTCACAGCCTTCTCTCACTCTGAGATGTGTAGCCATTTCAGATTTTAAGCACTGAGATTAGAAATATAAATTTGGAATTTACTTGTGATGTAATCACACATGTAAGGGCACATTTTTTTATGATTCACTGTTTCTATATGCCCCTCAACTTTCCGTACACACTCCATTAAGGTGTCTGCTTCTTGATTCCTAAGAAGTGTCGAAGTCCATCAGAACCAGAGTCAGTGAATGCTTCAATGATTTTTGTCCTACACATCTTAGATTCCTTAAGTTCCAAGTGAACATACCAAAACAGGAGAAAAAAAGATGTCTATGGACTCTAGTTGGAAAGAAACTTCTGCATAATAACAGATCAGTGGAAAAGAAGAATTGGGGAGGGAAGTGCAGAAGTCAGGTCTCTGGGCAGAGAATCTCAGGAAAACTGCCAACTGGGCACCTTATCGCACGGGACGGGGAGCAAATGCTGATCTCACAGTATAAAAACTCAACTTTTATATCCCTTTGTTGTTTTTCAAAGGACGATATTGTCCCCAAACAGCCCCCACTTCCATGCCTAGGCCACCAGGAAGAACAGGCGGGAGCTCTAGAAGGACAGGTATAGACATGGTGAAAATCACTGCAGGCCAATTCTTGCTCAGGCCTTTGGGCAAATGCCTATAAGAACTCACGGTCAGTCCCACCCTGATGGGAAGGGTGGTGCTGGTAGAGGAGAAAACCTGTGTGGGAAGGGGGCACACAGAGGAGTGTCTGAGTAAGCAGAAGGAAGGGACAATTATCACAGATCAGCTCCTTGTCTCCTTTGTTTGAGAACATGACTAACTCATGACTTCAGTGAATTCATATCCAGCCTTATTGTGTTGGGATCGTCAAGGCTGGAAGGCAGGAGAATTTCTCCATGACTAAAGGAAGCCAAAGAAGTAATCTTCATATTTCATACCTTTAAGAGGCTGGGGCTGATCTCACTATTTGTAAAGCCCAGCCCTTCCCAATCTGCAAGCTCACCTTCCAGGACGGGCCCAGCCCATTTTCACCCTATATAAACCGCTGCCGGGAGGCTCATCTCACAGATCTGCTCCTCTCAGCTCTACCCTCCAGCCTCTCGCGCCTTCTTCAGCCTCCTCCTCCTCACGAAGCATGTCTAGCAGATCCACCATGAGGAGCCAAAGCATCGGCCACCGGGGCTTCAGCGCCAGCTCGGCCAGAGTCCCCGGGGTCTGCCGCTCGGGCTTCAGCAGCGTCTCCGTGTCCCGCTCCAGGGGCAGTGGTGGCCTTGGTGGAGCGTGTGGCGGAGCTGGCTTTGGCAGCAGGAGCCTCTATGGCCTGGGGGGCTCCAAGAGGATCTCCATCGGAGGCGGCAGCTGTGCCATCAGCGGCGGATATGGTGGCAGAGTTGGAGGTGGCTTTGCCTATGGAGGTGGAGCCGCCAGCGGATTTGGCTTTGGGGGTGCAGCTGGTGGTGGCTTCGGGCTCGGTGGTGGAGCTGGCTTTGCCGGTGGCTACGGGGGCTCTGGCTTCCCCGTGTGCCCCCCCGGAGGCATCCAGGAGGTCACCGTCAACCAGAATCTCCTCACTCCCCTGAACCTGCAAATCGACCCCACCATCCAGAGGGTGAGGACGGAGGAGCGCGAGCAGATCAAGACCCTCAACAACAAGTTCGCTTCCTTCATTGACAAGGTGAGCCAGGAGCACCTGCCTCCACTGGCCTTTCAGGGCCCCCAGACTAGACAACCAATGAATGTCCAACCCGGGGGACACTCAGGAGGGAGGGAGACCAGCTCTCCCCCGGGGTGCCGCTTGGGCTCCATGTTCACAGCAGGCAGAGGTGATGGACATCATCTAAATGCCCTGGGTCCCTTAAATGTCCCTCAGCCCACCAGGGAAGGATACTCTACTTGGGGGAAGTGGGAAGCAAATTAAGGCAGTGAGAGAACGGAATGGGTTAGGTTGACCTTCTGAAGATTCCAAGAGATTAAAGATACTGCAGGTGGAAATCTGCTCTAGGGCTCCGGGCATGAGGAAAAAGAGTGATAGAAAAAAGAAAAGAAAAGGATTCTGCTTGGATTAGAAGAAAAAGACTCAGAAATATTTCTATATCCATAGAAATACTAACTGTGCAGAACCAGAGCATGACCATCAGGGCATTCGTTGTAGAGGAGAACCGGGTACCAAAGCAGAAGGAGTCGGAAGCCAATCATTACTGAGTTGGATTTTGTTTTAAATTTTTTTTTTATTTATTTATGATAGTCACAGAGAGAGAGAGAGAGAGAGAGAGAGGCAGAGACACAGGCAGAGAGAGAAGGAGGCTCCATGCACCGGGAGCCCGACGCGGGATTCGATCCCGGGTCTCCAGGATCGCGCCCTGGGCCAAAGGCAGGCGTCAAACCGCTGCGCCACCCAGGGTTCCCCTACTGAGTTGGATTTAATCGTCACATTCTGAATATTTAATATTCCTTTAACTGAGGTCTGATTTTTAATACACTTTGTGTGATGGAACAGGGAAACGTGTGATGGTGCTTTTCAATAAAGAGAGAAGACTGTGGAATGTCACTGATAGGCTGCACAGCATCGTAGTGAGACGACCCCAGGGGTCCAATGGAGGAATCTCACACTAGGATTGCTGGAGTGGGAAGGAAATAGGTTTGAGGGTGCAGCATTGTCAGCCTCATCCTCCGTACATGCTCTGAGGCAGCCCAGGACCTGGGTGACATCCAGGGGACAGCTCATGTCTCTTTCTCCCTTGTTTTCTCTGGCAAATGACCACCTTGTCTTCCTCCAGGTGCGCTTCCTGGAGCAACAGAACAAGGTCCTGGACACCAAGTGGACTCTGCTCCAGGAGCAGGGCACCAAGACCGTGAGGCAGAACCTGGAGCCCCTGTTTGAGCAGTACATCAACAACCTCAGGAGACAGCTGGACAGCATCCTGGGGGAGAGGGGCCGCCTGGACTCGGAGCTGAGGAGCATGCAGGACACAGTGGAGGACTTCAAGAACAAGTGAGTTCAAGGGCATGGAGGGCTCCGTTCTTGAAATGCGCACGTGAAGACCGCCAGCTGATCTGGCCCGGAGGTGGACATGGTCCCATAGGGAAACAGGTCCATGGCAACGAGAATCACAATTAGGGCCTCAAAACAACCCCAAAGCAACAAAAGGGCCATAGAGATAGACGGGGAGAGAAAAGACACAAAAACTTTAGGGAACACAGGAAATCATTTCTGGGGCTCAGTGGCGGGAAGGCTCAAGTTGGATATATCTGCTTCATGGAAGCTGGGATGCCAGGCTGCTTCTGCGGGACCGTCCTGGCCACCGGCCCAGCGTCCCCCTCCCGTTCTCACTCTAGATACGAAGATGAGATCAACAAGCGCACGGCAGCAGAGAACGAATTTGTCACCCTGAAGAAGGTGAGCAGGTGGACACCAGGGGGCCGTGTTCCGCGGAGAGGGAGAGGACTCTGGGTCCCCGCACACATCCAAGAGGGCGCCCACGGGGAGGCTAAGGGGGTTCAGACTGGGAAGGGGGGCTCAGCTGACTCCACGTTGTTGCCTTGTGCCCCAGGACGTGGACGCTGCCTACATGAATAAGGTTGAACTGCAAGCCAAGGTAGATGCTCTCACAGATGAGATCAACTTCACCAGAGCCTTGTATGACGCAGTAAGCATCTCAGTCCTCTTGCATTTGCTGTGATGGGACAGTGCAGGGGGTGGAAGAGCTTGGGGTTGGATACCGCTGTGAACGCCACAGCAAGAGATGATCTGACTCTCCTGTGCTCTGCAGGAACTGTCTCAGATGCAGACCCACGTGTCCGACACTTCCGTGGTCCTGTCCATGGACAACAACCGTAACCTGGACCTGGACAGCATCATCGCTGAAGTCAAAGCCCAATATGAGGAGATCGCCCAGAGGAGCCGGGCTGAGGCTGAGTCCTGGTACCAGAGCAAGGTGAGTCTTGAGTTGGCAGCTGCCCAGGAGTGCCCGTGTCCCCGCCCTCAACACGAGCAAGGCTACATCCTTTGCTGGGAAGTCTGCTGCAGGGAAGCCGATGTTCTCTCGTAGGATGGCTCCCCTGCTCTCATACAGTAGGCATTTGCAGACTTTATGTCCAAGTTCAGTAAGTCAAAGAACCCAGGTGCAGGACGCCAGCTGCATAGCTAAGGACCTAGTGATCTTTGCTTTTGTCTCCACCCTGATGCTGGCTCTCAGAAACATGACACAGAACCAGTTGGTCCCAACTGGACAGGCTATCAGCGGTCTCGTCAAAGAGGGCCTGTGATCAATGACCTTGCCACATCAACCTTCCCTAAAACCCCCTGGGGAGAAGCCACTAGGTCCAAGGGTGTGAAATGCCTGACTCAGGGGTCAAATCACCGTGGGCATGTGAAAGCCCATATACACCACCTTCTCTCTCTTTGGACTCCAGTACGAGGAACTGCAGGTCTCAGCGGGCAGACACGGGGACGACCTGCGCAACACCAAGCAGGAGATTGCCGAGATCAACCGCATGATCCAGAGGCTGAGATCTGAGATCGACCATGTCAAGAAGCAGGTACGGTGGGGGCCTCTGGAGAAGAAAAGCATCCTTTCCTTGCTACACCACCAGCTGGTCAGCAGCTGCCACTTAGGAAATGCTGAGAATTGAGGGAACAGCAGAGAGAGGAGGACACGCAGCTCCCAGCCTTAGTGAGGTCCCACAGGTTAGGACACACAGATGCCAACACCAGACAATGATACTGTCAGGTGACAGGAACAATCCCAGTTAGTCAGACTGTAAAAAGGTAGCCTGGACCTTTAAAAGACATTGCTGAAGGAGAAGGATTGGTTTAGGAATACCAGAAACCAGTCAGGAAAGAAAAGGGGAGGCGGGCAGAGGGGTACTTCTTGTTCCAAATCTGCCCAAGATTCACTTGAAAAAGTAAGTTGAGCAACGACCTATGATGATGATCAGTGTTGCCCAAGCGCATCCCTTAGGAGTGAGGATGCCCAGATCTCAGCAGCTAGATGTGAAATGCACGTCCTTAAGGGAGGACGCTCCTAATTTTGTAAGCTCCTGGTCTGGCTATGGAGACAGCACTCGAAACAAGCGAGTAGGTCCATTTCTTCTAAATCTGCTGCTGTTTTGTCCAGTGCATTCCAGGGTCATTAAAAAAAAGTTCAGGTTTTCTCACGGGGCTCCCAGACTAGATAATTTGTGCAGAACAGAACAAGACGGGGCAAAAAAGGCAGATGTCCTTTTCCGTGACACCCGGGCTCTGGAACTCTACCTCGCTAGAAAGCAGCAGCCTGGTTGATCTCTGGAGGACTGAATTGCCAGTCCATTCTGCCTATGTCCCTCCTCTAGTGCGCCAACCTGCAGTCCGCCATCGCTGATGCTGAGCAGCGTGGAGAGATGGCCCTCAAGGACGCCAAGAACAAGCTGGCTGAGCTGGAGGACGCCCTGCAGAAGGCCAAGCAGGACATGGCCCGGCTGCTGAAGGAGTACCAGGAGCTCATGAACGTCAAGCTGGCCCTGGACGTGGAGATCGCCACGTACAGGAAGCTGCTGGAGGGCGAGGAGTGCAGGTGGGTACCTCACACAGGCCCCTCCAACATCTGGATCCATGTGCAGGAAGGCTGGCAGGAGCCCGAGCTGAAGGCCCTCTAGTTATGGCCACAGTGGCTGCTCTCAGGACCATTTGGAAGGCGGCTTCCCCGTGGGCTAGCCTCACACTGACACTTCCCACTCTGGTCCACTGGTGGTCTGAGGTCTCATGCTCCCTGTGTTTTCCCCCTTCCTAGGCTGAGTGGAGAAGGCGTTGGACAAGTCAACATCTGTAAGTACCTTTGCTTGCCTCCCTCCCTTGCCCTTGTGCTCTTCTGGCTGGACTCAGGCTGGCAGGAAGAGCTCACCGTGTCTCGTGTGTCCCTGTCTGTCTCCCGTCCACAGCTGTGGTGCAGTCCACCGTCTCCGGCGGCTATGGCGGCGCTGGTGGCTTTGGCGGTGCCAGCGGTATGGGCAGTGGCTCAGGCCTGGGTGGAGGCAGCGGCTACTCCTATGGCAGCGGCCACGGCCTTGGAGGTGGCTTCAGTTCCAGCAGTGGCCGAGGCGTGGGGGGTGGCTTCAGCTCCTCCGGAGGCAGCAGTTCCACCATCAAATACACCACCACCTCATCCTCCAGCAGGAAGAGCTACAAGCACTAAGTCCTGCCATCGGCTCTGGTCCCATGTTGTCCAAGTCTACAGCTGCATTGCCCTCTCTGAGGCTACTTCTCCTCCCCTGTCTCTGATTTCTCTCACTTTCTGGGTTTTAGCTCAAGTTACTGAGTGCCTTCATTTTTCTTCTCTGATATACCTACTCCACCTGAGCTTCCATTGCTCACTATCTAAAGGCCACTACCTGGGTCCTATTTCAGAATAGGGCAACTTTTGCTGTCACTGGACCAGGCTTTCCCCATCTCTTTAATGTTGAGGTCCTCCCTCACAATGGTTATGATAGTAGAAGTGTCCAGGTGTGTGATAAACAGGGTTTTTATCCCTGTGTTTATCTTCTGCTTCTTGATCTCTTCTAATTGCAATAAAGCAGATTTATAATATGATTTATGGTGTGGTATTGACTTACTTTTTCACCTTTGGCTCTTAGACTTTTTAATCGGTGGAATGCCTTATTATTATGAAGGCTATTCCCAATACCCATGTACCCTACCACCTTCTTTCAGATAGTTTCAATAAAGTGCAGTTTGGTATCCTAATGATCAGGAGTCCTTCCCAGATCTGCTTCCATATAAATGTTTGGCAAGTCAAGTGGCACTTATATGGTCTAGCATCATTGTAAAATTATTTTTACTACCTGTATTGAGTAGTAGCAGCTTCGTCTCTCTAACTTGATCTCTAAGACTTCTCTGCCACCTGCCTCAACTGCCACCCCTCATGCTCAGAGAAATATTTTACCATCCAATTATAGCAAAAGAACATTGACAAGAGAGAGATATTTGATTTTTACCTGCAATTGCCTTCATGACCTAGAAACTTGCCTGACTTGTATCAAGAGCAATTAAAATATGTATACTTCTGAACTGGAATTATGCTTCTAGAAATACATCCTGAGAAATAGTACAAATGCAGGAAGGTATATCTACATGGATGTGAATCCCATTAATCTTCATAACATGAAAAAATTGAAAATCTACAGCTGGACAGATTAAGGATCCAAAAACTGAGGCACAAGACTTAGATGCTAATTTCTTAAAGTGCGAAGGCAGAACAAGAATGGCAACTCTCTCTTCCTTACCTTATCAGCCTCTCATAGGGACTTAAAGAAGTTCTATTGCTCTGATGAGATGGTCACACATCCCTTCTAGGTGTGTCCTGGCCTGTTTTGGCTTCTAAGAATGGTTAAGGGAAAATTCAGGATACAGGGCAAAGATGGTCTATTAACCTCTACTTCTAAAGGCCAGTTACTGTTTCTAGTCCATTTTCTCCATACCCCTAACTCTAACTCAGCATAGGAAAAATTCCCATGGATTGGCTAATTCATAAAGGTGTTTCTGGATCCTACTGTGTTCCCCTCTAACCATTCCCGCAGGGAGCAGGGATAGCCTTTCATTTTGGCACCAACTCACTTTCTGCACAGAATTTACCTAACACCATATCTGTGACATTTGGCTTCCAAAATCTAAGTCCACTCACCACACACTAATAATATTCCCATGAGGAATAATGGGACGTAAAATAATTAGCAAAGAAATCTATCTAGGATGTTGCAATACACAATAAGGAGGCCAAAAAATTGTATAAGCATATATGGGTTTAAATTAAAATCTTATGGTGCATGTACATCAAAACTATAATCAAGAAAAACTACAAACAATTCTATACTTACACATTTGATAATTTAGATGAAATGGGCCAAATTAGAAAGTCATAAAACTACTAAAGCTGACACAAGGAGAAGCAGATCATCAGATTAGTCCTGTACCTATTAAAGAAATCAAATCAATAATATATAATCTTCCAAAAAAGAAAATACCAGGTCTGGATATTTTCACTGGTTTCACTGGTTTGGTATTTCACTGGAATACCAAACAATTAAAAAAGAAATGAAAAAAAATAAAAATAAAAAAATAAAAAAGAAATGGTACCAATTCTTGACAATCTCTTCTAGAAAATAGAAATAAGAAGAACACTTTCTAACTCATTCTATGAGGACAGCATTACTTTATTTATTTATTTGACAGCATTACTTTAATACCAAAACCAGTTAAAGGCATTTAAAGAAAGGTGAACTACAGTCTAATATCTCTTATGGTCATGGACATAAAGACGTTCAGCAAAATATTATCAAATTGAGTCCTGTGATATATAAAAAGAATTCTATACCACAACAAATGAGATTTATTCCAGAAACACAAGGCTGACTCAACATTCAAAAATCAATGTAATTCACCACAGCAAAATACTAAAGAAAAATCATGATTTGTTAGTTAATGCAGAAAAATTATAGAACAGAATCCAACATCTATTGATTTAAAAAAAAAAAGTCACCTAACAAGGAATAGAGGACAAGTTCCACATCTTAGTAAAGGACATTAAAAAACAATCCTATAGCTAACATCATACTGAGTGATGAGAGACAGGACCCTTTTATTCTGAGGTCAAGAATAAGACAAGTGTGTGTTCTCTCTCCACTTTTAATCAACATTGTACTGGAAGTTCTAACTAATACAATAAGATGAGAGAAAACAATATAAGTTATACAGATTACAGGTGAAAAAATAAAACTGTCTTTATTCCCAGATGAAATGATAGTCTATGTAGAAAATCTGACTTTGTCAAAAACCTTCTGAAATAAACAAGCCAGTATAGCAAAGTTGTAGTACACAAGATTACTATTTAAAAAAGTCATTTGTTTTTTTATATACCAGTAGTAAAGAACTGAATGCTGAAATTTTAAAAAGTATCATTTATAGTAGTACTGAAAAGTTAAATACTTAGGTATTAATCTAGTCAAATAAGGTAAGAGATTCTGTGTGGAAAATTATAAAATACTGATGGAAGAAATCAAATGTGCAAATAAATGAATAGATATTCATTCATTCATGAATCCATATTCATGGATTAGAAGATTCAATATTATTAAGATGTCAATTCTTCCCAGTTGGCTTGTAGATTCAACACAATCTTAATTGAAATTTTAGCAAGCTCTTTTGTTGATTATCAACAAGTTGATTCTAAAACTTATATGGAAAGGCAAAAGGCTTTTGCAAGGTTAAATAAGTGAAGCACAGGAGGACTTATTGAGGGTAAACTGGCCTGTATGATGTTGTAATGGTGAATTCATGACACTGAATTTATCAAAGCTCATAGGATTTGGTAGCACGAGTGAACTTTGAATATTTGAAATTAAAAAGGAATAATTTATGAGATAGAGCAATCTCAGGATGGAATGTAGAATGTGAAAAAAAGAACTACAGTATTACAAATGTACAAAACCACCTCATGAAAGGGGTTGGGGATAAAAAAAAGGCTGACCTAAGTAACTCTGGCAATGAGCAGAAACTGTAAGACTAAAGGCAAGAGGAACTGTGCATAAACACTGTAGTTGGTAACATTGATTCCCACAGGGACAAGGTGTTGATAATTGTGAAGCCATTCTACACATATACTGGGATTGAAAAATTAAATAAATGGATGGCAGATGGTTAGAGCCAGTTTTATCATCATTGGATTGAGTGTACATATAAGTAAAGGCAAAAGCTAAAAGAATCCTTATGGTAATGAATTAAAGTTGTAGACATCAGCATGAGCTTATGGTTAGTTTAGTTACATGTGGTAGCATTGATAGATGCGTGTATATGCAGGAAAATGCTAGAATGTACACATTGTTTTTTTGCTCCATCATCTAAGGGCACCTGGAAACAATGACACTCCAGTACCAATGAGCACAGCTAGCATCCAGATCTTGGTTTCTAATACCATGACCCACTATTAATGTGGTGGTTAATTTTATGTGTCAAGTTCACTAGGCTACAAGGTGCCCAGATATTTGGTCAAAAATTATTCTGGGCATTTCTTTCAGGATGTTTTTAGATGAGATTATCATTTAAATTGGTAGTCTGTATGAAGTAGATTGCCCTCCATAATATGGGTGAGCCTCAGCCAGGCCATTGAAGGCCTGGAGAGAACAAAAGGCTGACCCTCCACTAAATAAGCAATACTCTTGCTTTGATGACCTTTGAATTGGGACATCAGCATTTCCTGGCTCTGCAACAGCCTGCCAGCCCTCAGACTCGAACTAGAACAGCAGCTATGCAGATTTTGGACTTGGCAGCCTCCATAATCACATAAGCCAAGGCCTTATAATAAATCTCTTTTTGTATATGTATGCATGCATACAAGGATCATATAGATATGCATATATAGATATATATAAGAAAGATTTGTTATAAGGAACTGACTCATGTGATTATATATATAAAAAACATTTATTATAGATTTATTATATATAGAATTACATGTATTTATGTGTAATTATGTGTATTATATATGTCATAAATCTATAATGTGTTTTTATATATATGCATATATATATACATGCATAAGTCTGCTTGGTTCTGTTTCTTTGGCAAACCCTAACTAATATCATTAGGAATGAAGAAGTCTCCCTGGAGAAATGACTGATTCGAGGCCTAGGGTGGAAAATATACAAGATAACTGTGGAATATCTTTCAGTGCCAAAAATTTAGGAAAAAATCAAAAAGCCCACTGAAAGAGCTTCCAATAGCCAAACTGGAACAATTTGTACAAGGAAGGAGGGAAGGAAGGAAAGAGGGAAAGAAGGAACGAAGGAAGGAAGGAAGGAAGGAAGGAAGGAAGGAAGGACATTGGATTATAATGCAAAATACAAAATAAATATTCATGAGCCCATGCTGATATGGATAAATGATTAAATTAAGTGACGAGGGAAGATAGATTATTCTCATGCAGAAGAATTCTCAATTATTTACATAGGTGCTCCTGCTTCCAGCAGGTAGTGAATAACTGCACCCCTCCCAAGTGTGGGCTCTACATAATAACTTTGTTCCAAAGAGCATGAAGGAAAGGGGTAATAGAATAACTTTATAATAACTTTACCAAAATCTGACAAACACTTCCTCAGCCAGGTAATCAAGCTTAACATCAACAGTAATATGTCAATAGTATGTATCCTTGATACAATGGGATGAGAATGGCATGTCACCTCTGCCATCTTCTTCTCAAAATCCCATAACCCCAGTGTCATCATGAGAAAACCTTATACAAATCCCAAGTGTGGACACCTACAAAATATCTAGCCATTGCTCCTCAAAATTTTCAAGGTCATCAAAACAGGAAAGCCTGACAAACAGTCTCAACCAACAGGAGTTAAGGAGATAGAATGACTAAATGCAGTGTAGTATCCTGGATGAGATCCTAGAACGGAAAAAAGGACATTAAGTAAGAGCTAAAGAAATCCAAGTAAAGTATGGACTAGTTAATAATATATTTATATTGGTTCATTCATTGTGACAAATGTACCATACTAATGTGAGATATTAATAACAGGGAAATTGGGTGTGTGGGGTCTACAGGACCTCTGAACTATCTTCACAAATTGTTTGTAAATCTTAAATTATTCTAAAATAAAAAGTTTATCACAAAAAATGCTTAAAGTGTGAGGCCTCCAGGGATGCCTAGGTGGCTCAGCAGTTGAACATCTGCCTTTGGCTCAGGGCCTGGTTGTGTGGTCCTGGGCCCCAGGATTGAGATCCACACTGGGCTCCCTGCATGGAGCCTGCTTCTCCCTCTGCCTGTATCTCTGCCTCTCTCTCTCTCTGTCTCTCATGAATAAATGAATAAAATATTTTTTTAAGTGTGAAGCCTTAAAGTTATGTCTATATTTTTAACAAATGCCAAATTTGTAAACAAAATTATAAAACAACTAAAGTAGAGAGAGACAGACAGAAACAGAGAGAAGTAACGTATGCTACTTTAGCGTTTAGCACGTATGCTAAAATAATAATATTGGTTAGCTCAAGTTGATGTTAATGTAAATAACCCATTTTTCTTTGAAATTGTGTACTTTCTGAATATTCCAATGTTGAACATGTATTAATTTCATCATTGAAAATTGTTTCAAAAGGGAATAAAAAAGAGTGCCCCAGGGATGTCCTCATTATAGGAAATCTGGGGTTAATTGTGGTTTTGCTTTTTGGTACAAAGGGAGAAAAGATTTAACTCTAGATTTACCTGTATCCCTGTGAAGAAAACATTGCATTTTATCCCTTTCCCCACTGAGGACTGAGTAAGAGGGAATGGATTTCTTTTGCAACAGCAAAGAGTTGTTTTTGAGGTGAGGAATGAGCCCTGGGTACAATGGTGGTTAGATACTGGATTTGACTTCCTGAGAAGCCTCGCCAATTGCCTTCCTCAGTACAGAGTCCATGTATGTGGAAAAGATAAGAAATACATCTTTTTAACAACACACTCAAGTAGAAGAACTCTTTGCTAGTTAACAACATACCCAAAGTCTACCATAGCCGAATCCTCTGTGATCCAGCATGATCGCTAGTGGGCAGTCCAAGGTAGATTCCAGCTGCATTGGGTACAATTCTGAGCACATCCCAATGCATGGGAGGGTGCACATCTCATAGAAGGGAAGGGTGCAGCACAGTCAGGGGATGGAATGCTTCAGAGAGCGGTTGAGCGCAGGCTGCTTTTCTCTGCCTTGCTCCATGCCCCAGGAGGCAATCCCTACAGACTTCCTTGCTAGCTACCTAGTCATTGTATTTGACTTATGAAAAACTGGCAGTAGATCCAAGCATAGGAGGACAAAAGGGTTGAGGTGTCCATCTCTGGAAGTAGCTGCAGCCCTTTTGGATCGTAACTCCTGTTGGGCAGTCCCTTCTCGATGCTTTCACTTACTAGACTCCAGGGGCCCCACGATCCCTTCGGCACTACCAAGTAGGGATGGGCAGGAAAACCATCCACTTCAGGTCTTGGAAGCATATCCACTCAGAGACTCCATTTCCTTCAACGTTTTTACAGTTCCCAACCTCTTCATGCTCCTTTTGTAGGCTACTTCCTTAAGGTCACTGTCCTCTGTATCTGTGCTCCTCTCACTGAAGAAACTCTGCTTCAACAGTTGTGGTAAAGGAGGACCTTGTGTTCCTGCTCCTGTCTGAGACTGTCAGCCTAGAATTCATCTGAATGTTCATGAAAGTTTTCTTTCACCTCTTTCTCTCTTTCCATCCCCTTTTCCTAATTTGTTTTTCTTCATATACTTGGAGAAAGTAGCCCCAGAGAAATCACAAAGTGCATTCAGTGGACTTATTTTTAATAGTAACATTGATATTGTGATTTTGAGACTACCATAGGTACGGTGCAGGATAAAGCAAATAAATAATATGTTTATGTCATTCAGGGCCAAGATTTCAGTGAGAGAAACAATAAATACGGGTATAAAGTCATCCTGCAACCTTGTTTGAATTGAAAATATTACTACAAACTTTTGATTTGTTTTTAAATATCTTCTTACATCTTTCGTAGTTCTGTCCATTGAAAAGATTTCAAAGCAGAGACAACCCAGTACCGGTGAGTGCTCTTATCATCGAAATTCTAGTGTATGAATATTATTTCCCAATAAAAGGAGCCAGAGCTGTTTGCCAAAATGACTGATTCCATGTCTGTTGCAAGGTAAGTACAAGGTACGCTGGAGACACCTTATCTCAGAAAACAAGGGCGCTATTGAAACCGAGTGAGTCTCGTCAAAAGGACACAGAAGCCGATCTGAAAAACTCCCACTGGCCTAAAATGGGACACTTTCAAGCACCCAAAGAACTAATGGCTGCAATGGACTAAAATATATCAAATCTATATTTTTTAAACTGTGAATTTATAATTATACCAAAAATTAAAACAAAATGAATGACTAAACTAAAAACCTCCTTGGTTACCTTTGGAAATTGCCAGATTTCCAATCCATTGGTCTAAAAAGTGATTTTAAAAAAAGGATTTTATTTATCTATTTGAGAGAGAGAGAGAGCTTGAGCAGGGTGTGGGGCAGATGGAAAGGGAGATGCAGACTCCCTGTTGAGCAGGGAGCCTGATCGGGGTGGGGTGACCCCAATCCCAGGACCTCGGAATCATGACCTGAGCTGAAGGCAGAAATTTAATTGATCGAGCTGCCCAGAGGCCACTAGAAAGTGATTTTAAAAGAGAAAGAATTGGGCAGGCCGGGTGGCTCAGCGGTTTAGCGCTGCCTTCAGCCCAGGGAGTGATCCTGGAGACCCGGGGTCGAGTCCCGTGTCGGGCTCCCTGCATGGAGCCTGCTTCTCCCTCTGCCTGTGTCTCTGCCTCTCTCTCTCTCTCTCTCTCTCTCTCTCTCTGTCTATCATGAATAAATAAATAAATTTTTTTTTTTTAAAAAGTAAACATTAACACCAGTGTTACAGCAAAAGAAGTATTGTGATGTTGCTGGATGCAATAGGATTTATACCTTTGATAGAGTGTGACATTACATGATTATTCTTGTACTGTCATAATAAAATGTAAAAAAAAATAAATAAAAAAGAAAGAATCAAGTACTTATTTTGACTCTCATGGATGAATTTACTATTAGTTTACCTAAAGAGTAAACCTGAAGAGTCCTTCTTTATATATGAGTCCTGGCTAATCAATGCAGAGGCAGGATGATAAAATCAGAAAATTGCCATTTTGCAACTCCTCATGAAGTGCTGAGTCTAGGAAGTGATCAGTGAATGCCACGATCTTAGGTGAAATTTTATTGTGTACTTTTCAATGAAGTGATATGACTGAACCACAGAAGTCCCCTGATTAGCCTTAATATCACTAAAAATCGACCAGCTAGTATTGTGTATGTCATGATCTGATGAGATCAGGAGTACAGAGCACGGCTAGTACTAATCTTGCCTGACACCATGGAAATAAATGTAATTAACTCCAGTACCACTACTAGTATGCAGGAACACTAGGGCTAGAAGTTACACGACACCAACAGGAAACGGTGAGCCAAATCCAGAATGTAGACATTCCACAGGAAAAGTAATTTCTCTACAAATCAATGGCATATGAAAGAAAAGGAAGGAGTTTGTTACCAAATAAAGGAACCTGAAGACACACGGCAGTCAAATGCAATATATGAACCTGGTTAGGATGTTGCTTCCAGCGAACCAGGATAAAGACATGTTTGAGATAATCAGAGAAATTCAAATATAAGTGGGTATTAGATGTCATTTTAAAAGGACTGTTGCTTAAGAAAGCTATGGTATTGTTACGCAGTTGGATTAAAAAGTTGTCATTCCTTAGACCTGCCTGCAAATATCTATGAGTTAAATGCCTTGATGTCTGGATTTCCTTTAAGTTATTTCCACAAAAGTAGTAGAGGACTCAGATATAAAAAGAAGGGGGGTTAGATGAGACAATAATGAGAAAGCATTGATAATTGTTTACGCTGGGTGATGGGTACCTGGTGGTTTATATGCTACTCTCTGTGATTGTATCTGCTCGAAATGTTCAATGACACAAATTTTATTTAAGCAATTAAGTAAATTGTCACACTGAGGAGAGCTTTTCATTCAGGATTAAATTTCTACGGATGGCAAATATGATGGTGTCTTGTTGAAAACTGTCAGGTGACCCTGAGGGCAAGGACATCTGCACTGAATAAAATTATTTTTATGAAGTGTGAGAGAGGGGTCCTAGGATAGAGTCCCTTCCCCCCGGGGAGCCTCCTTCTCCCTCTGCCTATGTCTCTACCTCTCTCTGTGTGTCTCTCGTGAATAAATAAGTCAAAATCTTTGAAAAAAAAAATATGTGAACAGGAGACTTCTGAATGGAACCTAGCAGATGAAAGGAAGGTCTTTCCCCTTCCAGAAATTACCTGAAAATGACAAGAAGAATAAGAAATATGAAGGGAAACTCCATCCTCACCTCAACCACCAAAATGAAAAAAATCTTAAAATCCCATTAAAAAAAAAAAGAAGAAGAAGAAGAGGAACATTCTCTAAGACACACAAGCACGGCTGTTAAGAAAACTCAGAGGGAAGATGGCCTCAGCTACACATCTCAGTGAAGAGCACTTAGAGCAAACTGACAAATCAAAACCAAACAACACAGTAACCACATGGGAACAGCAAACAAAGCTAACACAGGTTTTCCCGCATGCCAGCCGCTGCTGACTCACTGAGCTCCTGCCAATTCACTGTAAAGGACACTTCATCAGGGGCAAATCCAGGAATCCCTTGCTTGCAACAGTCAGAACTGGGCGTGTGGGCCAGAGGCAGGACCCCATTTGTCATGAAGTTTCTAGAAACTGTAAAGGCAATGCTGAATAAGGAATCAGCTGAGGCCTATTGGCAGCATTGTGTTGGTGAAGCAAAGAAGCCTGAGAATGAATTGTGAGCCACTCTCCAGTGACCTTTGTTGGCTTGTCTGAATGAAAGCTTAAAGGAATTATTCACGAGGCTGGTTGTCATAATGAGAATCCCTATTAGCCTGGATATGGCTCTGGCCCCCTCCCAGAAGACACCTTGCAAATGGCAAGCCCAGGAGGGTCTGACCTCACTCAAAGATGAGCACTGGAAAAAAAAAAAAAAAAAAAAAAAAGATGAGCACTGGTCAGAAAGGAACTATTCCAGGACCCACAAAAGATACCTTATGTTAAAAACCACAGAGAATGAGAAAAACAAGAGACATGTGAAAAACACTCAACGGAAAAAAGTTCCAATAAAATATTACCCAAAACTTAACGAAATAGACACCAAAATAAAATAAGAGCATGAAGAGGCAATTGGATGGGATAATAAAAAAGAAAATGTGAGCTTGTAGAGCTCAGAAAAGGAGCAAAGAAACAAGACAGCCATCATAGAAATATAGGCCAAGCTGGAAACAGGCAAGGAGGCCCAGGCCTTGCTGAAGGCGCAGTAATGGACTCGGAAGGGGAGGCAGACAGAGGGAAGAGGACCAAGCAGGCAGGAAGCAGCCAGCACGGAGAATGAAGAGAAAACACCAAAAAATTCAACGCAGGTGTAACTGAAAAGAGAATATATAGGTGGGTTTTATATATACATAAATATGCATAAAATAATGCTTTTTAACAATATGAGCTCCCTCTGTACATATACAGTCCCACCCAGTATCTCTCTCCATCTCTCTCTCAGTCTCTCTCATAAACATACACAACACACACATCACGTATGTGCCAGGAAAAAACACAGAACCACGTCCAAGTGAGATTACTACAAAGACACACAGGAAAGGGAAATATTGCTTGCACCCATATATGGGAATTGATCGGCTGGGCAACAGCCTGGAGCATGTATTTTGTTCCTCGAACATCTATTCCTTCCTCAACTTTTAAACATACAAACGACTGTAAGTAATAACATTCAATATATCAGTAGGGAGTCTACTCCATCGGCATCTGGAATGTTCATAGAGCATATTAAGTTTGTAGCTTTAACTATCACTTTATGGGATATACAGGAGGTACAAAGAGATGTTAAACGAGACACAATGAATATGCGATTAGAAAAATCCAAGAACGTAATCTGTCTGGGAAAAAATAACCTGATTTCTTTAACAGATAAATTACAGGAAAATTAGGAAGGAGGATCTAATGACTCAAAAAATTTGAAAGATGTGTGACCTAAAAGACATATCATCCACATACAATATGTGTGGAACTTATTTGGATCTTGACTTGGACAGCCAAGATATACTGCATGAATAATACTAACATGAATATTTGAAGATTGAATCGATATTTGTCGATATTAATGAATATATAAATTTGGGGGAATAATAAAAATGATATTTTAGTTATTTTTTTAAAGAGTTTCTCATATAGGGATGCCCGGGTGGCTCAGTGGTTCAGTGTCTGCCTTTGGCTCAGGTCATGATCCTGGGATCAAGTTCTGCATTGGGCTGTCTGCAGGGAGCCTGCTTCTCCCTCCGCATTGTCTCAGCCTATCTCTGTGTCTCTCATGAATAAATAAATAAATTTTTTTTTTAAAAAAGAGTCTTTCATTTACTCATACATGTAGAATTATGTGCCACAGAGACAATTAGATCTCTGGTATTTGTGTTCAAATAATTTACAATTGCTAAGGAAATACTGTGGGAATACGGAGCAGTAACTGGCCATGAGACAATGACTTTCATAAAACTGGGAGATAAGAACATGGGGACCAATTACATTGTGACTTTACTCCTTTACGTGGGTGAAGTTTTAGATAAAAGGGAAAAAGTCATATTTAACTTTTTAATTATGAAAAAGATGAAATTTTTAATGACAGCATATGCAATATATTATTTCAATCCCCTGTCTCTGCTGGGTCCAACACAGGTGGAGACGAGAGCCTTAGTACCTTCTGATGTACAAGCATAACATGCCGATCCTTTGTTCGAGACAGTGACTAACTCCAAGCTCAGTGAATTGAGAATAGTCTCATTGTACTAAGATCAAGTCAAAGCTGAGAGGCAGGAGTAATTTTTCCCTGACTAAAGGAAGCCAAAAATGCAATCTTCATATTTCATAACTTTTTTAATAATCCAGATGTTACATCAGTGTCTGTAAGCCCAGCCCTTCCCAATCTGCAAGCTCACCTTCCAGGACGGGCCCAGCCCATTTTCACCCTATATAAACCGCTGCCGGGAGGCTCATCTCACAGATCTGCTCCTCTCAGCTCTACCCTCCAGCCTCTCGCGCCTTCTTCAGCCTCCTCCTCCTCACGAAGCATGTCTAGCAGATCCACCATGAGGAGCCAAAGCATCGGCCACCAGGGCTTCAGCGCCAGCTCGGCCAGGGTCCCCGGGGTCTGCCGCTCGGGCTTCAGCAGCGTCTCCGTGTCCCGCTCCAGGGGCAGTGGTGGCCTTGGCGGAGCGTGTGGCGGAGCTGGCTTTGGCAGCAGGAGCCTCTATGGCCTGGGCGGCTCCAAGAGGATCTCCATCGGAGGCGGCAGCTGTGCCATCAGCGGCGGATATGGTGGCAGAGTTGGAGGTGGCTTTGCCTATGGAGGTGGAGCTGCCAGCGGATTTGGCTTTGGGGGTGCAGCTGGTGGTGGCTTCGGGCTCGGTGGTGGAGCTGGCTTTGCCGGTGGCTACGGGGGCTCTGGCTTCCCCGTGTGCCCCCCCGGAGGCATCCAGGAGGTCACCGTCAACCAGAATCTCCTCACTCCTCTGAACCTGCAAATCGACCCCACCATCCAGAGGGTGAGGACGGAGGAGCGCGAGCAGATCAAGACCCTCAACAACAAGTTCGCCTCCTTCATCGACAAGGTGAGCCAGGAGCACCTGCCTCCACTGGCCTTTCAGGGCCCCCAGACTAGACAACCAATGAATGTCCAACCCGGGGGACACTCAGGAGGGAGGGAGACCAGCTCTCCCCCGGGGTGCCGCTTGGGCTCCATGTTCACAGCAGGCAGAGGTGATGGACATCATCTAAATGCCCTGGGTCCCTTAAATGTCCCTCAGCCCACCAGGGAAGGATACTCTACTTGGGGGAAGTGGGAAGCAAATTAAGGCAGTGAGAGAACGGAATGGGTTAGGTTGACCTTCTGAAGATTCCAAGAGATTAAAAGATACTGCAGGTGGAAATCTGCTCTAGGGCTCCGGGCATGAGGAAAAAGAGTGATAGAAAAAAGAAAAGAAAAGGATTCTGCTTGGATTAGAAGAAAAAGACTCAGAAATATTTCTATATCCATAGAAATACTAACTGTGCAGAACCAGAGCATGACCATCAGGGCATTCGTTGTAGAGGAGAACCGGGTACCAAAGCAGAAGGAGTCGGAAGCCAATCATTACTGAATTGGATTTAATTGTCACATTCTGCATATTTAACATTCCTTTAACTGAGGTCTGATTTTTAATACACTTTGTGTGATGGAACAGGGAAACGTGTGATGGTGCTTTTCAATAAAGAGAGAAGACTGTGGAATGTCACTGATAGGCTGCAGAGCGTCGTAGTGAGACGACCCCAGGGGTCCACTGGAGGAATCTCACACTAGGATTGCTGGAGTGGGAAGGAAATAGGTTTGAGGGTGCAGCATTGTCAGCCTCATCCTCCATACATGCTCTGAGGCAGCCCAGGACCTGGGTGACATCCAGGGGACAGCTCATGTCTCTTTCTCCCTTGTTTTCTCTGGCAAATGACCACCTTGTCTTCCTCCAGGTGCGCTTCCTGGAGCAACAGAACAAGGTCCTGGACACCAAGTGGACTCTGCTCCAGGAGCAGGGCACCAAGACCGTGAGGCAGAACCTGGAGCCCCTGTTTGAGCAGTACATCAACAACCTCAGGAGACAGCTGGACAGCATCCTGGGGGAGAGGGGCCGCCTGGACTCGGAGCTGAGGAGCATGCAGGACACAGTGGAGGACTTCAAGAACAAGTGAGTTCAAGGGCATGGAGGGCTCCGTTCTTGAAATGCGCACGTGAAGACCGCCAGCTGCTCTGGCCGGAGGTGGATATGGTCCCATAGGGAAACAGGTCCATGGCAACGAGAATCACAATTAGGGCCTCAAAACAACCCCAAAGCAACAAAAGGGCCATAGAGATAGACGGGGAGAGAAAAGACACAAAAACTTTAGGGAACACAGGAAATCATTTCTGGGGCTCAGTGGCGGGAAGGCTCAAGTTGGATATATCTGCTTCATGGAAGCTGGGATGCCAGGCTGCTTCTGCGGGACCGTCCTGGCCACTGGCCCAGCGTCCCCCACCCCGTTCTCACTCTAGATACGAAGATGAGATCAACAAGCGCACGGCAGCAGAGAACGAATTTGTCACCCTGAAGAAGGTGAGCAGGTGGACACCAGGGGGCCGTGTTCCGCGGAGAGGGAGAGGACTCTGGGTCCCTGCACACATCCAAGAGGGCGCCCACGGGGAGGCTAAGGGGGTTCAGACTGGGAAGGGGGGCTCAGCTGACTCCACATTGTTGCCTTGTGCCCCAGGACGTGGACGCTGCCTACATGAATAAGGTTGAACTGCAAGCCAAGGTAGATGCTCTCACAGATGAGATCAACTTCACCAGAGCCTTGTATGACGCAGTAAGCATCTCAGTCCTCTTGCATTTGCTGTGATGGGACAGTGCGGGGGGTGGAAGAGCTTGGGGTTGGATACCGCTGTGAAGGCCACAGCAAGAGATGATCTGACTGTCCTGTGCTCTGCAGGAACTGTCTCAGATGCAGACCCACGTCTCCGACACTTCCGTGGTCCTGTCCATGGACAACAACCGCAACCTGGACCTGGACAGCATCATCGCTGAAGTCAAAGCCCAATATGAGGAGATCGCCCAGAGGAGCCGGGCTGAGGCTGAGTCCTGGTACCAGAGCAAGGTGAGTCTTGAGTTGGCAGCTGCCCAGGAGTGCCCGTGTCCCCGCCCTCAACACCAGCAAGGCTACATCCTTTGCTGGGAAGTCTGCTGCGGGGAAGCCGATGTTCTCTCGTAGGATGGCTCCCCTGCTCTCATACAGTCGGCATTTGCAGACTTTATGTCCAAGTTCAGTAAGTCAAAGAACCCAGGTGCAGGACGACAGCTGCATAGCCAAGGACCTAGTGATCTTTGCTTTTGTCTCCACCCTGATGCTGGCTCTCAGAAACATGACACAGAACCAGTTGGTCCCAACTGGACAGGCTATCAGCGGCCTCATCAAAAGAGGGTCTGTGATCAATGTCCAGTACCCAATGACCTTGCCACATCAACCTTCCCTAAAGCCCCCTGGGGAGAAGCCACTAGGTCCAAGGGTGTGAAATTCCTGACTCAGAGGTCAAATCACCGTGGGCATGTGAAAGCCCATATACACCACCTGCTCTCTCTTTGGACTCCAGTACGAGGAACTGCAGGTCTCAGCGGGCAGACACGGGGACGACCTGCGCAACACCAAGCAGGAGATTGCCGAGATCAACCGCATGATCCAGAGGCTGAGATCTGAGATCGACCATGTCAAGAAGCAGGTACGGTGGGGGCCTTTGGAGAAGAAAAGCATCCTTTCCTTGCTACACCACCAGCTGGTCAGCAGCCGCCATTTGGGAAATGCTGGGAATTGAGGGAACAGCAGAGAGAGGAGGACACGCAGCTCCCAGCCTTAGTGAGGTCCCACAGGTTAGGACACACAGATGCCAACACCAGACAATGATACTGTCAGGTGACAGGAACAATCCCAGTTAGTCAGACTGTAAAAAGGTAGCCTGGACCTTTAAAAGACATTGCTGAAGGAGAAGGATTGGTTTAGGAATACCAGAAACCAGTCAGGAAAGAAAAGGGGAGGCGGGCAGAGGGGTACTTCTTGTTCCAAATCTGCCCAAGATTCACTTGAAAAAGAAAGTTGAGCAACGACCTATGATGATGATCAGTGTTGCCCAAGCGCGTTAGAATCCCTTAGGAGTGAGGATGCCCAGATCTCAGCAGCTAGATGTGAAATGCACGTCCTTAAGGGAGGACGCTCCTAATTTTGTATAAGTTAGTGTGGCATCCACATGAGCTCAGCACAAAAGCTCCTGGTCTGGCTATGAAGACAGCACTCGAAACAAGCGAGTAGGTCCATTTCTTCTAAATCTGCTGGTGTTTCATCCAGTGTAGTCCAGGGTCATTAAAAAAGGGCACAGGTTTTTCTCATGTGCACCCAGACTAGATAATTTGTGCAGAACAGAACAAGACGGGGCAAAAAAGGCAGATGTCCTTTTCCGTGACACCCGGGCTCTGGAACTCTACCTCGCTAGAAAGCAGCAGCCTGGTTGATCTCTGGAGGACTGAATTGCCAGTCCATTCTGCCTATGTCCCTCCTCTAGTGCGCCAACCTGCAGTCCGCCATCGCTGATGCTGAGCAGCGTGGAGAGATGGCCCTCAAGGACGCCAAGAACAAGCTGGCTGGGCTGGAGGACGCCCTGCAGAAGGCCAAGCAGGACATGGCCCGGCTGCTGAAGGAGTACCAGGAGCTCATGAACACCAAGCTGGCCCTGGACGTGGAGATCGCCACGTACAGGAAGCTGCTGGAGGGCGAGGAGTGCAGGTGGGTACCTCACACAGGCCCCTCCAACATCTGGATCCACGTGCAGGAAGGCTGGCAGGAGCCCGAGCTGAAGGCCCTCTAGTTATGGCCACAGTGGCTGCTCTCAGGACCATTTGGAAGGCGGCTTCCCCGTGGGCTAGCCTCACACTGACGCTTCCCACTCTGCCCACTGGTGGCTCTGAGGTCTCATGCTCCCTGTGTTTTCCCCCTTCCTAGGCTGAGTGGAGAAGGCGTTGGACAAGTCAACATCTGTAAGTACCTTTGCTTGCCTCCCTCCCTTGCCCTTGTGCTCTTCTGGCTGGACTCAGGCTGGCAGGAAGAGCTCACCGTGTCTCGTGTGTCCCTGTCTGTCTCCCGTCCACAGCTGTGGTGCAGTCCACCGTCTCCGGCGGCTATGGCGGCGCTGGTGGCTTTGGCGGTGCCAGCGGTATGGGCAGTGGCTCAGGCCTGGGTGGAGGCAGCGGCTACTCCTATGGCAGCGGCCACGGCCTTGGAGGTGGCTTCAGTTCCAGCAGTGGCCGAGGCGTGGGGGGTGGCTTCAGCTCCTCTGGAGGCAGCAGTTCCACCATCAGATACACCACCACCTCATCCTCCAGCAGGAAGAGCTACAAGCACTAAGTCCTGCCATCGGCTCTGGTCCCACGTTGTCCAAGTCTACAGCTGCATTGCCCTCTCTGAGGCTACTTCTCCTCCCCTGTCTCTGATTTCTCTTATTTTCTGAGTTTGAGCTCAAGTCTCTGCGTGCCTTGGTGTCTCCTCACTGCCTATCCCTGCCCCACCTGAGCATACATTGCTCACCATAGGAGATCAACCTCTGAGTTACACCATTATATAACACAAGTGGGGCTGTACTTTGTTACCAAAATAGTACTCTCTTGCCTCCATTATTTGGTATATGAGGCTGAGCATTATAAGGAATTACCTCTCCACATTTTCATTCCTGAAACATTACCTGGGTCCTACTCTAGAACAGGGCAATATCCCACTTGCCTCCAGGTAACCAGGAATTCCCCAATTTCCCAGTGTTGGGTTCCTCCTTCCTTGCAGTGGTCCTGAAAGCACAAGTGACTTGTTCTCCAACGTAGAATCTGTATCTCTGTGAAGTTCCCTCTTCCCTTTGCTTTCTTCTAATTGCTAAATAAAGCATTTTTATTACATAATGCATTGTTTTATGTCTTTGATTTGTCACCAGTTCTTCTTGAGGTTTTTTTCAATGGACAATGCCTATTCACATATTAAAGATACTCCCAGTCCCCATAAACCTCAGTCTCTTCCTTGAAAGAGATACAAAAGCCTACAGTTTGGTGTCCTGACACGAGATTTCCTTCGTGGATAAGATTTTGTTTAAATTTTTGGCAAGTCAAATGGGAAGAACCTGGTCCTCCATCATTGTATACTCTGCTTTTTATTGCCTGTACCAGGCAGAAATGGCTTGGCCTCACTTCCCTCGCCTCTAAGACCACTTCACTACACCTCCCAGCATTGAAACCCTAAATTATCAGTTGGGGAAATATATTTCTGGCCTATAAGATCAAAAGGACATTTAAAAAAGGTATAAATATTTGATTTTTTCTTGGAATTAGCTTCATGATCAAGAAATTTGCCTGACAACGTATATCAAGAGAAATTAAAGTGTTTGTACTTCTGAAGTCCAATTATCCTCTAGAAATGTGTACTGAGGAAACAGCACAAATGTGAGTAGCTGTATGTATGTGGATGTGAATCCAGACAATCTTCACAACATGGAAAAATTGAACATACTAGAGGTTCTCAAATTAAGAATCCAAAGACTCAGGTACAAAAATCATATGCTGATTTCTTGAAGTGTAAGGCAAAACAAGAATGGAAATTCCCACCTTGCCACACCCTAAGGCTCTCATGGAAACGGATGAAGCTGGGTCCCTGGTACTTGGAAGAGATGTTTCCACATTACCCCTCTGGTGTGGCATGGCCAGGTTTGACCTCTATGAATGGGAAATGAAAATTCAGGGTATGGCTCCTCTCATCATTCAACTTGTCCTGCTCTTAATCACATCAGTTCCTTTTTCTTCATGAGTGATCATTTATCTTCCTAGCTCCCAGGCTCTCACATCACAAGAGAAAATTTCTTCAATCCAATATTATATAGAGGGTGCTTCTGGATCCTGTTGTATCAGTATTCTCCTGTGTTCACTTCTAACACATGCGCAGCCTCTCCCATTGGCACCTCCTCTTCCTCTGCCAGGACTTCCCAACAACAGATAAAGTGATGACGCGTTCCAAAATCTAAGCCCATTTAACTTTCATATTATTATGCATTCATGAGGAATAATGGAAAGGAAACAACTGACCTGGAAAATTATACAGAAAACAGCATCTAACAGAAGAAGTTGCAAAAACAGTATAGATACATAGATTTATTTAATTAAAGTCTTATGGTGCAGGTGATGATAGCAGAATGACAGGCTGGAAACCTCCAAGTTCTCCTTATGCCCCCAGAAACATCAAAAACAACCAGAAACTGTCTGAGTAAACTCTGTAGGAGCTCTGGAAAACAGTCAAAAGTTTACAACAACTAAACAAATGCCCAATCAAGAATAGGCAACTTTATAATTATAGTAAAGCTTTTAAAAATATTTTTCTTAGCAACTGTTCTACTCTCTACCTATTGCAATTTAGGTCTTGAGTAGGCAGCAGCCTGTTCCTGAACTCTTCCCCAACCTCTCTCCTTCCTTCAACCCTCCACCTTCTCCCCACACTCTCTGCCTCTAATTCCCCCACCACATACACCTTGAACCAGAGAAAGCAGTTGTAAACCCTATTTGCAAATAACTGTGCAAGTCTCTTCAACATGTCTGAAGGATTTCTGAAGAACAAAGGCAAGGTTTTCATCTTTGTTTCACATAAGTCCAAATTAGATAAGAAAAGTAAGAGACACATCAGGGAAGAACTGCCAGGAAGACTACAAACCCACAGAGCCCTGGGGAGCCGTAACACCTGTTTGAAAATGAAATGAATATGAAAAACAAAAAACAGATAATAATCACTTACCAGCACAAAGTTACTATAAAATATTACCAAAATTAATCAAGTAAACCCCCTATTAAATTTGAGAATAAAAACCATATAATGAGACAATAACAGCTAAAACATTACTTATAGGTCAGATATGAGACAGAGAGAAAAATAAAGCCACAATGCAAATGAAGGCCAATTTAGTATCAGTATAAAAGGCAATAGGTATGTTAAATGCACACAATAAAGGACATACAGGAGAATATTGAGAAAAGAGAGTAGAACTGAAGAGTCAAAGAATATCAAAGGAGAGTCAAGAGGAAATACAGATAAAGTGGGTCCAACACAAGCATAACTGGAATACCTAAAGGAAGTGTGTACACACACACCCACACACACACACACACACACACACACAAACTCATACACACCAACAGTCCCCCCAAAGCACAGAAATATCTTCAATTACATGGCTGGGGACTAGCCTTGAACATTTATTTTGATAGACAAACATATGTTACTTAGTCATTTCTAAATATGTAAATATTGTAGTAACAATATTCATTCTTTTTTAAAATGTTTACTCTTTGTTTTTAAGATTTATTTATTTATTTATTTATTTATAGAACATGCAAGTGGGGAGAGAGGCAGAGGGAGACAGAGAGATTCTCAAACAGATTCCATGCTGAGTGAGGAGCCTCATGCAGGGCTCATCTAATGACACTGAGATCATGACCTGAACCAAAACTAAGAGTCAGTCACTTAACTGACTGAATCATATAGGCACCCCAGTGACAATATTCATTCTCATACACTTTAAACTGCATCCACTTCTGGAAAAGTTTAAATATGTAAAATAAACTTATTACCTTTCTAGATTTAAGTACCCATTGACAGGAATACTGTCAGGAGAGAGAGGAGAGAGTAACATATTCAATGACACCAGTGGATGGAATCACAAAACCCAAAGAATAAAAAACTCTAGGGACAATTAACCCAGTTTACTTGAGAAATAAGTTGAAAAAAAAAAAGAGAAGATTAAATGATTTAAAGGACATATTTGGAGGATACATCACTCAAACAAATATGTATGGACCTTGTTTAGACCCTGAATTGAAAAATTATAAAAAATCAATAAGAATACAAGGAATTTGAATATTAGACACTTCATGATGTTAAAGAATTAACAAACTTAAGACATAAAAATAGCATTTTGGTCAATTTTTAAATCTGCCATTTAGACAGAAAAACTGAAATTTTTACTGGTAAAATCATATGATCCTTCAGAATTTCCTTTCAAATATATTTAAAGTGGATGAAGAAAGAAGGTGAAGTTATGAATAAAATAAAGCTGATCTTGAGATAACAATAGTAAAATCTGAGTGAAGGTATCCAAGGGTTTATTAAGTTCTTCTTATACTTTTCTACCTATCCAATATTTTACAAAACAGAAAAAAACAATTCAAACAACATATTTGCAATTATTGGAAAATGGTCATCTTTTATTAGGACATTAGCAATAGATTGCTTTTGGATTTCTAGCTCTCAGTCATCACAAAAGATCAGGTTAGAGAGAATATTAGGATATTCTGATATACATTTAAAATATTCTGAACCTTTGTTTGAGACAAAGCCTAACTCCTAGCTTCAGTGAATTCAGAATAGTCTTATTGTGTTGATATCAATCAAAGATCAGAGATAGGAGAATTTTCCCCTGATTAACGGAAGCCAAAAATGCTATCTGCATATTTCATAACTTTTCTAATAATAAGGATGAGGTTTCACTGTTTTTATTTATTTATTTATTTATTTATTTATTTATTTATTTATTTATTTAAGTATAATTATTTATAAAAGATTTTTATTTATTTCTTCATGAGACACACACACACACAGAGGCAGAGACACAGGCAGAGGGAGAAGCAGGCTCCAGGATCAGGCCCTGGGCTGAAGGCGGCGCTAAACCACTGAGCCCCCTGGGCTGCCAGGTTTCACTGTTTTTGAAAGCCAACCCTTCCCAAACTGCAAGGTCAACTTTCAGGATGAGCCTAGCCCAGTCTTCCCTAAACAGTGGCTGCTAGAAGGTATCTCATGTTCCTTCACCTCTTGTCAGTTCTACCCTCCAACCTCTCACCCTTTCTTCAGCCTTCTCCTCTTCAGGAACCATGTCTAGCAAATCCACCATAAGGAGCCACCATGGGATTTCAGAGCCCCCAGACTATACAACCAACGAATGTCTTACCAGGGGGACACTCAGGAGGGAGGGAGACCAGCTCTCCCCTGGGATGCCACTGTGGCTCCATGTTCACAACAAGCAGAAGGTAATAGAAATCATTTAAAACCACTGGGTCACTTCTTTGGTGAAATTTCTGTTCATGTCTTTCACCCATTTCAAGATTGGATTTTTTGTTTCTTTGCTGTTGAGTCTAATAAGTTCTTTCTAGATCTTGGATACTAGCCCTTTATCTGATATTTCATTTGCAAACACCTTCTCCCATTCTGTAGGTTGTCTTTTAGTTTTGTTGACTGTTTCTTTTCCTGTGCAGAAGCTTTTTATCTTGATGAAGTCCCAATAGTTCATTCTTGCTATTGTTTCCCTTGCCTTCATAGACGTATCTTGCAAGAAGTTGCTGTGGCCAAGTTCCAAAAGGGTGCTGCCTGTGTTCTCCTCTAGGATTTTGATGGATTCTTGTCTCACATTTAGATCCTTCATCCATTTTGAGTTTATCTTTGTGTATGGTGTTTCACCAAAGAAGACATAGACATGGCCAACAAGTACATGAGAAAATGCTCCATATCACTGGCTATCAGGGAAATACAAATCAAAACCACAATGAGATACCACCTCACACCAGTGAGAATGGTGAAGATTAACAAGACAGGAAACCACAAATGTTGGAGAGGATGTGGAGAAGGGAGAACCCTTTTGCACTGTTGGTGGGAATGAGAACTGGTGCAACCACTCTGGAAAACCATGTAGAGGTTCCTCAAAGAGCTAAAAATAGAGCTACCCTACGACCCAGCAATTGCACTGCTGATGATTTACCCCAAAGGTACAGATGCAATGAAAGACTGAGACACCTGCACCCCAATGTTCACAGCAGCAATGTTCACAATAGCCAAAATGTGGAAGGAGCCTCTATGCCCATCGAAAGATGAATGGATAAAGAAGCTGTGGTCTATGTATACAATGGAATATTACTCAGCCATCAGAAATGACAAATACCCACCATTTGCTTCAACATGAATGGAACTGGAGGGTATTATGCTGAGTGAAGTATGTCAGTCAGTGAAGGACAAACATTATATGGTTTCACTCATATGAGGAATATAAGAAATAATGAAAGGGATTATAAGGGCAAGGAGAGAAAATGAGTGGGAAATATCAGAGAGGGAGACAGAACACGAGAGACTCCTAACTCTGGGAAATGAACAAGGGGAGGTGCAAAGGGAGGTGGGTGGGGGATTGGGGTGACTGGGTGAGGGGCACTGAGGGGGGCACTTGACAGGATGAGCACTGGGTGATATGCTATATGTTGGCAAATTGAACTCCAATAAAAAATATACAAAAATAAATAAAAACCCACTGGGTCTCTTAAATGTCCCTCATCTCTACCAGGGAAGAATAGTCTAGTTTTGATAAGCATGAAGCAAAATAAAACAGAATGGGTTAGCATTTACCACTGAAGGGTCTGTGGTTGGATACAAAGAAAAGATCAGTCATAACCTGCTTTGAGGCTCTGGGTAGGAAGAAAAAGTGAAAAACAAAGAGAAGAAAAGAAAGATAAAATTATTTTCTGCCCATTTGAGAGAAATATTTGAGATGCACAAGTATGGATAATCCCTTACAAAATGAATTTATTCTAGAAACAGAGCATGACCATCCATAAAGAAAGTTTTCAAAGAGATACTTGCTCTAAATGGAAATTTAGATTAGGGTATGCCTGGTGGCTCACTGGTTGAGCATCTGCCTTTGGCTCAGTGCGTGATCCCAGAGTCCCGGGATCAAGTCCCACATCGGGCTCCCTGCACAGAGCCTGCTTCTCTCTCTATGTGTCTCTCATGAATAAATAAATAAAATCTTTTTAGATTAGAATTAAATCATTAGATCACATTCAACATTCCTTTTACTAACATCTCCTAGAAAATAAAAGCTTTGCACAATATATCAGATAAAACCTATTTTAAATTACATTTGTGATTCTGCTTGTCAAGAGAAGGAGAGGAAGTGATGAAAAATCACTGATGGACACAGTAGCTTATAGGGAAGGAAAATCTCAAAGGTTTGTTGGTGAATTTCACTTGTGAGATCTGTGGGTTGAGAAGGAAAATGATTTGGGGGAGCATGCCTCCCAGACTGAGCCTCTCTGTGTTGTCTTAGTAGCCCAGCACCATGGAGACCACCCTGGCCTATTTAGAAATATAACAATATAAATATCTTACTTTCTATGTCTGAGAAATAACCATTCTGTCTTCTTCTGGGTGTGGTTCCTGGAGCAATAGAACAAGTATCTACACACCAAGTGGACCCCCCTTCTAGGGCAGCCCCGGTGGCGCAGCGGTTTGGCGCTGCCTGCAGCCTGGGGTGTGATCCTGGAGACCTGGGGTCAAGTCCCACATCGGGCTCCCTGCATGGAGCCTGCTTCTCCCTCTGCCTGTGTCTCTGCCTCTCTCTGTGTCTATGAATAAATAAATAAAATCTTAAAAAAAAAGAAAAGTATCTACACACCAAGTGGACCCCCCCTTCCAGATCAGAGCACCAACATCATAAAGCCAAACCTGGAGCCTTTGTGTGAGCAGCACCCCAACAACTTCAGGAGTCAACCGGAATGTCTCCCCGCCTTTAGTGATTGCCTGGACTCAGGGCTTAAATACATGCAGTCCTGGTGAAGGACTTCAAGAAAAAAAAATGAGTTAAAGAGGAGAAAGGAGCTTGTTTCTGAAGCCCACACTTCAAGCCTATGAGTGGCCAGGTCCAGTCATGGGCATGATTCCTTAGGGAAAATATCCAGTTGAATTGAAAATGGTAAAGTATTGCCCAAGGAAAATAGAATGAATAAAATAGGCAATGGACTTCATCACCAAGTACATGCTAGAGGAGAAAATGAGAGAGCAGTCACTTTCTAGGCTCCATGAACTAATAGTTCAATACAAGAATCATCCATTTAATGTGAAAGTTGGGTTAAGACAGGCTCTTTCAAAATTCTTTACTCACTGATTCAAGCATCTCTCTTCAAAATCTTCTTAGATGCAAAGGAGAAGATGAGCTCATCAAGATTAGGTGTCTCAATCCCTTTGTTGAAGCCTGGAAGAGTAAAAAGCAAGAGACAAAGTATAAAAAATATATATATTCTAACGACATTGTACTTCCAAGCTTTGCCTTTAACCTCTTCCTGATTGTGAATCCCATAGATATGAAGAACATCATATTTTAATTTACTGCAAAACTAGGTGCTCAATAACCCTCCAGAGCTACTCAGTTGTACAACAGCAAATAATCTTGTACCATCTACTTTTCTTAGAGATATAACATCATTTGGTTGGTACAAATTTATTATGATTGGGAATTGAAAGTCATTGTTCATATATGAAAGCCCATACCTGCCTTTCTTTCCTTCTGAACTCCTGCAGGTGAAGGAGGGCAGACCACTTTGCTGCACAGCACGAAGAAGGAGACTACTGAATTCAAGTCACATGATCCTGAGAGAGAAAGAGAGATCTGACATTAATGACACCCAAAAGCAGGTAGGTTGGAGCAGAGGGTGGGAGAGAGGAAGCGAAGAACAGCATTATCCCCTTGCTAGACCATCAGCCAGTCATCAACCATCATTTGGACACATCCCTGGGCTCTGGAAAATATAAGGGAGGAAAAAAAGATGCTGTCCTTACTAGGTTCCACTGGATCTCTCAGGGGGAGTGGCTCCAATCCCAAGAACATGAAACAAGCACATAGAAATGTCTCTCCTGGTCACAAGAGTAGAATTTGGTCTAGAAGTATGGAGATAATATTGGTCTTAGAGGAATGATTGTATTGGGAGCTGCAAAAGAACAAATGGGAAGGAAAGGCAGGCCATAAGAGCTGAGGAAAGGTTTTTGCAAATGTGCTCATGATTCAGAAAAAAGGGGGCGGGAAGAGTGAAAGGAGAGAACAGGGTTTCCCAAACATGTAAGTGACTCTGAGGTGGGAGTAGGGCAGGTTTCAATAGTCTCATGGAAAATTCACTTCCTCATTGCACCATGTTTGTAATGTTGTGCAAATTTAGTTGTAGTCATGCAGGACACAATTGTCTGTGGTCCAGATTTTACTTTGGAGACAACACTCAAATTAATCCAATTGTCCAATTCTTCTAACGTGTAGACTGTAGGGTGCTCCATTACTGACCACCCATGTCCTATGCAGGCGGTTAATACAAAAGGCATAAGACTTTGATAACCAGCTCAGAGACTTGAAAAGACTAGTAGCTAGTCAAACAGCTAGACAGGAAGATTCAGGATTCCCTCTCCACCAATTCTATGCTCTAGGACTCTTCCTCACTAGAAAGCAGCAGCGTGCTTAATCTCTGGAGGACTGAATCGCCAGTCCTTTCTGCCTACATCCCTCCTCTAGTGCGCCAACCTGTAGTCATCCCTCACTGATGCTGAGCAGCGTGGAGAGATGGCCCTCAAGGATGCCAAGAACAAGCTGGCTGAGCTGGAGGAAGGTCAAGCAGGACATGGCCCAGCTGCTGAAGGAGTACCAGGAGCTCATGAACGTCAAGCTGGCCCTGGACGTGGAGATCGCCACGTACAGGAAGCTGCTGGAGGGCGAGGAGTGCAGGTGGGTACCTCACACAGGCCCCTCCAACATCTGGATCCATGTGCAGAAAGGCTGGCAGGAGCCCGAGCTGAAGGCCCTCTAGCTATGGCCACAGTGGCTGCTCTCAGGACCATTTGGAAGGCGGCTTCCCCGTGGGCTAGCCTCACACTGACGCTTCCCACTCTGCCCACTGGTGGCTCTGAGGTCTCATGCTCCCTGTGTTTTCCCCCTTCCTAGGCTGAGTGGAGAAGGCGTTGGACAAGTCAACATCTGTAAGTACCTTTGCTTGCCTCCCTCCCTTGCCCTTGTGCTCTTCTGGCTGGACTCAGGCTGGCAGGAAGAGCTCACCGTGTCTCGTGTGTCCCTGTCTGTCTCCCGTCCACAGCTGTGGTGCAGTCCACCGTCTCCGGCGGCTATGGCGGCGCTGGTGGCTTTGGCGGTGCCAGCAGTATGGGCAGTGGCTCAGGCCTGGGTGGAGGCAGCGGCTACTCCTATGGCAGCGGCCACGGCCTTGGAGGTGGCTTCAGTTCCAGCAGTGGCCGAGGCGTGGGGGGTGGCTTCAGCTCCTCTGGAGGCAGCAGTTCCACCATCAGATACGCCACCACCTCATCCTCCAGCAGGAAGAGCTACAAGCACTAAGTCCAAGCACTAAGCCTAAGTCCACTAAGTCCTGGTCCCACATTGTCCAAGTCTACAGCTGCATTGCCCTCTCCGAAGCTACTTCTCCCCTGCCTCCAACGTCCCTTGGCCTCTGAGTTACAGCTGAAGTGGCCTCATTCTCATTTCCACTATCTACACCTGCTTTACCTGAGCTCCCATCTTTCACCATCAGAAGATTCAAAATCACTGACATTCAGAGAAGTACATGTCCTCTTGGCGTGTCCATCGTATGATCAGCTCTATCGGGTTCCCATGATTCTGGGGTGAAAATGACCTATGCCTCTCTGAAAACTGAAACTTATTGTGGATCATGCTACAGAATGAGTGTTTCTGCTCTCTACTTTCTTTCATTGTGTTAAATAAAGCAGATTTCTAACAAAGATTGTGTTAGATTATGCAGCTGGTCATGTATTGGTTCCGATCCTTGTCTTTGCAGAACCATTTCTCAGCCCCACTGACAACTTACCCTGCTTCATACCCATCTCCTGTCAGTCAACATTATGTGATACTTAGTGACCCTGTGGGTGGTATGACTACCAACGACTCTTCAGTCCTCCACTGCTCAGGGCTCTTTCTCAAAATGGAGTCTTCTAAAAACCTTTAGGGAAGAAAGGAAGGTCTGGTTCCTGGAAATTGGATCAGCATAATATGATAACTGAGGGGTTTAGGTTTTCCAAATCGGTCTCTCAGTGGCTTGGTCCTCAGACTGCTCTCTCCCAACCCCAGCCCCAGCCACTGCCAAGAAAACACTGCAGTAATCCAACAGAACTGAGGCCAATTTCTAGAAAGGCAAATTATCAACTCTCTGATAACCAAGGTTTGCCCCAAAGTTGCTTTTGAGCAACTTCTGAGATGTATCAGTTGAACTAATTGCTGCAGAAAAGGGATATATCCCCAGTCCTGGGTTGAATACATTGGAAGCCCAGGAGCAGAGCAG
Source organism: Vulpes vulpes (assembly GCF_048418805.1). Taxonomy (NCBI): domain Eukaryota; kingdom Metazoa; phylum Chordata; class Mammalia; order Carnivora; family Canidae; genus Vulpes; species Vulpes vulpes. The sequence continues at coordinate 2,632,986 of NC_132787.1, forward strand.
TAAGTTGAGTTGAAATAGATTTCCTTTGCACCCAAAGACATTGAGGTCTCGCTGAAGAACTTGACACATGCTGGTTACAATCCATAGAACTGCACCCCTAAAAACAGGGAATTCGACTATCTTTAAATTATGTCATGATATCCTTGAAACAAAGTGAGGCAGTCAAAAAAGTTAATAGAATGAGCCAATAAAAACCTCCAAGCAGTGTTGGTTTGAGACTTTGTTTTGAAGTGCGGTTGGCAAAAGATGGTCCCTGTTGACAGATGCCATTAGATTAGCAAAGGGGCGGTTCTCCCCTGGGAACATTCTCCTTTTGTGATCGGACACCCGAGAGCCATTTTTAGTGTAAACTTTATGCAAGTTTTGGCAAGCACAAACAGATTTGGAGGTTCCTTCAAATCTTCTCCAATATCAGTGTCATAATGTTGACTTTGACACAGAAATGGACTTTCTATCTTATAGGTTGTGTTACACAAGTTTATTCTAGAATCCGGCTAACCAGACACTCCATACCACGAGTTACCAGTATGTAAAGGAATTAAGCAGAGGGAAAAAATTCACACACACACAAAAAAAATAACAACCACTTCTGTTTAATTTGAAGCCACAGCAGAGACCCGCCCCCCTGGGTCATGAATCAAGCTGCCTTGTAACCTTATTCAGTGGTTGTCCACAGGTGGGCAGTGGTCTGACTGCTGAACAGACGGCTAAGCAGAAGCTTTGGAGCTGGGGGAGGCTATTATGCAGCTCCAGAGTTTAAGGCCAAGGCATGCAAGAAAAACTCAGGAACTGCCACTCTGCACAAAATCCCGAAAGCTGGCAGCGACTTCCCCATGAGCCAGGCTCAGGCTCTGGTTCTCCTTCCCCACGTGAGAAACTCCATGACAGCAGGTTACCTACAGGCCGTACACCCTTGAGTCAAGGCCACATGAGTCCCCAGCCCTGTGGAGGCCAATTACATGCCAGGAGGCTTGATACGTGGGGGAGGATTACTATTCCAGTCACCTATGATTTGGGTCAAAAGAGAGGACATACAGTTAAATTTGAATATCACATAAGCGGCATAAAAAATTTAGTCCGATCACCCAAATATTTCACAGAACACACTTACACTGAAAATTTAAGTGTCATTTACCTGAAATTCAAAGTGAACTGCGTATCTTGTACTTTCATTGGGTAAATCTAGCGATCTTACCTACTACGTAGATAAATCTACTGTCTTATTGACCTGCAGACACGGACGCTGGGGGTCAGGCCACCGCCCTGGATTTCTATTATAAAGAGGCAAACAGTAGGCAAGGACCAAACTTCAGACTCCTCCCTCCAAACTGTCCCCTCCCTGATACCTTAGTCTTTGGCCTCAGGCTGCTGCTACCCACCTGCCCCTACAATCAGCTCAGACAGCCTCGGACACCCCCTGGGCTTCCTGGAAGTTCTTGTGGTTGTCATTGGTAGCTCCAAGCATCCATACCTTCCACGCGTTTCTAAAATTTCTCAAAATTGATCCTGAGGGAGGGAGACAAACCAGGTCCAACTGATTGACCATCTTAGCAGGAACTGGAGCCATGAATTGTTTTTAAGGGACATTGTGTTTGCTTCTTATGTATGTGATTTATTAAAAGACATTAACATGGAAATAAGGGTGAAAACAAATCAGTCAAAATAATCATAGTGATTGATTCTAAAGGGTGGGAATTTGGATCATCGCTATTTTCCTTTTTGTACCTTTCTGCTGCGTCAAGATAAGCATCCTCATCTCCCCAGACACACAGGCTTTTTAAATAAAGTAAAAAAAAATAAGTTTTACTTTATTTAAAAGTAAAAAGTATCCCTTTCATTACACGCTGAATTCATACATCTTCTCTTCTGCTCCCTTGATCTCTTCATGCGATCACACCACTGTAATTACTATTGATTTCTGGGACGGCAATTCCTCCTCTTGGTTCGTTTTCAATCTTTTCCGGTTGTTCTTGCGCATTTTGCTTCATTGGTACTGTCGCTGTCAGGCATCCCTAGGTGTCTCAGAGTTTTCGTGGTGAATGAGAACCCCGTCTCTTCATCATATTTTCTAATTACAGGAAGGCAGTGCCTGAGAGTTTTTTATCTCTGGACCCACTCATGTCACGACATTTTATCCCAGTTGTAATGATGAGGTTATAAATGACTAAGAGGCAGAAACCAGCATCCAAGGACCCACCTCCCTCCTGTCGGAATCTGGGTCTCCCCCAGTGTTAGGGAGGTCCGCGTGGTCTCGCCCCACCCCGGACTCTGGCTCCATCAGTTCCCCCTCTGGCCACGGGCAGAGGTGCAGCAGAGGAGGCCCTGACCTGGCCTTCCCCCACCACCCCGGTCCCCTTCTTTGCTTTGCTCGCCCTCTGGTGGAGGCGCCACTACCCTGGGCTGCTGCCCGCAGACACCCGAGTGCGCCCCTCACCTCGTTGGGGCGTCTGCCCACGTCCGCCAGATGATGACATCAGCTGGTGACATACACTCACACGCAGCGGGCAAACACCACGCAGTGCTGCCCCTGGGCTTGAGAATCGCAGCCCACACTGGAAGGAAGAGGAATGACTGCTTTTGCCCAAGCTGGCAAGCTTACTGCTCTTTCCTCCCCCGGCCCTGGACACTGTCCAAGCTTTATTTTGTCCTGCCTTTCCCTAAAACCCCCGCTAGTCCCTGAAGCCTCATCTCCCCTACTCGGACTCCTCGCTCATTCCTCAGTGATGAGGGAGTGATGAGTGGAATGTGACTACCTTTAGCTGTGTTACCCCCGCCTCACAAAGTGCCTGCCCAGCCTTATACAGGTCCTATGTGACTCAGCAGCCCAGCAAAGCTACCCAGCAAAGCCGCTTAAGATTCCCTGTGGCATAGCTGGGCTGTAGACACTGCAAATAACTTTAAGAAAGGTAGGTACAGGGGATCCCTGGGTGGTGCAGCGGTTTAGCGCCTGCCTTTGGCCCAGGGTGCGATCCTGGAGACCCGGGATCGAGTCCCACATCGGGCTCCCGGTGCATGGAGCCTGCTTCTCCCTCTGCCTGTGTCTCTGCCTCTCTTTCTCTCTCTCTGTGTGTGACTATCATAAATAAAAATTAAAAAAAAAAAAAAAGAAAGGTAGGTACACTTTGGAGAGGCTAAGTGGATGTCAGTTCCTTCGAGGGGAAATTTTTAAAGATGTAGGAAAATCGTAGCTTAAAATTAGATACCATGATGCCTTAACAACCTTATCAGGGTGCAGAATCATAGGTGCTTATCTCATCGAGACATTAAATGCTCCACAAAACAAAACAAACAAAACAGAACTCCATTTATTGCAGAATCACGCCCTCTAAATCATTCCAGAAAGAATCTACAGAAGCCTCAGCACTTCTCTGGAGAGAGGACTTCCCCGTTGACCAGTAAAGCCCAGAGGCCCTTGGATTCCGACTTGAATTCTTCTCGCTGGGGTTGAAGTGTATCAGTTGGTGGCTCCGACAACAACCAAGAGCCTGACTGGTCGACCCTAACGCCCTTCCCCGCTCCCCATACCTCCTATTTCCCAATTCCCTCGTCATATTCATTAGTCTCTGGGTTCACTCCAAGTTGGTCAACTCTTGCTTGATAAACCAGTTCTCAGGGGGGGAGGGAGAAGGAAAAGCCCTTAGACACATTCCTTTAAAAGGAGTTAGTGCCTCTCATTGGCCAGATCGGACCATATCCAGAATGCCCACCAGAGGAAATCTCACAGAGGCCACTAAGAGACACCTGTCTGCGGGGTCACACCTCCTTTCAGCCCTTTTCCAGGAAGGGAGCTGAGAGCAGTGTCCTGGCTGCTCAGATGTAACCCGCATCACACACGTGGTGCTGGCCCCTTCAAAACTGCTTAATCACAATTGATTCCAGAAGCATGCTCGGCTCTGCACCCTACAAGATCCCCTGCAAAGCTGCATATCCATCCATTGTCCTCCGAGTGCACACCAAGAAAGCCAGCTAATTCAAAGAGTCCTCTGCTGAGTGGCTTCTTCTTTTTTTTTTTTTTTTAATATTATTTATTTATTTATTTATGATGGTCATCACAGAGAGAGAGACAGAGGCAGAGACACAGGCAGAGGGAGAAGCAGGCTCCATGCACCGCGAGTCCGACATGGGATTCGATCCCAGGTCTCCGGGTTCGCGCCCTGGGCCAAAGGCAGGCACCAAACCGCTGCGCCACCCAGGGATCCCTGAGTGGCTTCTTCTAAGAGACAAATTCTTTTGTAATAATGAGCCCTTAATGGGCCTTAATTTTTTACCCTCTGTCTCTGTGCCTTTGAATGTTTACCCCTCCTAAAGCAGAGCACAGAGAGGTATCTACTCTCTAGTTTACCTTGAGCCAATCACTCCCGGCTTAATGGCTCTCGGTTTCCAGACATCATCATCATCATCATTGTCACTGTCCTCATCATCCGTGTGTGCTCACGTGGTGCCCACCGGTCGGCCAGCTGTCAGGTGGCCCAGCATGACACTCATCATGAGGCAGGCACTCCTAGGTCACAGAGCTGGGTGCTCCATGGGTCCGGCCCTCCAGGGGTTGGTGGAAAACACAGCCCCACATGCAGAAGCTCCTGCCCATGGAAACTCCCAGGTAAATGATGCGTCAGAGATGTCTCAGGAGCACAGCTTTACAGACAAGGTGGGTGTGCGCTCAGCAGATAGATGCAATCCCATCTTGAGTATCCATGACGGATTCACTCTGTGATTTATCCATGAGGAATGTTAAACCAAACCAGGGCCCCCAGCCTCTCCTTTTATGCCAGGCTGCGTCCTCATGTGTGTGCTGGAAACATGGTCTTCGGAGCCCATGGGGAGAGTAAGGCTCACCTGAAGCCCTTAAGGTCCATCATGTGATCGATCATGACACACATTATCTGAACTGCATATTTTAAATTCTGTTATTTGGCCTCTTGTATGTCTCTCATTGTGCCATATGCGTCCATCTTCTCTTCCCCACAGCCCAGCAGGTCCGTGGGGGTGAGAGTCACGTGCAACCATGACTGCGTGTCTAGCACACCGGGGACCAGTGTGCCATGGGCACAGACACTGTGCAAGAGGATAGGAAACAACAACCCTACTTCCAGCTTTACTCTCCGCTTCTTGTGGGACTCCGGGCCTCACTCTTATCATCCAGAAATAGGGAACCTCTTTAAGGTATACTTCGTGGACTTTTCTGGAGCTGAAATGAATGACAAGGGCCAGGGGGGTCTAGACCCCAGGTCGTGGCCTGGCCTGCAAGGAGGGGGTGTCCCTGCCTGGAGTCCCAGAGTTCCCTGTACACATGCTGGGCCTATTCGTATTCATATGATGACATCCTACCACCGTGGTTCCTTTCCTTGAGGCAGTGTGGATGACGGCGCCTCCTCCACTGTCATAGCCCAGGACCCAGCACGTTGTAGGTCTCAATGAATATTCCGTTGAAAAAATAAATGAACAAATGAACAGACGCATGTTGGATGAAGGCTTCAGCCAGCAGTGCCTCTCGGGTATAACTGGGGGGTGAGAGATGATGACACTGGAAGGCAAGAAGGAGGGAAGGGCTTCCATGATGTCCAAGTTTATGAGACAGTGACATGGTGCCAAGCCCTGCATGGCTTCCGGCTGTTACTTCCCAGCTTGTGACACACACCCCAGACCTCGACAGCACCCTGGAGCCCCGGAAGGAGCCAGTGGATGGTGTCAACAGCCTCCCGCAGTGCACCAGTATCACCCAGCCCACCCAGCCTATGCCCACAGGCTGGGGCACGCCATTCCAGCTGGCCAGGGCTTCTAGGTATTGAGCTCTCTGTTCACAGGCACCCAGGAAGAGCCACAGGGGCATCCCGTTCATCCCCCACTTTCCTCTCCCAGCAGTGTCCCTGTTTGGCCGCTGCTCCTCAGCAGCACCTGGAGACTCTTGGTGAAGCACCTTGATCTGGCAAACAAATGAAGCCATTAAAGGGGTTAGCGGTGGCTGGCCAAGACACACCTCTGAAGCCTTTCTTGTCTAAATCCCTGCAGGTGCCTTCTTTGGGGTCCCACAGGGCGCCCCTTGAGACTCTGGCATCGTACCACCCCTTCCCTCCAGGAGGGGCCCCAACTGTGCTTCCTGGGCAGCAGGGGCTTTTCTCACTGGCTGTGAAGGGGGGCAGGATCCAGGCAAATGGCAGCAGAAGGAGTCAGGATCCCAGCTCAGCTACCAAACAGGTGCATCACCTTCAGACAGTTCTTGTAACGGGTCTCCTCATCGCTGAGGCTCCTTCAGGCTCCAAAGACCTGATTCTACCCCTTCATGTCACTTCTCTCCCCGGACACACTCAGCACCACCACGTCACATCTAGACTGTTTTGTGACTGTTCTTAAGACACACGTGTCTGGGACATCTGGGTGGCTGAGGGCTTGAGCATCTGTCTTCGGCTCAGGGCGTGACCCCGGGGTCCTGGGATCGAGTCCCACATCAGGCCTCTACAGGGAGCCTACTTCTCCCTCTGCCTGGGTCTCTGCCTCTCTCTGTGTCTCCCATGAATAAATAAATAAAATCTTTTTTTAAAAAAAGACATGCGTGTCCATGTGTTCATGCTTTGCCATGTGCACGTCTGTTGGGTGCGTCTGAAGAACTTGATTGTGGAAGGAAGGGATTGTTCCACCTTTGCTTAAACCCAAGCTGGAATGAAAAGAGCACCCCCATTTTGTTGCTAGAATTGTCTGAAAGGGACGTGAGGGCTGCCTACCCATCAAATCTGGACCCCAGGGAAATGCCTGGTTGTGTCGGCAGCAGAAGGGAGCAGACCAAGCGAGGTCTGGCCATGAGCCCTTAGGTATCCCAAGTCTTGAATCTTGGTGGCTTCTTGAGATTGACTGGCACATAAAGTGCCCTTTGGAGAGCAGATATTACCACTAAAAGCAGGAGCAAAGGGGGCTGTGGGGTGGAGGGTCTGACCCCCGCAGAGGCAGGGTGGGTGGCGACTCTCAGAGGTACCAAACCTGAAAGAAGCCGGCTGCCCTGGCATGCACCGATAGCCCAGGTAGGAAAGGGTTTCTGGTCGCGATGTCTCAGGCACCACAACAGAGTTATCTTCTGTGAGCTCAGGCCCTGGAAGCTGTAAACCCGCAGAACCACATGTGGCTGCCCCTCCAGACAGCCTCGGCTCCCCTTTCTCTTTCAGCGTCTACTCCAGGAAGAAGGAGTTATGTGTGCTTTGTTCACTGCTGGATCCCCCATGCCTGCAACAGGGAACATCCGGCACACAGTAGGTGCTGATCAATAGTTCTTTTTTTTTTTTTTTTTATGTTAGTCACAGAGAGAGAGAGAGAGAGAGAGGCAGAGACACAGGCAGAGGGAGGAGCAGGCTCCATGCACCGGGAGCCCGATGTGGGATTCGATCCTGGGTCTCCAGGATCGCGCCCTGGGCCAAAGGCAGGTGCTAAACCACTGTGCCACCCAGGGATCCCCTGATCAATAGTTCTTAACTAAAGATAGTACGAGACGCCCGTCCCGGTGTAGTGAGGGATTGGAGGCACAGGGTTTGGGGGCTGGGTCCTCTGATACTGGGTCAGGGACTTGGCTCTGTGCATTAAAACCGTCTGCTCTAAGGAATCACCTAACCCCCTCCATCTCCATCCAGCCTGCCCTTCTCTGGCCTTGGCCTAGTAGGAAGCCAAAGCTCCTTGGTGTGCTCCCCACGGACCCCCTCGGCCTCCATGGCCTTTTTCTCTGCCTCCCCTGACCTCCACAGTCCTGACTGCCAGCCCAGCCTGACCTCCTCAAAACCTACCACAGCCAAGGACCTCAGTGTGCCTCTGGGGACAGGAGAGCCCACCCTGAGCAGGGCGGACAGGAAACAGGGAAACCAGAGAGTCTGGCCTCCCAACCTGGGGCAGCGGAGCACATGCCACGGCTCTTGATCCACCCTCCCCCAAACCTCAAGAAAATGCCTCCGGACAGACTCAGTGACAGCGAGTCAGAGGAATTCAGAAGTAGAGAGCAGAGGGGAACATGCAGCTCTTCTCTAAGCTGGACAACCCAGCTTGGGTGCACTTTTGCCACAGTTCCATTTAGGGTCCTAGGAGGCAAGTCAGGAGGAAAGGAACCTCCTTAACCCTCACAGGTAAACTAGCTCCAGGACGACCAGAAAACCAAAGCAGTGGAAAAACCCAGGGACTCGCAAGCCAAACACAGGTGGTCTCAGGAAACGGGCAGGGAGGCATCAGTACCTGCGTGTGGTTTATCTGAGAAGCCTTCCCGGGGGTGAGTTTTAGGCAGAATTATAAAGGGCGTCAACACCGAAACAGAAAACTTCCCACGGCAGAAAGGAAAGAGACAGTATTAGTAGTCTCAAGTTTCGAGGCTTTTTTAATTTATTTGTTTATTTATTTATTTATTTATTTATTTATTTATTTATTTATTTTTAAGTTTCGAGAATTTAAAGCAGACAGTGACACAGGCCGTCAAGGGGGCTGGGGTGTCCTAAGCATTCACGTTCACCGGGTGGGGCGTGGGGGGACGGGGAAGGTCATGATGAAGGTCAAAGGTCACAGAAAAGGGGGTAAAGAAAGAAGAGACGTGAAAGACGTTATCCATTTCCATCTAATGTCACCAAGGCCAGTGAGTGGGACAGTCCAGCTCCGGAAACAAGTTTGGGTGGGAAAATTAGAAGAGAAGAGAAGAAATGGGCAGCCCCAGACACGGAGGCAAATGGAAACGGGATGAGAGGTAAAGCCTGGGAATGGGGCTCCCGGGAGACGGCGTGGAAAGAAAGGAACGACCTGGGAAGGGAGGCAGATTGGGGTCAGCTGCCTCATGGAAAGTGTGATGGGAGGCAGCAGAGGTGACCCCCATTCCCGCGGACGTGGGCTAAGGCGCTCCCTGGGCCCTAACGCTCCTTCGGCCTTTGTTCCGTAGAAAGCTCCGAAGGGTTTGCTCAGCACAGGTCAGGAGACAAATGCCTCTTCTCTGAGAAAGAGATTATCATGCGATGACTACGGAAAACAAAGACGATTATTCTTTCCGCCCCAGACGCACGCACCACCCGGCGGGGCCCGAGCGCCTTAGCAGCCAGGCGGGAGAGCTCCTATGCTCCTCTTGCCCTGTATCAACAAAAGCCATGATTCATAGGTTCCCTGGAAACCGAGACTCGCGAACGATCTCTCAACAGAGGGAAAGCTCCCCCCACCCCCCACCGCCCACCGCCCACCTCCCCTGCCTGCCTCCGCCCCAGGGAGGAAATAGCTCAGTGAACAGAGCCGCCACTGCAAGTGCCCAGCTGTCATTCCAGGCAGGTGAGCCTCTGCTACCCCAGCCTTACACGTGTGTCTCTGAAAGGACACCCGTGTGGGAAGGTCACGGACTCGGGCTCTGCTTCTCCAGAGCTGAGGACCACTGTCCGCTTAATTGCCGATTCAGGGACTCTGTGTCCGGAAACTGAACACATCTGGGTTCCGCTCTCACTCTGCTCGCTCTCGAAACCACTGCGGGTAGTAAGCGGTCAGGAGGACAAAACAAAATCTGACCGTTTCTCTGTCTGGCTCTCCCCCCACGGTAGTCAGGGGATGGGATGCAGAAAAGGGCGAGGCCAGGAGCTTGCAGGGCACAGTCCACAAGACCAACAAGGAAAGCAAGACCAATGTCTCGGGCGCCCTCCACTCGGTGCAACTACTGGAGCTCTTCTGATGAAGACGGAAAGCCAGGGATCCCCGGCCTTGAATGGGGATGGCCAGCCTGGGAAGCTTCTGGAATAAAGCAGCCTCAGACAAAGCTGGGAGGTAGTGCTTTATGGTATAGCAGCTTTTTATAAATTAATGTACTTCAGTGCTATCTTCCTACCAGGACCCCAAGCCTGTTATTAAAGAAAAAGATGGGACGCCCGGGTGGCTCGGGCGGTTTAGCATCTGCCCTCGGCTCAGGTCATGATCCTGGGGTCCTGGGATCGAGCCCCGTGTCGGGCTCCCTGCTCCACGGGAAGCCTGCTTCTCCCTCTCCCTCTGTCTGCCGCTCCCCCTACTTGGGTTCTCTCTCTCTCTCATCTATCTCTAAATAAATACATAAAAAAAATAAATACATAAAAATAAACACATAAAAACTTTTTTTAAAATTATGGAGAAAAAGAACATGTGTGGTGTTCCTTTCAAATCCCCACTGACCCTGCCCCAGGACGGACATGCTGCTGACCCTTCAGTCATACATGCTCACGACTAGTAAGAGACGGGGCCGGGACTCAAACCCACCTTCCCCATACTCACAACTTGTCTCCACAGCAGACAGAGGGTCTGGTCCGGAGAGTCCCCTAGTGGAGCAGACAGGATGTAGGGGCGCAGGGGTGTGTGTGCGTGTGCGTGTGTGTGTGTGTGTGCATGAGCACATGCTCCTGCCGCAGGGAAATCAGGTGTGACCTGCACGACACAGAGGGAAGCATATGAGGAAAACCAAGGGGCAATCAAAACCGGGTGGTTTCCTAAGGAAGATGAGCGCCGAGCAGGATTTTTAGGACCTGGAAGGACAGCGGGAGGGCGGGGGCAGCAGGGGACACGGCGGGTAATTGCTGAGCAAAGGCTCAGGAGCAAGGAGCACAGCGGAGGAGGAACGGGAGGGCCTGGGAAACAGGGCATCACAGACACTTGTTTTGACACCGATGTTTGCACAGGAGGGAGTGGGTCCCAAGCGTAAGAAAGCGGTTTAGAAACCAGGCGGTGTTTTTAGAGCCCATTAGATGCATGATTAGGACATGACTGAAGGCAATTAGCGAGCTTCTCATCCGTCTGCTGATCAAGTTGCGACTGGAAAGGAGTTTCCACGGCGGGGGGAGGGGGGTGGCAGGGAGGCAGCCAGTGGCCCTGACACGGCCCGGAGGGGCGGATGCCTGGGGGATGCCATCAGAGGCCGCCTGAGCAGCGCCCGCCCTCCCGGGGCCCCATAAAAGCCAGGGCGCCCCGTGCTCTCCATCCCCTTCGCACGCACCCGTGTCAGGAGCTCTCGCCGCCTCGCCCAGCCACCATGTCCAGGCAGCCCAGCGTCACTTTCCAGCCCTGCGGCCGCAGGAGCTTCAGCACGGCCTCGGCCTCCACCCCGGCCGTGGGCCGCTCCCGCTTCAGCTCGCTCTCCGTGGCCCGCTCCACGGGGGGCAGCACCGGGCCGGGCAGGCTGAGCAGCGGGGGGGCCGCCTTCGGGAGCCGCAGCCTCTACAACGTGGGGGGCACCCGGCGGCTCTCCACTGGGGGCTGTGGCGGCGGCTTCCGAAGTGGCTTTGGTGGCAGGGCCAGCGGCGGGTTTGGGACCGGCAGTGGATTTGGCTATGGGGGCGCAGCCGGAGGAGGCTACGGGGCCTTGGGCTTCACCGTGTGCCCCCCCGGAGGCATCCAGGAGGTCACGGTCAACCAGAGCCTCCTGACTCCCCTGAACCTGCAAATCGACCCCGCCATCCAGCGGGTGCGGAAAGAGGAGCGCGAGCAGATCAAGACCCTCAACAACAAGTTCGCCTCCTTCATCGACAAGGTGAGGCCGGGGGCCGCATGCGCGCCCCTTGGGTCGGGGTGGCAGGAACTCTTGGAGAGGCCCTCGCCCCGACAGGGAGCAGTATCACAACGGCCTCCCTGTGGAAAAATGCATCAGCTCCACAGGTACCTCACAAGTGGGGCCAGACTGCCCCAGAGGCCCTTGAAATCTCCCTCATTTCCCTGGAAGCCATGTGGTTGGTTCAGCCAACACGAAGGGAAGAGTCGAGTTGTTCTCCGCAGGAGGAGTTTCCATTGAGCAAACTAACCTCACCCAGAGCAGGTGTTGTCGAGACACTCAACCCAAGAGGAGAGCCTCCCCATAGAGACCCCCAAGCCCACCCCATCAGTTCTCTGGAAGCCCCGGGTGTATGGGTGGAAGCCCCTGAGACCTGTGGGGTAGCTCCAAGGGCTTTCTCATTCCAATTTGGAGCCATCAGTTATGTAGCCGACAGTTGGGTATCAGGTGACAAAGTATATTTTTCTTCTCTCCCTTATTAGTTGGAGTGTCTGGCTCTGCCTCCCCAGTTTCTCAAGGTTTCCTTCTGGCCCCCTCCAGGTGCGCTTCCTGGAGCAGCAGAACAAGGTCTTGGAGACCAAGTGGGAGCTCCTTCAGGAGCAGGGCTCCAAGACAGTGAGGCAGAACCTGGAGCCCTTCTTCGACGCCTACATCAACGACCTCCGCCGGCAGCTGGACAGCGTCACGACGGAGAGGGGCAGGCTAGACGCCGAGCTGAGGAACATGCAGGACGTCGTGGAAGATTTCAAAGTCAGGTAAGGGGAAGACGGGCTTCCGGTCACGCACAGTAGTCCCGGGACTCGTCTCTATAAGGAGCAGCGAGGTGCAAAGGGGCAAAGGCCAGTGCCAGCAGGGAGCTTGGAACTTGCAGGCGTCATTCTGTGATTTGAAGATAGCACGGTGTAGGGCGACAAAGGGACTCTCGTCTCATGCATCACTATTCCCAAGAAGCCTACCCTGACCTGTCCACATGACTGCAAAGTGATGTCTGCATCACTGATACTCTGAAAGGCAAAATACCATTTCACAGCCAAAGTATTCTTTAACCCCCAAAGCACTGCCTATTATTGAGGGGATGCAATCCCAGGAGACTCGCTAGTGTACAAGCTCCCTCGTCCCGAGGGAGGCAAAATTTGGCCATCATCCAGGCTACAGTAGGTGAGGTGTCCAACAAAAGGGGATGGTCCTCCCAAGGGATGGCCGACCCATGGCTTCAGAGTTAGAGCCACTTCTGTTTACTAAAAAACCCGCTGCTCACATGGCTGCTCTGAGGTTCAGTAAAAATACAGCAAAATCTACCAGGAACGGTCTCCTTCCTGAACAAGCAAAATTTACCCCATAGTTCCAGAAGCCACTTGAGGCAGCCAAGTGTTTTAAAGGTCACAAGGTAGAGTTTCATAAGTACAAATTTCTATTCTTGTAGTTCCGTGCTCACCTTCTAGTCTTACAAAAGGAAGAAGAAGGAGAAAAAAAAAAAAAAAAAGAACTTCTGGCAGACGAAATGATTCCCCTTTTATAGAGGGAGAAATAAAGGTTAAGTGAATCACCCCAAGTCACACATAGGTCAGCAGAAGAGCCGGAAAGGATTTGAGGTCTCTGAGCTCTTGCTACACCAGAAACGCTCCTCAGCCCGGGAAGAGTTCACCTGGACACTTGCTCAACCGCACGCCCCCTCTCCTCTGTGCTTACAGGTACGAGGACGAGATTAACAAGCGCACCGCCGCTGAGAACGAGTTTGTGGCCCTGAAGAAGGTGGGTGGAAGTGTCTCTCAAAGGAGAAGATTCTAAACTGAATCTTTGGAGTAGGGGAGACGTGACCCTTGGGACTCCCAAGACCCTGAATCTTTGGACTATGGGGAGACATGACCCTTGGGACTCATATAACCCTTGAGAGTATCTGGAGAGCTCAAATCTGCCCAAATGCTCCCTCGGTATAGGGCCCCACTAACTCTGTAAGGTCTCTGTGAGCTCAGGGAACTCAAGCCCCCTGTTCTCCACAATCACTCACCCCCACCCCAAAGCCCAGACTCAGAGTTTGCTGAAATCTAACTTGGAAGGGCCAGGGAGGAGTCGGTCCAACTTCTTCTGGGCTCACTGCTTGGGGCTGGGGTCTCAGAGGAGCATCCTGTGCTGTTGTTCTAGGACGTGGACTCAGCCTACATGAACAAGGTGGAACTGGAGGCCAAAGTCAACTCTCTGACCGATGAGATCAACTTCTTGCGGATGTTCTTTGAGGCTGTAAGAGCCTGCAGATGCTTTTGTTCCTCCTAGGTCTGGAGCCTGGAAAGAAAAGGATGGCGCAGAGAATGTCATCTATGTAGGGCCTCCACCCATCAGGCCCCAGATGCTCCAATTTGGGACTTGGGTGGTCATGAGCACCTGGGAGAACTGCTTGGTATCTTGCCACACTAAACCCAGCTCCAGCTCTGAGGCTGCTCCCCCGACCCCACAGCATAGCATGGAGGGAGTGCCGATTCTCGAATCCCAGGTCCCTGGGTAGCATTCCCAAGGAATCAAGATAGATCTCTCCCTCTCCCCTCCCAGAAAAGTTCAAAAAGAAGTTGCCCCTCAACTCATTGGTCAGGGTGCTTCCTGCCCTCTGAAGATGCCTCATTCTGGGCACTACCACTGGGAAGGCAGAGACCTGGGTCTTTGACGGGGAGAGGGAAGTGGGAGTGATGAAGTCATACTGTACAGAGGGAAGCAGGGTCCTAAAACTCTCTCCATCCTAAAGAAATCTTTTATGCTGGCATGTGAAGCAACATATGTCATATTCAACTCAATATTATTGGCCCAGAGAACAGTGACCCACCCTTCATACTCAGGGAAAACACCCAAGTGGGAGTCTTGAGAAGCCATCCTGGGGGTCACACCCCCATCACATTGATCTGGGACCCTGAAGCTTCTCAGGGATTGGCATGGGGGTTCTTGAATGGCTGCAAGTGCCCAAGGAAGGGCTGGAATAACCCCTGCCAGGGATGCCAAAGAAGGGACTCCTGACCTGGACAGGTAGTCAATAGCGTGATTTCAAGAACCTTTCTTTTTATGCCTTGGTGACGCTGGGTTTACTGGCTCTGCAGGAGCTGTCCCAGATGCAGACCCAGGTCAGTGACACCTCCGTGGTGCTGTCCATGGACAACAACCGCAGCCTGGACCTGGACAGCATCATCGCTGAGGTCAAGGCCCAGTATGAGGACATCGCCAACCGCAGCCGGGCTGAGGCTGAGTCCTGGTACCAGACCAAGGTCAGTGTGGGCATCTCTGTGATAGATTCCAGGATGACTGTTACCTGAAGCCCCAAATAATCATTTATCCATGAATGTCAGGAAATACATGAGCATTTCTGTTTCTTTCAATGGGGCAGAAGTGTCCCTTACCATGAAGAGTCAACTTGAAATGGGTGTGGAAACCCAACCATACACACTAACATGTGCTCAGGGAATGCAAGGTGCTCAGGACAGCCCTTGTCCCCATATCACTTAGGATCTGGTCGGGGCTGGGTGAGACTCCAACGCAACCCAGAAATAGTCATAGAGCTATTTCTAAATGGCTTATTTATTCAACACATAGGGTTACAGAGTTGTAAATAAGCAAATTGCAAACTGTTTATTTTTGGTCTGAGAGACTATGAAGTAAATGGGGGGGGGGTCATGGAAGGAGAAAGACCGTGTTAATAAAAAGCTTCCAAGAAGAGGTGGCTCTTCCTTCCATTTGGAAGCATCCACGGACAATAGATTACCAAGGACGGGGGAGGTATTTAAGGCTGCACAAGCAGTTCTTTGGGGCTGGAAGGCAGACATGAGCACTTTGCCAAGGAACAGAGTTTATACCAGGAAGAGGGGGGTTTGGGATGACCATGGAGAGCGACTGTCCAAAGTCACAGATGACCAGAAGAAGGTTCGGCTTTGGAGGGCGGAGTAGACTGGGCAGTCCAATCCATGAGACCAGCTCCCTGCCCAATGCAGACCCTTTCCAGAGCCAGCTGCTCACCTACGTGTGGCTTCCATCCTTTGCCCTGCTGTGTGCCCTGCCTTAGTCCCTACCACTGCAAAGCAGTAGAAAGGAAGAGGGTCTCAAGTGCCAGGGGTGCACACCGCAGAGGCAGAAGCAGAGGCAGAGGCAGATGGCGAGTGGAGGTGAGATGTCCCTAAGTTGAAATTTATAGTGGTTGAAATTAGTAGTGAACAATTCCTTTTGTTGGTAGGGCCGACTGCTCCCTTTAACCATGTGTATCTAGAAATGGAGGAGCTGGGCCACTCAGCACTTCCAAAGCCAGACAGATCTTCACTCGGGTAGCATCTCTCTTCCTTGGGAAAGGTATGGGCAAGTGACAGGGGGCACTTGTTGCTCCGAAATGAGTGCATCCTGGATATGCACCATACCCAGGTTCCCTCAGATGGGGGATTTTGATACAAAGTCTTCAGAACTATGACCCCTCCAGCCTGGCTCCATCTAACACCTATTCCCTGCACCTCTCCCCCGCTCCCCCAGCACTGACATCCGGAGGGCTACCAAAATTCATGGTCACATGGCTCTGGATGTATGATCTGTGATTGGGATCCCCAAAGGACACTGACCAAGCCACCTTCTCACCCCTAAAGCTCGCCATGCTCCTTTTTGCCCCAGAGTCTTCACACAGGTTGTCTCCCCTGTCTGGAATGTTCTCTCCCCAGCCTATCACTTAGGTCACTCCTTCCCATCCTTTATCATGCAACTGGAGCACCTCCATCTCTGGAAGTGCTTCCCCGACCCCATCCCCTCAACTTCCATGTCTAGGTCAGATTCCTTTGTTACGCTACCTGTTCATTTCCAATGAACGGAGAACTTTTCCGGTGGGTACTATGAATTCAATAATGTGGTGATTTAATTACCATCTATTTCCCCCAATAAAGCGTAAGCAGGGGTCTGAGTATGCTCTCCATGATACTCCCAGAGCCTAGCACGTGCCTAAGAAATAACACCCCGTGAGTGAGCAAGACGGTGCGTGAATGATCAGTGAATGGGTGGCCTGCCGGTGGCCCCGAGGGCCAGGTTACGCACACAGGGAGTACCCTGTCCAGGCGTTGGATGAGGTGACTGACTCTGCTCTGATTCCGTCAGTACGAAGAGCTGCAGGTCACAGCGGGCCGGCACGGGGATGACCTCCGCAACACCAAGCAAGAGATCTCCGAGATGAACCGGGTGATCCAGAGGCTCAGAGCCGAGATCGACAGCATCAAGAAGCAGGTAGTGTATGGCAGGGCCGAGAGCTCCTTGCCCACCCATGTCTCCAGGGTCCTTCTACCATGTTCCCAGGAGTGACTCCTGCCCAAGAAGCGCCACATGCCCCGGGGCTGTCAGTAAGGCCTGCGGCTTCCTCCCCTTCCTGTAGTGTTCCAGCCTGCAAACGGCCATCGCTGACGCCGAACAACGCGGAGAGCTGGCCCTCAAGGATGCCCGGGCCAAGCTAGTGGACCTGGAGGAGGCCCTGCAGAAGGCCAAGCAGGACATGGCCCGGCTGCTGAGGGAGTACCAGGAGCTCATGAACGTCAAGCTGGCCCTGGACGTGGAGATCGCCACCTACCGCAAGCTGCTGGAGGGCGAGGAGTGCAGGTGAGGCCAGGGGCACTAGTTCCATTCCAGCTGCCGGAGCATTCCTAGGGACGCAGGTGGCTGCGGCCCCCTCCTCTCCTGGAAAAGGGAGCCAAATGCTGATAGGACTGGGCCAGGAAGTGGGGGAAGAAGTGCCATTTCTTTCCAGGCCAGTGAATCATTATCAAATGCCCGTATTCGGAGTACAACTGCTTTTCGCACCCCATAGAAATCTAGGATCTGATCCGGTCCTAAGTAATCAAATTCTATCAAAGGAGCAATTGGGTTCTGCGGCAGGTCTGGATATGTGGTGTGAGAGGCTCTGGGCTGAGCATAGGTTGTCGCAGGATTAGTGCAGACAGGCCGGCCACTAACTAGCTGTGTAATCTCAGGAAAGTCAGTATCCCTTCCCTGGTCCTCAAATTCTTCGGCGATGGAATAAAAAGTCCCAATCATCTGATGCCCAAAGCTCAGTGGGAGCTCTGTGCTCTGCCAATCACCAGCTGTGTGACGGAGGGCGAATTGCTTCACCTTTTCATTCCCCACCTGTGAAATGAGCCTAACCATGGTTTCTATCCCCATGTGTTATTAAAAGGGTTAAAAAAAAAAAAAAAAAAGGGACCAGACATGAAGGTCTTAGAACAACGTACACAGCAAGTGTTTAAAAAAAAAAAATGCTAGCTGTCTTTTGGTTCAGTGGCCGAAGATTTGGCCTTTGGGACCAGATGAGTCTGGCTTCACATCTAGCTTTGTGACCGTGAGCAAGTGAATTAACCTTTCAATTTCCCCATCCACCAAACTGAGGTAGCAATAGCTGCTTAATGGGGTCATGGGGAGAATTAAGTGGCACGATGCAGGTGGCAGGTAGGCAGCCCTCTTTACCGTTCTGACTATGTGTGTATGAACGAAGGCCAGTTCTGTCCTCAGCGTGGAAAGCAAAATCACTCCAGTTGCTACAATAACAGGCTGATTATTGTCATTGTTATGTTTATGACTCAGATGGGGCCCCACACCTCTCATCACCCCAGCACTGCCCTGTGCACGACAACAGTCCATTGTTGGGAGAGAAATCTTGTTCCTTAACGAGCCCTACCTCTCCAAACAGCCCTAGTGTATGATTAGCTTTAATTTTCTCCAAGTGTCTACCCAGTTTGAACCAAAAACTGTGTTTCTGAGATTACAGGCCTTCCTCCTGTGAACCTCAACTCCGCCTTGTGTCATGCATTAGATTATTATTTTTAGTACTACTAGTATTTAAATAATTCCAACCTCCACTTAGTTCTGCAATAAAAATAATAAAGGGGTTTTTTTTAAATGCACTTAATTGCAAAAATGTTATTTCAAATGCTCACAAGCTGCTGGACATAATAGTAACAAACCTTCCTTCTCCCCCCTGCTCCCAATCAGGCTGAGCGGAGAGGGCGTTTCTCCAGTTAACATCTGTGAGTATGACATCCTCCTGTGTCAGTCGGCATGCGTGTGGTTGGGGGCAAGGGACGCGGCGTCTTGCGGGAGGCTGGAGGGAGTGCTTGAGCCTTTGGAGGGGACCCCACGGAGAAGGTTCATTTTGAGGTGTGAGGTCTTGAATTTATTAAGATGAGAGCCATATTAGGAGTCTTATTATTATTTTTTAGAAGAGAGATCTTAATGTCCCAATTTTTACCTCTTTGCCTGTGACAGAGCACCACAGAGAGGGTGATAGGAGGTTTGCTGTGACCCTTCTGCATGGGTTTAGACAATGCACGGGTCCTGCCCCCCCACCACCTCCCAGGGGATCCCACACCTTTCTTGCTGGGGGTGCAAGTCTAATTCAGACACGAGCGTTCACTGCAGACAGGATTTACGAAACCCTAGTATGCCCTCGGCCTTAGGAAGATGCCTCCATCCCGGGCCCAAGGGCACGGCCAGGAAGGCAGCCCCTTCCCGGAACGGCGTGGGGAGAAGCCCTGCTGCTCCGGTTAGGTCTGCAGAGCAAACAACCTTTCCAAGGTGGTGAGAGTCCATAAGGCAGGTAGCGGGTGCAGCCGTTCAGGAACAGGAGTGGGGGGAGCAAGCGGCCACAGCCCACGCCGCTAAGAGCAGAAGTCACTTGCAGAGCCCACTGCTGGCCTCGTGAGGCCCACAGGGATGAGCTTTACCGCTTGCATCCTACGAGTGCGTGTGGCTTTCCTGATGCGGGATTCACAACACCAGTGACTGTACTGACCGATGATTCTAGAAGGCAGAGCCTTCTGAATGACCCAGCTGTCCTCCTTCGCTGATGTCCTTGTCTGGCAGCCCCGGAGACCCTCCGCTAGTCGTGAGGAAGGCTGCCGTAAGCTCTGAAGTTGCCCTGCTCTTGAAAGCACCTGCAAGTCTGTGATCTGTGCGCCATCTCAGTCGGCCGCACCGCGGTACCGCAGACCGGGGGGCTCCAGACAAGAGAAATGTATTGTCTCACACTTCTGCAGACTAGAGATTCAAAACAGGTGTCAGCGGGGCCGTGCCCCCTCTGAAACCTGTAGGGGAGCCTCCTTCCTCACCTGGTCCAGCGCCTAGTGGTACCTGTCAACTCCTGGTGCTACTGCCCCGCATCAGTCCCATCTCCGTCTCTGTGTCACACGGCCCTTCCCCTATGTGTCTGTCTTCACGTGGATGCCCCTCCTCTTCTTATAAGGACACGAGTCCCATTGGGTAGGGCCCTCCCTCGTGATTTCATCTTAACTGGATTCCATCTGCAAGATCCTGTTGCCAAATAAGGTTGCATTCACAGGCATTGACTCCGATACTTTTTTGGAGGACACAATTCATTCCAGAACAGTCCGTTTTTATTTCAGTTTCCCTTCTGAAGAGCCCAACGTAAGGGCACTAGAGGTTGAAGGTGGTGGTTGGTTATAAAAGTTAAGAGCAGGTCATGGAGAGAACGGGAGCAGAGTGGGCCAGCCCGTGGGTCGTCTGTCACCCTACTTTGAGATTCGGGGGACGGAGGCTGAGGACACCCACAGAGGTGTGTGCATGCCCGCCCCCCTCCCCCCAGGAAGGGAGAGAGACACCAGAGCCAGGCCCACAGAGCAGGGGAGTGCGAAGGGATCGAAGGGAAGGAATCGCTTCCTGGAGGCGAGAAGTCTCCATTAAGTTCTGGAAGGAAGAGCGAGGCATTAAGTAGCAGAGGGGAGGCAGGAGGCCGAACCAGCCGGAGAGCGCGGCACTGCCGCCCGGACAACCTGGCCGAGCGCGGTCGGAGCTCGCTACCTGGGCCTGGAGGTTAGAAGGAGGCAGAGGCTGCCCGAGAGGCCACCCCACCCGCACCCCCAGGGGCTTCAGGCCACAGGCCCTGACGCCCCGGCCTCCTCTCCCGCCCTCGGTTCTGACCCGGTCCCCTCCCTCCCGGCAGCCGTGGTCACCTCCACCGTTTCCAGCGGCTACGGCGGTGGCAGCGCCATGGGAGGCGGAAGTCTGGGCCTCGGCGGGGGCAGCGGCTACTCCTTCGCCACCAGCGCCGGCCACAACCTGGGTGCGGGCCTGGGCGGCTCCAGCTTCAGCGCCAGTAGCAGCCGGGGCCTCGGTGGCAGCGGCTCCAGTGTCAAGTTTGTCTCCACCACGTCCTCCAGCCGGAAGAGCTACAAGCATTAGGTGCAGCCACTCGGCTCCCCTTCCTCTGCCCTGAGGCCCGCCTGCTTGGGGACCTCGCCTGTCTACACTCGCAGACAGGATCCCTGGGTCCCTCTCCTTCGGCTCCCCTGGCCCACCTGTGCTGCTGGGAAGGAAGCCTGGCGTCCTGGCTAAACCCCACTCCCCAGCGCCAGCCAGCCCCCAGCCTCCCGACAGTCCCCAGAGCGCCCCTGCACCCTCTGTGCCAACGCCCGCCCTCTTTCACGATCCACATTCAGCATCTTGCGGAGACTCCCCCTTCAGAGCCTCCTCCTTCCTCCCCACCTTCCAGAGGCAGAGATGGGGAGTGGGTGTTTCCCAGGCCGGCTCAATGCGGGTTGGCGCCCGCCTGTTTCACGCTGCTTATCAGCTGCCTGCTGGGAGTGAGGGCTCTCTCTCTTTCTCCGCCCCCGCCCCCCCCAATGTGTCTATTAAATGCATGTGTAATGTGTTTGGTGTCCAGCCCTCTGTATGGCACAGTGAAGCGGCCCAGAACAATCCGCCTCCTCTCCAGGCCACATAGAGGGCCCAGGGCACATCAGATCCTCCCTGCCTCCCTCAGAACAGAGGATGCTGGGCTGGGGAGATGGGAGAGATGAAGGGGGCTGGGGAGGACCACCAGCCAGACTCCATCCTGGCGTCTCTACCCTCTTCCTCCTGCCTCTTGCTGGGATGCCTTCTTGGAGAGGCCCCAGCCCCTGGGCAGCTCCGTCCTTCCTACTGTGTGTGTCATTCAGAGCAATGCCGTCCCCTCCCCAAACCAGACTGCCTCCTGAGGACACTGACGTAGGGTGGGCGGCCCAGCCCTCCTCCAGCAAAGGGGCTGATTGTTCCCTGACAGCTTCAAACTTGCAGACCTGAGCAGAGAAATAACAGGCCAGGAGAGGAGTTAAAAGTCAGCCCTGGGGGCAATGCTTTCGCCCAAGCAGAGGAGCCACTAAGACCCATAATTGCAGGCAGCAGTGAGACATCCAGGAAGCTCCCACATTCCTAAGTTTACAGTCTCCTGAACCCCTCCCGTTAAGGCCTGGGCCTGGCATCACCCCGGGGGGGGGGGGGGCGCCGCTCATGGGGTCTTAGAAGTGGGCTCAGGGCTCAGGAGCATGCTCAGAACCGGAGGGAGCTCGGAACCGGAAATCTGAACCACAACCAACCGAGATGCTGCGCAGGAAGCCAAGTGGCAGAAGGAGAGAAGCCAGGAACCGGGAGAAAATGAGTGTAGAACCAGGGGCTAAGCTCAGGAAGGGCTGGGAGGGATAGCAGGAAGGGACGTGACGCTGAGGGTAATCGCTAAATGTCCCCGGTCCCCAGGGATGAGAGGAGTAGAGGGGACAGGGGTTTGGAGAGAAATCCTGAGTCTACTGCCCTGAGATAAGCCACCAATCCCCCACCGGTGTCAGGTGCAAAGATCCTGCGGTCAGACCATTGTGCCGTAACATGAGCCCAGCACGCACATGCTGTGTGACCTCGGCCAAGTTTCACAAGAACGCGACGCCTCAACAAAACAAGAATAAATCATGATAGGATAGCCTCCCCATGGTGCTCTGTGGAGACCAAACGAGAAGACGGGTGTAAAGCAGCTACCTATAGTAGCTGCTCAATAAACGTTGGCAGCTATTACTCTTGCCCTCCGCCCTCAGAAAGTCATTATGAGAATTGAATATGACATAAGGCCCAGACTGAGTCCTCAGTAAATGAGGTGTGTTGTTGTTGTTGTTGTTGTTGTTTTCTTTTCCCTGTGACAGGAAGGGCATAATCCAGTGCTTGGGCTCAGAGTCCAGGACCTGGGAATCAGAGGACAGGAGCAGCGGAGAAACAGTGGGAGTGGCTGCAGCGTGCGCCTGCGAACCTGGGTGGGCGGGGGGCTCAGGATCCAGGCCTGCCCTGGGCCCGAATCCCCAGGCCTGGTCCTGCCCTGGGTAGGGTGTTCCCCATGATGATTAGGGGGCAGGAGGATGGGTGCTGGCCAGACATGCCATTGAGGTGAACTCAACAGAGTGGTCTTTGATCTTCTCCAGCCAAGCCCAGTTCCTGAAAAGGATAAAAGTCAGGGAGAGTCTGGGACAGCTAGACCTGGAAGGCTCCTCATCCCTGTGACACGTTCGCTCCTCTGACGACGCTCTGGCACCAGCTCCCACCATGACCCAACGATCTTCTGTCACCATCAAGTCAGGAAGCACCCGGAACTTCAGTGCTTCCTCGGCCAGCCTCCTCCCGGGCTGCCGGCCCAGCTTTAGCTCCGTCTCTGTGTCCCAGGGCGGGAAGAGCTTCGGGGGCAGCTTTGGGGGTGGCTTCGGCACCAGGAGCCTCCACAGCTTCGGGGGGAGCAAGAGAATCTCCATGAGCGGCAGCTACCGCTGCAGCCGGGCCAGCGGGGGTGCCGGCTACGGGTTGGGTCTCGGAGGCATGGGCTACAGGGCCGGGGGAGCCTTCGGAGGGTATGGATTTGGAGGTGGGATGATGTCTGGCTCCGCCGGCATCCAGGAGGTCACTGTCAACCAAAGCCTCCTGACCCCCCTCCACCTGGAGATTGATCCCTCCCTCCAGCGGGTGCGAAAGGAGGAAAAGGAGCAGATCAAGACCCTCAACAACAAGTTTGCCTCCTTCATCGACAAGGTGAGAGGCAAGGGGGGTCCCCACCGGGAAAGCAGCCGGTGCCCGGGGTAGCTCCGCTTTCTGTGCTTCTCTGAGGTTCACTGTGACTTGCCCCGGACCTGCAGCCCTGCTGCAGGGGTCCTGGGGGACCTGCAGCCCTGCTGACCCAGCGAAGGAGGGAGTGGTTTCCCACCTTGTGGAGGTGGAAGCAGGAAAAGTTCATCTCCACCCTCCGGAGCCGTCAGACCTACTGCAAGGACCCTGCTCTTTTGATGGACAAGGGAGGTGTCCTGGGCTTAAAGTTAGACAGCAAAGCGGATCATTTTAAAAGCAAAGGGATGGAGGAATGAAAGGTTATGAGAAGCGGGCTGGGGTCCCTTTTTCCTGCGCAGCTAAGAGGGGGCAGGTCCTCCTGCAGAGACCTCCCTGGTGAACTGGGTACGTCTGGGAAGCTGAGTGGTTGGCGAGCGGCCGGCTTCCCCACTTTTTCCCTGGTGGGAGTTAAGCTGTGATATCAGCCCTGAGTGTGCCCTGCGGGGTGGCCGGGACTCCTAGGGATTTCCCCAGTTCCGGGGAAAGCAGCAACCCTATTTTATTCCACCCCCTGTTCATAGCTGAGCCGGTTGCTTTGTCTGAGAAGAACCGGTTCCAGGCTCTAGTTTGTTCAGGTTCCATGCGTGGGACCTGGAAAGAAGAGTCTAGACGCTTCCAACCCAGACTCTAGTGCTAGGAGAACATCCCCTAACTTCTTGGGCTTCGGGTGGGTCGGACAGACAGACTCTAAGGTGACCATGCAGGTGTAACAGGCTATGAAATGCCTCATCATAGGGTCCCAGGTCTCCGAACACGCAAATCACACCAATTGAACTAGTGGTTCTTCGATCTGATCACCCATGTGACCCCACGTGGCCTGGTGTTTGCACCAACAGATGGGAGATTTCCAGGAGACTGGCTCTGAGGGGACCGTGCGGGCCCTCGTTTGCTTGGTTCACCTGGAGGGGATGCAGGGGGAAGGGGATGTGGTAGGGAGGGACTTGGGGCCCAGATTGCCCTCCTTCCTCTAACAAGAGGAGGAAGGTGGGAGGGGCGGGGGGGGCGAGTGTTCAAGCCCCGCTGTAGGCACATGGCCATCTCTTTGTTCCTTCGTTCTGAGGCTGTGTGCCCTTCTAGGGACTCCCAAAGGAACAAGTTGTGTAGGGAGAAATGTTTCGCGCATTCCCAAGGCTGTTCCCAGGCGGGGGAGCCGCCAGACAAGTGCGACTCAAGAAAACCAGAGCCGTAGCACAAGACCACAAGGGATCTGAGAGCAGAGGGGCCTTGCCCAGGCCACCCAGCTGGCCAACGACGCGGCTGGGATTGTGCCCAGGTCCCCTCAGCGCGACTTTAGAGTGAGCCGTTTCAGTGTTCCCGGACTATACGGGCGACTGAGTTCAGATTCTAGATCTAGAGAAATCACGTAGGAAAGAAAATAGACAGATTAGATCTTCTGCCAGGACCTCCTGCCCACTTCATGGGAATCAAAATGCCACCCAGGAAGGCGATGGTGGAGCGTTCTCTTCTTCAGCTAGCGCACATCAGCGTGGCCTGGTGTACGAACACGGCTTGCAGCCCCTCTGGTCCTGGTCCTCCTTCCTTCTCCCACCTCCACACCAACCCGGTTGCCCACCTCCCGGGCCCATTGCACCAGCAATGGGAGGAGCCTGCCACCTGGACTCCAGGCTCCTGCAGGACCTCCCTGCCCTGTCCAGGGGGAGGGGGGGCGGGTGGCGTATCCCAGAGCCCTCCGGGAGGCCGCGAGGGCAGCGCTCACAGTCTCTCCCCTCCGGCCGGGGCAGGTGCGGTTCCTGGAGCAGCAGAACAAGGTGCTGGAGACCAAATGGAGCCTCCTGCAGGAGCATAAAACCACCAGGGCCAACATCGAGCCCATGTTTGAAGCCTACATCAGCAACCTGAGGAGGCAGCTGGAATGCCTCGGCGGTGAGCGGACTCGGCTAGAGTCGGAGCTGAAGAACATGCAGGACGTGGTGGAGGACTTCAAGAACAAGTGAGTGGACACTCAGCCAGGTCCTGGGGGGGCCCGGCCTGAGGGTCCTGGGGAGGCCCCGCTCTCCACAAGTGCCAGTCCAGGGGGGGCATGTGATGCACACTCGGGGCAGCCAGGAGGAATCAGAGAAAGAACTGGGAGTCTGGGAGCAAGAATGTTGAGGCTTTGGGGAGGGGTAGGGCTGGAGTGATGAGGACTGGCACGGGCCCAGAGACTGGGGTTTGCACCACCTCGTTGTAAACTCGCAGATGGGGACAGTAAGGCTCGGAGACAGCCACTGACTAAGCCAACATGGTACGGGTGGCAACTCATGGGTTAAAGGATGAGACCCAGAGACTCTTGCTCTCACATTTGTTTAACCTGCTCCCATTGCTAACTTACACAGGGTGCATGCACTCACCTCAGCCCTGGCCGGGGCCAGGAACAAAGCAAAAGGGGATGGACCTGCTGCCTTCCCCCTGGAACCACACACACACACACACACACACTCACACACACACACAGCCCCCCACACCCAATGGCATGCTCGTGCCTATAGATTCAAGCAGCTGCTTATATTTATTGTTTTAAGTTATTTTTTTAAGGTTTATTTATTTATGATAGACATAGAGAGAGAGAGAGAGGCAGAGACTCAGGAGGAGGGAGAAGCAGGCTCCATGCAGGGAGCCCGACGCAGAACTCGATCCCGGGACTCCAGGATCGCGCCCTGGGCCAAAGACAGGCGCTAAACTGCTGAGCCACCCAGGGATCCCCAGTTTTAACTTATTTCTAATGCTCTTGGTCCAAACAAAATAAGTGACTTGATAAACAGTTTCAGTTAGAGTTTGTATAATGTAGTGAGAATTCAGGACTGAGTTGAGTTTAAAGGGTTGGCCGATACTCAACCATGGCTATTTACATTTAAATTAATTAAAATTAAATAAAACTTAAACTTCAGCTCCTCCCCCCTCAGTTGCACTACATTTCAAGTGCTCAGTTGCCACATGGGGCTGGCTGATGGGCTCCAGAGTGGATGCAGCTCTAGAGTATTTCCATCATTACAGAAACTTCTGTTGGGCAGCGCTATAGAATCTACAGTCAGCAGATTTATTTTTTTTTAAGATTTTATTTATTTATTCATGAGAGACACACAGAGAGAGGCCGAGACACAGGCAGAGGGAGAAGCAGGACCCATGCAGGGAGCCTGATGTGGGACTCGATCCCGGGACCCCAGGGTCACGACCTGAGCCAAAGGCAGAGGCTCAACCACTGAGCCACCCGGGCGTCCCCAAGAGTCAGTGGATTTGACCTCAGACTCTTTGAACCCCAGTTCTTCTGTCTGTTAAAGGGCATACTAACAGGGCCCACCTCATTGGGGTCGGGGATATTTTATTAAAACTTGTATGTGAAATACTTGGTAGGGTGCCCAACGCCTGACACATAGTAAGTTGTGAATAAGTATTAGCTATTTTTTATTAAATGGATGATTAGGTATGTGGTGATGCAGACACGGGCAAGAAAAGCAGAAAAGATGGATAATTTGTAACATAGAGTAACAGTGTTTCAGTCCAAGAAGGCTTCCTGGAGGAAGAGACCAAAACTCAAGGTGGAGACGGAAGAGGGCACAGTTGAAGAGCGCATTCCCCTAACGGGCAGCGATGTTCCCGTGACAGGCCCCTAAGAGGCCCATGCAGGGGGAGGGACTGTGAGCTAGAAAACACAGACGACGAGGACGGTTGAATGGAGTTAAGTGAGGAAAAGTTGTTCAGATTCAGTTAAAAGGCAGCGGGAGGAGGCAGTAAGGGAACCAGCCAGTTCTCCCAGAGAACTTGGGAGAAGGCGTAGTACCGAAGACGCAATGGCGGGAAAGGGCTTTTCTCAGCTCCTACTGGACAGTGGAAGCAACATAAAGGCAGGGGGATCCTGCATATACTTGATGTGGGATAGTCCTGGGTGGTTTTTAAAAAAACTAATGGCGGGGATCCCTGGGTGGCGCAGCGGTTTAGCGCCTGCCTTTGGCCCGGGGCGTGATCCTGGAGACCCGGGATCGAGTCCCACATCGAGCTCCTGGCATGGAGCCTGCTTCTCCCTCCTCCGGTGTCTCTGCCTCTCTCTCTCTCTCTCTCTCTGTTTATCATAAATAAATAAATAAATAAATAAATAAATAAATAAATAAATCTATCTTTAAAAAAATAAAAAATTAAAAAAATTAAAAAACTAATGGCAAGCCATTCATAGATGAGGAAGAGCTTCTGAGAGGTTAAGTGGCTGCCCCAGGTCACTCGGCTGGACGGTACAAGAGACAAAGCCCAGCTGCCCAGAGCTGCCAAGAGGGTAGGATTCACTGGTGCTTAGGAGAGCTGGGGAGCACATGGGTCACCTAGAGCAGAAGGGAAGCTTCCTTCCCAGAGCTCAGTGAGCAAGGGGGCAACTCCACATGCCCCAGGTGACCTGGGGTCGCTTGGGGCAACACCAGGGGGCAAAAATAGAAGCCTGCTGGTCCATTTATGGGATGTCAGTGCTCTATGGAGCAGAGCCCTGAGAAACACAACCCCAGAAGGAAAGAGGGTTGGTTCTGCTTTACTGTT
Organism: Vulpes vulpes; assembly: GCF_048418805.1. Taxonomy (NCBI): domain Eukaryota; kingdom Metazoa; phylum Chordata; class Mammalia; order Carnivora; family Canidae; genus Vulpes; species Vulpes vulpes. The sequence goes on from NC_132787.1 coordinate 2,660,887, forward strand.
GTTTGGGGTTGGAGGTTTTTTGTTTTTTTGGGGGGGGCGGTTGAGTTTTATTTGGACAGACGTGGTTGTGCGATTGAATTGGGCTGGGGGGCAAATGTGTAATGGGAGAGCTGCTCCAGTAGTGCACTTCCCGGGTCTGTTCTGGGGACCCACACAGCCTACCCACCTACGGCCCCCGGTGTTTGACCTCACTCCTAGAACTCTGCTCCTAACGCCGATCCACTTTTTTTTTAATTGACTTATAATTGGCGTACAATATTATATTAGTTTCAGGTGCATAACATCGTGATTCCATATTTTTGTATATTACAAAATGATCACCTCGGGATGCCTGGGTGGCTCAGTAGCTGAGCATCTGCCTTTGGCTCCGGTCATGATCACGGGGTCCTGGGATCAAGTCCCCCATCGGGCTCCATGCATGGAGCCTGCTTCTCCCTCTGCCTGTGTCTCTGCCTCTCTGTGTGTCTCTCATGAATAAGTAAATAAAATCTTTATAAAAAAAAATGATCACCCTGACAACTCACTTCTTGAACCTTCCCACAGGTACGAAGAAGAAATCAACAGGCGCACAGTGGCAGAGAATGAGTTTGTGGTGCTCAAGAAGGTGAGGGGACAGGGCTGCTCCCTTGGGGCTCCCAGGCTGGAGGAGCCCCTTCTGGGAGTGACACCACTGAAGCCAGTGGCCTTGCAACTTTTGATTCATGCAGCTGATCTTTGAAGCAGGTTTTACTTCAGAAGTGAGAACGCTTGGGCTCAGGCAGGTTAAGTAAGTTGCCCGAGGTTACCCAGATAATCAGAAGTGAGTCAGAATCCAGGACTCAGGAGTCCCAGCTGTATATCGTGACAGCAGCCCCACCCTATGTGGAGTCCCTTTGGGGAGAAACAAGTAAAATGGGCCGTGTGCTGAGCTCAGGCTCCAGGACATGACGGTAGGCTCAGGAGGACAGGGGCAGGGCAGGGATCAGCTCCACGGAGTGGTGGACCTTCTGCTCCACAAGGGCAGGCAGAGGGAGGAAGGACCAGTTAAGGGAGGGGGAACGGAGCAGCGGTGTGTGAAGCACAGGAAGGGGCTGACAGTGAGAGGAGGAGGAGGGCCTGGGGAGAGGCTGGGAGAGCCTAGGAGCAGTGGAGGCCTAAGGGCCCAGGATGGGGTTGACCTCACCACATGCAGGTGACCTAAGAGATCTGTCCATCTGGCACCAGCTGGTGAGCAGGTGAGCAGGTGAGCAGGTGAGCATTCCCTGAGAGCCTGGTCCCCACACAGCCTGGGCCCTCCTGCAAGTTCCACTCCATAACCTGGAACAAAGAAACGCCCTCGTCCCTCGGAGTTGATGCTCTCTAGCCTCACTCTCAGCCAGAGGCGCTGGCTGCCTCACAATGGATGGGACTCAGAGTAACAGCATGTTCTGTGCCCAGGACGTGGACGCCGCCTACATGAACAAGGTGGAGCTGGAGGCCAAGGTGGATGCCTTGATGGATGAAATCAACTTCCTGAGAGCTTTCTATGATGCGGTAAGCAGTGCCAGGGGCTCCCCCTCAGAAGGGTCTGAGGCTGGGGCCTGGGCTGGGCACCTTCCTCGGTCTCCTCTCTGCTCCCCACCTGGTCTGTAGGTTGGAATTCATGGAGCCGATGCCGTTTTGCCTACAAAGGAACAAAATGAGGCTCCCTAGGGCCGCTAGGGGCTCAGGCAAGGAATTCAACCTTGACCACTCAGTCCAAGCATGTGCTGTTGGTCAGAAAAAAGACTGCTTGGGTTTGAATCGCGTGTGATTTCCAAAGAAGTCGCTGGACAACCTGGCTCACCCAGCGCAGCTCAAACTTACCAGCTCCTCTTCCTAGAGAGGCTGCAGAATGATGCAATTTCACAAACCAAGTGGCAGTTAGTTCTAGAAGCACCCGGCACAACTGCCCGGTTCTCCTGAAGACACCAGACACCGTCCTCAGGGCTGCAGGGGCAGTGCTGAGCAGACACAGCAAAGCCCTTAGGCTCTTGGAAGCTTCTATTACGGCGGAGGAGACAGGCAGCACAGAGAGGATGGAAACTACCCCATTTCAGGCAGAGTAGGGCTGATGAAGAGAAATAAGGAACAGTGGCAGGCAGGAGGTGGGCGATATCTGAAGAGGAACCGCAGAACTGAGGATCCAGGAATGCCGGGAGGAGGCCAAGGTGGTCGGAGGAGAGCGAGTGAGGTAGAGTGGTAGAGAGGGGGTCAGCGCAGTCAAGGCAGGGGTGCAGGGTGCATTGTGCACCTCCAGGTAGGCCTGGTAAGGACAGGTGACATGCCCATGTGTTGCATTTGTTTGGTGGCCCAACAGAAGTTGGTCATGATCTGGGAGCAGGAACACGAGCCCCATGTCTTCGGACAGGTTCAGTGACCGCCCTGCCACCCGCATAGGGCAAAAAAGGCATCATTTTTCTTTGCTTGTTTACTACAACGCTGACAACTGCAAGCCTGTGGGCTGAGACGCCCACCCAGTGAGGTCAGCTACCAGGGAAACTATTTGGGAAAAATGTATTTTTTAAGATTTTATTTATTTATTCATGAGAGTCACAGAGAGAGAGAGAGGCAGAGACACAGGCAGAGGGAGAAGTGGGCTCCATGCGGGGAGCCTGATGCAGGACTTGATCCCAGAACCCCGGGATCATGACCTGAGCCAGAGGCAGACCCTCAACCGCTGAGCCACCCAGGGATCCCCAGGAAAAATGTATTTCAAAACAACTCACAATAATAATTTATGGAAGTAGGAGGTGCATGAACCAATTATCGATAAACAAAGGAAAGGAATATTTTTACCAAGATTTGTGCTTTGGTGATCCTCAAATTTTAAAGTGCGTCAGAATCTTCCAGTTTGTTAAAACGCCGGTTCTGATTCAGTGAGTCTGGGGTAGGAACCAAAATGTTGCATCTCAAGCAAGTTCCCAGGTGCTGCAGCGGCTGCCACTGCCGGTCTCAGGATCCCATTCTGGGAAGCGCCACCTTAGATGATTCTAGAAACTGATCATTAACAAATTCATTACGGTTTACCGTTTCAAAAACCGTGTTATGTAGACATGGATTGATTTAATCCTCGCAGAAAGCGTATGAAGCTCTGTAGGACCAGCCCCCGCGAGACGGAGAAGTGCTCTAACCCCCTTGGCAGATCCCAGGCTCCAGTGCTTTGACCTTTCTGCCCTCTGGAGCTTATTTCCATTTCCCATCCCCAAGGAGCAGGGAGGAGCCAAGATGGGAACGGGACTGAGACGCAGCAGAGCTTTCTGGCTCCTTCTGACTCCGTTTTCTGTCACAAGAGGATTTCTTTATTTGGTGTGAAAGGCTGTTTTCTCAGAACATGAGACATCCCGGCACTGACAGGTCCCAGCAAGGTGTGCTCCCTTGAAAGTGGGGGTGACTTCTGGAGAGCACCAGCTAGAGCTCCCCTCCCTGTGTGCAGATGAGGTGACAATGAAGCCCGGTAAACTCAGCGACCTCCCTAATGTGTCCTTCCCGGCCCTTCCGGCCCATACTAGATGCTGCACCCCAGCAACACAAGTGAGGTCCTCGATCCCAGGGCCACTGTCTCCCAACACACACTCACACTCACACACGCTCCTTCAGCTCTTCCGTTTGGGCCCCGTCACAGGAGCTGGCTCAGCTGCAGGCTCAGATCTCAGAAACCTCCGTGGTCCTGTCCATGGACAACAACCGCAAGCTGGACCTGGACAGCATCATCTCTGAGGTCAAGGCGCAGTACGAGGACATCGCCAACCGCAGCCGGGCCGAGGCAGAGTCCTGGTACCAGACCAAGGTGAGACGTCAAGGTCAGGTGCACGAAACAGTCTTCGAGAACTGGGATTTCAAAAGCAAATTAGGTGAAAACTTTGTCCTCTCAGGTGCCCCAGTCTGATGGGGTCAAAGGGATAGGAGCTCAGCCTAGGGTTTGCCCTCTATTGGGAGCGTCCCTCAGCAGCACCCTCAGGGCCCAGGAGAGCAACCAGACGAAGGCAGGAAGCAGTCGGTCCTCTGCAGGGAGGGAGGGGGGAGTGGACCCACCTCCGGTGTCCTGTCGAGGCCGGCAAGGGACAGCCAGGCAGCGCCAGCCTCCAGTGGCAGCAGCAGTGAGGGAGGGAAGGCAGGAGCGAGAGCAAGGCTCAGCCTCCTGCGTCCAGAGAAGAGACGTGCGGCTGGCAGCGGCCGAGGGCCTGGGAGCAGGCACCGAACAGGGGCCACAAAGAGATTTTTCCAGGTGTTCCAGCAAACACTCTGAGCTGGAGAGCCCCAAGCAGGAAGCGGCTTAAGACTCGGACTGCTGAGCTCGTGGGGATGAGATCCCTGATGGCGGGTGGCAGGGAGGACGAAGACCAGACACAGGAAGGGCCCAGCTGTGGGGTGGAGCCTGCAGGCGTGGAGAGTGAGGGGCAGATGGAATTTGATGGAAAGGAGCAGTGGGGTCAAAGGGAGGCACTTCCAGGCAGCATGCTGGAAGCCTCTCGGGCCCCGGGAGGCCACGGCCACCTCGCCTCTGGCCTGACCACCCCTGCCTCGGGCCCGCCGTCCCCAGTACGAGGAGCTGCAGCGGTCTGCCGGCCGGCACGGGGATGACCTCCGCACCACGAAGATGGAGATCTCCGAGCTCAACCGCGTGATGCAGAGGCTGCGCTCTGAGATCGATAACCTGAAGAAGCAGGTAGGGCTGAGCTCCCAGCAGACGTCCCATCCATGCCCCTGCCCCCCGACAGGCCTGGGCCTGGGCCCAACTCGGCCCGTCCAGAGAGAAGCCTCCCCAGAGGAGTGACCTTGCAGCAATGTGACTGTGGGGCCACCCGCCCCACAGAGGAGGTCCCGACTTTCTTTCCGAGATCTGCCCAGCGGCTGCTCCTCTAGAGGAGGGTCTGTCCTCTGTGCATACGAGGCAAAACTATCCAGAGAAGCGTGGCATCGGAAAGGACCCCCCCCCCCAAATCATTTCCTCTGTTATGGCTAAGTCTCAAATTATCCAAGGAGGACAGAGATTGATCTTATTTTTAAAGATGATGAAGCTCCAACCTCCTTTGCATGAAATCCACTTCAGGAAACGCCCCCATATTTTTACCCCAAAATGCACATCTTCCTGTATCCTCTGCGGGCGACCTCACAAACTCCCGTGTGCCCCCGGCAGTGCGCCACGATGCAGTCCGCCATCGCCGACGCCGAGCAGCGCGGGGAGCTGGCCCTCAAGGACGCCAAGCACAAGCTGGCCGAGCTGGAGGACGCCCTGCAGAAGGCCAAGCAGGACATGGCCCGGCAGCTGCGCGAGTACCAGGAGCTCATGAACGTCAAGCTGGCCCTGGACATCGAGATCGCCACGTACCGCAAGCTGCTGGAGGGCGAGGAGTGCAGGTGGGGGGCCTTCCCCGACCGCGGCTGCTCAAGTACCATGTCCCCCCACCATGGCTCAAACAGATGCCACTGGAGCACCAATGCCACAGACCCCAAGAGGCCCACAGTGTCAGGCCCCAGATAGAAATTCCAAGGGTGGCGACAGCGCTAAAATGCAGCTGCTCTCCCAGAGGCATCCTGCAGTCCCAGCTTCTCCCATAGTTGTTGTTGGGCCCCGGGGCAGAGGGTCAGGGTGACGGTGTCAGGCAGGGGTGGCCCGCGACTACCTGGAAGGCCACAGCAGGGCCTATTCCTGCCCAGCCACCCGGCCACACTGGGGAAGGGCCTCGGGGGCCCCCCGTCTGCCCAGAGATGCCTACAGTCTGACCATCCCTGCCTAGGTAGTAAACACGCATCGCTCTTCCCATTTCTCTATGTACTTTGACTCGGGCTCTGTTCTAGAGTCCCCGGGAAGATTCATATTAGCTAGACGGACGAAGGCTTGCTAAGCGTGGGGCCTGGCATGCAGTAAGCTCTGTGCGCTGATAGCGGCAAATACATTGAGCCCAGGGCCCTTCCACTTCTCAGCAAATGAATTATCTCTTTCTCTCCCCCTCCCTCCCTTCACCAGACTCACCGGGGAAGGCGTCGGACCCGTGAACATCTGTGAGTAAATGTCTCGGGATAATAGAGAAGTGGGAGTCAAAAGAGAAGCGATGGCATCGTAACAAGGCGATGCTGATAGATGTGGGGGGAGTGTCATGAGGACCCTCCCAAAGGCTCTGGGGAGACCCTATCTCCTTGGGCCTTTCCATTCTGTGGGCTCAAGAGACTTGTGATGAGATCCCACCCCCAGCGCCAGTCCCGGTGGAGTCACTTGTCCACGGGAAGGAGTTCACCCCGACCCCAGGGGACCCCCAGTTACAGGACAGGACGACTCCAGGAGTGAGGGGTCCGCAGCCTGGCCATGATTCCTTAGCTAGTTCTGGCAGGATTCCAACTCACACAACTAACAAGAGGCCAGTAAACTGGTTAAATGAAAAGGGCCGTATCTAGAATTAAAGCAAATTACTGGAACGAGTAGAGCAGTGACCGACCTGGCTTGGCCTCAGCTCACGGAGGGGAGAGGTGGGGAGAAGCATCTCTCGGAATGACCCAGCAGGGTGAGGGAACGTGCTCAGGGAGCACAGAGTCCTAGGCAAGAGAAGTAGGGTCTCCTTGGGCCCCATGTGGCTCAGACCACGTGAGGGAGGCCAGAAACCGAGGAAGGGGGAGAGCTTGAAACCAGTTGATACAAAGGAACAGGAATGCTTCACCTGGAGAGCTGGACAGAGGGGGAAAGTCAAAGAGGCGTCTTCAAATGTTTGACAGGCGGAGGGTGATGCGTCCCAGGGTACTGAGCTCCCCCTCACTAACCTGTCTGGGCAAGCACTATTAGCCATTGCCTTTGGGTGATGCATCAGAGGTGATTCCAATGGGGGAAGGTTTACCTGGATGGCCTTGGGGCCTCTCCAGTAAGGGAGACTTCCGACATGTCCTGCTCAGGACACCAGGCCTCACGCTCCGTCCAATCTGAGAGTCTAAGTAGATGAGGAATGGACATGGCAGGTGTGGCCCTGGGCATGCCACTTGATGTCTTTGCATCTCCATTTTTCCTCTGGGAAGCCAAGTGGGAGGGAGCCCTCCTGGGCCCAGAGCCAGGGAACGGGAGTCTTGGGGACCTGGAGGGCCTGCCAGCGTGCCCTGTGCCTTCTCTCCACAGCCGTGGTCTCCTCCAGTGGGGGTACGGGCTACAGCTCCGGTGGCGGCAGCCTGTGCATGACCGGCGGTGGCTACAGCAGCAGCCTGGGCTACAGCTCGGGCGGTGGCTTCAGTTCCACCAGTGGCCGCAACATGAGCGGCAGCAGCTCCAGCGTGCGCATCATCTCCAAGACGTCGTCCACCAAGAAGAGCTACAGGAGCTAAAGGGCCGCACCAGCCTCGGCTGCCCCCTCCAGACCCCCACCCCCTCGTTCCCAGCCCTAAGACCTGCCGCTTTGCTGATGCCCCACATGCAAAATCAACAGCAGGAGGCGTGGGGAGTGGCCCGTGAGTTCTAAGGTCACCTTGTCCATCCCTCTGCCTCCAGATGGGTCCCCACAGAGGTACCTCTCTTGCTCCTTATCCCAGAGCCCTCCAGGGTCCCCAGACATCCGCTCCAACTAATGCCGACTCAACTGCTTGCGCCAAGACCCAGGCTAGGACTTTGTCCATCAGCAGCTTCCAGTGCAGGGGTGCAGGAGGGTCTTCTCCTCCCCAGGGGAGCCAGATCCACAGCACCCACAGTCCTTTACGGGGGAGGGCAGGTGCTTAGAATTGACCTTGGTGCTCCCAAGGCAGTTGAGTGTAGTCTATGTAGGCCAGAGCCCCGCCGCGTGTGCTCTCTCATCACAGACGGGACCCTTCCCCGCAGGCCCTCTCAGACCAGGGAACGCTGCCAACCCAACGGGTCTACTGGACCCTCACTTCCTTCCTTCTTGTCCCCTGCCAGGCCCCCACCCACTTCCCCTGACAACTCCCACCATCTTATTGGAATAAGAAACCAGCCCCCTTCAAAATATGACCAACTCGATTGTTCATACTAGAACAGAAGGATTTTACCAAGAACCCAAGGGTTCTCCACGTCCCGGGGCTGCCTTCCGTGATAGCTCACAGCCAAATTCCTTCCAAATCTGCCTCACTTAAGCCAACGTTAGACTTCCCACCGCGTGCAGAACCGCCCTGCTGCCGAGCGGGGGGAGGCAGGCTCGTGCCAGGCGTGGGGAGGCGGCCGCGCAGCAGACGCGCCAGGAAGAGGAGCCCAGCTAGGCTGTGTCCGCGCGGCCCTGGGACGCTCCTCCCACAGAATAACCCTCCAGGCTCAGAAGTCGTCCTCCTCCCTCTGGTATCCATGTCCCTTTTCTGGAAAGTTCTCTGTCCTCCTTACCTTGCTCTTTCCCCCCTCCCTCCTCGTCTCCCCCTCCGCCACCGCCCTGTGCGTCTCCTCTCTCTCCACCCCTCCTCTCTGCTCCTTTACTGCTCTCCTTTCTTGCCCTCCCACTCATCAGTTTGGCGATATATCTCCCGCTCCCTCTCTCCTGACCTGTCTCTGAAACGTCTACAGTGTGGATTTGCCTGTGCCCCTGGCCTGGCTAGAAATGACACTCTTGAGGGCAGTCCACCAAACCCCCTGCCCCACAGGGGACACCTAACTGGGCAGACTCAGAAGAGAGGCTGAGCGTCCTCCGGCGTCTTTCCTCCCCCTCAGAGGATGCCTGCTCGGTCTGTGGAGGAAGCAGAAGTAGAGGAGCCGTGGGAGAGGGAAGAAGACATAGGCAAAGAGATCTCTTTGAGGCTGGCCTTCATGGTGTGGTCTCCCTCCTTGAGGAGCTGTGAGTCCTCAAAACACCTGCCATGCCCTCGTGCATGCATCCCAAAGGCAAGCAGGGACTGGCTGCCCGCTGTGGACATGAAGACAGTAGAGATACAAGTCAGAAAACAAAGTCACCCCCATCCGGTCGTCCTAGACCCTCCTGACCTGCCTGCTCCCCGTGTGTGCCCCTTTCCTGAAATTGCTTCAATAAAGCATCACTGAGCTGTCTAGGTCTTGGTAGAGTCCGCGTCTTATCTCACATTTGAGGGGGAGGTTGGTGGTTAGAACTGGTGTTCTCAGGGATCCCTGGGTGGCGCAGCCGTTTGGCGCCTGCCTTTGGCCCAGGGCACGATCCTGGAGACCCGGGATCGAATCCCACGTCGGGCTCCCGGTGCATGAAGCCTGCTTCTCCCTCTGCCTGTGTCTCTGCCTCTCTCTCTCTCTCTGTGACTATCATAAATAAATAAAAATTAAAAAAAAAAAAAAAAAGAACTGGTGTTCTCTGGGAACAGGAGCCTTCCACCCACAACAGATCCAGCCAACCATCCTACTCTCTGATCCCCAGCTCTGGCCCCAGGCTCCTGGGGACCCAACGTGCCACTGCACCTTGCTCTGGCCTGGGAGCGGTGGGGGATGCTCTCCAGTCTGGTTTCCTGGTGTCACCATCCCCTCTGACTCCGTCTCCTGAGCCCACCTCTTGGGACACTTCCCCCAGGGTGGAATGGGAATCCCCCTGTCCTGCCGTCAAGTACCAAGACCCACCCCAACCCACCTCAGCCTCCCACCATTGCCCGTGGCCTCCTGTGACGTCCCTGACCTCCCCGAGCCCCAATTTCCCTCCCCAGCCTTCTGGGACCTAAAGTCAAGACTACAGGAAAGGGGACAGTGAAACATCACAGTTAGTCCAAAACTGGACCTCCAAGCTCCTAATCTTCAGGTGGGACAGAGAATACATAATGCACATGGGCAGGAGACCCTTCTCCCCCTTTATAACTACTCTCTTAGCCGCCCAACGTCAACCAGGCCTCTCTCCACTAGAGCAGCAGGGCACGGGGACGTCAGAAAGAATAGGATGGAATCCCAGCCTACCACGAGGAGCTGCGTGGTTTGGGGTACTTAATTTTAATCACTCTGCTCCTTACTTTCCTCATCTTTATGTAAAGCAGAAACGACACCATGGTGTTGTCATACAATTAAATGAGATCGTGGGTGTAGAGCTCGCAGTGGTCCCAGGACTCAGTAAACGCCCCATAAATGTTACTATTATTATTACTGGCTTAATTGTGACCTGGAAAAGGAAAAAAAAAAAGAAGAAGCAGCCAGCGTGGCGGGGTAAGACCGTCGGCCACAGTAGATGCCTCATGGATAGAACTGATGGAAACGAGGAGGGAAGAGGATTAGAGGATTAGGGGGCATTTCAAGCATCTCCAAAGGGCTGTGACCTGGGTGATGGGGATGAAGCCTGCATCCCGCATGCATCTGAGCAATTCCTGAGGTCAGCAACGGTCCCTGGGAATGTCCCCAGGCCAGGACAGTGGAGGCTAGAGATGAGGTGGGGACAAAAGGCAAGAGGCTGATGACACAATAGTGTCAACATAAAGCTGATACCATCTTTGAGGATCCAAAGAGTCTTGGGGGGAGCGTCCCCCTTCCTCTCCCCTCCCCGGGGAGCAAAGCAGCTCCTCTTGAGTCCCCTGCAGGCTCTTTTGGACTAAACGGGCCCCACAGACAAGAGTCAACGTCGGGAGCCCTGGTGACACTAAGCCACAGCCAGCACCCGCCTGACCTGAGGAGGGGCAGGGCCCAGCTGGCTTGGGGAGGCTTCGCCCACTCCAAAATCCTCTCTCCCAGCGAGCTTCTAGGGCACCTAGGAACCCGTGGAGGGTCTGGCACGTTGGCAGAAAAGCAGCCTTGGGGAAATAGAGCATCCCCAAGCGTAGTTAATTTGGCCTCTAGTCTTGGGCAACAGGGGCGTATAATTCATGCCTCTCCCTGCCATGAAGTGGCATGAAGTCCTAACTCTCCCTTTCCTTGATGCTGAGCCACCCAGCATGCCAAACGCCTGTCTGGCTGGCCGCTTTCGTCAGCCCCATAAACAAGGAAAGAGGACACCAGCACTGTCCACTGGCTCCTTCCCTTTGCTCTCTGCTACCCTAATTATCCACCTTGGTACTTAGCAGCTGCCAATATCCCAAGCTTATAAACTTGTTAATGGTGATTTGGGGTTTGGCCCTGCCCAGCCCTCCGTCCACCACCAGATAAAAGGGTGGAAGCCGGGCTGGCCTGATAACTGGGCCCTCGAGCTCTCCCCGCCAGCCGCCTCTCTGCCTCTCTGCCTCTCTCCCGCCATGTCGTGCCGCTCCTTCCAGCTGGGCTCCAGGTGCGGCGGTCAGAGCTTCAGCTCGTGCTCGGCTGTGCTGCCCCGGATGGTCACCCACCATGCAGTGAGCAAGGGGCCGTGCCGGCCCGGGGGCGGGGGGGGCCTCCGAGCCCTGGGCTGCCTGGGCTCCCGGAGCCTGTGCAACGTGGGCTTCGGGAGGCCCCGGGTGGCCTCCAGGTGCGGCCTGCCTAGCTTCGGGTACCGAGTGGGGGCCGTCTGTGGACCCTCGGCCTGCATCGCCCCGGTCACCATCAACGAGAGCCTGCTGGTCCCGCTCGAGCTGGAGATCGACCCGGCCGTGCAGAGGGTGAAGAGGGACGAGAAGGAGCAGATCAAGTGCCTGAATAACCGCTTTGCATCCTTCATCAACAAGGTAACAGGGAGGCGCCACGCTCCGGGGCTGTGGGGGCAGAGAGCACCTCGCGTCTGGTCCAGGGAGGCAGGGAGAGGCAACTGGGAAGCCGAGGTGATTGGCCTCTGCTGCACGGCATGACCACGAACCCTTGAAAGCCGCTTAGGTCGGGCTCAGCACTAGACATTTCCACCTGCTGCTTCTTGTCTTACTCTTGTCATCTCTCTCTGAACAACATCTGATGAAATCACCAGGGCTGCCTGCAGTCAGACTATAAGAGGAACTTCCAAAGCAATGATAGAGCCGAAAAGAAAAACCAACGAGGCAGAGGAGGCTCTAACGATAGAGCCGCCTTCTGAGTGCCTGAGCGGGGGCGAGACCCTTGGGTCTGGAGGCAGGGATGGGCCCCCTGACCCCACGCTTGCCCCCGGTGTAGGCCTGGTAGGAGGAGAAGATGGAGCACTCAGAGCTGGGAACACAGGGTCGCTGTCACCCAAGCCTTGAAAGGCACAGAAGTGACCAAGCAGACTTCAAGCAGGTGCATTTGCACCTGTCCCGACACCCGGGGAGGCTCTTGGGATCAGGGGCTGAGCCAGTGTTTCTGCCGCCCCCGGCCCCGGACGGAGGGCAAAGAATCCCGGGTCAGAAGTCAGGCAGCCTGGGCCCTGGCGTTGGCCCCACTCCTGCCGGATCCCCAAGGCCCTGTGCCAATGTTGTCACTTCTCAGCCTCAGGGCGCTGGCCGCCCGCAGGGAAGGGCCGTGGCAGTGGGGAATCAAACTAGGTCATATACCTAAAAGTGCTCCAGAAAGAAACTTATTTTAGTAAATGAGAACTGTCCCACTTGCAGTTTTATCTTTTTTTTAATATTTTATTTATTTATGCATGAGAGACACAGAGAGAGAGAGGCAGAGACACAGGCAGAGGGAGAAGCAGGCTCCATGCAGGGAGGCCGACGTGGGACTCGATCCCGGGTCCCCAGGATCATGCCCTGGGCTGAAGGCGGCGCCAAACCGCTGAGCCACCAGGGCTGCTCCCAGTTTTACCCTTAAAGCTCATTAGGTTCTGGGCCCTGATCGTCAGCAACATCGCAGCACCTCTGGGGCGGCTCCGGACGTAGGGCCACATCGCTGGCCCCGCAGACTCCTCTCGAGGATCGGGCGCGTGCTCCCTCCGCCAGCGGCCGATGGTGTGGCCGTGATGGGCTCACTCGGCTTCTCCCAATCTCGGGTTCTAAGCCCACAAAGGGAGAAGCCCGGCTGGCGGGAGCTCTCCCCGTTGCCGTGACAGGGACACATTTTGGACGCAGCCACACAGAGCGCAGCAGAGTCAGGGGAAAGGGCTTGGAGTCCTGGGACAAAGTCTTCGACTTGACCTCCCCTGAGTGTCCCTGGGCTGCGACCAAAGCAAGCCTGAACTCCCAGGCGTAGTGTCGCCAGCTGACATCAGTATGAGGACTCACGAAGCGGTTCCCATACCCGAGGCTCGAGGGACAGGATGTGTTGGCCAAGGTCGCAAGGCTCGTGGGAGGTCGGCAGGCAGCGCTGGAAGGTGGACCTGTCCCAGGCCGCTGGGGCCACTACTCCTTCCATGACAATGCGCGACCCCTGGGTGGAAGGTGGGGGTCTATGAAAGCTCCCCTGGGGCAGGGGAGTTGTGGAGACACATCCTCAGGGGCCAGTCTATGCGGACAGCCTCATCTGAAAATTGCAGCTGGCTGGCGGCAGCGTGCCGGGAGCAAGAGCGCGCTGCCCACCCACCCGCCACCTCTTACCGGCTCCCAGCCGTGGTCCCCAGCTCCCTGCTCTCCGGTGACGTCCTGTGCTTGGCTGCAGGTCCGGTTCCTGGAGCAGAAGAACAAGCTGCTGGAGACCAAGTGGAACTTCATGCAGCAGCAGAGATGCTGCCAGAGTAACATAGAGCCCATCTTCGAGGCCTACATCTGCGCCCTTCGGAGGCAGCTGGACTGCGTGGCGGGCGATCGGGCCAGGCTGGAGTCGGAGCTCTGCAGCCTCCAGGACGCACTGGAAAGCTACAAGAAAAAGTGAGTGTGGCCCACTTTCACCCCTCCATGGAGCCTGGAGCAAGGCATGTGCAACAGCCTGGGCCTCGGTTTCCCCACCTATGCAACGGGAGGCCTAAAACTTGGTTGATTAGGTGAGGCGTCAGGGCAGTGGGATGACACAGGCACAGCCCCGGGGACACCGCCCGTGGGGCAGAGCTCGCGGTAGAAGCTCTGAGGTTGTGTGTTTGTCTGCACCTCCCTTGCCCCACGCTCGCTCAGTCGTCCCAACGTGGTACGTGTTCTTGCTCCCGCCCTTTGCCAGCAGCCGGGGCTCTGCTCCACCACTCGCCCTGCTGTATCTTCCAACCATCCCCGTCCAGATGCGGAACTATGTCTCATTCCCCAAACTCGCCCCCCAAACCCTCTTCCCTTCAAGCTTTTGCTCCCGCTGTCCCTTCCCCCGATAAGCCCCCCTCGGCTCCTCTCGGGACGGCACCCAAGCTGCCACCACAGCCCACGTTTCCTCTCACTCCCCAACACCCAGCTTCCAGACCCGGTGTCCACAGCTGGAAGCCATCACCCCTCCTCACCTTCAGGGCTCTACGTCCCCAGTTCTTGTGGTTAAGGTTCGGCTCCCGGCCTGACTTGCAGGAGAAGGTAGCCGGGAAATGGATGTCAACTAAGAGCAGGCTTCTAGGTCCAGTGCCCACAAGAGGCTTGACGCCCAGACACGCTGCCTCACGGCTCCTGGGAGGGTGTCTCTGGGCCCAGGGTCCCATGGGAGCACAGGTTGCTGGGGGAAGGTAGAGAGAGACACGTTTCCATTGACAAGAAGCAGAGCAAGTATGCTCAGAGCAGTGGTTCCCAGGGGACATGCATCAGCGTCATGGAGCCACGTGGCAGGCGCTTGAGCTGCAGGTGTTGGTCACATGCCTACTTGGTGCCAACCCTGTGCTGAGCTGGCTCCTGCCCTCAAGATGCCCCCGTCAGGCACAGACCTCCACGCACACGATCCAACAGTGATGACGGGAGACAGGACAGAGGCGGAGAAGAAAGCCCAGACAGTGAGAGCGCACACGGGGCCCAGGAGAGCTCCCAGGAGGAGGTGCCATTTGCTCGGGGCCATGATGAAATTTCATTCCAGTTGGGCCTCACGAAAGGGGAGTCCAGAGTAGATCCCAGTAAAGGGGAAGGGATGGGAGCAGGTGACAAGAGGGGCCAGAGTGCGCCAGGTGAGACCACTCAAGCGGAGCCCGACAGGAGAGGCACGGCGAGGCCGGCCCTTGCGGCAGGGGCGATGCCCTTCTCGGCGGGAGATGTGGTTTGCAGCTCACAAGGAGGACTTTGGGCTGGGGAAGTGGCGGTGGGGGTAGAGGGATGAGACGAAGCGCCGTTTGGCCGGTCACGGCCAGCACTGGTGGCGTCCGCGAGCCGGACAGACACTAACCCGTGGCCCGTGTTGGCTCGCGGCAGCTCCGTGAGGCCGGACCGGGGTTATTCTCGTTCTGTACGTGATGAAGCTGAGGCACCCACAGGTCCCCGACCCAGGTCCCTTACCCAGAGTCACGTGGCTAGCACCTGACCAAGCTGGGATTCGCACCCGGACAGAAGGCTCCGGCTGCCGGGCCCACGCTGAGGCCGGGATAAGGAAGGACGAGCGTCGGGAAGCTCAGTGAGGCGTTTAATGGCTCCACATCCCTCGGCAGACTGAGTCATCCTGGCCACACGGAACCCCCTGGCCCTGGTTCCGCTGCCCAGGGCCACAGTGAGTGGGCGAGGAGCTCCCTCGGAGCCTGGAGGAGATGGTCGGGCTGTCTCCACAGCTCGGTAAAGTGGGTAATTGCTACCTCTGCAAGGGAGCTGCAAGTGGAGGCCCGGCTCAGACCTCTCCTGGCGGGGAAGGACCGGGCGGGCTGGGACTCCAGGGTCTGCAGCCCGATCTGAGAACCACCCCGAGGAGAGACAGAGGTGCCAGCTGCAGGCAGCCAACTCCTCAGCACCTTCCCAGAGCAAACAGCTAGATGAGATGGGCTTCCTGGGCAGCAAGGTGGAATGAAGGGGGCCTTAAGAAGGACTTCCCAGAAGACGACTAATCCCAGGAACAGGCTACTGGGCGGCGGGGAGGGAGATAAGCACACAAGGTGGCTACGGAGAGGCCATGGCGACAGTGCTCTGTCCTGAGCGGCTGGAGGGCCTGGAGGTGTCCAGTGACGACGGGCTCCTTAGGGCGTTAAGGCAGTGAGAGGCAGGATTCCCCTCCTCCCTCCCCCGCCGGCCCTCCCTCAGGCTGGATACCAAGGCTGCTTCCAAACCCCAAGCCAGACTAGGATATTTCTTCCCGCCCATCCACCAGGTATGAAGAGGAGCTCTCCCTGCGGCCCTGCGCCGAGAATGAGTTTGTCGCCTTGAAGAAGGTGAGGGGGTCGGTCCCAGGGAAGACAGGGAGACAGAAGCCCCCCAAGCCAGCCCAGGTGGCTTCGCCGCACTCAGCCCCTGATGGGGTCCACACGTGTCCGCAGCCCACCCCCCACTCCCTGACGGGGCCTCTCACCCCTCGGGGCCTAGGGCCAATCCCACTGACCCTGGGAAAGAGGAAAGCCAGCTTTCCCCCACTTCTTGCAGAAAGGCAGTGATTGACCCGCCTCCACTCCTGACTCACGTGGTCCCGACCCAGTTAGGGTCGTACATACACCTGCCCTAGCGGTTAGAGATATAGCCCAGGCCAAATCAAAAATCAAACAAACTGGCTCGGACCACAAAAGAGGAAAACAATAGCACCGAGGTGCTCTATGGCCCGTGCTTCACAAAGCGGACTCAGGGAAGCCACAGTCAAGGCCCCTTCAAAACCAGCTCCATCAGAGCCTTCCCCATCAGGGTTCCAGGTTCGGGCATGGGGTCCTGGGCTGGGACCCCTCCCTCCATCCTTGGCTTTGTCGCCTTTCCACTTCCACGCGGGCCTGCATGTGGTCTCACACCCGCCACTAACCTGGGGGAGGTGGCCCAGTGGGAAGAGGGGGTGGCCGTCTCGTGGTCCCCCGGCCCCAGGTTATGGTTGTCTCTGCTCTGGCTGCAGGAGGTGGACACGGCCTTCCTGATAAAGGCTGACCTGGAGACCAACGCTGAGGCTCTGGTCCAGGAGATTGACTTCCTGAAAGGCCTGTACGAAGAGGTACCTGCAGCCCCACCGCCCACAGATGCTCAGTCAGGGGCCGGCTGGGTGGGCACGGTGGGGAGGGAGCGCTCCTGCCAGCGGGTGCTGTCCGGGGCAGGCAGCCCCAAAAGTGAGCCCTGGAAGAAATCAGCACGAACAGCTGGTTCTCAGGCGGGGAGGCTCCCAGGAGTCAAAGGGGCCAAGCCTCGGCTCTTGGGTCTGCATAATTAGAGGGGGGACGAGGAGCAGGTTGGTGACGGGAGGCTCGAGACAGCTACGCAAGGTGCCGTGCAAATCTGCTCTGGGAAGGCAAGAGCTGTCCCTTCCCGTCTCCATCCTCAAAATACTCCCGCCTTCCCACCTGCCCCCCCCCCATCACCCCAGGAGATGTGCCTGCTCCAGTCTCAGATCTCCGAGACCTCCGTCATTGTGAAGATGGACAACAGCCGGGAGCTGGACGTGGATGGCATCATCGCCGAGATCAAGGCCCAGTATGACGACATCGCCAGCCGCAGCAAAGCCGAAGCTGAGGCCTGGTACCAGAGCCGGGTGAGGCCCGGGCAGGACGGGGTGGGGACCCCAGCCCCCTGTCCCCCAGGGAGTGAGTGAGAGGGTGACGAGGGCTGCATTGCACCACAGCCATAGGGAACCCCATGAGCCTCGGGTCCTGTCGTTTCTGCCAGGCCCCAGGCCAGGTCCCCGCAGAGGGTGTGGGAGGGGACCCCACCGACAGCCCAGGCCTGTCATCAGGGCGCCGGGGCCTCCCAGCGCTCCCCACGCACAGACGCCCTGGAGGCCTTCCTCTAAGCATCACTCAGGAGGCACTAATTGGCAAGGGCTGCAAAGAGGGCCCTGGGCTTCGGGGCGTCGGGGAGGCTAGTGGCGCAACGGTCGCTAATGGCAGGGCACGAGCGGTCGTTAAGGCGGCCCCAGACTTAGGGAATCAGGCGCTTGCTGGGAGGGAGCTTGATACCCCCGAGGGCAACTTGATTTCACAACTAGTATCACCTCCGTGTCTCCCGCCCTGTCTGTGAAAGGCACCAGGCATTCATTCGCTCCGTCATTTATTCATCCAACAACCGTTTGTTGAGCATCCGTCATAAGCCAAGCACTGTCCTAGGGGCTGGATCCCAGCAGGTTACAGAACGGACGGCAAACCCTGCCTTCGGGTCACTTTCCTTTTAGAGGCAGGGGCAGCGGGGGGGGGGGGGCTGGTGATAAACGGGGTGACTCAGTACCGTGGATGTGTGTGAGGCGGTGGCGTGTGCTTTGAAGAAAACCAATCAGCGTGAAGTGAAGGGAGTGGTGCGGGAATGAGGTTTTAAATAGGGCGGCCAGGAAAGGGCAGCCTTACTGGGGTGGCATGGAGGGACCATGAGGATACTGAGAGTCACACCGTCCCTGCCCGCAAAGAGGCCACAGCAATAGACTGCCCACAGATGACACAGGGGTTTTCTGTTGCCGTCAGGGACACGGCTCCCTCCAGCTTTCTGCTCCGCCGTCCTTATCATTGCCATAGTCCCCACGGTCGCCTCATGTCCCAATGAGGCTGCCATGTTGCTAATCTCGCATGCTCGTTCTGGGTAGGAAGAAGAACACGGGGCAAAAGACACAGGCCAGCTGGGTTCTCCCCCACTTGAAACAGCTTTCCTGGAAGCCTGACCCACAGACCTCATTAATGCAAAAGCCAGGCCTCCCTTCTGAGGCTCGCTGCCACCCCAAACAGAAACAGAGTTCTTTGGAAGAAGAGGGTGCACATTGGTTGGGCAGCTGTAGGCTTTGTCGCAGCAGCCGAATAACAAAAGAGCCCAAGGGAGTGATTTGTGCTTAATCACTTATTTTGCCTTCTCTGTGCAAAGTGCTCCCATCCATCATGGGCAGAAAACCTAAAGTCGGCTAATTTTTTGCATCTATAGGTGTGATCGATAAAACATGATTCAGAGATTGATTTTGGAGCTGCAATGGTTTTTGTGTTTTTTTTTTTTTTTTCCTGCAATGGTTTAAAAAAAAAGTTAAGCCAGAGTAGGAAGTAACGTTGCATTCTGTTTTCAATTTTTGGAGGAGAATATCCGAAGGTTCTCACCCTGGTGAGGCCAATGCGGTTTGTCCTCACTCCTGGATCCGTTAGGCCTCGCAGGCCAAGCGCAGAAACCCCTCCTAGGATCCAAGAGGGAAGTCTAAAGGGGAAGGAGCGCTCAGGAGACCCTGGGGCTCCGGGCGAGGGGGACAAAGAAGAGCCGCAGAACAGCTAAACAGAGAGAAGGAGAGCTAGGGGCGGCGTTTAGTAAGTTTGAAGGTTCGGAGCTGGGGAAGGAAATAAGCAGCAGCCCAGGAAAGGACCCCCAAAGTGACCAGAGATGCAAAGGGGCGGGGAGCAGCCCAAGCCTGAGAATCCCGAGAGCCTGAGCGAGGCAGCCACGGGAGGAGGGGCTCCCGACTGTGAGAAGGGGCGCTGCGTTGCAGGGGCGGGTGCCGGTTGGGGGGCCCGGGCTCTGACCGCTGGCTCCCGGGGTCCCTGCAGTATGAGGAGCTGCGGCTGACAGCCGGGAACCACTGTGACAACCTCCGCAACCGCAAGAACAAGATCCTGGAGATGAACAAGCTGATCCAGCGGCTTCAGCAAGAGACTGAGGCCGTGAAAGCCCAGGTGAGGCCAGGAAGCCTCGTGTGAGGCCCCACCTCGCGGTCCCGGGCGGCTCCGTTCTCCCTGGGAGCGCGGGGAGGAAGGGATGGACGTCTGGCCCTCACTCCGGGAGGTGCAGGCCGTGGTACAGAAGCTGGCCCACCGCAGGCAGGAGCGGCCTTGGGAAACAGCGAGGTCCCGACGGACCCTAAGCAACCTTTGGTCACAGGGGAAATAGCAAGGGTGCTCCCCTAGGTGCGGGCGCAGAAAAGGTGGTCGCCACGGCCCCTTCTAACCCAAGGACTCCAGTCCTGTGATCCTGAAAAATTCCAGGTGACTCCCAGGGGTCCATAAACAGACCCACTCTGTTCTCCGAGGCTGGTGAAACCCAGCCAGGCACTTGAAGTCTTAGCCCCAAGATCTCCTTGAAGTGTCACGGGTAGAGGTGGACCCATGTCCTTGGAGAAACCAGATGTCACGGCCCCAGGACGAGATGCACAGCAGCTTTGAAGCTGGCATGTCACCACGACTGGGAAGGAAGTCCCCTTCCTCTCCTATGTGTTCCCTTTACTGTCGCCTCACTCCCACACTCACAAATCTGCCCACACAGCCGGTTATGCCGCCCCAGCGGGTGTCCTACGCCTCAACTCCGCTCCGACACTATCTAACCGGAGAGAGGGTCAGATCCCACAGGGTCAGGGTCCCACACGACCGCCCCCACTTCAGATGCCCATGGCAGGTCCAGGTTGTCACCTGTGCTTCTGACCCATCAGAGGTTCCCGCGACCCCCTCTTCCAGTCGATTAATTTGCTGGAGTGGCTCACGGAACTCAGGGAAACAGTTCAGCTACTATTTAGCCATTTGTTATAAAAGGATATGATCAGGAATCCGGATGGACATCCGGGTGGAAGAGAGGCATAGGGCGGGCTAGACGGGAAGGACGTGGAACCTCCATGCCCCTCTCTGGGCACACGACCGTCCCAGCACCCCTGCTTGTTCACCAACCTGGAAGCTCTGTGAATCCCATACTTTGGGGATTTTTACAGAGGCCTCCTCTCTTGGGCATGACCAGTTATTAAGTCCATCTCCAGCCCCTCCCCTCTCTCTGGTCATGGGGCCGGGGGGGCTGAAAATTCCAAGCTTCTGGGCATGGCTTGGTTGTTCTGGTGACCAGTCGCCATCCAGGAGCCATGCGGGACTCACCCAGACTCACCTCATTGGAACAAAAGACACTGCTATCATCCACGAATCCCAAGGGATTTGAGAACTTTGTGTCAGAACCCAAGGTCCGAGACCAAATATCAAAACAAAAGATGCTCCTAATGCTCTTACCACTTGGGAGATTTGCAAGACTTTTGGGGTTCTGTGCCAGGAACTGGAGGCAGAGACCTATATATATATATTTTTTAATTATCTCCTAATGACCATGTTCTCCCCGTTTTTCTGAGAGTCAGCGTTGGGCTCCAGGGAGCCCCCAGTAATGCCCTTCTGTGCCCTCGCCCCCAGCGCTGCAAGCTGGAGGCTGCCGTGACGCAGGCGGAGCAGCAGGGCGAGGCGGCCCTCGGTGACGCCAAGTGCAAGCTGGCGGGGCTGGAGGCCGCCCTGCAGAAGGCCAAGCAGGACATGGCCTGCCTGCTCAAGGAGTACCAGGAGGTGATGAACTCCAAGCTGGGCCTGGACATCGAGATCGCCACGTACAGGCGGCTGCTGGAGGGCGAGGAGCACAGGTGAGGCCCCGCTGCCCATCAAGGCCAGGTCCTCCCGCCCTCTGCTCCCTGGGGCTCCGCTTGCCCACCCTGCGGTCAGGGGGAAGGCCCAAAGGGCACAGAATCCCCAGTGCCACCCCTTCACGCAGTGCAGGGCCGCGGTGGGGGCAGGAGGATGGGTGCCCCCCCCTTCATCAGCCTTGCTCTCTCTGACGCGGTCTCCTTGTGTCTTCTTCCCCTCACTCCAGGCTGTGCGAGGGCATCGGGCCCGTGAATATCTGTGAGTAGATGAGCATTCCTGCGGGGGCTCTGGGGTCGTGGGGCCGATCAACCCAACAAGGACAGGTCACACTGCCCCCTGCCCAGGCTGCGGGGATGCCCCCCCCTCCCGGAGGAGCTCTGTCTGCCGGGAGCTCCTGGCCAGACGGAGAGGCTGTACTTCACTTTGGGGGGCAGAATCAGGAGCAGATATACAGCAGGGCCTCAGTGCTTTGGGGTCTAGAAGCTGCTGGGAACCATCGTGACGAGGGGATGCCTCTCTGGAGAAAGCAGTTGGGAAGCAGGCTCAGACAAGTAGAAACAAGCGTGAAGCGGAAGCCGAGGCTTTGGGAGGAAGAGGAGAGCTTCTAAGCACTTTTTGTGGCTAGAGTAGAAAGTCGGTGGCTGGCGTGGGGGTGTCCGTATTGGCGAGTGGCAGCAGGCGGGGGGATGGCCTGGCTGAGACACCTCAGGGCAATGCCCTTAGAGCCACAGGCCGCAGGACCCTAAGCAGCCCTCCCTGTTCCCACAGCTGTGAGCAGCTCCAAAGGCGCGGTCCTCTACGAGCCATGCATGGTCAGCACACCCGTCCTGAGGACCGAATACTGCCCAGGGGCCCCCGGGGTCCTCAAGAGCAGCGGGGCCTGCAGCGTGGTGGGCTCCGGCGAAGTCTACATCCCCTGCGAGCCCCAAGGGGTACTGGGCTGCGTGAGCGGCCGGAGCCCCAGCACGAAGGTGGGCGCTGGGGGCAGCGCCTCCCCCCACAAGTGTTAGCGCGGCCCCAGAGGCTGGAAGCCCAGGGACAGGCCTCCAGCCCGCAGCCTGGATGCCGTCCCCCCACCAGGGCTGAAGGATGTTTCCAAACCCCGCCTTCCTGTACCGAGGCGCCCCTCGGGCATCGTCAGGAGTCACCTTTCACTTAGCTGTGCGCCACCCCGAGCCAGCCCCTGGGGGTGAACGCACCAAAGCTCCGCTTTGTGGACCGTCCCCTGCAACTTTCCCCACAGAGCCAGTCTCCCGGCCCCACACCCCTGCAGGCTCCCCGCCCCCTTACGGCTCTCGTGCACCCAGAAAAGCGAACCCCTTTCAACACCCAGCTGACACGCACCGCGGCGATCACCCGAATCCCACTCTGAATTCCGGACCCAGGTGCCCGCGTTTCAGGATCGCTCTAGACCTGTTAACGGCCCTCTCGGTTGGCACACGGAATCAAGAGGCCGTCTTTGGGCACTAGGTTTCCCTGCTCAGGGGTGCGGAACTCACACTATGAAAATACATCTTTTTCCTGAGTCCCGTTGGCAGCTGACGGCCGGGAAATGCCAAAACAAAGGCCAGGGGATGTAGGGGAACTTACTGGACGGAGAGACGGTCGAGAGCTGACACCCTTGGCTCAGCGGAATCAAGCCCCCGCCCCACCCTCTGTACATAGCCCGCCCAGGCCCCAGGCCAACCCCCCACCTCCTGCTCTGTCTCCTTTTAGAACCTCTTGCTTTCGGGCTGATGTGAACAGGTTTTCCTGGCTACAGTGATATGGGGCTGCCCAGAAACTGGGAGGCTTTGGCTCAGAGGCTGCACAGAAGGTGTTGCACTGACCCCGTCTCCCCAGAGGCCCCTAGTGTTGCATCCTGCCACCCACCCAGGGAGCCACCATCTCTGCCATGAGCCTCTGGGCTTCTCTGTTCCCAATAAACTGACTGTTCACAGACTGCAGGCATCAGGATTATTTCTTGCACCCCCACCTGCTCTGTGGGGTACAAGGAGGCAGAAGGGGAACCAATGAGCAGGCTTTGGGACCTGGGAGCTGGGATGGAGGGGGGCTTGGGAGTGGAAATGAAGGTTATCATACAGATGGAAAACCTACATTTGGATGATTGGTAAGCAGCCTGTGGAATAAATGCAGATCCATACAAATTGCATTTAAAACCCACATATCACACCCCAATAGATTGCAAGACACTTGCCATGTTAAAACCATGGCCTTGTGCACATAGGCCTCCTCACCTCCTGGTCCCCTGCACAGGCCCCAGAGAAAGCCTGTTGTGGGGAGGGGGCTATCATGTCTATACTTAGCAGCCTCCAAGCCCTGGGTTCTGCTTCCCCATCCTGGACCAGTCTCGGGGCAGGTCAGGGACAGGCCTGGGGAAAGCTGTGCAGATGGGTAGAAGCCCAGCCAAAAAGGAGGACCCCCCAGACCCCTTTCCCTCTTTGGGAACCCCAAGACTTAGAGATGAGAGTTGGTAGGAGCAGTTCTATCTACCCTCTGTGGGGCCCCCACATCCTTCCTGTGGCCTCACTGATCCCCTGTAACCAGCTGCCCACTGCAACCTCCCCGTGGGGGCTCCCCTCTCCTGAGTGTCAGGGTGCAGCTCCCCTTCCCCCACGGCCCCATGCAGAGCATCTATTCTGTGCCAACCCCTGCATGAGAAGCGGGTGATACAGAGGTGACTCAGACCCTCTCTTAACCCTGGAGGGACTCTTGGCCTCACAGAGGAGTCATAGATAATGAGAGGCAGAGAGTATGGGAGCAACAAGAAGAGGCAACTAATGATTATGCCCGGAAAGGGGGTCAGAGAGAGGTTCACAGAGAAGATTTGTAAGGAGGAGAGAGTCTGGGTGGAAGTCTGGAGCAGCATATTCAAAAGGACCCATTCATTTACTTTTTCATTCATTCGATATATATTTATCAAGTACCTGCTATGGGTCAGGCCACCCCGCGGCTGGTGACACAGTGATGAACAAGACAGCTCCAGTCAGGGTTGACTTGCTCAACAGGTAGTATAGACGCAGTAGCTAGAGCCCACGGTTGGGACTGCCAAATGGTGCAGCCACCTTGGAAAGCAGCCTGGCGTTTCCTCTAAACACGGAGCGGCCGTAGGACCCGGCACTTCCCCTGGTGGCCATGTACACCCAGAAGAAATGAAAGCACATGTCCCCACAGAGTCCTGTATGTGAGTGCTCGTAGCAGCATTATTCACAGGGGCCAGAGGGTGGGGACAGCCGTAGTCTGTCCACACAATGGAATACTATCCGGTGGTGAAAGGGAACGAAGCGCTCACACGTGCTACCACAGGGACGATCCTTGAAAACATCACACATGGCAAGTGAAAGAAGCCAGACATGAAGAGCGCCTGTTCGACGAGTCCTTTCCTATGCAAGTCCAGAAGAGGGGAATCCATAGAGGCAGAAAGCAAATCAGCGGTTGCTTAGGGCTGGAGGGAGGAGAAGATGGGGTGGGGGGTGACGGCTGAAGGTTCCCTTTGGAAGTGGTGAAAACGTTCTAAGTTGGACTATGGTGATGGTTGCATGTGCCTGAGCATATACCAAAACCACCCGACTGTGCATTATTTTTTAAAGATTGATTTATTTATTTATTTATTTATTTATTTATTTATTTATTTATTCATAGAGACACAGAGAGAGAGGCAGAGAGAGAAGCAGGCTCCACGCAGGGAGCCGGACACGGGACTCGATCCTGGGACCCCAGGATCACGCCCTGGGCTGAAGGCGGTGCTAAACCGCTGAGCCACCCGGGCTGCCCCCGACTGTGCGTTTTAAATCAGCAAATGATAGGGACACCCGGGTGGCTCAGTCAGTTAAGCGTCTGACTCTTGGTTTTGGCTCAGGCCATGATGTCAGGGTCCTGGATGGAGCCCCACGTCGGGCTCCACGCTCAGCGGGGAGTCTGGGTGAGATTCCCTCCCCGCCCCCTGTCCCTCCTGCTCCGCTCACGCCTGCATTCTCTCTCTCTCTAAAATAAATAAATAAGATCTTCAAAACATAACAATAAAAACAATAAATGAGCTAATTATATGGCCTGTGGATTGTATCTCAACCCAGCTGTTTGTTTGTGGATTTCTTAAGTGCGGCCCCCGCGATGCAAGCCGCACAGGGTTTACAGCCCAGCCGGGCATGCAGACCTGGGACGGGAATTAAAGATGTGAGGATGGCTGCCAAGGGGGACGTGACTGGGGGTCCTACCTGGTCCTGGGCTTTGGGAAGGTCCCCAAGCTGGACCCTGAAGGGCAGCTGGACTCCGGGGAAGGAAGCCTGGTGGTGGCGGCGGCAGGGGCGGGGCAGGTGCTGTTCCAGGCTCAGGGACCAGCGACCGGGAGCCCGAGCGCACCGTGCCCACGCCGGTGAGAGTCTGGAGTCCAGGCCCACACAACCATGCAGAGGGGAGGAGGGGGACAGGAGAGCAGGGCCTCCCCGCCTCAGTCCCCACTTGCAGCCCTGTCACTCTGGACCTGGTCCCAGAGCCAGTGGAGCTCCTTGCTGACGAACACGCGAAGCCCTGAAAACTGCAAGGATGCTCTGGCCAGGAGTCCGCACGGCCCTTCCACCTCCAGCCCACAGGCCGAGGCCCAGGAAACACGCCACCGGGTAAAGGTGGGGGTGGGGGTGGGGGGAGGCTGCCCCCCTCACTGTGAGGTGGGTTTGGCCTGGTGGCCCCTCCAGACCATATGCCGGGGGGTCCCCTTCAGTGCTATGCAGCAGCACCCCAATCTCCTTTCCTCCGCACTGAGGAGCTGACTCGAGGCAGACAGGACAAAAGTGCCTCCTAGTGGTGGCAAGCGGCTCCTGAGCGCGGGAGAAGCCAGGAGCCAGGGCCAGCCTGGTGTAGGTGGTGCAGGTGCGAGGGTACGGAGAGGATGGGGGACTGCACGGGGTCCGAGCTTCACTGCACTCCACTGGGCCTCAGGAATCCAAACCCTGCCCCCCCCCCAAGCACCCGTGTGAGGACAGGACGGGAACAGCATCCCAGGGAGGATGGAAGCACCCAGAATGGAGCTCCTTGTCTCTGGGCCTGCCTCCCCAGAACATCTCCCATGTCCGTCCTCACCCCGGGGCCTCTCTCCCCCCTATGAGGCCCTTCCAGGCCCCACTGCCCCCTCCCTCAGGTGCCCTCTGCCTCTGCCCCCCAGAGGCCCTTGTCTTGCCAGGACCCCTTCGTCATCCCAGTCCCCTGGGTGGCCCAGGTGCACCCACCACTGCCGCTCTCCAGCCAGGGCTTCTACTGGGAGGAGCAGCTTCAGAAGCGGCCCTGTGAACGGAGCTGAGAGAACAGGGCCTCCGTGTCGGGGAAGGAAGACAGCTGGGTGTCAGCGGTGCCAGCACGTGACCGCCACGCCAGGCCCAGTGGCCCCCAGCGCGGCCGTGAAAGCGGCCTGAGCCATGCACCTTCCAGGAGCATCGTTTTGGCTCTGGACAGGCGACAGCTGCGTGGGCAACGCGAGGAATCTGGATCACACCTGCAAGAGGAGATCATCCTGCCTGGAAGAGTGGGGGCCCCGAACAAGGGGGGGCTCTCTCGCTCCCGCGGGGGTGTTTAGCTTCCATCACAGTGTCATTAGTCTGAGAGGACAGAGGGGGGAGGGTCTAGGCAGGGTGAGCTCGGCGTCTCCCCGCTGCCCCCCTCCTTCCACTGGGGGACCCCGAGCTTCCCTTGCCACAGCGGCAGGTCCCGGCGCGAACACCGCCCGGTGCCGTCTCTCCCCAGCACACATTGTCTCCAGGCAAAACGGAAACACTGAAGAGGGCGGCTTTTAGCAAAGCCTCCCAGCACCTGGGATCCCCGGCCTCGCTCCTCCCCTCCCGCGGGCTTGCACCTGCACCCGCTCCCGCACCCGTGCCCGCACCCGGGCATCTCAGCCCCGCGCAGCACAGCGGGAGATCTCCAGCCCCCAGACCCGCGGGCAGGAGGGAGGAACCGCCAGGGCCGCAGAGGCTCCAGCCAGCCCGGGGCCCCGGGGCACCCGCCCCCCGCCCCGCCCGCGTGCCACCCCGAGCAAAGGGCTGAGGGTTGTGTTACGCATCACCTGGCATCACCTGGCGAAATGATGCCTCAGAACCGTAACTGCTGACGCGGCTCGTCAGCCCAGGACAGGCCCCACCGGCCCCGCCGGCTGGGGCCCGGGGAAGCCCAGCTGGGGACAGCCCCAGACTGGCGGGCGGTGGAAGCACGGCTGTGGGCAGGAACCGGGCCAGGGTGCCCGCCTGGCAGGGAGGGGAGGCCCGGGCAAGCGAGGGGAGGAGCAGAGAGGCCACTGGGCGGAAATAGCTGCGGGTAGCCAGCCGCCTGCCACGGCCCAGACACCTCCACGTTCATCCCTACAATACTGTGAAGGAGAAGGAGGTGTCAGTCCACCCTACAGATGGAGAAACTGAGGCTGAGGCAGGTTAAGGGACGTCCCCAGGTCACCGCTACTCCATGGAGGGTGCGTGCTCGCTGCCCCACACTGTTCCAAATGGCCGGCACACAGTGACACTAAAAAGCAGACTGACTTTCAGCCCCTCGTATTCTCATTTCTAAGTTCTCTACACATAAGCAGAGTCCGGAGCAGAGTCCTGTCCCCACCCTGCCCTCGGTGCACCGCCGGCCAAGGTCACTCCACTGGCAGGTGGCAAAACGGGACTGAACCCGGGTCCATCTGACTCCGAGGGCTGTGTCACGTCTCTGTCGTTGGCCTGGCACCCTCGTTGGTGTTCTCGATGCTTCTCCTCCCCCTTCTTCTGCCTCCCCAGGGATCCACCAGTCGCCCTCCCAATCTCCTGGATCCCCTGGCCTGGCCCTTTCCTCCAAGCAGCCCAGACTCAGAGCTCAAGAGGCCAGAGCCAGAGGGCGAACTGTGCTGGCTCCCGAGGGAGCACATGAGTTTCTGCACGAGCGGTGTCCTCAGGGCCGTGCCCACCCACCTTAGAGGCTGGAGTCTCCTCTTCGTGATGTATCTCCAAAACCAGATGCTGGAATTTCTCTTCTTTTGACTTTCTGCTCCTTTCTCCCCCTTTTCTTCCCACCCTGACTCTTTGAGGGGCATTCCTGCATTCTACAGGGCGGGAGTGTTCCCTCCACGTGCCCCACTCTCCTCGGCACCGGGGATGCAGAACCAATCACCCCAAGTGCCTGCATCCTGGAGCTTCTGTCCCAGCCAGAGAACAGTAGAGAAACAAGCAAATCGATGCAGGAGGGCACCTCTGATGGTGACAACTACTAGGGGAAGGGGGGGTAGGGAGGACGTGCGGAAGGGAGCTTGAAGTAGGAGGTGTCATATGAGCAAAGAGCTGGAAGTTGAAGGACCTGGTCATGCAGCTATTTGAGGAAAAGGAGCTTCCAGCAGAGAAAAAAGCAAGCGGGGAGTGTCCGAGGCAGGAGTTTTCCCGCCTGTTTGATGGACAACCAGGAGGTCAGGGCAGCGGGAGCCAGTTAGGGTGGACAGAGGGTGACAAAGTCCGTGAAAGCAGGAGAGCAGACTGTGGAGGGTCCTGTACACCGTTTACCCTGAGTGGGATGGGAAACCAGAAGGGCCTAGAGATGACATGATCTAACACGTTGCTAAAGGATCGCTCTGCGCTGTTCAAGAAAACGATGATGGGGAAAGGGAGACTAGCTTGAGGACACATCAATGGACCCAGTGAGAAGTGATGGGCTGGGGCAACAGCGCAGCAGTGGGGTGGTGAGAGGGAGAAGGAACCCACAAATGTTCCGAAGGGAGGATCAGCCAACGGATTGAATGTGGGACATGAGAAAAAACCCAGAGGACCCAAGGATGACTGCCAGATTTTTGGCCGGAGCCACTCTAGGGATGGATGGTGAGCCTGGCAAGTGGAATGTATGTAGCAGGAACAATTGGGAAAACAGTTTGGGATGCATTAAGGTTGAGATGCCTACTTGGCACCCAAATAAAGATGTTCATTAAAATTTATGTGCGGAGAACAGAAGGGATGTTCAGCACAGCGATATGCCTCGGCAGTCATCAGTGGAGAGGTGGTACTTAAAGACATGAGACTGGGGGATCCCTGGGTGGCTCAGCAGTTTAGCGCCTGCCTTTGGCCCAGGGCACGATCCTGGAGACCCAGGATCAAATCCCACGTCAGGCTCCCGGTGCATGGAGCCTGCTTCTCCCTCTGCCTGTGTCTCTGCCTCTCTTTCTCTCTCTCTCTGTGATGACTATCATAAATAAATAAAATTTAAAAAAAAAAAAGACATGAGACTGTATGACGTCACCAAGGGAATGAGTGCAGATAAAGATGTGAACAGGTACAAAGGCCGAGCCGAAGGATGTTGCAGTGTGTAAAGGTTGGGGATGGGAGGAGAAACTGGCTAAGACAACCAAAAAAAAACAAAAAAAGCTGCCAGTAATATGGCAAGGAAATCGGGAGAGCACGGTGTCTGGAAACCAAAAGAAGAAAGTGTTTCAAGGAAAGAGAAATGATCGAATATTGCTGAGAAGCTAAGTGAGAGCCCGGTTAGCAGCACGGGGATCACTGGCATCTTCACGAAAAGGATTCTCTCGTCATTACTTTCCTGCTTCTCTCTTCAGTCATATGCCTGATAGCTGGGTCTATGGAAAATAGTAGTAAACTAGGAACAGAGGGAAGTGTCCTGAATTTGATGAAGAACATCTACAGAAAAAAGCCTGCACCTAACATCCTACTTAATAATGGTGAGAAACTTGAAGCTTTCCGACTAAAATTAAAAATAAGGCCAAGTGGGGCACCTGGGTGGCTCAGTGGTTGAGTGTCTGCCTTTGGCTCAGGTTGTGATCCCGGGGTCCCCGCAGGGAGCCTGCTTCTCCCTCTACCTAGGTCTCTGCCTCTGTGTGTGTCTCTCATGAATAAATAAAACCTTAAAAATAAAAATGATAAGGCCAAGAGGTCCTCTCTCACCACTGCTTTTCAACATTGTACTGGAAGTCCTAGCTAATACAGTAAGACCAAAGGAAATAAGCCCCTTTGCGACTGGAAAGGAAGAAAATGGCAAAGACCCCGGCTGGATAGCTCAGGTCAAAAGCACGCATCCCCTTCCAAGTAGAATCCCAAGCATCCCAAAGAATCCCGAACATCCAGTCAAGCCCAAGTTCCACCAGATACAAGTAGGATGGACAAGTAGGATGAACCATGTCACGTGCTGGAATAGAAAAGGCGAACACCTGCCCTGCATCCTGAAATATCTGCAATACTGGTAACAATTGATAATATCCAATTGCTTAGAGCTCTTCCTTTTCTACCCAGAGACTTATTGCTTTGTCTCCCACCAAGTGCTAACCAGGCCCAACCCTGCTTAGCTTCCAAGGTAGATGCATTCAGGATGGTATGGCCCTAGACCAGAGGCTCATGGCTTTGGGTCTCTCTACCCTAACCAAAGATTCATCAGCACAAGAAACCCACACACAAGCCTATAGATCAGCCTTAATGTGTATTTTTGGGGATTCAAAATCATGTAATTAACTTTCCACATAGATACATGGTTAAACCATCAGCATGCTTTGGCCTCAAATTATGCCATGAAAGTGTTGACCAGTGGAAGACCTTAACATAAATCTTCCCCCCAACACAGAGACTGTCTTTTTATCTCTCCATCCTCAGCACCAGGCACACTGCCTGGGACACAGGGACAACTGATCATCGTTGAGTGAAGTAATGAATTCATGAATTAGTCTCTTCTGAGTGTCTCAAATCAGACGTGCATCTACACCAACCCAAGTGAGCTTTGCTGAAGATTCAGCTCTTCTGTAAACCACCAAACCAGAGCATGGAGGACAGATAAGACAGTACAAAAGGGTTTTGGACTACTTAGTCCATCTACAGAGATGCAACAAGCCATATTCTTGCTGTATCATTTCTGACCCAGAGCTGTGCAGACCCTGTCTCTTCTGCATACCCCTCTCACACCCCATCTATTTAGGGGGTAACATCCATACGGTTGCATCTCTTTTGAGCCTCTTGCTGGAATCGTACCATCCTAACTTTCTGGTGGTTAGCCGCACCTGCAGTGAAAAAGGCCATTGGATTTATGACCAAAGCAAATTTATGTCCCCATAATGGCAATTGTGGTGAACTTGTGGGGGGAAAATAGGACCATAATGTTTATGTGTTTATGTGTTTTTAATCTTTATAGGCTTGATGTTATAGCCGGATCCTGAGGAGAATAGGTGTGTCTGAGATTAGCTCATTATTAACAAGGTCACAGGCATGAAGAGTTTCTGCTAACTACCCAAGCTCATAAATGCATCCAAATGGATTTTTTTGCATTTTTATGGGGCCAATCCTCAGATTCTCAGACACATAAAAGGGGGAAAGAGATCCACTAGCCTCAGAGGGACTCCCAGCTCCAGCTCGCCCCACTCTGCAATCCCCGCTCTGGAAGCCATCATGTCTTGCCGCTCCTACCGAGTCAGCTCTGGGTGCCGCATGGGCAACTTCAGCTCTTGCTCCACAGTGACCCCCCAGAAACTGAACCGCTTCCGGGCAAGCTCTGTCTCCTGCAGAAGTGGGACTAGCTTCCGGGGCCTTGGCAGCTTTGGTAGTCGGAGCGTCATGGCTTTTGGATCGTGCTCACCCCGGATAGCAGCTGTAGGCCCTCGTCCCATCCGCTGTGGCGTTGGCTTTGGTGCTGGCAGTGGGATGGCCTTTGGCTTTGGTGATGGCAGTGGTGCTGGTATGGGCTTCGGGGCCAGCAGTTGTGTTGGCCTGGGATTTGGAGCCGGCAGGGGCCTTGGCTATGGCTTTGGCTACAGAGTTGGAGGAGGTGGAATCCCAGCAGCCCCATCTATCACAGCAGTGACCGTTAACCAGAGCCTGCTGACCCCCCTCAACCTGGAGATTGATCCCAATGCCCAGAGGGTGAAGAAGGATGAGAAGGATCAAATCAAGACCCTCAACAACAAATTTGCCTCCTTCATTGACAAGGTACCTATGACAGCTCAATCTTTAGATCTGGGATGGGAAGAGCTAAAATGCATTGGAGTGTCCTCTCCCTTAAGAAAAAATAGCCCAGGCCTGAGGCATCAGCCTTGACCCACATCCTTCAGGCACTGCAGTGTGATTTCTGGGTCACTTTGTTGCAAAACAAGGACAAACTTGAGGAAATGGTGCATGATGGGGTAGACTAAGACAGTGGTTGTGTCTTCTGGAGGAAAGAGAAACATCCAGGCAAATCTGAGGGCACCTGGACAAACTAAGTCCTAGCACCTAGTCACTCAGAAATATCTCTCAGATGGGCTAGAAACCTTAAGATTTTGGCCAGGCCAAATGTTGGCTACGTGTTTAAAGCGTTTTATCCTTTAAGATTTTTGTGCTCTTTTTGAAATTGTCACAGTCTCTGAGGCTGGGTAACCACATCTGTTCAGGATCAGGAAAGTAGAGAATGGAACTGAGTGATTTTTGCACAACAGAAAGAATATATGCTCTCCCCTGTGGGCTATATACCAAGATCCAGCTGAGTTGCCTAGATAGAAGGAAATAGTAGGAAGCCACCCAGAAAGTCATGATCTTCAGACTGATGAGAGGAACAGTGACACCCTGATGATGTGGAACTGACATCCCACAAACCATGCCTCCATGGAGTGGGAATCCTCTCTCTCTGAGAATGGAAACCCCCTTCTGTGAGCTTCAGGTTCCTATCTCTGAAATGAACGGGTGGAGCAAATGATCCAAGTTCTTCTCCAGCTCTACAATTCTCAGCTGATGGAGTATCTGGGATGGTGGATAGGACTTATAACCTGAGAATTCCCATCTCCTAATGCCTTATCCTATCCCAATATACTTTGCTCCTCATTCTCGGTGAGAGATGGCCGATACCAATTTTTAGATATAGGCAAATCCCAGCTCAGGTAAAATCAATTTTTCAAACTTTCCAGTGGACTGGCTTACACCATTCTTGGAGTGTAGAGAGGAAATGGTACTGAAGTGCTTTGGTTTGAAAGCTTCTGTTTGCAGCTGAGCCTGGCTGAGCATGAGGAGGGGGTTGCAGACATACTTTTACAGCTTCTACTGAGTTACAGGAGGAATGAAAGTCAACAGACGGGATCCCTGGGTGGCGCAGTGGTTTGGCGCCTGCCTTTGGCCCAGGGTGTGATCCTGGAGACCCAGGATCCAGTCCCACGTCGGGTTCCCGGTGCATGGAGCCTGCTTCTCCCTCTGCCTGTGTCTCTGCCTCTCTCTCTCTCTGTGACTATCATAAATAAATAAAAATTTTTTAAAAAAGTCAACAGACAAGAGAACAACGTCAACGTAAGGCTCAGAGTCATCTCTGGCCACCTGAAGAACTGGCCGACATGTAGGCGACCCCATCAAGTTCTTCAGGTGCCATTTCTCTGTCCCTGCGGATTTAGGTGCGGTTCCTGGAACAGCAGAATAAGCTCCTAGAGACCAAGTGGAACTTCCTCCAAGAGCAGAAATGTGCCAGGAGCAACCTGGAGCCCCTCTTCGAGAATTATATCACCAACCTGCGGAGGCAGCTGGACGTAGCAAACAGTGACCGGGCTCGGTTTGAGGCTGAAAGGAACCACATGCAGGATGTCCTTGAGGGTTTCAAGAAGAAGTAAGTGGCATCTCTACTTCATAGAACAAGGACCACCAGGGTTTGGTCCCCAAAGCAGCTGCCAAGCTCAGATAACAGCAGCTGGAAGGATCGGGGTTGAATGTGGGTTTCAATACTCAGCCTAGAGATGGGAGTAGGGGCAATGATATGTATGTAGTAGGGAAGGAGGAGAAAGCCCTCTGCAGGTCCTGAGTAAAAAGGAGTTTTGGAATTGGGCATGGTTTATCCCTAGTCTTGTCTATGGGAATGGAGAGTGGACTCCAGAAAAAGGAGCCCTCTGGTTTTAAGAATAGTGCTCGGGTTCAGCAGTGAGTGGGGTCCTACTTTCTCTATGTTCAAGTACAATGACTCCAAGTCTTTTCCGGCAGAGGAGCCTAACAATGGTCCACATTTTCAGACCCCAAATCTAATTTGAGAAAGTAAAAGAGATTTGGGAAAACTGAAGGCCATAGGCTCACAAATGGTCCTAAGGATGAGACAAAGTAGATGAGAACACATAGGTGGCAACAGAGACCCATGCTCCTGGACGTAACAGAGATGTCTTAAGAGGCTCACTGGGTTGCTGGGAGTAATTGCTTCTCAGTTCAGAATGAGAACTCACCCTCTCAATCCTTATCAACCAGGTACGAAGAGGAGGTGGGATTCCGGGCCAACGCTGAGAATGAGTTTGTGGCTCTGAAGAAGGTAAGACAGACCAACAGGTCCAAGCAAACTTCTCCCCCAGACAGGAAAATGTTCTGAAGACAAAACCTGCTCCCACCCCCAACTCCTTACCTATAAATGGCCCAGGGAAGCCCAGTGGAGTCTAGGGCCACCCACACAAGGTGGAACCTCTAAGGTCATAACAGGTTCCCTTTGGAGTTCTGATTTGGCCTCAGATTATTTAGGATTGGGTCTTCACAAGAGCAGAGGTCTGAAGACGTGACCTTGTAAGAGTCTTAGATTAAAAAAAGAGAGAGAGAGAGAGAGAGTCTTAGGTTATCCATATTCTTCTTGTCTCTAAATAAGCATTTGAAATGTCCAGGAGCCCCCAGGGGAGTTTTCATGTCATAGTAGGGAGAAGAACAACAGTCACTAAACTGCATTCCAGGGACTCTCCCACCCATCCCAAAGCCTGGCCTGGCCCTATGCGGATTGGCCTGATCTTCCCACCCATCTCCAGACCCCACCAAGTTTAAACAGTGCACAAGTCATGACCATTTTATCCTCCTCTCTTGTCTGCAGGATGTGGATACAGCTTTCTTAAATAAGTCTGACCTAGAGGCCAACGTGGATACCCTAACTCAGGAAATTGACTTTCTGAAAACTCTATACATGGCGGTAAGCATCCATTCCTCTGAGCCAAACAAGGAGATCAGTGCTCAGCCTGGACTCCTGGGGGACTTCGTCTGGACTGGCATAATTTCTAACATTTAGTACCATATATCTTCCTCCCGTTCCAATCCATATCCTCTCTATATGTCGATGTATCCACAAGGGGAGAAGGGAAGGTAAGCAAGTAAGGCTTCTCAGCAGCCTGACTCAGGTTTATGAATAAACTCTTTGGGTCTATGATGCGACTCCTCTTTGGCCAAACCAAAGACTGGGCTCTAAGAGTGTCACTTCCTCTCTACCAGAAGAATCTGGAAAACTGATTTGCTAGAAGATGTAAGAAAAACTGTGTTTGATCTAATTAACTAAATGAACTAGTTATCTTTTGTTTCGTAAGTGGTCTGTTTGGTCTGGTACAGAGCCAGCCAGAGCTAATGTCTGGCTCTGAGTGGAAAGGCATCAGAAAGCTCTCTCTAGAGCCCTTACCGGCCAATTCTAAGCCCCTGGTTCTTTTAAGGACTGGAGATACAGGAATTCCTAGACCATCATGTTCTAGAACATTATTAACTTTCAGTGATCCATGACCACCACAGTCACTCTGTGGATAAGCCAAAGGAAAGTTTCAACCCTAGCATGGCTCTCGCTCCCCTCTGCCAAGTTCCTAGGCCCCGTGTATTCACCTAAGCAAATAAGGTGTTAAAGGGGTATCTTCGAGCATATAACAAGGGGTCACTTTTTTTTTCCTAAATATTTTATTTTATTCATTCATGAGAGACACAGAGAGAGAGAGGCAGAGACACAGGCAGAGGGAGAAGCAGGCTCCCTGCGGGGAGCCCCATGCAGGACTCAATCCCAGGACCTGAACCAAAGGCAGACACTCAACCACGGACCCACCCCTATAACAAGGGCTTAAATTCACACTGAAATGGTTCACGTCTCCTTCTTCATCCTGGGTTTGGATGGTCAGCTCCATCTTTTTGCTCTGAACAAATGAGCAATGCTCTCGGCTCCTGAAGCTACTCCTGGGCAGAGTTCCAGCCACTGATGAGACTCTGAGCCCATCTGTCTTGCTGATCGTCCAACACAGGAAATCCAGTTGCTGCAGTCACACATCTCAGAGACATCGGTCATCGTGAAGATGGACAACAGCCGGGACCTGAACGTTGATGGAATCATCGATGAAATCAAGGCCCAGTATGAAGAGGTCGCCAGGCGCAGTCGGGCTGATGCTGAAGCCTGGTACCAGACCAAGGTGGGAAAGGGAGTGGGGGGCTGAGGAAGGGGTGTAGGCAGCCCTAGAGTAAGACTCATGTACGATGGAGTGGACCCAGTGGAGGTCTAAGGCCCTCAACTCAGTGGGGCTGCAGTCTTCACTCAGACTTTGGCCTTATAACCTCCTCCCCCCGCACACAGTATGAGGAGATGCGGGTGACAGCTAGTCAACATTGTGACAACCTGCGCAACACACGGGATGAGATCAATGAGCTGACCCGCCTGATCCAGAGACTGAAGGCGGAGATCGAGCACGCCAAGTCTCAGGTGGGCAAAGGAGAGGAGAGAAAGCCTCAGAGGGAGGAGGAGGGGCTCTGTTTCTAGCCTCACCCAGGGATTTGGCCCTAATCCCGGCCAAAGCCCACCTGCCTGATGCCCTCCCCGCAGCGGGCCAAGCTGGAGGCTGCAGTGGCCGAGGCGGAGCAGCAGGGCGAGGCGGCCCTCACCGACGCCAAGTGCAAGCTGGCCGAGCTGGAGGGCGCCCTGCAGCAGGCCAAGCAGGACATGGCCCGGCAGCTGCGCGAGTACCAGGAGCTCATGAACGTCAAGCTGGCCCTGGACATCGAGATCGCCACGTACAGGCGCCTGCTGGAGGGCGAGGAGATCCGGTGAGAGCTCCCAGTGCGGGGGTGTGTGGGGGGTGAGGTGAGACTTAGACTTCTAGACCAACTGCGTGGGGAAGGGGACCAGGTGAGGAATCGTCCGCTTGAACCATCTCTACAGGCAGCAGTAGCTTCCCTGCAAGTATTAGTCAGGTTGCCCTTGCCAGGGAATTAGAAGATGCTTCTAGATTTTTGCCTCCAAAATGCAAGTCTGTAGACAGGCTGCACCAGAATCATGGGATATTTTCTGCGATGGGTTATCTGTTGAAAAATAATAATAAAAACACATTTCCTCGAATTTTTTGACTCAATAGTTTTGGGGCAGAGTCTAGCAGAATGTGTTTTTTTCAAAGCTCCCGAGATGCTTGTAAGCCAAGGGTAAGAACCATGGGTGGGTTCACTCTGCAAGAAAGCCGTCCCGATAGCAGGCAGCTTTTCAAGGAACAACTCTGCTTGTGAACTGACTTATTTCTTTCTCTCCCCAGGATCTGCGAAGGTGTTGGACCAGTCAACATATGTAAGAAACTTGAGTTTTTTTCCTCTTCACACTTCTCTCCTGCAAAATCTTTTTTTTTTTTTTTTTTTTTTTGCTCACACTTTTGCTCTGCAAAATTCCTTTGAAGTCAGGCTTGCGTTGGGATCCGGAACCCATGCTGGGCTTGGCCGTGATAGTCAGGGAGGCAAGGACCATTTAGCCCCTGGACTGGGAGCATCCCTTAGCTGAGGTCTGAGATCTCCCCAGAGGAAGCAATCACAAAGGTTTGCAGGGTCGAATGGGTGGGAGAAGGTCCCAGAAGAGAGTCAGCCTTTCTCTTGTGAGTGTCCTGTCCTTCAGGGACAAAGGTCAGAGAAGGAATGAAAAGGCCTGTGCCCAGGAGTTGCCCCCACTCATAGCAGGGGATGGGACAAGGATGAGCACAACTCTTGCTGCTGCTGCTGCTGCTGCTGCTGCTGCCAAAGCCTCATTTGTGCCCAAAGCATGCAGGGGATTGTGCTGGGCACTTCCGGCGGCAAGTGGGGGGGCAGGCACAGAGAAGGCAAGACCACCCCCTGCTCTCTAGAACTATAATCTTCTTGAGATGAGCCCTACCCATTGTCAGCCTGACCCTCAAAGCCCTGAAGAGAGGCATGAGCACCCCTTTAGTGCTCACTTGGAGAAAATAGGTGGTTTGCCAGAAGTCACAAAGCTGGTCAGTGGCACAACCAGAATTCAAACTCAGATTCCTGATCCAAAAGTACAAACCTACATGGATGTCTGGTGGGGTGAGCGCTACACTGGGGGGGTCAGGCGGGTAGAGCTGCTCGTCCTCGGATGAGCCTGCCCTCGGAGAAGGTGTGGCTTCCTGCAAGAGGTCAAGCTTGAATGGAGGTCACAGAAGGTAGGAAGGATTCTGGTGAAAGGAGAGGGAAGGAGAGGGGACCCCTCCACAGACGGGGCTGCTCTAAGCAAGGATCTTAGTTGGGTTGGTGCCCTGGAGCATGGAGATATCCCCAGTGGATACCAGAGGGCTACAGAGCAAAGACGTCAGTGGGTCAAAAGAGAACTGACGAGAGACTCTTATTGGAGGGACAATGTGGGGACCCCCCCCAGGGACATGCTATAATCAGGAGAGAAAAGCCCATGGCTTTGTAGGAGCTACTGTTCCAGTTGTCTGGATAATCCAGCTCTCTGCCCAACCTGACTTCAGCCTTATATGTATGACAGTCAACTTACAACTCTATGCCACCTGGGGAATTGGTTGAGTTCTCCCTATTTTTTTTAAAAAAAAATTATTGATTTATTCATGAGAGATAGAGAGAGAGGCAGAGACACAGGCAGAGGGAAAAGTAGGCTCCGTGCAAGGAGCCTGATGTGGGACTCGATCCCGGGACCCCAGGATCACGCCCCGAGCTGAAGGCAGACGCTCAACCGCTGAGCCCCCCAGGGATCCCAAATTCTCCCATTTTAATCTGAACGTTTAACTTGAGGGGAGTCACAGCCCTAGAGTCGCCCAGACAAGAGGAGGGGGGGGGGTGTTGTCTGTGTGGACGAGAGGGACGGCTTGCGCGGGCCCTTCCCCCGGTGCCCGCCAGCACAGGGCACGGCCCCGGGCCCCAGGAGTGGGCGGCCTGCCCGCTGACAGGTCCCTCTCCCGCCCGCAGCCGTGAGCAGCTCCCGGGGCGGGACGGTGTGTGGGCCCGAGGCCCTGGCCGCCAGCGCCGCCCTGTCCCGCAGCGCAGCCACCTGCCCGTCCGGCAGCGGCATCCGCTCCGTCAGCACCTGCGCCTCCAGCCTGGGGGGGACCCGAGTCATCAAGGCCAGCGGGGACCTGCTGAGCGCCGGCTCCCGGGGCGGCTCGGTGCTGGGGGGCGAGGCCTGCGCCCCCAGCGTCCCCTGCCCGCTGCCCCCCGACGGGGCCTTCAGCAGCTGCAGTGGGGGCCGAGGCAGCCGCAGCTCCAGCGTCCGCTTCGTGTCCACCACCACCTGCCATCGCACCAAGTACTAGAGGCCACGCCAGCCAGCCACTGCCCGAGAAGAGCCACCTCAAAGTCACCTGCTTCTGTCCCAGAGGCGTCTGGACTCTGGGCCCGAGGGAGCTCCAGCCACCCCTCCTGCCAGGCAGGCAACGCCGCTCTCCCCAGGGATTGATCTGCCGGGCCCTGTCCTCGGGTCATTTTTTTCCACCACCCGGATGCTCCGTCTGCAGCCCCAGTAGACTGGCCTCTCCCTGACTCCCCATTTCCACTCTTCAGATCACTCTTCACCTTTCAGTCCCGAAGAAAGGCTCATTCCACACAGTTCCACAAATCAGGGCCCCGGGGAGAAAGGAACAGTCCAAAGCCAAAAAGAATGTGCCAGGCACCATCGCCATCCATGGCTTGGGATTAATTTGGAGAATGGAGAGTGGGCTGTCCACACTGCGGGCGTCCTTAGCCCACTGCCCTTTGCCTCCTCCTTCCTTTCCCTGGCAGGAGAAGGTTCTTTCCTTCTCTTCCTCACCCGAAAGGATCCACAGTCCTTGGTGGCCCAAGGGATCCCTAAGTCCCCTGAGATGGTTCTTCTCCAAGTGGCAAACGTCCCAGCAGCTTCTCTTCCTGCGTTGTTGGTTTAATGTGCATGTGAGCGCACGTGGTGGGTGGGTGCAAATGGAGAGGTGGGCTCTGCTATGCTGCATGGCCCCTGCCCCTGTTGGTGGTGTGAGGGAGGCCCAAGCCCCGTGTGCTGCAGGAGGGTTTATGTCTGCAACTCCAGGGGGTCTGGGGTGGGGTGGGTGCCTGTTTGTACTATCCTTTGCATTGCTGGGTTTTCAATAAACTTGCCAAGCTAACCTCACTAGGACTCTGGCCTCTCCTTCTGGATCACATTGCCGATGGGAGACATTGCCTCCTGGACTCCACCACTCCAACCCCTGCCCTCTCCACCATGCGCTCACCCCCACCGCCCCAGGGACTTGCCAAGGGCAGAGGCTGCTGTCCTGGGCACAGAGGAAGCACCGAGGAAAGAGGGCTCAGGCCCTTCCCTGCGGGGGCTCACGACTCAGTGAGGGAGAGAAGAAATGCAGCAGAGGCCCCAAGAACAAGTGCCCAGCAGCCCACTTCTCTCCAGGCATTGCCCCACACCTCCTGACCAACAGAAACCCTTCCCCCTGTTCCCCAGGTCCTGTCCCAGCCCCACTTCCTCTGGGATCATTGTGGGACACTCATCTTCTGCCCTCACTCTTGTCTCCATCCAGCTCACTCATCATGATGCTGCTAGAAAGGCCTCACTCATAGAAAACTGATCATGCCCCACCCCCACTAATAGCCCTCCGTGGCTCCCCACTGCCTTTCAGAAAGAATCCAAACTTCTCAACATGGCATATAAGCCCTGAGTGATCTGCCCATGCACTTCCACCCCGTGCCATCCCTCCACGCACCACACTCTGGCCTCTCATCCTTTATTCCTTCACCCAACAGATGCTCGTGAAATGCTTACTACATGCCAGGCACGATGCGGGGAAAACAGCAGTGAATGAGACGTGGTCCTTGTCGTCAGAGAGCCCACAGTCCAGGCTGACAGGCGGACAGGTGGACAAGCACTGTGACTTGACATGCTACGTGCCGTGTTCAGAGTGGAGTCAATGCTGCACCCCACAGACGAGAGGCCCAACCTAGACGTGGGGCATTATTAAAAGCTTCCTGGAGGATGTCATGTCCCAGCAGAGATGTGAAGGCCGATGGATTGGCCATACTAAGGAGGAGGAAGTGCTCCAATCAGAGGAAACAGGGTGTGCAAAAACCAAGAGGCTGGAGAGAGCGTGCCCAGTTTGGAGATCTCGCTGGGGCTGAATGACACAGCCCGCAAGTGACAGCAGAGGTGGGGACAGGAGTCAGACAACACGCACTCAGGATCGGCTCCCGGGGCACAGCTCCATCAGGGCCCACGGCTCACACAGGGACTGTTTGCCCTCTGCCTCGCCTCGAGAGCCCTCCTCTGCAAGAAGCACACCTTTCACCTTTATGGAATCCACCTCGCCCACACCTCAGCCAGCAACCTGACAACTTACATGTCGCTCTGCTCGCAGTCTAAGGCCTGCCTGACCCGGGGCTCCCCAGCCCACCTGTTCTCCTGCTTCCAGGAGCTCCACACTACACACTTCGTCTGCCATGTGAAGTCACACACGCCCCTCAGGTAGCAGCGACAGCAAGGCAGCCCCCGTCTGGCCTTGGTGCGTCTCCTCAGCCAGACCCACGTCTACCCTGTGCTGGTTATCAATTTCTTGCCTTGGT
The DNA here is from genome assembly GCF_048418805.1 of Vulpes vulpes. Classification (NCBI taxonomy): domain Eukaryota; kingdom Metazoa; phylum Chordata; class Mammalia; order Carnivora; family Canidae; genus Vulpes; species Vulpes vulpes. The sequence goes on from NC_132787.1 coordinate 2,702,342, forward strand.
TCCAAATTCACCCTTATTGCCTCCCCTGTGAAAATGGATCTGATCCTTCTAAAAATTTTATTTTGCCAGCTGGCAAGGTGTTAAATAAGCCTTGTCAGTAGGCATTTCCAGAATCAACGGAGAGACGTTGCAGGAGTAGGGCTTTCCTTCCATTGAGCTGTCTCAGCAGTTTCTCTACTGCCAGATAATATCAAGACCCCACAATGCACAGCAGAGCACCCAGCAGCCAGCAGCTTCCCCAGCACCCGTCTTGGGCAATTTCAAAGGGAGTTCCTCCAGCACTCTTTATGAAAAACTTTCCCCAGCACCCTAGAGGGTGGATTTTTGGTAAGTTCTGGATGGGAGATTTCCAGCAAGTTCCATCAGTGCGACACCACAATGACTTCTCTGGAATCCAGTGAGCAGTGGTTGTGCCCTGTCCAAAGAGACCAGTAGTAAGGCTGTGAGCCATTAACTCTAATAGAAATCCCATCTTTCTGGGGCATGTGGGTGGCTCAGCAGTTAAGCATCTGCCTTCAGCTCAGGTCATGAGCCCAGAGCCCTGGGAGGGAGCCACACAATGGGATCCCTGTTCATCAAGGAGCCTGTTTCTCCCTCTCCTCCCCATTCATCCTCTCTCTTGCTATCTCTCTCTCTCTCTCTCTCTCTCTCTCTCTCAAATAAATAAATAAATTTTTTTTTAAAAAAGAAAGAAAGTCCATCTTTCTATCCAGGGGAAGCAGGAAAGAGGGTGCTTGTGAGCTGGAAAATACATAGGGGGAATCCTCCTGTTTTTCTCTTTTCTCTCATGGTTTTGCCTGAGAGCAGATCCCAGTCATGAGGCTGTGCAGCAGCCAGAATCTGGTAGGAGAAACTCCAAGAGAAGCCTGATCTTTTTGGCAGGGGAAGCCAGGAAAAGAGACCCCCATTTGGGAGAAGAAATGAGAGAGAAAAACTGGGGAGGGGTATTCCTCTGTGTGTAAATCCACACATGTACAAGTCCTGGGCTCTCCCTTGAGCTATACGTGCAAGGGAGACCCAAACAGCGCGCCAAAGCTTTGAGAACTAAATAACAGTTAAGTCACTGCCCACGTTTCAGACAAACCCTAAGTGGAATAGACACAGGACAGACACAAATCAGCAAGCAAAGAAAGGCTTGAAAATTGAAATTGAACTAAGTTTCCCACAGATGAAGAACTTTTAATCTGAACCTAATTAGGCAGATTCTCTATCAAACAAATAAATCAAAACAGAAAACTCTTCATAGGATTTACCAGGACCAAGAGTCTACACGTCATCATTAAACTTTCCAAGATATGATCTAAAATTATTTTGACATCCAGGAACCAGGAAATTGTGACCAATTTTCAAGGGGAAAGAAAAACAACGGATGCTAATCCCAAGATGACACAGATGTTGGAACTATCACACAAAGATTTTAAATCACTATTATAACAATGTTCCATAAGAGAAAGGTAAACACATTTGAAGTGAATTAAAAGTTAAGAATTCTCAGCAGAAAAAGAAACTATAAAAATGGAACCAGATGGAAATTTTAGAACTAAAAAAAAATACCACATTTGAAGTTTAAAAGTCATTGATGGGCTCCATAGCAAAAAAGAAAAGACAAAAGTAAGCCAATAACTTGAATATAGATCAATAGAAATTATCCAATCTGAAGAATAAAAAGAAAAGAATATTGAAAAAAATACGTTAAGCATATATATATATATTCCTTGTCAACCCAGAATGCTATAGCCAGCAAAAGTATTCTTAAGAAGTGGGGGTCAGAATGACATTCTCAGATGAAAGAAAACTAAGAGAATTTGATGTCTGCAGACCTACTCTAAAAAGAAGGCAAAAGTTCTTCAGAATGAAAGGAAATGATACCAGAGAGAAACACAGAACTTCAGGAATAAAGGAAGAGCAATAGAAATGGTAAATACTGGATAAATATAAAACGATTTTCTTTCTCTTGTATTCTTTAAAATATATGTCTGACTATTAAAAACAAAAAATAAAAAAATAAAAATAAAAACAAAAATTGTAACATTATCTGGCAGGATTTCAATGTATTCAAATGAATATCTATGAAAACTATAACATTTTACATGAAGTGATGAAATATTAACTCTAGATAGACTGAAACATGAGATTATTTACACTATAATCTCTGGAATAGCCACTAAAAAAAATAATACAAAGATATATACTCAAAAGTCAATAAATAAATTAAAAGGAATACTTTTTAATATTCAAATAATCCAAAAAATACAGAAAAGGGGTACCAGAGAAACAAAAATTAGAAGGAACAAAAACAAAACAAATAATAAAATGACAGCTCTAAGTAAAACTATATTAATAATCACACATAATGTAAATGGTCCAAACACACCAAATTAAGTGGCAGAGATTGTCAGATTAGATTTTTTAAAAAAAAAACCTCAAATATATGTTGTCTACACTTTAGATACAAAGACATCGATAGATCAAATTAAAATGATTGAAACTGATATATCACAAGAACTATAATCAAAAGAAAGCTGGAATGATTATATTAATATTAGACAAATTAGGTTTAAGAACAAGAAATACTGCCAGCAGTAAAGAGATCCCATACTGTTATAAGGGTCAATTCAACAAGAAGACATGACAATTCTAAATGTGTAGCATTTAGAGCTTCGAAATACATGAAGCACAAACTGAAAAGTAGTGAAAGGCAACACAGGCAAATCCACAATCATACCTGATTTAAACACTTCTTTCTCGGTAATCAACAGAACAAGTAGACAGACAATCAATAGGAATACAAAAGACCTCAACCACATTATCAATCAAGCTGACAACTGACATATATAGAACATTCCACCTAAAAACAGAAAAATACACATTCTCGTCAGTGACAACAGGGAACATTTACCAAAACAGGCCACTTCTGGGCCATAAAACAAATCTTAACAAGTTTTAAAAACTCAACCCCATGCAAAACATGTTCTCTGACCATAATAGTATTAAATTATAAATCAGTATCAGAACAATATCTGGAGAATACCCCCCAAATACTTGAAAATCAAGCAACACATTTCTAAATAACGAGTGATCAAAGAGGAAGCCACAAGGGAAGTTAGAAAATATTTTAATTGAGTGAACACTAAAACACAGCATCTCAAAATTTTGGGATGCAGCTAATGCAGGGGTTAGAGGAAAATTTATCACAATGGATACTTAAATTATTTAAGCTTCCTTCTTAAGAAACCAGGAAAAGGGGGCATCTGGGTGGCTCAGTGGTTGAGCATCTGCCTTTGGCTTAGGTTATGATCCTGGGGTCCTGAGATCAAGTCCTGCATAGCCTGCTTCGCCCTCTGCCTGTGTCTCTGCCTCTCTCTGTACGTCTCTCATGAATAAATAATTTTTAAAAAAGAAAGGAAGGAAAGAAGGAAGGAAGGAAGGAAGGAAGGAAGGAAGGAAGGAAGGAAGGAAGGAAGGAACCAGGAAAAAAGGGGCACCTGGGTGGCTTGGTCGGTTAAGTGTCTGACTTGATTTAGGTTCAATTCATGATTTCAGGGTTGTAAGATCAAACCCAGCCTCAGGCTCCACATGGGGCAGGAGCCTGCTTGAGATTCTCTCTCTCTCTCCCTCTGTGCCCCCCTCTTAAAAAAAAAAAAGAGAGAAACTAGGAAAAGAAGAGGAAAGTAAACACAAAGCAAGCAGAAGAAAGGAAGTAATCAAGAAAAGAGCAGAAAATGATACTGAAAAGCAGAAAGACAAAGTAATGCAACTGAAAACTGGTTCTTTCGAAGACTAATAAAATGGGTAAACGTCTAGACAAGCTGTACGAGGGGCGGGGGAAGAGAAGGCAAAAAGCAGCCCTCTCAAGAGTGAGAGACAGACATCTCTACAGACACTGCAGATATTAATTAAGAGGATAACAAAGGAATATTACAAACAGCTTTATGCCCAGAAATCTGGGAACTTAGAGGGAATGGGTCAATTCCTTGAAAAACACAAATGACCAAAGCTGATTCAAGAAAAAAAAAATAGCCCAAATACAGGGACGGCTTCATGGGCATGTGTGACATTGTGATTTGTAATCAGAAATACGTGTTTGGTTTTCATCCCCTTCCTGGGATCAGATTCCGCAAACCCTTGGAATTTCCTAAGCGAGGAGAGTGATAACGTTGTCCTTCGTGTTAATAAGCTGATTTTTGGGGTGTACCTAAGGAGAGAGGCTAGTTGCAGGGGGCTCCAACCAGTGATTAGAGGGTTGGAACTTACCAGAGAGGGGCTGGAGGTTGAATGGATCAATCATGATTTTGTGCTGAAGCCTCCGTCAGAACCCAAAAGGGGTTGGTGAACACATGGAGATGGGACAGTGGTGTGTCTAGAGAGGGTCTGGAAGCCCCTCGCCCTTCCCCACACCTTGCCTTATGCTCTCTTCCACCTGACTCTTCCTTTTAATAAACCACTGATCTAGTAAGTAAAATGTTTCCCTGAGTGGGAAACCTGCCCCCGCCCCCCACACACACACACAGATGCCCACATCAGAGTGTGACCACAACTCTTAGTGTGTGTCCTGTGCAACATCACACAGGATCCTATATCACAGCATGCCCCGCACGTGGTTTACTGACGACTGTCATTAAAATCTTGAAATTTGAAATTTTTGAAAATTCTTGAAAGCCTTAACTTTTAACAACAGGCCCAACATTTTTATTTTACATCGAGCCCCATAAATTGTGTAACCAGTTCTACCTGAAGAGCTGAAGGTCTGCTAAAGGAACTGAACATGTGAGTTTTGAATCTCACAACAACAACTACAGGCCCTAGTGCTCTCGCTGGTGCATTCTACCAGACGTTCAAGGAAAAACTCAACCCAAGGCTCTTCTGAAAAACATAAGAGGAGGGAAACCTCCTAGCTCCTTTTATGAGACCGGCATTACCCTGACACAAAATCAAGCAAAGACATGAAAACAGGTAAAAACAGAAGACTGGGGACGCCTGGGTGGCTCAGGAGTTGAGCATCTGCCTTTGGCTCGAGATGTGGTCCCAGAGTCGTGGAATCAAGTCCCACGTCGGGCTCCCTGCATGGAGCCTGCTTCTCCCTCTGCCTGTGTCTCTGCCTCTCTCTCTCTCTCTCTCTCTCTGTCTCTAATAAATAAATACATTAAAATCTTAAAAAAAAAAAAACACAGAAAACTCAAAACCCATACTGCTCATGAACATAAACATAAAAATCTTCAACAAAAAATAAAAAATAAAAAAAATAAAAAATAAATAAAAATCTTCAACAAAATAGTAGTAAGTCGAATACAGTAGCAACATTAATAAATAACATACCAGAACAAGTAGGGCTTATCACAGGATTGAGTCATCCTTCAAAAATCTATTAATGTTGGGCACCGGGGTGGCTCAGTCGGTTAAGTGTCTGCCTTGGGCTCAGATCATGATCCCGGGGTCCTGGAATCAAGTCCCACGTCAGGCTTCCTGCTAAGCGAGGAGTCTGCTTCTCCCTCTGCCTCTACCCCCTGTTCACACTCTCTCTCTCTCTCTAATAAATAAATAAATTCTTTAAAAAAAAAAAGAAAAGGATCTTTTTAAAAAATCTAATAATGTCGTTTATTATATCAAGAGGCTAAAGAGAAAGAAACCCTGCGGTTATCTTCATAGATGCGCAAAAGACATCCAGCATCCATTCCCGGTCCAAAGGCGCGGCATGCCAGCTCCAGACGGGAACGTCTTTAACCTGGAGAACGGCGCCTACAGAGGGAGGAACCACGACACAACAGATCTGCAGCCAGCAGCGTACCGAGGCGGAAGGCTGCGTGCTTTCTGCCCCGAGACAGAGCCAGGCCAGGGTAACTGCCTGCACCACTGCCACAAGCCGGCCTCACCAGTGACCTGGGGCAAGAAGAAGAAATAAGTCCCACGGGTTGGGAAGGAAGAAACAAAACCGTTTCTGTTTTCAGAAGGTTTATCGTTTTCTACAGAGGAAATCCCAAGAAATCTTTTGAAAACCTTCTACCAAGAATACGTGAGTTTCGTAAGGTTGCAGAATGCAAGGTCCCCCCCAGAGAGCCTCCCCCAGCGATGACATAGGCTTCAAAGCCACGGGCTCCCGTGTGGGCCGAGCCACTCCGTATCCCAGGCCCTAAGCTCCCCAGCCGTGCGGCCAGAGGCCATAAGTCTTAGGTAGCGATGTCCCCGGCTTTAGCTCACTTGGTTCTTTCAATAACCTGATGTGGTAGGTACTTTTACTGTTCCCGCTAACATTCCTTTATTATTACTTGAGAGGTGAACAAAACCAAGGCCCAGAGAGGCTGAGAGGTAGAAGCAGCGGCATCCTGACTCCAGAACCCACGCTGGTCGCCGCAAAGTTCTGGTGTCACTTCAGCTCCAGAAGCCTCTTGCCCATAAATTGAGAAAATATTTCCTACTGCAAAGAGTCGTCATGGAGATGACACACAGTGACACGACTGAGGTGCTCAGCACCTAGCCCGGCGCGCAGTGGGTGCGCAGCGAATGTCTGCTATCGCTCTGCTCATGGTGGCAGCGGTGGTTCTAGTTTTATGACTGATGGAGAGTCGCTGTGTTCGGCAGCTCAACCAGTCCAGGAGCAAACGCGGGTGGATGCTGAAGTGTCAGCCGGCTGTTTCTGGCATCTTCCTCCAAAGCCCTGTGTCCTGGGCCACAGGCAGGCAGGCAGACAGGTAGGCAGGCAGGTAGGCAGGTACGCAGGCAGGTAGGCAGGGAGTAGGGAGTTAGGCAGACAGGTAGGCAGGCAGGCAGGCAGGCAGGTAGGCAGGTAGGTAGGCAGGTAGGCAGGTAGGTAGGTAGGTAGGTAGGTAGATAGGTAGGCAGGCAGGCAGGTAGGTAGGTAGGTAGGTAGGTAGGCAGGCAGGCAGGTAGGTAGGTAGGTAGGTAGGTAGGCATGTAGGCAGGTAGGTAGGTAGGTAGGTAGGTAGGTAGGCAGGTAGGCAGGCAGGCAGATAGGTAGGCAGGCAGGCAGTAGGCAGTTAGGCAGACAGGCAGGCAGGCAGACAGGTAGGCAGGCAGGCAGTAGGCAGTTGGGCAGATAGGTAGGCAGGCAGGTAGGTAGGTAGGCAAGCAGGCAGGTAGGCAGGCAGGTACGTAGATAGGTAGGCAGGCAGGTAGGTAGGTAGGTAGGCAGGCAGGAAGACAGGTAGGCAGGCAGGCAGTAGGCAGTTAGGCAGACAGGTAGGCAGGTAGGTAGGTAGGTAGGCAGGTAGGCAGGCAGGCAGACAGGTAGGCAGGTAGGCAGGTAGGCAGGCAGTAGAGAGTTAGGCAGGCAGACAGGCAGGCAGGCAGGCAGGCAGACAGGCAGGCAGGCAGGTACGCAGGTACGCAGACAGGCAGGCAGGCAGGCAGGCAGGCAGACAGTAGTCAGGCAAGCAGGCAGGCAGCTCCCAGCCCTCTCGCTCTGCATCCAGGGCGCAGCCTCACCTGCCAGCGGTGGGGGGTTGCTGCCCTCTACTGGTCACCAGCTTCCCAGGAGGCCCTACATGGGATTTTTGAAGCACACTGACGCTGTGGGCAGCTGAGACTCTTATATATTTTTTTTTTTTTCTGAGACTCTTTAAAAACAATTTTTTCCTCCAAGATTGTGCTTAGGACACAAACATTACAACAATGAAGAGCAACTTTGAAAAAGAAGCCCTCTGTCTCACCAGGCCCAACACCACCCCGCTTACACCATTCTGTGTTTCTGTGTTTGTTCCCACAGGTGCTCAGAAAACCACCACCTTTGCCCAGGAAAAAGCTGCGGTGGGCCCTGAGTCCTGCGAGCTTCAAACAAGGTGACATTTTCTGCCAATACCAAATACCTAAACTGAGATTCCCGTTCACCTACACGTGTGATGGGTCGACAAGTACTTACTAAGCACTTCCTACATCCCCAGTGCTGCCCTAAGTGCTTGGGAGCCGTCAATGAACAAAGCACACAGAGTCCCTGCTCCCGTGGGGCTCCGTGTTGGCTTGGTTTGGCTTGATGGGGAAAAGCAGAAAGACTGACAATAATCAATAAATAAAATAAGTCGATTATCGAGTGTGTGAGAAGGTGTTAAGTGCTGTGGGGGGGAGAAAGAAAGAGGCCAGAGCAAGACAGACCTGTTGCAGAATGCCCTGGAAATGGGAGCCTAGATTGTCATTTTAAAGAGAAGGGCTGGGCAGCCTCTTCGAAGGTGAGACAAGACCCAGAGGTGGCGATAGAGCGAGGCGTGCGGCGGAGGGAAGAGCATTCGGGACAGGAGGGACAGCCAGTGCACAGGCTCTGAGTTAGGAGAACTGCAGGTGTGTCCGAGGAGCCGCAGGAGGCCAGGGTGGCGGCCGAGAGCATGGAGATGAGCCGAAAGACATGACACCAGGGACAGGCGGTCCGCGACCTTGTTGGGCATCCCCAGGACTGTGTCTTTTGCTCCGAGTGAAATGGGGAATCCTCAGAGCATTTGAGCAGAGGAGTGACATGATCCAACCTCGTGCTGTAAGGGGCTCACTCTAGGTGTTGAGAATGGCGTGCAGGGGGACAGGACAAGCAGGGGAAGCAATGTGCCAATCTCACCTGTTTTATAAATAAATCAATCTGTGCGTAGAGTTACATAGTCATATAGACGGCTTTAGACCCCTGTTTTCCTCCTGAGATTCAGGGAGGTGGTTCTAGTGCCGAAAAAGACAAGAAGAAACAAGAAAAAGGCTCCAGACCAGTACTAACGTACAATCCTAAAATTGGAGGTGGATCGACTGCTCTGACCCAGAGCGGCTGCGGGCAACCGCAGAGCCGCCAGGTAAGCTGCCTGCGAGGTGTGGGCAGCTTTCAGGAGGGAAGCACACTGCTTCTCGCAGCTCCTGGTGGGGAATCCTGTGACAGGGAGGTGGGCAGGCCAGCTTGCAGCTTGGGGGCTGCAGGGGAGCCCTGCCCTACGTGCACTGGGCTCAGCCCAGTGGCTCATCCAGCTCCTCCCTGTGGTTGCTCAGACCTCGCTCCTCTCACACAGGGTCAGGAGTCATGCCCAAGTTTTAGGAAAGCCAAAGAAAGTGTCACGGGGCTAGAAGACCCTTAAAGAGCTTTGTCTCAGCCCAGGAGGTGGTGTAGATTCACAATCTGAAAGGCATGGAGAGGATCAGCAGAGATGGTGGGTGATGCCCAACTTGAGCGAGCTGCGCGGGCGGCCGCCGAAGCCCTACCTGGGCATGATCCAAGGGGAGTCCAACAGGGTTGATTCTAGAGAACCAGCCAGCCAGGAAGGATAGAGAGACGGTCCACAAGAGCCCAGAGAGACACAGATACAAGAATGCAAGGGCCGGCCGGCAGCTCTAAGGGCAGACAGGGAAGGATGGGAAGATGTCAGCACGCCTTTGTCTTTGGACAAATCCAGAAAGCCTTCCTAGAAGCAGGGGGGTTTAAAGCACAGTAGACGGAGCAGAAGGGAAGGTAGGTAGTGATCCCCGGTGTGGGGAAGAGCAAGCGTGCCCCAGCAAGTAGGTAGCACACAGGAGCAGGGTGGCTCATCTGCGGGGAGGCGTGTGGGTGATAGGCCTCTGCGGAAACCCCAGGAGATGGAGCAGATTCCGAGGGAGTCGTGGCAGTTGCCTGGGTCTCCAGGGTGGGGTGAAGAATCTCTGTCTCTCTCTGGGGTGCCTGGGTGGCTCGGGGGGTTAGGCATCCAACTCTTGATTTCATCTCAGGTCATGGTCTTCGGGTCGTGAGATGAGCCCCACATAGGGCTGCGAGCTGAGCACAGAGCCTGCTTCGGAGTCTCTCTCTCTGTCTCTCAGATAAATAAATACATTTTTAAAAAAGAAAAGAATCTCTGTCACTCAATCAGCTCTTGAATGCTTCCTGGACCAAGTGCCCGCTTGGGAGCATTTTACATTGCAGAAAGGACGTGGGTTCTTTTTGGTTTTTTTGTTTTGTTTTGTTTTGTTTTTTAGGTCGTGGGTTCTTAAGTGCCCGTTCTCGACACTGGGTGTGGCCTTCAAAACATATGGGGGTAGGAGGGGACAAGACCAAAGAGGGTGATGGATGACAGCACCTGGGACAAGAGGGTGTGGAAGGGGATAATTGGAGTTACCTGGGAAGCCCCGGAAAGGGCATTTTATGAGCTGCCTGCTGAGACAGAGGAGGAGAAATCACAGCCTCCCTCTGACTAGCTCACAAAGGCTTCCTGGAAGAGGTGGCCAGCCACTTAGGAACATTCCAGGCAAAGGTGTGACCAGAGAGGAGGTTTGGGCGTAGGGAAAGGGGTGCAGGGAACCTATAGGGCACAGTGGCAGTAAATGAGGAGGAGGCAGCCAAGGGAGGTCAGGCTCCCACCGGAGAGTGAGTCCCATGAGCAGAGGTGATGGGTAATGAGTAGAGCCAAGCGTGGGGCTATGGGTCCTCGGTCCCTTTCTTGGGTAGAACCAGACGGCGAAGGCCCAGGTCTGCTGCGTCCACACAGACCCTCCAGGGCAGCTGTGTCAGACTGGCCTGGTCTGTGAGTTTCTCACTTGCTCTGCACAACCTGGGAACAGCCTCGGTAAGAACTGAGCCTCCCTCTCCAGCCCAGCCTCTCTGATCCAAAGCACCATGCAGAGGGCGTCCCTGAGCAGCCCCAGCAGCCCTGGGTTCAGCTGCCATCTGCAAACTTCACCCAGCGCCCATGAGCACATCCCTGTGCCAGGCTGGGCCTCCCCCCACCCCCACCCCGGCACACTCAAGCTCCCCCCAGGTCTCCTGAGCCCCCCAGCATCCTCTTCCCCACCCTCAGTGCCCAAGCCCAGTTCAAGGTAGAGGTTTGGGAGGGGTGTGTGCACGTGTGTGCACGCCTGTGCGTGCATGTGTGTGTTGGAGGCTGGAGAACAACTGACTCAGGAGCCTCTCAGTGGCACAAAGCCTCCACTCTCTCCTGCCCCAGGGAGCAGCAGAGAAGGATCTAGCTCCGTCCTCTTCAACACGCTGAAGGAGAGCAGAGGCTCGTGGGGGTTGAGAAGAGGAGGTTCGTGGGCTTCCCAAGCCGGCTGAGCAGGGGGCCCACCCATCTTCTATCTCCCATGTTCACTTGTTCCCCTCCCCCTGCCATGTTCAAAGGGCCCAAATCCTTTTTTGGTTCCCAACACACCAGCACCAGCTCCACACAACAGGCAGGCAGGAGCTCACCACCCAAGGCACCAGGACACATCCCTGGGCCCAGGCCACCAGGGCCCCCACTAGGGAGTGGGTGCTGGGAAACCAGCCCCCGTGCTCCCTAACCTCCCCTCTCCACCCCCAGACTCCACCCCAAATTTTTATACTAGTGAAATCAGGTTAAAGGAAACATTAAAAGCAGCCTTGAAAGGGTAAAGCCGTCATAAATGTGCCGAGGAGGTGAAGACCATGGGTGGGGCAGGGAGCACACCCACTCCCTGCCGGGTGAGGGGTGCGGGAGTGGCAGCGGCGTTTCCGATAGGAAGCAAGAAGCTCCTTCCTTTATACGGAGTTTCCTGGCCCCCAAAGCACACGCTTGCGTATTAGCCACACAACCTCCCAACAGCCCTGGAAGGTGAGGATGAAGCCCACACTGCGGTCAAGCGCACAAACGCTCAGAGAGCCGAGAGGGCCCTAGAGCCGCACGGTGGGAGGCATCGGAGCTGACACTGGAACCAGGCCCTCTGCCTTGGACTCCGCTGCCCGCGTTGACCGTGACCCGGAGATCCTTCGGGGCCAGCTGGTGAGGCTGCCTTGGTCCCCCTCACCCGCTGCCCCAAGTCTCTCTGCCCTCCTTGGAAGAACACGTGTGGAGTGTGGAGACAGAAGCCAATCGCCTGGCTGCGGGGGAAGACCTGCAGGGGCCCAGCCAGGGAGATGAGGGCAGAACCAGGATGGAACATCAGGCACGCGAGGGCCCCACGGCGGCAGGGCTTGGCTCTGGGGGGCTCCCCGGAGGGGTTGTCCCCCTCCTCGAAGGATGCTCATCTGCTCTTCTTCCCTTCTTGAAGTCCCTAACACCTCAGGTGCCTGGTTAGCCTCCCTGGGGGCAGAGACCACATCCCCAGCTTTGTGCTCAATGACCATTAAAAGAATAGCAATCATTATCCTAATAAGTGGCTCCAGGGTACACAGGGAAGCAGGGACGTTATGAGGAGCCAGGCCCCCAGAGCCCCCGGTCGCCAGAAATCACAGCATCCTCAGACAAGATAAATAAAGCCACTTTCCTGCCCCCGTCTCTAAAAGTTACGGTTGTGGGGCTGGCGAACGGGATGTGCCCCTTCTCTGGCCGGTGGTCCTGGAAGGGAGACTAACAGAACCTGTTTCTTCTTGAAGAGCCGAGGGAAAGTGCCCAGAGCAAGTTCACAGCGGGCAGGTTACCCCAGGATTGGGTTCCTCCATCCTTGCCGCCCAGTGGGAGAAAGTGGCTGAAGGGGAGGCTCCCCCATTATCCACAAGTAGCCATTATTGTGGCCACTGGGAATGGAGTGGTTTGCAATTTTGCTGAGTGAGGAACGAAGCTCTAAGACAGGGCCCCTGGGCTGGAATCCAGAAGGTTCTAAGAGACCATGTGCTCCAGGCCCGTGTCCTGCAGGGAGTGTGGTCAAAATGGTCCCACGGACCTGAACCACCTTCCAGGCAATGGTGCCTGGCGGGGCCTGGACTTGCCTGATCCGTCAGCCCCTGAAACACGGTGATTTACCCGAGAACACGTCCTGCATGGAGCCGGGAGGACAGAGCTAATGCGCTCCTGGGGTCTCACCCAACCTGGGACACTGGACCTTCCCCCTTGAGACAGCAGGCCCAGCCTCTACCCCAACGCCAGCCACCTCAGACTGTTGAGTTCAGATCCGTCTCCAGGTGTGGGTTGGGGCCATCTTACAGGGAGACTGCAAGAAAATTAATTGCTTAATGTATGTAAACGAGCTTTGAAGATGAAAAGTGCAAACACAGTGTCCCTAATAACATCTTCAACCCTTTTACGGAGGCCCCACGTCGCCGCTGAGCTCACCTTTAAGACGAGTCTTTGGGGAGTTGCTGGCAAACTCCCCAAGCCAATAAACAACATAAAATGGCTTTTCACTCCTTTTATGCAGCCAACCCCAGCTCTCCCCACCAATAAAAGGACCAGGGAGGATCAGAGAGGCCAGAGGATCCTAAGCAGCGCACCCGAAGCCCTCACTTACTCCCGTGGCACTCGGCCTCTGCTCAGACCCGCACGATGTCCTGCCGCTCCTACAGAATCAGCTCAGGATGTGGGGTCACCAGGACCTTCAGCTCCTGCTCGGCCGTGGCCCCCAAAACTGGCAACCGCTGCTGCATCAGCGCCGCCCCCTACCGAGGGGTGTCCTGCTACCGGGGGCTGACCGGCTTCGGCAGCCGCAGCCTCTCCAACCTGGGCTCCTGCGGGCCCCGCATGGCTGTGGGCGGCTTCCGCGCCGGCTCCTGCGGCCGCAGCTTCGGCTACCGCTCGGGCGGCGTGTGCGGGCCCAGCCCGCCCTGCATCACCACCGTGTCGGTCAACGAGAGCCTCCTGACGCCCCTCAACCTGGAGATCGACCCCAACGCGCAGTGCGTCAAGCACGAGGAGAAGGAGCAGATCAAGTGCCTCAACAACAGGTTCGCCGCCTTCATCGACAAGGTCAGTGAGGCCCAGGACGGTCCGGGGAAGGCCCCAGCCTCCGTCCCCTCGGGAAGGTCCTCGTGTGTCGGGGAGACAGCACGGAGCCGGGCTGGAGGCAGCAGAGGGAGAGAAACGCAGGCAACAGAGGCAGAGGATCGGTTTCCGTCTTTTAACTCCAGCACAGGGGCCCGGTGGGGGCCAGAAGCGGAGTCTGCGGCCTAGAGCGTGTGCGCGTGTGTGTGCGTGTGTGCACTTCAGCAGACAATGCAACCCAGAAACATCAGAGGCGCCCCCGGAAACCTGGACGGGGTACTGGGTGCCACAAGAGTGGGAGATAATGGGGAGAGTAAAAGGCACACGGCTCCCAGCCCGGCAGCTCGGGCAGTGGGCGGGCTTGGCCCGGAGCCACCGGCCTCCCCGTCTTTGCTCTGCCCCTCGGCAGCACGAGGCCTCGGCCGTGTGACCTGTCTGGATACCAGAACCAGCCTCGTATGCGTGTTTGTGGGCGTGGATGGCACACAGTAGGTGCTCAATGAGTGCTGGCTGTCAGCATGATTGTTCAAGGATAGAGGGCCAGGAGGTGTGACGGGAAACCGAGCCCGCCGTGGACGGAGGGCTGGGAAGGCGGGAGGGGGCGGCCAGGCTGCGAGGAGCAAGCCCAGACGTGCAGAGTGTGGGAACCCCCACGCCGTGAGGCCGCCTCCCAAGCCCCCCGCGCCCTCCCCGCGTGCCCACGAGGCCTCACTCTGGCAGAGCAGATAGGACCGGGCTCTGGGGGTGCAGTCAGGAGCTCCGGTTACCATGTCCTTTAGCAAGTTGGGTTCATCTTCGAAATGGCCCAACGGGGTCGGCAGTGCTGTTGCCATTTTTCTATTATCAAATTGAAGCTGAGAGAGCTCAGATGAGCTGCTTAGACGTGGTGGGCAGGCGAAGGGGGCTCAGGGGACATCAGACCCCGACTCTCACTGACTATCTGTGTGACAAGGCGCTAGTCACCTCAGTCTCCCCATCTGTATTATGAGCAGAATAATACCCCCCTCTACCCGGGGGCTTGGGAGAACTGAGAGTGATGGATACACGGGTAGAGAGAGATCCACAGTTGACCCTTGAACAGCACCGGTAGGAGATGAACAAATCTACCTCCATGAGGATTTTTTTCCCGACAAATGCAGTACTGTGAATGCATGTTCTCTTCCTTATGAGTTTCCTAATAACAGATTTTCTCTAGCTTACGCTGCCGTACAAATGCAATATTTAATACACGTAACATTCAAAATGTATGTTATTCGACTGCTTAAGGTCGTCAGCGAGGCTTCCGGGCAACAGGGCGATGGGGGGGGGTGGGTACTAGTAGTTCAGTTTTCCGGGAGTCAAAAGTCATACACCAATTTTCAACTGTGCGGGGTGGGGGGCCGGGGCAGGCGTCGTGTCCCGCATTGTTCAAGGGTCAGCTGTAGCTACAGGTGGATAGGTGTGGGCGGCTTAGCATGGGCGTCACACCACACAGGAACGTCTCAGGAAGCGTCCCCACCTGGATTAATACATGAGGAGCTGCCGATTACAGGGGTCGTTACACGAGCTGAGCGCTTACCGCGTGTTGGGGATGTTCTAAGCATTTTCCATGTATTAACTTGTTCGACCTTCAGGACTTCTAAGGGAGGTTCCATTATCATCTCTGGCTCAGAAGCTTGCCCGCTTCAAGCAGCACAACTGGACTTGAACCAGACGGCTGGCCGGAGGCCCCGGGGCGCGTTCCCCCCACTGCCACCCCATTGCCTCCAAGGGCCGGGGCCGGGTGGGCCGGGTGGGCATGGAGAGTCTCAGACTCTCAGCCCCATGCTCAGCCCTTGGCCGGCCCTGGCCGTTCAGGAAGCACCAAGGGCAGAGAGGGCTCTTGGGGGGAGCAGGGGGGTCAGGCTCCTCCCGGGCTCCCCCAACCCCAAGTCTCCTCCTCCCGCCCCGACGCAGGTGCGCTTCCTGGAGCAGCAGAACAAGCTGCTGGAGACCAAGTGGCAGTTCTACCAGAACCAGCGCTGCTGCGAGAGCAACCTGGAGCCCCTGTTCAACGGCTATATTGAGACGCTGAGGCGGGAGGCCGAGTGCGTGGAGGCCGACGGCGGGAGGCTGGCCTCCGAGCTCAACCACGTGCAGGAGGTGCTGGAGGGCTACAAGAAGAAGTGAGTGCGGCCTGGCAGGGGGGCACCAGGGAACGCAGGAAGGCCTCGCCCTCAACTTCTTGAAGCGGCTTAAGATTCCCGCCTGTCTATGAGCAGGGCTGCCTGGAACCCCCAAGGCTGTCGGGGGGCCAGAGCCCATGTTTCTTAGATTCTTTGGCCTCACTCTACCTTTTGGAGGCTCGGCGGGTCTTAGAGCTGCTTTCTTGGGGACTGAGGAGAGGAAACGCAGCGGAGTTCTACAGCTTTCTGTGGGCCTACCCGGCTCAGCTCACTTTATGCCGCTCGCTCTATGTTTTCACAGCCCAGGCCACTGGCTCTCTCTGCATCCAGAATGCACAGAGGAGCTTAGATTTGGGGAACAGGGCGTGCATTCCCTGACCTCATCCCAGAGGCAGCAGGACTGGGGTGGCATAAGCCAGGCCGGGACAAGGGAGGGCTGGCCCCAGGAATAATGCACAAGCTAGATCATGGAGAGGACAAGACAACAATTGCACGGACTCCATCTCTTTTGACCCCTGGGAGAGCTTGCCCAGAAGCTAGGAGGGTGTCCGAGCTCCGACCCCTTGGCTGCAGCCCTTCCCTTCCTCCCAACCCAGGTATGAAGAGGAGGTGGCTCTGAGAGCCACGGCAGAGAATGAGTTCGTGGTTCTAAAGAAGGTGAGGGGGCTTGGCCATGGGGCAGGAAGGGAGGGGGACCCTTGGGGGCAACCTCCAGTGGGGGGAGCATGGTTACCACACTGACCTCAAGGCCTCCCACTCATACATGCCCCCCTTCCCTCCACCGCCAGGACGTGGACTGCGCCTACCTGCGGAAATCCGACCTGGAGGCCAACGTGGAGGCGCTGGTGGAGGAATCTAACTTCCTGAAGCGCCTCTACGACGAGGTGAGGGGGCCCCTGCTGACCAGCCAGGGCAGGTAGACGGGAGGTGTGAGCCCCCGAGAAAGAGGGGAGAGCGTGTGCCGGGAGTCCACGCTCGCCCCTTGTGCATGATGAAGGCACAAGAGAGCACACACAGCTGTGATGGACACACATACGAACGTGCCCCGGGAGAGCCCGGCAGGCGTCGGACTGCGGAGTGTGTGTGGTTGGGCTCCTCCGCGTCCGTGAGTGCCTCTGTGCGCTGCAGTGTGTGCGCCCGTGTGCCGGCCTGGGGCGGGTCCGTCTGCACGTGGATATGAAAGCGTCTATTTGAGGGTGGGGGTCAGGGCGAGTCTCTGGTTAATTAGTGGACCAATCACCAGCCCGGTGTTCGAACCCCAGGTCCCCTGCTGGGTGACTTTGAGAAAACCTAGCACGGGCTTCGGTTTTCCCATTTGTTAAGTCAGGGGCAGTCAGTCCGCAGCTCCTCCTGGGGCCCTTCCAGCTTTCTTCTCTGATGATGAGCCTGCGTGGGAATGAAGGCGGCAGGGGAGCCCGCGGAGCAGGAGTCATGCCACACGCATGACCACTCCAGGGAGCGGACACCGCCCCCAAGGGTGGAGCCCACGGCCTAGACCAGGCGCCAGACCCAAATGTATTGGCTCTTGGCCCCCAGGAGATCCGCGTCCTCCACGCCCACATCTCAGACACCTCGGTCATCGTCAAGATGGACAACAGCCGGGACCTGAACATGGACTGCGTCGTGGCCGAGATCAAGGCCCAGTACGACGACATCGCCAGCCGCAGCCGGGCTGAGGCCGAGTCCTGGTACCGCAGCAAGGTTGGGGCCCAGCCTCCCCCTGCCAGAGCCCCAGAAGGAGGGATGCTGAAAGGGCTTTGGGTTTTGTGCAGGTGGGACGGACGAGGGAAGGGCCGGCAGCCCTCGGGTTGGGGTGGCAGTTGTGCAAGGTGTGGGGCTCAGCGGGATGACCCGTCCTGAGCCTCAGGAGCCCCTGTGAACCGTCCCCCCCCCCCCACCGCAGTGTGAGGAGATGAAGGCCACGGTGATCCGGCACGGGGAGACCCTGCGCCGCACCAAGGAGGAGATCAACGAGCTCAACCGCATGATCCAGAGGCTGACGGCCGAGATCGAGAACGCCAAGTGCCAGGTAGGGTACGAGGAGGGGCCTGCATGTCCAGCACGGGCAGACCACAGTACCAGGAGCGCAAAAGCCCGGCCCCAGTCGGGCTTCACAGCGTGCCCGTGAGGAAGCAGGGACCCAGCCGAATCACTCGGCACCCGCAGCGGGACGTAGCACGTCACACGCATCCGCATCACCCTCCTTGGCCACCCTGAGGCCACCATCAAGGAGACATGGTGAAAGGCCCCCTCTTCTCGCTCACTGGCCAGGTCTCGTTAAGCACCATCGTACATGGTTCACCTGGCTTCTCCCTGGACCTCTGGCCCCCTCTCCCTGATGCAGCTCCACGCGCTCAGGCGAGCCCGGCCGTGCCTTCTCTCTCTCATCCCTGATCCCCCATCTCCCTCCCCGCAGCGGGCCAAGCTGGAGGCCGCAGTGGCCGAGGCGGAGCAGCAGGGCGAGGCGGCCCTCACCGACGCCCGCTGCAAGCTGGCCGAGCTGGAGGCCGCCCTGCAGAAGGCCAAGCAGGACATGGCCTGCCTGCTCAAGGAGTACCAGGAGGTGATGAACTCCAAGCTGGGCCTGGACATCGAGATCGCCACGTACAGGCGGCTGCTGGAGGGCGAGGAGCACAGGTGGGGCTAAGGAGGGTCTGGTGGGATGGAGGAGGCCCTGGCCCCCGGGAGTGTGTTTCCCTGAGCCCAAGTGTGAGCTACATCTCTAACCACTGCTAGTACAGGTTAAGCTTCAATAATAGTCATAACTTACCAAATACTTATTATGTGTTTGGCCTGTGCCATGCGCTCAGCTCAGTCCTCACAATCCAATGAGGTAGTGACCATGTTTCACACCCAAAGGTGAGGGAGTAAGGCCCCACGTGCAGTGACGTTCTCGTGGCCTCAGTTACTAAGCGCAAGAGGTGCAGCCTGTTTCCAAGCCACGTGCCCCCCAAACCCATTTTCTCCCAGTAGCTCCCTACGGGAGGCCGCCGCGTGGCCGCCCCACGGGCTCGCAGGGCGTGAGGACAGTGCGCTCCCTGCACGCGAGCTCCTCGCTGGCGCTCCGGCCCTTTGCACACCCTCCTGCTGCTTTCTGGGCGCCTGACCACACTCCTCCGGGCGGCCCGGGGGACCTCAGATCGGCAGCAGCCGGCGGAGCTCAGCATCGTGCCAGCTCTGCTCGGAACCGGAAGGCCTTGTCTCTGTGGTCAGAGAACGGTCAGAGAGAGACGGGGGTCCTGTAACGCAGACGTTGGGGCGCCCTCCCTGACTCGGGGGGCGGGGGGGGCATCTGTTCACGGAAGGGCCCCCCTGTCCCTGAGCAACCACTTGGCTTGAGGATCCCCGCTCCGTGTGCAGCGCTAACGGAGTTTTCTTTCCCGCAGGCTGTGTGAGGGTGTGGGCTCCGTGAATGTCTGTAAGTACCTGCCCGATCACCTGCCCGCAGAAAAGCAGCTTTGCTGATGGGCAGAGCTGAACCTGGGATGCTTCCGGACGAGTGGGAGGGGTCTTTCCTCCTCTCAGGGCTCCTCACTGGGGAGCACCCAGGGGAGCACCTCCCCAGGTGGCGATGGGACCCGCAGGCCAGGGAAATGTCCCCTCTGGGTGGGGGTCCTCACCCCCTTCCTGTCCCAGTCCCAAGAAGGACTGAGATGCTGGGGGCACTGGGCCCTGAGCTCCTAACCACTAAATCCCCCTCCGCTAGGCGGGAGCTCCCTGGGGCCCATCACCAGGCTGGGGAGACGGGGCAGGCCACTCACCCCCAGTGTCCCCTCTCTTCCCCCGCAGGCGTCAGCAGCTCCCGCGGCGGAGTGGCCTGCGGGGGCCTCACGTACAGCAGCACCCCGGGGCGCCAGATTGCGTCGGGGCCCGCGGCCACGGGGGGCAGCATCACGGTGATGGCGCCCGACTCCTGCGCCCCCTGCCAGCCCCGCCAGGCCAGCTTCACCTGCAGCAGCAGCCGGTCCGTCCGCTTTGCCTAGAGCCCCCGGCCGCCCGCGGCCCCGGCCCCGGAGCGCGGAATAGCGTGTGAATGGAAATCGTGTGCTTGCTTCCGGAATCTTCCACATGTTCCTAGAGAGGGAAAGACCCTCGGCCGTGCTCCCGCACCTTCTCCTTCTAGGGAGTTGTTTCCTGGTTCTCCTCTGGGCTTCAGTTAGAGAGGCATTCCCAGTTTGTCCAACCTAACTCCAGTTTGACTCCAAAAGACCCGTGGCCGGTTTGCATCATTCTCCAAGCTCTCTGGGACACTACCAGTCACCCAGGGTGGCTGGACGTCCAGGAGCTTGGCCTTCCCCCGAGACAGGGCATGAGCCTAGTGCCTGCCGGGGCCTGGCATTCGCATAGGCTGAGAGGCTGAGAGCAAGTCCTCCCTCCCAGCAGCTCCTCCCCTGGCTGGCACGTGCAGGAAGCACTGGCCCTGGGTCTCTGTTTGTCTCTCTGACCGATGCCTCCTTTGGGTTAACCTGTCCCAGCCCAACTCCTCATGTGGCCTCCCAGTTGAGGGCCCATCATGGGGGGTGAGGGAATCCTTTTGACTTGGGACGGGTCTTGCTCTTCATTGTACCTTTATACATTTCAAAGAAAACTCCAAGGTTGCTCCAGATCTCCCCCTTCCCCTGCGGGTGCAGGAGGGGTGTGTCCAATGCAGAGCCGGTGGGATGGAGAAGGTTAGGCCACTTCTGAGTCTCCCTCTTGTTACGACTGTCTGTGGGTGCCTTGCCTTCTGGGTTGTCTCAGTCTCTGTTCCAATAAATGCTGCTTCGATGCAAGGATGCGTGGTCTTGTGGATGACAGTGTGGCCGCCCTCTCCAACACAGATGCGCGGCCCCTCCCCAGCTCGGCAACCCTTTCCAGCCCCAGGTCGTGTTTCCCGAACCCTCCAGTGATTGTGCCTCTTCTCATCCACTGATCCATAGCCTGATTCCAGCTCAGCCCTGCCCAGTCCAGTCGGGCCTGGACCTCAGCTCCAGCTTCCCCCAGGATCTTTTGCCCCAAGCCCCCCCCCCACCCCGCCCCAGGCAGCCAGAACCCACCGCAGATCTATGGCTCTCACCCCCTACTGGTTCAGATCAGTTCCCAGGTGTGCGCGCCCTGCTGATGCCAAGCACCCACTCCCTCCATCTCTTTTGCCACCTGCTCCTCAAACCCCTGCCAAGGGCTCCCTCCCCAGCGCTGCTCTTCCCAGATTCAGGCTCCACCCCATGGAGCCAATCCCACCCTCTAAGCCACCCACGACCATCCCACACAGACACACAGACATCCCAAGGCTCTCCCCCCGTTGGCTACCCTGCTCTCTCCGCTCTCCCTCCCTTCCCTCCCTCCCATGTGCACAATCCCCCCACCCCTACCCCACACGGTCTCCAACCCTCAGGATCTCTGGTTCTGACTTTGTGGCTCAGCGCCGGGGATGTCACCGGGCGTCCGGAGCCTGGATCAAGCTGGAAGTTCCTTGAGGAAGTTCCAGGAGGTATCTGCTTCTGGCTCTGACTCCCCCCGCCTCCCAGGATGGGGCTCCAGGACTCATCAGGTCTGGGATGGTTGGATGGCCTCAGGCAGCTGGCAGAGCACGAGAAGACATCAGCCCTGTTGGACTCCCCTCCATTGCTCCATTTGGAGAACAGACGGGCTGTCCCCATTCTGGGTGGATGTCCACCTGCCAGCCCGCTGGGCAGCCTTTCCCTGGGAGGAGAAGTTACGACTCTGCGTTCTGATGATTCCTCGCTTCAGCCCCCAAAGGGCAGCAGCTCCTTTGAGGGGGCTGCTGGGCTCTTCTGAGAGCTCTGGTGCTGCTGTTTGAGGTTTGCCGGCTGCCACTGGGCAGGCCTGTTCTAAGCTCCCCGCTGGCCTCTCTCCTTTTGCCCGCCTCTCTGGTCCTCAAGGGCATGGTCCTCTGGTCCTCACTCACTCATCCACAGGGAAGGTTATAAGTCAGGGGCTGAAAATCAAAATCTGAGCATGAACCCTGAGGTGTCTCAGTGAGACGTCGGGCAGGAAGTGGCCTTCAAGCTTTTTGCATCAGCCTGGGGGTCGGTGAGCTGAGCCTTCCCCAGCCCTGCTACCTCCTGCGGGTCTGGGCTGCTGGGGTGAGTCTGTGCTGGGGGAACGCACTTGGATGTTCCCATGGATCTGGGCCAAGCATTCCTAGGATGCCAACTCTGGTACCCCCGAAATAGGACAGTGTGCATTAAAAAGTCAAAAGGCCACAAACCGGGAGATAATAATAAGCTTTTTAATGAGTTTTCATGCTTTGTGTGCAAAGACCAGTCAACCTACTCAGCCGGCAGAGGTGCCATTGCCTTATAAGGAAGAAGCCTGCCCTCCCCAGCCCTCCTTCCGGCCAACAGCAAAAATGCGGAGGAAGCTTTTCCAGTTCAAAGGCTTCTGGGGCTCCCAAGGCCCTCTCCTGATATACACAAAGCAAATGATTAATCCAAGGGCAACTAAGGATTAAAGTCTTATTAGAAAAAAAATTTAAGGAGAAGTGACGTGGTCTGAAATCAAGAGATCAGGTAAATTCTAGAGCAAAGTGGCCCAAACAATAAAGTTGGCCCATGTGGGTGAACCCCGAGTGCTTTGCTGGGCTCCCTTTCCCTTGAAACTCCACAAACCCAATAAGACCTTCTTCAGAGAAAATCAGACTTGCTGCTTGTGTTCTAGCCTTATTCAAATATTCAATGTTCCCCAAAATACAAGGATCTCCAAGGGATGAGGGAAGTATGGCTCATAGTCCTTTCAAAACAATCAAGTCAGCTTAGGCCTTGGTATTTCTCTTTCCTCTCTAAGGCCACCAGCTCCCTCCACCAAGTCTCAGGTACCCTCCCCTTGGACCATCCTCACAGACACCCACCCCCTGGTCGGCTCCTTCAACCAGCCCAGCGTCTCCAACTTCCCTGCTTCAATCTTTGGGATCCCGGGAAACACAGACTGGTGCCATCGGTCACTCGAACCAAGCATAGTGAGAAATGGAAATTAACCACACGGTCAAGGAAATGACAAAGCATATGGCTCCTTGGAATGGACGTGACCCTGGAAATGGTTATGCGGGAATCACCCCCTGTCCACATACGCAAGCCACCGCTGCTCTCTGGGAACGGGGATATTAAGAAGAGACTGTATGGAGTGGCTTGTTCATTGAAAATCAGAGCAGTGAGGACACACGAGCTTGGTTCTGCTTTTGCTTTGGGCGGGGGGGACTTGCGCTGGGGAATGGCTGAGTTCCGAACTGCCTCACACCACTCTCCTGCCCCATCTGTGACCCTTACCAGACCCCCTGTGTGCCCCTTGGAAATCCCTGCCCACTTCCGCTTTGCTTAAAAATGGAGAGTTCTCCAAAGCGCCCACTCCTATTCTCTTGGTGCTATAGGGCAGAGATGGATAGCCAGGGAATGAGTAGGGTGGAGGCAGCCCTCAGAAGATGAGCTTTTGCTTTTGTTTTTGCTTTTGTTTTTGTTTTTGTTTTTGTTTTTGTTTTTGGAGAGAGAGAGAGAAAGAGCAAATGGTGGGGGCAGAGGGAGAGGGAAAGAGAGAATCCCAGGCAGGCTCCACGCTCAGCACAGAACCCAACACAGGGCTCAATCTCATGACGCCGAGATCATGACCTGAGCCAAAATCAAAAGTGAGATGCTTACCCAACTAAGACACCCAGGTGCCCCGAGAATGAGCTTTTGCATTAAAAATAAGGAAAACATCAGAGACACAAAAACGTGTATATACACCCTCCCACCCCCATGAGAGAGGAAAGGCAGAGGGCCCCCTCCCCATTCCATCCCCTGTTCTGTCCCAGGGCAGCAGGGGCCCCATGAGACTCCCCTTCGTCCTCAGAGCAGATCCGGTGGCCCTTTGAAGCTGTTTTTGCCTCCACCCAAACTTGGTGGGATCTAGACCATGGTGTGCCCAGCATGCAGCCCCTATGGGACCCTCTAAGGCCAGGAGGCAGAGACTAGGAGAGTAATATTCTAAGAAAGATCTTGGGACTGCTGGGTGGCTCAGCGGTTGAGCGTCTGCCTCTGGCTCAGGGCGTGATCCTGGAGTCCTGGGATCGAGTCCCACGTCAGGGTCTCTGTATGATGCCTGCTTCTCCCTCTGCCTGTGTCTCTGCCTCTCTCTCTCTCTGTCTCTCATGAATAAATAAATAAAATCTTTAAAAAAAAAAGAAAGAAAGAAAGAAAGATCTTGGTCCTCCCAGGGCCCCAGGGAACAATGTGCCCCCTGAAGACACATTCTGAAAGCCTCAGAAGGACTGCATTGCCCAGACAACTGTCCATCGCTTTTTCTATGTCTTGAGATCAAGTATGTATTCTTATGGCAAGATATTCTCTACCCAGTCGGGCTGGTTTTGAATCTTTCTTCTTAAATCCCAAATAAAATAAAATGGAAGAAGCGGAGCAGCTCTTCCTATAACTCAAATGAAACAAACCTATCGGGATCCCTGGGTGGCGCAGCGGTTTGGCGCCTGCCTTTGGCCCAGGGCGCCATCCTGGAGACCCGGGATTGAATCCCACGTTGGGCTCCCGGTGCATGGAGCCTGCTTCTCCCTCTGCCTATGTCTCTGCCTCTCTCTCTCTCTCTCTCTCTCTCTGTGATTATCATAAGTAAATAAAAATTAAAAAAAAAAAAGAAACAAACCTATCCATCAGAAAGCTCTCTCTGCACCTCAACAGGAGGACACCCCTCGGGGCTCCAAACAGACTTCCCCAAGTGGGACTTCTCGTCTGTTCAGGAACGTCCAGGCCGCCAGGGAAAATGTCCTCCCACCAGAAGTCTGGGTTTTACTTCTGGGTTCCCACATAACTGGCCTGTACTACCCGCCCCATAAGAAGATCTGTCCAAGATTCTTGGAGAGCAGAGACCGTGGGAGCTGTTTCTCCGAGAGTTCCAGGAAGTTCCTTTGTGCCATCTTGCGTGTTTTACTCCCGAAGTGTCTGACCAGCAAGCGGCCTCCTCCAGGAGCATTCTGACGAGCCAGGATGTCCCATCCCAAGGAACAGGTGGCCTCAGACAGAGGCTGGACTAGCTGCGTGATGTCAGAGAAGTCACTTAACCTCTTCGGGTCTGGACTTCCTAATCTATAAAATGAAGGTAAAATGCTGCTGCTGCTGCTGCTGCTGCTCTGAGCCATGAATGAAATTCAGATATCATGTGCCAGACGCTTAGCAGGTGCTTGTGGATACAGGCTCCGGTGTCCTCCCCTCTTCCACCTTCACCTCCACCCCACCCAGGTGTGGGACACCCGGATTGGCTCGGGCAAAGTCAAAGGAGAAATGCGAGGAGGAGAACCTGATCCTGTGAGAGTCACAGAGGAAGTCAGCTCCACCGTCAGAATTACCTGACCCTCCCACTACCCCCTGCCCACAGAATCCAACGGTTCTCGGCTTTAGTTCTTTTGGAATCACTTGGGAGCATGTTGAGGTTCAGATTCCTGGGACGCCCAGGTGGCTCAGCGGTTGAGCACCTGCTTTTGGCCCAGGGCATGACCCCAGGGTCCCGGGATCGAGTCCCGTGTCGGGCTCCCTGCAGGGAGCCTGCTTCTCCCTCTGCCTGGGTCTCTGCCTCTGTGTGTGTGTGTCTCAGGAGTAAATAAATCTCCAAAATAAAATTCAGATTCCCGGGTTCATCCCTGGAACTTCTGATTCAGTGGTTCTGGATGGAGCCCAGCATCTGCCTATATAAGAAGCCCCCTCCACCCGCCACCCCCGGGGACCCTGATGTAGGTGGTGTCCGTGGACCACACCTGGCAGGAGCGCTGAGATGGTCAGGGCTCTGGGGAGGAGGAGGATAGGGCTGGGAAAACCTCAAAGGAAGCAGGCATTAATTCATTTACTAGGAGAAAACGTTTTACCATCAGTATTTAATCACACACATGCAAAGAGAGAAGAAGCCACAACAGGAATTGCATCCCCCCCCCCCACCAAAAAAAAAAAATCCAAAGCACCAACCATAAATAGCTCAGCCGTTAGCTTCAGTCAAGCCTTTCCACCCTGACGTGTGCATAGCTGGGGGACACTCTTGGGGACACACAATGTCTCAGATCAGTGAGGGGCTTCCCGGACCCCCAGCCCACTTTCCCCGCAGCCCCCTCAGCGCCCAGGTGACATGCACCCACCCACAGCCGTTCCCCTACCCTGCCCCCTTCGCAGAGGGCCTGGCACACGGTCAGTACCTCGTAAATGCCTGCCAAGTCGAAGTTGGTTGGGAAAGAAAGGGGCCGAGCAGCTTATCTCAGAAAGCTGGGCCACTGGGAAGGGAGACGGGTGCAGGTGGCAGTAATGCCAGCCCCAGGGTTCGCACTTGAAGGTGAGTCATAACTGCTGCAGGGAGGAAACTGGAGCGTTCATCTGGGTTCCCAGCCAGGGGAAAGTGCCGCACGGACACTGAGGTCTGAGAGAGCGATGACCTCCCCCTGCACCCACCCCCGCCCGCCCGCTACGCAAAGCGCACCGATCGGGCACTGGAGCAGGCCCCCGCTACGGAGGGGGCACACAGGATGCCGCTGCTGGTGGCCACGCCCCCCAGGCCACGAGGGACAGTGGCACTGAGGTCCCCGCAGACCACGCCGCCCTGGGAACGGCTCACACCTGTGGAGGGAGACGCCGCGTCAGAATTCTCTTCCATCCTTGACATGACATGACCCAGACTTTTTTGGAACCAATGATTTACTCTCTTCCCATGCAGGATTGGGGGGGGGGGGGGGGGCAGCAACATGAATCTTTACAACAGACATTCATCCGAACCCATTGCCGTCAACACCTAACTCTCCTTGGACCAGAGACTAATGTCGAGATGTATTTATACAACCTTTGACCAAAGACTGGATGGTCAAAGTGGAGGAAAAATCGAGAAATACGACTGCTGCAAAGATGAGAAGAACAGATAGACACCGGGCCTGGGGCCTGCGTGTACATTGGATTATTAAAGATTCAACCGTTGCCCGCCATGGCCCCCCAGGTGATCAGAATAAACATCTGGTGTCTCTCATTAAAACATTGTGCCACTTGAGGAGTATTCCACGTGTGACTGAAAGACTCGGGCTATTTTTGCAGAACCAATTAGGGGGACAGAACCTGCCACGATCACTAGCTTGGGGTCCAGGTGGATCTGCGTAGGGGGCAAATATTTTAGACCCTCCTTTTGTCCAGATCCCGGAGACCTCAGCCCACTTCTCCCCCACCCAGTGCCCCACAGACAGAGGTTCTGTCACCAATCAGCTGTAACCCAACATTAAGACCCAAAAGGATGATGCCCATGACGGACACCCGACTTACAGATATTGACGGAGCCCACGCCTTCACACAAGCTGCAGGGGAGAGAGAGAGTGAACATTTAGGACCGTGTTCCTCTGCTTCCGCTCCATCGGGCCTGTTGGGCCCCATCCGGAGAGAGGGAAGCAGAGCTGAGGGGCTGGGGGCCTGTTGCCCACTCTCTGCAGAGAGCATCGGTGTTGCCCCTGCTCCCAGGGATCCCAAAAGGACAGGGGAGTGTTAGGTTGCAGGACCCCAAAGGCCACTTTATGCCTTGTTTGCTTCTCGGCCATGGAAGGCTGGTGTACTGAAAGGGGGGCGTGGGTTACCGTGGGGGTTACCCTCCTTGCCCCCTGGCTGGACATTCCAGCACAGCCAAACAGGTGATGAGAGGGAGCAGCCGCTGCCCGCGGGACGCCTCTGGGTAGGGAAAGGCTTGCCTCTCATTCTAGTCAACCGGGCTTTACCCCGTGAGCTCACACGCTCTCCCGGAGAGGCACCCGATTTGATAAACCCAGAGGGAGAAGCAGGAGGGTATAGTGGTTAAGAGCCTGGACTCTGGAGCCAGGCCTCCTGGGAGCAAAGCTGGCTGAGCCACTTACTAGCTGGGTGACCTCGGTCTCCTCATTTCTGCAACGGGGGTGATGATACCCAACCTTCCAGGATTGTTGCAAGCGCTACATTGCAAAGTGCGTGCAAGCGGAGCCTGGCCCACAGGAAACCCACCGCGTTTGCTGTGGACGTGGTAACCATCTCGTGAAGGATGGGACACGTATACCCCTGCGGTGGGCTCCTCCCGCACACCCACCCGCACTTTTGGTTCTACGTGGCCCTCTTTGGTAACGTTGGCTTCCAGCCCTTCGCTCCAGGAAAGCTCTAGTCTGATTCCTTCTGCCCGACACAGAGCACTTGCACACGCTACAGCTTTTCCGCGAGGATCTATGCTTCGGGCTCACTCTCCTGTCACGTGAATCTGACCCTACCACAGCCTTAGAACTACGCCTTTCCAGAAGATTCTAGTCATGGTGCCCGTGGGGCCACAGTGCCAGCAGCAGCTAGCTGCTACGAGTTGAGGGATTACGGCCACTTTTCTTATTTTCTGCCACGAGAGTTCCTTGTGTCACCCAATTAAACTTGTAAATGCCACGAAGAGAAAGTCTGTTAAAAGGTCAATGGCCACCATATGCAAAACACCATACACTAAACCATCCTTTAAAATCCCATTGATTAGGGATCCCTGGGTGGCGCAGCGGTTTGGCGCCTGCCTTTGGCTCAGGGCACGATCTTGGAGGCTCCGGATCGAATCCCACGTCAGGCTCCCGGTGCATGGAGCCTGCTTCTCCCTCTGCCTGTGTCTCTGCCTCTCTCTCTCTCTCTGTGACTATCATAAATAAATAAAAATTTAAAAAAAAAATCCCATTGATTAAAAAAAAATCCCATTGATTATATGATTGAGGTATTAATACACGAATGATGATGATTATTGCAACGACAGTAAGCTTCACGGTGCAAATGCCTAATGCTTCACTGAAGGCAGGTGAGTGGATTGGGGGCTTACGGGTACAAAGGAGGAGGTAGTTCTGGCGGCCTGAGGACGTGGACAGGAGAGTTTACCTGCTTTGGTCAAGCGTGGCCCAAATCCAGCGGCACGGCTAGCTGCCTTGGGCGCCACACACGTCAGATTTCTAAAGCTAACCTGGTTAGTAAGGAGCCTGTCCATGGCACCGCCCGGCCTGGCCACCCCGGATAGAGAGTCTTATTCTGATCATAACCTGCTCCTACTTATGCTCTACTATGCACAGTAACTCATTTAATCCGTGCAACAGCCTACAGTGGCAGGTTTTATGATGATCTGTTTTACAGGTGAGGAGGCGGAGGCGCAGGGGCTCAGAGCTGGAAAGTGGCAGAGCTGGGATTTGAGGCCGGGCGGTTTGGCTCGCAGCCTGGGATCTTAACCTTTACGTTCCACCCCCAGTCTAGCCTGCTCCCCTGTGACGGGACCCAGCTAGGAGGCAGTAATGATGTACGCACCTCTGGGCTAAGGGCCCATCACTGCCCCAGGTGTAAATCCGCATCGCTCCTTCCCTTGCTGACTTCACAGGCCCCGATTCTTGCTCAAACTGTCGGCAAAGCCTGATGTGCCCTTTCCTTTCCCACCCACTCAGCTCTCCTCCTCTGAGAAGCTTCCAACAGCCTCCCTGGGACACTAACCCCCGTCACCTGGAGGCCAGATTTATGCCCAGCTCTGTCTTTCCCTGCCAAGCAAGGATGCTGTGCTGCTCGTTTCCATTTGCTGGTCCTGAACACGGGACTCTAGGGTTCCCTGTCTCTGCATCCCAAACCAAATGGCCTTTCATAAAGCTTCTGGACGATTCCAGCCTTTGCAACCCACTGAGATGTGACTGCAGAAACATCCTTTCCGCCAACAGGGCAAAGCAGCTGTGTTGGAATGAGCTTTAGGCACAGCCAGAGGGGCAGTGGAGGAGGGGAAAGATCACTGGAACGCTAACCAGGAGACAGGTGTCATGTAAGCATAGCCACGACCTAGCTGTGACCTTGAACAAGTTCCTCAAGGCCTCAGTTTCCCCATCTGTAAATGGGGAAATGGTTGGATTCCCGTGATTTCTGGAGTCTTTCTGGGGTCCTTCCCGGTGTGAGTGCTCTCTGCCTGGAGAATTAGAGTCCAGCAAGGCGCTCTTCAAGCCCTAAGTGGGGATGAGAAGAGACCCTGAGTCCCGGCCCTTGCTCACCGGCTCTCCTCGCCCTCCAGCAGCTTTCGGTAGGTGGCGATCTCCACGTCCAGGCCCAGCTTGGAGTTCATCACCTCCTGGTACTCCTTGAGCAGGCAGGCCATGTCCTGCTTGGCCTTCTGCAGGGCCGCCTCCAGCCCCGCCAGCTTGCACTTGGCGTCCCGGAGGGCTGCCTCGCCCTGCTGCTCCGCCTCCGCCACGGCGCCCTCCAGCTTGCAGCGCTGGGGAAGGAGAGGAGGGAAGGAGCTTGAGTGGGTGCAGGCTGTGGGAACACTGGTACCCCCATGGCCTTGGTCAACCTATTGCACCTCCATCCAAAATGGTCAGCTTGCAAATTAAGTAGGTAGGAAAACAATGACCTTTTGGAGCTTTCTTCCTCCATTTTTGCACGACGGTGGTTGTAAAACTCAGGTCTCCGGTGAGCCGTTAGAGGGAGGAAATATTAGCACTGGAACAGGGCTAATAACAAGTAATGATATTATCTTATGTTTGTTTACTGTTGTGAGTTTACAAGGCACTTTCCCAGATGTTACCTTACCCACCGCCAGTTACTCTGCGAGCTTGTCGGAACAGGCATGGCTATTCCCCTTATGCAGATGGAGAAATTGAGACTCAGAGAGGCTGTGACTTGCCCTACGCTAGCTACCCTGAGTCATTAGTGCCACCCCCAGGTTTTCATAGGCCCCTGTCTGGGGTCCCATTCTCTGACCCACTGAGATCAGCGTACTGAAAGAAGTCCCCACACAAACACCCAACACACGAACTACAGCTCCTCCCTTCTGCCCCCACTTAAAGCAAAAGGAACCCAAAGAGACATTTCTCTCAAGAAGACATATAAACGGACCACAGGTACATGGGAAGATTGCTCAACGTCACTCATCTTCAAGGAAATGCTAATCATAGCCACAATGAGAATCACCTCACCCCTGCCTGGTTGGCTATTATCAAAGAAACAAGGTAAGCGTTGGCGAGGATATGGAGAAACTGAACCCCTTGCAAACTGTTGCTGGGAATGCAAAATGGTGCAGCCGCTTTGGAAAACCGTGTGGAGGGTCCTCAAAGAGTCAAAAATAGAACTACCCCATTGGGATCCAGCAATTCCACTTCTCGGCATTTATCCCAAAGAAGTAAAATCAGGATCTCGAAGAGATATTAGCGCTCCCATGTTCATTGCAGCACGATTCACCACAGCCAACACATGGGAGCAACCCGAAGTGTCTATCTACAGATGAACACACAAAGAAAACATGGTATAGACGTACAATGAAGGGGCGCCTGGCTGGCTCAGTGGTTGAGCGTCTGCCTTTGGCTCAGGCCATGATCCCAGGGTCCTGAGATCGAGTCCCTGATCGGGCTCCCTGCATGGAGCCTGCTCCTCCCTCTGCCTGTGTCTCTGCCTCTGTGTGTGTGTGTGTGTGTGTGTGTGTGTGTGTGTTTCTCATGAATAATAAATAAAATCTTTAAAAAAAAAAAAAAAGAATGCAAGAGGATATCTCGAGGACCTCAAACCTTCACAAGTGTAAACCACTAAGGGAAGAACTGATGGATTTGGCCACATCCGGGCTAAAGATTTCTGTTCAATAAAGGACACCAGAGCAAAGCAAACAGACAAGTGACAGCCTGAGAGGAGATGAACTGCAACACGTAGAACTGACAAAGGGTTGTGATCTAGACAGAATGGACAAGGAACTGCTGTAAATCATCAAGAAGAAAGATAGGAATCACAACAGAAAAATGGGCAGATGATAGGAATAGGCAGTTCTTAGAATGGGAAATGCAAATGTGTAAGTAAGCATATGAGGAGACATTTGACATCACTAGTTAACCAGAGAAATGTTTTAAAAACAATTCATTACACCTCTTAGATCCTCAGGGATTGGAGCAGAAGCCCCCACCTGCCTGTGGAGGGAGTGTGTGCCGACACAGAGCTCTGAGGGTTCTTAGGGGAAGTAATTCAGTGAATATCCTGCAATTCAACATTTCCATTTCCTGCTTTATGCCTTTAAACCATCTCTTATGGGGATGCCTGCCTGGGGGCATAATAACCCTTCAGTGGTTTGGTGCCTGCCTTCAGCCCAGGGCCTGATCCTGGGGTCCCGGGATCGAGTCCCACATCGGGCTCCCTGCATGGAGCCTGCTTCTCCCTCTGCCTGTGTCTGGGCCTCTCTCTGTGTGTGTCTCTATGAATAAATAAAGAAAATCTTTTAAAAAATAAAAAATAAAATAAAACATCTCTCATGGAGATGTACATGGAAACAGGTATACATGTATAAAAATATATTTAAAAAGTTCATGATACAACTGGTTGCCATACCAAAGACTTGGAGGTGAATGGAGCAGCCATCCATGGGGGAATGGACAGGAAACTCCGGTTTAGGAATATTCAGCATTCAATACCACAGAAAAGATGAAACAGATCATTTATGGCAATAGTCGTGGACTTCAAAGACTTTAAACTGGCTATGGGAAGAATCAGATGAGATTTATGGTGTAATGTCATTATGCAAATCTAAAACACTAAGAAGTTTATATAAATTTATTTTAGGGCATGCATATGTATGTATATAAATATATGTGTGACAGAGGGACATCTATTAGCTGCATGCAAATGAGCCTGGGGACGGAGGGGAACGGAATGAAGATGAAGGAGAGACCACGTTCTCCTGCAGAGGTGTGCAGACGGTGGTGGTGAGCGCTTTGAACAGTGGCGTGAGATCAGTTCAGATCTGTGCACCTCACGTCCATCCAGAGGGTCGGGGAGAGAGAGTGGGACACAACCTGCACTAGACCACGTTGCCTGAGGCATGTTTAAAGGAGAGAAACAGATGCAGGATAAGAAGGGAAGTAAGAGGGATCCCTGGGTGGCGCAGCGGTTTGGCGCCTGCCTTTGGCCCAGGGCGCGATCCTGGAGACCCGGGATCGAATCCGACGTCGGGCTCCCGGTGCTTGGAGCCTGCTTCTCCCTCTGCCTATGTCTCTGCCTCTCTCTCTCTCTCTGTGTGTGTGAGTATCATAAATAAATAAAAATTAAAAAAAAAAAAGAAGGGAAATAAGAACAGAATTCAGAGAAGGCAGGCACATCAATCCTCCCCCTGAAATGTTCTGTGCAAACAGCGTTTGCACGTCCTTCCCATGCAGGTGGTTAAAACAGAAGCCTCTCCAAAGGTCACAGCAGCCCCTCCAGGTAGGAGGAAAGCAGGGAGCAGAGCAGAAGCAGCAGGGACACGGAGCGGGCGAGCTCTCGGCACCCCCTGACCTGCTGCTTGGCGTTCTCCACCTCCGCTGTCAGCCTCTGGATCAGGCGGTTCAGCTCGTGCAGTTCCTCCTTGGTTCTGCGGAGGTGCTCACCCTGCTGGCTCACTGTGGCTTTCATCTCCTCGCACTGCGGGTTGGGAGACCAAGGTTGAGAAACAGCCAGTGGTTGAGACACTGCTGGAGGGGTGCTAGGCTGTCACTACGGGGACCCAGCCCGCTGTTCCCGCCTCCGCCCCCCGCTCTGCTTGGGCCTCTGCTGTAGCCCCATGAGTGCATGGCTGTGCTTCCCAGGGAAGCTCCGGGTTCTGGCTATCCTCCCTGCCTGACGGGCAGCCGGCCCTCCAGTTCACCTTGGTTTGGTACCAGGACTCAGCCTCGGCCCGGCTGCGGCTGGCGACGTCGTCATACTGAGCCTTGATCTCGGCCACGACCGAGTCCATGTTGAGCTCCCGGCTGTTGTCCATTTTGACCACCACCGAGGTGTCAGAGATTTGCGAGTGAAGAAGGTAGATCTCCTGTAGGAGACAGCAACCAGTGCCCTCAGCCCCAAATCCCCCTCTGATTCCCATCACTGTAGGTTAAAAACCTATCTGAAGCTTCAGGAAATAAATAAGACAATTTCAGAGGGGAATTTTATGAGAAAAGGGATGAAATTTGGACCATGGCCTCAAGGCAAACAGGTGGAATTCCATTAAAGCCTGGATCAACAGAGGCAGATTTCTAGGGATAGAGACAGAGGGGATCCCAACTATCCCAATCAGCTGTAGCTATCCATATAAATCTGATCAACCAGATAATGGACAGATCGAGATTTCTGGGTTTTCTAATTAAGTTTTCACATCACCCGAATTAATAAGCTATTATTATCTCTACCTATACCTATATTGTCAAATCTCCACTTCGTGTTGCATTGTGTAGCCAGGCAATGAATCATCATCTTTCAAATCATTTTAAAGGAAGGGCATCACCCTCTTCCATCTTGCAAAGAGGCCTGAGCAAGAGAAAAATCTCCTCTGGTCACAGAAGGAGAGGGTGTTTAGGCCCTAGAAGAGTTAGGGATGGACAACGCTCTCTAGAGCCAAGGGGCCAAGACAAGCCACAACCCAAGAAGCCGTCCACCTTCCCCTCCCTCACTTTCTCTTCTGGAGCTGGGGAGAAACTCACCTCCTCGTAGAGGGCCTGCAGGAAGGCCGTCTCCTCCCTCAGCACCTCCACATTGGCCTCCAGGTCAGCCTTGCGCAGGTAGGCAGAGTCTATGTCCTGGTGGACACACATGGGAAAGGATGGAACACGGGGTCACCCGGTGCCCCTGGACCTCTGCTCTCTCTAGGGGACCCTGAGACCATGTTCTGGCCCACTGTTCTCCTACCACAGAAACATCCGTGGGATCACCGAGGAATAGGGAGTGGAGAGAAGTGTGACCCCTACAGACTTTTTTCTGATTCCTGCAGAATCGGAGATCTTTCCGAAGCAGGTAGCCTAATATCACAGGCCAAAATGTCAGACTGCTACCACGAAGCCAGCCTGGCCCATGGAGCATGACCGTGTGGTGGCCACTGAGCCACGAGTGCGCCGCCCCAGCAAGTTGTCCTTGGCACCCAGGTCAGGTGCCACCCAAGTAGCTGGCTCTCCGCGTGCTGCTGTCTGCTTTCTGTAGACTCCCCGATGCGCCACCATGGTCACTTTTAAATCGATTTCACTCTCGTAGGGACACTGCCAACCGCCTGGCCTCCATTTGTCAGGGGACTCGAGTGCCGGGCCTCCATGACTGGACTGGTACAATCATGGCGAGTCTCAGAGGCCCAGCATCCAAGATTTCATTCCTCCCCACGTGGAAAGAGTCACTCACCTTCTTCAGCACCACAAACTCGTTCTCGGCGGTGGTCCTGAGGGCCACCTCCTCTTCATACCTGAGGACAGAGAGCACAGGTGGAGAGGCCCCTGGGGAGGAGGGCTGTGGGCCGGCCAGGAGCCCTAGGTATTCAAGACTTGTTGTGTGCCTTGGGAGAAGAGACTTGGCCTCTCTGGACTTCTATTTTTCAGTCACAAAGAAGCCACCAAAAGGACACTGGACATGGAGCTCAAGGCCCTGGTTTCGGGTCCAACCTTGGACTGAAATTGCTGCAAAACTCGGGCAAGTCATTTAGTCTCTCTGCATCTTGGGCTAAATTGGCTGGTGTGCAGGAAGTTTCTCTGGACATATTCGTGGGATGAGTGGAAGACAGATACTCCAAGGGGGTCTTTCAACCCGAAAACTGTACAAGACATAAAGCTCCACGAAGCCATCCCCGTGATGTTCTCTTCCCTCCCCCCCACATCAAGGACTTGAAATCCTGGAAGCTCCCCACTGTGCCCAGCCTGCTGGAGGGGCACTTCCACAGCCCTGCTCCACCACCCGGCACATTGGCTTGCTCCTGCCCAGGCCATTCCTGCCGCAGCCCTGCCCGGCCGACGGGGAGGAGCAGAGTTCCCACCACTCGCTTTCCATAGCTTTTTAATGACAGAGTAATCTGGGCTGCTATAAATTCTGCGCCGTGTAATTACCAGCCCTCACACGTCCTGGGCTGGGAGACGGACCTTGCCACCTCCAAACAGAATTGCGTCTGCGTTTGCATCCCCCCGAGGAAAGTTGTAAGCTCATCGCCGGGCCCATCTGGATGGTAAAACCTGATCTCCCAAGATCAGAATTCCAGTTACTTCCAGTTAGTATGACCAGGACCGACTATGGGAGAATCACCCTTCTCTCTGTCCATATCTAGCAGGTAAGGAGGAGCAAATTAGGGGTGACCCGGTGAGTTTAAACTAGGTGATGGCCAAGCCAAACAGTCAGGTTAAAATGAAAGATTTACATGGGCCTTTGAATCGATGAGCCTTGCAGAACCAGAGCCTGGCGATTTATCTACAGAGCAGAAGAAAGATTAGAGAATTATCCAAGCTCATCAGATACCTTGAATGGCATGGGCCAGATCACCTTCCAGATATCTCCCCAGGGACCTTTCCTCTGTGCCCATCCTAGCACGGACAGCCCCCAAGTTTGCTCCTCCAGCCCAGTGATCTCGGTCCTCCCAGATTGTCGTTCCTCCCTCTCGGTCTCTGGGCCGCTCCGTGCCCTCCCAGACTGGGAGTAGCTCTTCTCCCCAGGTGTCTCCTCATTCCCCAGGATGGGGCCCCAAAAGCTGAGTGCCAAGACCAGATGGAGCAGGCTGATGAAACGGAATATCTGAGTGCTAGCCGGCAATGACCCTGCCCTGCCGCCATCTCCACCTCCGGGAGAGTCGGGTGGACCCAGCCAAGAGCTGCCCCATACCCGTAACTACCCCAGCCAGGCCGCACTCACTTCTTCCTGTAGCCCTCCAGCACCTCCTGCACGTGGTTGAGCTCGGAGGCCAGCCTCCCGCCGTCGGCCTCCACGCACTCGGCCTCCCGCCTCAGGGTCTCGAGGTAGCCCTGGAACAGGGGCTCCAGGTTGCTCTCGCAGCACTTGCGGTTCTGGTAGAACTGCCACTTGGTCTCCAGCAGCTTGTTCTGCTGCTCCAGGAAGCGCACCTGCCACCCGGGGTGGAGGAAAAAGACTCAGGGGGAGCCCAGAGAGGTACCCAGGATCCCAGAGCCCTCTCTGTCCTGGGGGATGGCCCCTGACCTGCAGCAGCTACCTGTGACCTCCCCCCAAAGGCCAAATCATTTGGCAAAGCCTGAAAATGTTCCCCCAGTCGTGTTCCCTCACCCTCTCCCCATCTCCCAGTAGAGCACACTATCTGTGATGTGTTTCTTCTGTGCAGGATGAAATAACTTCTGATCCTGCAAAAAACACCCTAGATCGTATATGGGGTGGGGAGCCAGAAGTGGCCCCCAAAGATGTCCACATCCCAATCCCTGGAACCTGGGAATATGTTCTATTTTACGGCAAAAGGAACCCTGCAGGTGGAATTTAGTTTACGGCGCTGAAGATCAGGAGATCTGGAATTATCCAGGTGGCCCCAAATGGGCCTCTTAAAGTGGAAGCAGAAGGCAGAGGAGTGGAGAGATGCACAGAAGGGAGAGGTGGAGGAGAGACTTAGAACCTGAAATGGCCTCCACCACCATCACCAGCTTTGGAGGCAGAGGGAGAAAGGACCTAGGTCAGGAATGCCAGGGCCTCCAGGAACAGAACAGGCTCCAGCAGCAAGCGAGCAAGGAAACAGGGACCTCAGTCCCGCAGTCACATGGAACTCAGCGCTGCCCAAAGCCTGCATGTCCCTAGACACAGGTCTCCTCTAGGGCCTCCGGAGAGAAACGCGGCCCTCCCAACACCTAGATTTCGGCCTCACAAGATAATAAGTTCGTGTTGTTTTAAGCCACTACATTTGTGGACATCTTTATGGCAGTGATTTTAAAATGCACCCACCAGGGCTCTCCCTCACTCTGGCCCTGGGGCATGAGAGCCCCGCTGGGAGGCCCTGGACCAGGAGTTAGGAGACCTCCCACGGGCTGACTCCGCCACTAACCAGGCCCGTGCGCCTCGTTGTCTCTGAGCCTCAGCGGCTGTACATCAGCAATCGCACACTGGCAGGCCCCTGGCTCTTTCTGCCCCGCAGGCGTGTTTCACTTGGCCTACAAGCTGCTTTATTGAAATCTAACTCATTGCCAACATTTAATAATCAAGTCATTTCAGACAAGAATCTGGACCTCTGTGACCTTGACAAACCAGAGGCTCAGGCAATGCTGGGCCTGGGTCTGGAGGTAAGTCACAGCAGCTGCCCCTGCAGGCAGGCGTGCATCTCAGCCCGGCTTTATTCATGTCCTGCCAAGCCCCATGCCCTTGCCAGCTCTACGCTACGTGTCTCCTCCCAAGCCCTAACCTTCTGGGAGCACAAGCCTGGTATAAAGCAGCCCTCCATTGCCCATTGTGTGGGAAAAGAAACCAAACCCCAATTAACCAAAGGCATCTGCCCTGGGTTGCCATTGCAGGTCCACTCTCTGGCTTGCCGGCTCTGCAGGCTTCAACTCACCCGGGCAATACACTTTGCACATGCTGAGGAGGTGGGGGCTGCCGGCCTCCCCGGGGAGGGAAAGCCAGCCTGGGGCAGCAGCCCGAGGCTCTCTCTTCCGACTGGAACTGACTGCTCACAACAGAGTCTGCATAGCTGGGTGCTGCCCAGAAAGCCATGCGGGGAAAAGGGGCCACTCCAAGCAGACGCAGCCTCCTGCCGGGGCACACGACCCGGTGAGCAGAGCGTGGGCTGGATTTCAACCCCCACCACCCCCCACCCTCAACCAGCGCCCTTAGTGCGTATCCTTGTGAAAGGAGCACCCCGCATGATGCACTGAGGGTAAGGAAGAGCCAGCTTCATGTTAAGAATCCACGTATGGCACCTTCGCTTGCAAGATCCTTATCTGTGATGATGGCACTTATCTGAGAGCAAAGCTCCCACGCACCATCACTCTCGCGTGTGGCCACTTAGAAAGTCCCTGGGTGTGGATGCACACACCATTCAGCCCTAGAGTCTTTCCTTCCCTGGACTTCAGTGGCTGTCCTCCCCCGGAGAGGCTCTCGCATGGGGTACCACTGAGTCAGAGGAAGCCAGAGCTCTGCATCCGACCCGAAGGTGGGCTCAGAGACTGCAGCAACAGGAAAGGTCAGTTCAACAACCCCTCTTGGGGCTTCCCCTGAAGTTTCTCAAGTCACTGTCTTTAATCTGTGTCAGTGTTGGGTGAGGAAGGGTGTGGGGACCGAGAACTCACAGCCTGCGGATGGACCGTGTCCCCATTGGAAGGAGCAGGACTGGAGCTTCCGGCCCCTCATCATCCTGGCTCCCCTCTCCACCCCGGGGATGGGGGCATCTCCTCCAGCAGTGGGGTCAGACACGGGCCTGGCCGCGCGCCCGCACCCCCACCCCGTCCCCGTCCCCGTCCCCGCGTGCTGGCTGAGATCCCGGAGATGGGGTCACAGACACACTCAGCTCCCGCTGGGCAGGGAAGCAGCACAAATCAACTTCCCGTTCTGCCCGGTGCTGTCACACCCACTGCTGATGGCCTTTGACTCTGCTCCTAACACCGGGAAACCGAGAGCTCCATTCAGTTACGTTCTCAAGGCCGCGTCTGACGGGTGGCGGGCCGGGCGCTCGGGGAACATGAACCCAGCTCGTCATCGGGTTCGAGGCCCCTGCCCGCTCCTGTGCCTCAGCCCCAGGGAGCGACCCGCAGACCCACCTTGTCGATGAAGGCGGCGAACTTGTTGTTGAGGCACTTGATCTGCTCCTTCTCCTGGTGCTTGACGCACTGCGCGTTGGGGTCGATCTCCAGGTTGAGGGGCGTCAGGAGGCTCTCGTTGACCGACACGCTGGTGATGCAGGGCGGGCTGGGCCCGCAGAGGCCCCCGACCCGGTAGCCGAAGCTGCTCCTGCTGCGCACGGGCCACCCGCAGCTCACCGCCGTCCGCGGGGACCCCACGGCGCACAGGCTCCGGCTGCCGAAGCCCCCGAGGCGCCTGTAGCCCCCGCGGGACGCCGCCACGGCCCCCGAGCAGCTGCGGGCCACGGGCTTGGGCAGCACCGCAGAGCAGGCGCTGAAGTTCCTGACCCCATAGCCAGAGCCCACGCGGTAGGAGCGGGTCGTCATGCCTCCGCTGCCAGGGCGGCCAGGGAAGGTGGACGGGCCGAAGACGCAGGCCTCCTGCTGGAGACCTGTCAGCGCCTCTGCCTTTTATGGGGCAGAA
This sequence comes from Vulpes vulpes, assembly GCF_048418805.1. Taxonomy (NCBI): domain Eukaryota; kingdom Metazoa; phylum Chordata; class Mammalia; order Carnivora; family Canidae; genus Vulpes; species Vulpes vulpes. Next base: position 2,742,020 of record NC_132787.1, read on the forward strand.
AGCAGGCCTCCCAACAACATAAAAGGCAGGAGAAAGTTCTTAAGGCCATTTACGAGCGTGGGAATCTCCCGCTAGGCAGACGGAGAAGCAAAGCCGAAACTTGTCTCCTATAATCAGCATGTGGAGGAGACCCCGCGTCACTATAAACCTGCCCCCTGCCTTTTCCGTCCCACAGGCCTAGACACGGCTCTTCGGCCCCTAATTCCCCTCCCACCTGTGCGTCCACCTGCCATCATTATCCCACACAGGCAAGCGGGGGCTTGAGCTGGCACATCCTGGATGCCAAGGGTCTCGTGTCCCACAAGGTCGACGGGCCCGTCCTTCCAGGCAGGCTGCACGTTCCCCTCCATAAGGCTGCCAAGGGAGGCTTGGCTCATCTTTCCAGGGCGAGTCCTTGCGGAGTGAACTCTTCACGCCTTCCCTGCTGTGGCATTTCCTATATTCTGTCTCAGAGTAGGGTCACTGGCCTTGGCATAGGCCCCTTGGCGCAGAAAGCAGGTCTTAACTACTTGTGCAGCCTTCGTGGCAACTGACACACAGTCGACCGTCAGGAAGCATCGCCGGAGCTGAGTAGACTGGACGCAGCAAGGAAGGGCCAATAGCCGGAGAGCGTCTTCACCTAGTCCACAAATACTGACCGTCCTGGCACCGTGTGCCGGGCCCAGGAGCTGCCCCGGGGGAGGTCCCTTCATGCACGGGCAAGTGCTGAGGCCCCACCAGAGCAAGGCCCTGAGCAGCTGCCGAGGGAAACAAAGCGGGACGGCGCTCGGCCCCTGGAAGGACCTGGATCTCCAGGGGACATCAGACTGAGGCCGGAGAGATCCGTGGCAAGAACGGGAAAGACAACCGAGTAGGTAAAGGGAACGCTCTTGGCTTTCTGAGGAGGCCCACTCGTGGCAGGTGGAATGTCACAAAGGAGGCGAGACCTGAGGCAGGTCCTGGAAGACGACGAGATGTGGCAGAGAGAATAGAAGCAGGGGTGCCCGGGAGAGCCGCTGCGCAGGCCCGGCAACCGGAGACTTTTCCCGGTTCCTGAGATCCTCAGCAAAACCAAGCTCTCAGCTGGGGCTGCTCGCCCCCAGCCTCCCACCCTGATGGTACAGGTGTCACGCCCTGTCACGCCCTGGAAGGGCAGGGTGGAAACGGGACCCCATGGGAAAAGCCCCTGCCTGCACCCCCGGCTATAACGAGGCCCAAGCCCAAGCAGCCCAGTCCTCTGAGGCAAGCCCTCGTTATAGGGAATCTCCGCGTATGAAGACAAGACCAGGAATGGTCTTCCAGAACTCCTGCTCGGGGGAACGGGCTTGGGAGGGGCCATAAGAAAAGAGCCAAACAAGACAAGAGAGGATGGGGAGGGTCTTTCTGTCTGGCCCACTGGCTGGCTCCAGCTCACGCACACACGCCTCACAGCAGGGGGACACAGAGAACAGAACCGGACCCTACGTGGGGAGTGTAAGGGTGGAGGCAGAGGCAGCAGGACCCGCCCCGGGACCACCGCTCTGAGGGGAAATGCTTGTTTCTGCCCCTGGAGGACAGAGCCCCAGCGCTGAGCCAAGTCACGGGGCGACGGGCTGGGAGACACCCCATAAACCGAAGTCCTACAGAACCAACTTGCCGCAGCCTTGTACTCTCGTGACCACAGAAGCACATCTCCCACAGTGACCCCAACCCGTGGGACGGGGAGCTGAGAGAGCTCCTCCGTGGCGGGCAGGCCCAACTAGGGAAGCAGCCCAGGAGCCAGAACCCAAAGCCGATGCTCTGGAAGGGCCTGGCTGGGCATTCACTCAACGGGTATTTACCGAGTACCTACTGTGTGACGGCCACATTCCGTGAGCTTGGGATAAATCAACGAGTGAAACACACTGAGATGTACGTTTTCATGGGCTCCCATCCCAACGAGAGAGATCGGCAATGAACTTGGGAAGCACGGCCGTCTTGATGGGGATACAGGTCGTACGAGGAAGAGATAGAACAAGGATGGGGACTCAGGAGAAAGATGGGGTCCAACTTGAACGGGGTGGTCTGCACTGGCTGCCCCGAGAAGGGGACGTGGAGCAAAGGTTTTGAGGAGGTAAGGGGCCAGCCAGGGCAAAGGCCTGAGGTAGAAACAGGTCCGGGTCTGAGCCAGGAGGCCTGTGGTTTGAGCAGAGAGAGTGAGGAGTCCTAAGTTTGGTGAGTTTGGGGGACACAGAGAGGGAGGGGAGCACCAGTGGGGCCCTGTGGGACCGGCCTGTTCCTCACTGCGCCTCGCTGCTTACCTGCGTGCACCCGAGCTGCCTCTGGTCCCAAGCATTGCATGGGAAAAAGAAAGAGCCAACTTATTTTGGTGCCTTTGGAATCAAAAGGATGTGGCCCACCTTCACACTGGGTCGCCCCAGAGTGCGCAGGCAGCGGTTCCTGCTGCTCCCTCCAAGAGGGGGATGCCTCACATGGATATTCCCAAAGACAGAGAACTGGGTTAGGCTAGTTCATCAGCACCCCATTCGGAGCACCCCTGCCGGGCAGTGTCTCATCAAGCCTGGCTCGCTCCCCGAGAACCAGGCTGGCCGTGGTACCTTTGGCCCAACTGCAAATGTCTGGCCTAATCTTGCTAATCTTGGGGCACAAAGACCAGCGCCTGGGACCTCTTTGTCCAGAAGGGCCTACATTCCGGGGGTGGGGGCGGGGGGGAGAACTTCCAGGATTACCAAATGCGTTCCTGTATTCCTGTATCGTAAAGAAAGCTGACTGTGCAAAGAAAAAAAAAAAATGCAATGGCTCTAGTGATGCATCCCCAAGATGGGAGCACCGAGCAGGGTGGGGAAGCAGTGCGCGCTGATGGAAGGCGAACTTCATCACCGACGTCGTTTAGAACTGCTCCTGCTGGGTGATCGTAAAAACAAACAGATCTTGTTGTTGTTGCTTTTTAGGCTCTCTACCCAAAAAAATGCACCCCTACGGCCTCCACTCAGGGTGGACCGGTCCCACTGCACCCCCCCTCCCCACCCCTTGCCGTGCATCACTAATGGCTCAGATATCTTCAGAAGTTATTCCTTGCTCACAAGACACTGCTGAGGGTGTAGACTGGCGGGTAGGACAGCTTGGACAGCCTCCCTCCACGCGTCACTCAGAGACCAAGGCTCTGATACATGGCGTGATTACTCACCCCTCTGCATGTGGAGAACAAGCCTTTGGGTGTAGGATATTAGACGATCCACCAAAGGAGAACTGGGGATCTTCTGTTGTGGGGCCTGGAGAGTAGAGGGTTGTACCACATGGTCTTTTCTGTTTTGCCTCCAGCTTAATGACACTTGTTTTTCTTACTGGTATCACCAACATGATGAGGGTGTTCCCCCCCCCCCCCACTGCGCCCCCCCAAAAAAAATCCAGAAAGGAGGATCTTGGCTTGAATCTTCTGCTGTGCTCAGCCCCTGAAGGAGAACTGGCAATTCCCGGCCAGATTCTCCAGCTAGAAAACCGCCAGGGCTGGGGGCTTGGGAGGCCCCTGTAAACAGAGCACATGGCTATGGAGGGGACCCTGCTCACAGCCAGCCCAGGCTGCCCTGCCTGGCATTCGTCTTTGGCAGCAAGGCCTTCCCTAGTACGTCAAGGTGTCTGGCAAGGGTATCACGGCCACACAGGTTGATGCTCTGTGCTCTAGAGGCCGGGGGAGCAGGGTGGCCACTGAACACCCATTTCCTCGTCATCTGTGAGTCCCTGGCCCAGTACGTCCACTCATCCTTTCATTCAGCAATTGCTTATCAAGCACCTGGGAGCCGTGCATGGTTCTGGATGCCGATGGCACCTACCTGGGCAAAAGCCGGTCCCTGCCCTCCAGTGGCTCACAGGCTGCTGCGGGAAACCCAACGTCCATGGCACAGTGTGGTAACAGACACGAGCAAAGACGCCAAACTCCTTTTCAAGGAAATGGTCCCTGACCTAAGTCTGGAGGCGCCCAAAGCCAGGAGACAGTGTGTCAGAGGTATGGAGAGACACCCAGCTAGCCGAGTGTGGCCGGAGGGCAGGGCGTCCCCTGCAGAGTGACGAGGAGGGAGGCAGGACGGGGCTTCCCCCAGTCCCGTCAACGGCAGAGTTTTATCCGCCGGTGCCTTAGAGGGGCAGGCGGGTTGGGCTGCGCGGTGACGGATGGAAGGGCAGGAAGAAGGCGGCTGGATGGACGATCCGATCAACTAAGAAGTGGGGTAGGGACGCCTCGGTGGCTCAGTGGCTAAGCGTCTGCCTTCGGCTCAGGTCATGATCCCAGGGTCCCTGCATGGAGCCTGCTTCTCCCTCTGCCTACGTCTCTGCCTCTCACTCTGTGCCTTCCATGGATAAATAAATAAAATCTTTAAAAAGAAGGAGGAGAAGGAGAAGGAGAAGCAGGAGAAGGAGGAGGAGGAGGAGGAGGAGGAGGAGGAGGAGGAGTTGGAGAGTAAAGACCAGATGGCAAGAACCCGATAAAAGGCAGAAAATGCAGCTAGCAAGCTATCACGTGAAACAAAATGAGAAATGCCCCGGCCTGAGCTAAGATGAAGAAGAAACGGAAGGACCACGAGGCGTCAGAAGGCCTGGCGGTTGCGTGGACGTGGGATCAGCAAAACAGAAGACAGGACGGCAAAGAGCAAGGCGACCGCCCTTCCCTGAGCCCCCACCGCACCCCTTTGGCCCTTGGGCACCGAGACACCCCAACCCCAGCCCTGCCTGGGCCTGCGGGGACAGGCGTGCAGAGCACTCAGCACAGCGCGCAGCACCCTGGATGCTCAGCCAGCGTCGCCCCCGCTTTTCGTTGCCCCTCGGGATCCCCCGCCAACGTGTGCAGGGAAGCAGCACAGCCAGCGCGGCCCGCAGCGTGGGGACCCCATGGCACGTGCGCCATGTCCGCTGCGCAGCACACCCCCGAGGCCGTTGCCCCCGTCACAGCAGACGCAGGTGTGGCTCGACATTGTGCTCCACGAGGCGCTGCCCCAGGAGCGTGCTGGCTCCGCAGCTGGCGGCTGTGAAAATGAGGCCGTGGAGTGGCAGCCTCGCAGCCCCGCATCTCAGCCTTGAGCTGGCCCGGGGTCCAGAGGGCCAGTAGGAGGACAGCCCCTTACGCTCCCTCTCGCTCGCTCGCTCGCTCTCTGGGTCCTTCCCCAGGTAAAGGAGGGCCTAACCCTATAACCCGGAGCCACGGCGTCAGCCTCACGCCGCGTCTGATGCACTTCACTGCAGCAGGAACGTCACTAACAGACTTCAGGGAGGTCTCCCCACACACAGAAGTTTGGGGTCAAACTTCGAGTATTGAAAATTTTACTGAATTTTACCTCTTTCCCTCGTAATTCCAGATCGGCAGACAGTTCCTGCCACTGGATTAGATCCCTGCTTCCAAGATGCTTTCAGGCTAAGGGAGGGAAGAGGACAGACAGCCCGGCACAGGACACACAGAACCTGGGACGGGACGAGCCGGGAGGGGACGCGGTCACAACGAGGCAGGAGCAGGGTTTCCGGGGTGAGGAGTCGTCGGACGAGCATGTGCATCACCAAGGACGATGAAGGGGGGTCTGGGGAGAGCAGCTTTGGGTCTCCTGCATGTGACAGGGTGACAGGGGAGGGAGACACGGGCTCTTCTGATTTCCAGCAGCTAAAACACTGTGAGGCCACGCGGTGCCGTGTCAGGGACGGAGATCCCATAGATTTTTCCCGTGGTCCCAGAAAGCAGCCAAGTCCCAAAACAGGGCACAAAAGGGCCTCAGTCTCCCAGGTTCTCGGGAGCTGCACACGGGACCCGGCCACCTTGCCGCAGGGTCACCAGGTTCGGTGGGAGGAGAGCGGACATGGAAGGCTCGGCCTTGCCAGCGCCCAGCAGCGGGAAGGGCAACCTGTGGCCAGTCGTCGTCAACAAGGCAGCACCGTGTAGGGACCTCGTGGACACCAACCGTGCAGCCACCACCCCGCTGATGGCCATGGAGCCTCCCCGGTCCCCACCAGCTGTCACCCAGGCAGACCGCTGCTCGGCGGTGCCTCCTCTGTCACAACACATGTTGGAAGTCTCCAGAAAGGAGGAGGTGACGAAACGACCGTGTCCCATGAACCAGGCCGTGAGGGCCACGAGCATGCGAGCCAGGGCTGGGGAGCCGGTTGGTTTGAGGGCAGAAAGAGAGAAAAGTTTTGAACGGACTTGAAAACTGACGTTGTATCCCGAATTCTAGAATAAGACGACTCCGATAGTCAGAAGCGGTTGCAAACTGTGAAATCTCGCCACGACGTCCGTCCTGGTAGCAGCGGCTGCGGGGACGGCTCAGTTCTCTGTTCCAGGGAGCTCCTGCAGTCCCAGGCGGCACCCACGGACGCACGGCATCTAGAGGGGGCCCCGCTCCTGCCCCCGACAGCTCAGGCCCCTGGGGAGGGAGGGTGAGCACTCTGTGCCCCCTCGCTGCGTCCAGGGGTCAGCGCTGACCATGACACACCTGGGCGCAGGCGGGTTAGGGCCCCCGGGACCCTGCGGGGAGTCACAAAGAAGAGGGGGGCGTCTGTCTTGGAGTGGGGGGAGGAGTGGAGGGCATAGGAGAGGCAGCTGTGCCCACAGCCACCGAGCGAGGCTGCCGGGGGGACAGGGCTGATGTCATGGGGAGCCCAAAGAGGACAGTGGGCTGATGCGACAGGGGACACCCAGCTTTGGGATCTACGGAAGGGCCCCTTCCAGGGCTCCCCAGCCAGCCGGGAGTTGGGGGGACAGGGAGGCTGCTACCTGCCTGGAGGGTGCAGGGGGACACAGCAGCGCCCGCCCCCCAGAGTCCCCCAACTCCGACAGCTCGCAGGCCGTGCCAGGGGAGCACTTTGAGGAGACCCCCAGGAGGAAAACGTGGCTCAGAAACCCTCGTAATCGCCCCGCCCTGTCCTGTCTTCCTCCAGGAGCTCGTCCAGCTGCATCACACCTGCAGGACCCTGCATCCCCATTTCACACACCAAAGCGCTGCTGCCTCTGAGGCTCCAAGGAGCCCAGCGCGGCTGTGAGTCACCCCTGGGCCGCACAGACGCCCAGAAAGCACGACTGGCCCCGCGGCTCCGCTGGAGGGCGCCCCAGCCCGGCGGCCACGGCGTGGGAAGGGCCCCTCCTCCAGGAAGCCTTCCCAGGGCGATGCCTCTCACGAAGCAGCAGCAGCAGCAGCAGCAGCTTCGCTGGCTCCTCCCGGCCTGCATTTTTCACTCCCCACAAGTGCTCGGCACACGGAGCGCCCGGCCGGCAGCCCCCAGGGTCCACTTCCTAACGGATCCGCACACCGGGCTTCCCTCCAATTCATCGTGTGCCCCGACGGTCCCGGTTCCCCGGAAATCTGCTTCCGGGACACAGCTCCCCGGTCACCGACGGCTGCGCAGCCCAGTCTCCGGGGGCCCGGCCAGCCCGGCCGGCTGGTCTCCTAGGCCCTCCCCACGTCTTTACTGTGTCTTCTGTGTCCCCTGGGCAGACAGGTGACCCTGTCGCACCCCCCGGTTCCTGGCACCGTGGCCCCAGGAGCCCCTGGAAAGCCGCTCTCTGTTTTGCTCCCCTGTTCCCTTCATCCCCTACCCCTGCTGTCCCTCTCGGCACAGGTGACACGTGTGACGTCCTGACATAGTCGCTCATGCCTGGAAAGGAAGCTACGCTGCTCTGGGAGCTGGCCTGTCCCACCTGCCGCCGCGGTGCAGTCCTGATGTGACATGTGCCCGCGGGACACTGTGGGGTCTGCGAGTCCATGGCCTGTGCGGCTTCCAGCAGCCCTCATCTCCCCGCACGCATCCCCCTCTCCCTGGCGCCGCGGGGCCCTGGCCTGCCTCAGCCTCCTGCTGCTGTGCCCAAGGCCACCGCAAACCACCTTGTCCTTGCAGGAGGGGGGCTTTTTGGGAGGGCGGCCGGGGGCTCCCAGGGTGTCTGCTCCCCGGAATCCACTGCGTTAGGCTGTGCTGCAGACCAGAACACCTCCCCTTCCCCTGCGTGCATGGGTCCCCACTTCCCACCGCCCCGGCCCTGGTCAGGGTCCCCATCCCCCACCGCTGCCCACCCATAGTCAGGAGCACCCACAGTCTCATCTTTACCACCCACTTCGCTTTTCCGGGGCATCAACTAGCTGTTCATGTTTTCTCCCCCACTGAACTGGAATTCTTAATTTTGATGTGTTTGTGTCAATCAAATCTTTTTTTTTTTTTTAACCTTGCAATTTCGGCTTCTAACATTTGCTTGAGAATGCTTTGCCTCGCCCTAAGCTACAAGGAAGGTCTCTCGCGTGCTCTCCTGTGTGCGTCCCGGTTCCTGCCGAGGCCTTCATTCCCCGGGGGGCGCCCACCGTGTAGGGTACACACTGGACTCCAGCTCCACGCTTGCCTTTCGCTGAGTCTGTTTGTACCAATCTCATCCACTGAAGAAATGGCCTTTTGCATGTCGCCCCAACCTTTTTTTTTTTTTTAAAGGGGCTGTTTTGGGCTCTGTCTTCCGTTCTAGTGGCCCGTTGACCTGCTGCTGTGTAGGTTCCGTACTTCATCACTGGGGCACTCAGATCCTCGGACAGTCTCTTTGCTTTCCTTTTTTCACAACCACCTTTACCACAAGTGGATTTTATTCTTTCTTTTTTTTTTTTTAAGGTTTTATTTATTCATGAGAGACACAGAGAGAGAGAGGCAGAGACAGGCAGAGGGAGAAGCAGGCTCCATACAGGGACCCCGATGCCGGACTCGATTCCGGGACTCCAGGGTCACACCCTGGGCCGAAGGCGGCGCTGAACCGCTGAGCCCCCCCGCCCCCCCGGGCTGCCTGGATTTTTTTTTTCACGTAAGTTTTAGATCATTTCATCAAGTCCCTCAGAAGAAATCCAGCCCAGGGTTTTTATTGGGTTTGCCTTATAAATCAACTCCGAGGGAACTCCTGTCTTTGGAGCATGGGGTCAAACTATCCTTGAATGTGATAGAAAACCCACTTCACTGGATTCTCTTGTATGTTCTTCTCAGAAGAGAGGCTTACGTGGCTCTTCACAGCGATCTCGGGAAGGCTTTGCTGCTACACCGTAAACACGTCCTTATTTTTATCGCTCTTAGGAATGGTGTCTTCATTTTTCTATCTGCTAACTGACGGCTGCTGACGCAGAAAAACACTCCGGATTGCTGTAAGTCGACCTTGTAACTGGCTGCTCATCTCATCTCATTATTTCTATAGTTTATCGGTTGAATGCATCCGGGCGTCTTTTTATTTATTTGTTTGACAGAGAGACTGAGCGCAAGCAGGGGGAGGGGCAGGCAGATGGAGAAGGGACAAGCAGGGGGAGGGGCAGGCAGATGGAGAAGGGAGAAGCAGGGAGCCCCATGTGGGGCTGGATCTCAGGACCCTGAGATCATGACCGGAGCTGAAGGCACATGAACCACCAGGAGCCCCAATTTTTTTAAAAGATTTTATTTATTTATTCATGAGAGATAGAGAGAGAGGCAGAGACATAGGCAGAGGGAGAAGCAGGCTCCATGCAGGGAGCCCAATGTGGGACTCGATCCAGGGACCGAGGGATCACGCCCTGAGCTGAAGGCAGATGCTCAACCGCTGAGCCGCCCAGGCGCCCCAGGAGCCCCAATCTTGTTTGGCCTTCTATGTAGCTGTGCCAACAATGCCAGTTCCCTCCTCATCCTTATATTTATCTTCTGAGCCAGGAATTCCAGTATATGGAGCCCGGCCTTGAGAGTAGGGCACCCTCGTCCTGCTCCCGGCTTTATGAGAGTGTACCCGAAGTTCATCCCGTAGACGCAACACCCCCAAGCTCCCCGGTGCCCATCCACTGCCCTTTGAAGACTCCTGGACTCTCCTGCCACCCTCCGCCCGGCACTGCCTTCACCACGCTGACTTTCCCAAGCCCTTCCCATGTTTGAAAGCCCGGCTCAAGGCTGACCTTTCCCACAGTCTCCCCATTTGCCCCAGCTCACAGAGAGCTCCCCCATGGGCCCCTGAGCCAGCACACACGCTGTCCATCGACAGCCCATGAGCTGCCCTGAAGAACTACTGTATCTCCCATCCATTTAGCCTGTGCCTATTTACAGATCTACCCCGACTAAGCAGTCAGCTCCTTGAGGACCGGGATGTTTATCACACTCCTCTTTATACCCTGAGGTACACGATAGTTGCTTAATAAACGGTTCTTGGGCACAAGAAGGCGCCACGTGCCATCAGCTCCAGCTCAGAGGCCTGCGTGCTGTGAGTTCAAGGCCAGAAGGAGCAACGGGAAGCAGCAAGGTTGCAGAGCAAAGGCAAGCAAAGGCTCAGAAGGAGATGCCCCCCACCCCTGGGCCTTAGCCGCCCCTGTGCCTTCACCAGCACCACCTCACCGCGTCTTCACGGGGTCCAGGAGGCCGATATTCCAATGGTCATTTTGCAGATGAAGAGACAGGGCGCACAGAGATGAACTACTTGTCACGCAGCCGCTGAGAATCCCATGGATTGTGCCACCTCCACAGCCAGGCAAGCAACAGCCAGGCACAACCCAGGCCAGGACGGTTGTCCCTCTGGACCCACGAATCCATGTTCAGGAATTTATTTTAAAGAAATAAGGGCGGGATGCCTGGGTGGCTCAGTGGTTGAGCGCCTGCCTTCAGCTCAGGGCATGATCCCAGGTTCCCTGGTTCGAGTCCTACATCCGGGTCCTTGCACTCAGCCTGCTTCTCCCTCTGCCTCTCTCTCTCTCTCTCTCTTCCATTAATAAATAAATAAAATCTTTAAAAAAATAAATTAGTGGACATGTGCACTCCATTAAAACTCCACTAAGAAGGGACAGGGGCACCTGGGTGGCTCAGTCTATTGAGCATCTAACTCTTAAGTCTTGGTTTGGGCTCAAGTCATGACCTCGGGGTCCTGGGATGGAGTCCCATGTCGGGCCCCGCACTCAGCGGGGAGTCTCTCTAAGGACTTTCTCTCTCCTTTTCCCTCTCCCTCGCCCTCTCTCCTCCCTCTGCTCATGCCCTCTCTCTCTCGCTCTCTCAAATGAATAAATAAATCTTTTTTTAAAAAATCCATTAAGAGGGGACACAAATTAAAAGGCCCATCCATATGAAATGACAATTGCATAAGTGGGTCAGCAGCCAGGCGGACAGGCAGGTGGCCACCAGAAAACCACTGATGAATGCAGCCAAGTGGCGCTCACAGGCCCAGGGAGGTAGGCAGGAAGCTAAGCGAGCATTCGGAGCAAGCAGTGCACTCCAGGCAGCAGGGACGAGGCCGCCCCAGGCCAACCCAGGCCAGCTGTGCAAAGGGCAGGCTCGGGGCTTGGGCCTTGGGGCCCGCACCAGTCTGGGGCTCGACCAGAGCCTTTATAGCCCATGGTTAGGGTGGAGCCAATCCAGCCTGGGACCCAGGTGGAAGGAAGCAGCCTGTTGGCCAGCTGTCCCTTTGTCAGCTTCCTGTCTAAGCCTATTTTCAAGGGCTCACCCAGTTTGCAATCCCCTTTGTTCTCGGCCATTTACAAATAGGTGCTCTAATTAAGGCTTTCTGATGTGGCCACGATTGCCTTGTAAAGCTGCTGGGCTGTTTTCTGCTTACCAAGAGTGACACTGCACCGCCTGTGTCCACTGTCCCTTTGCAAGGCCCTGCTGGAACCAAGACCAGTCAGCTTGTCAGTATGGGTGAAGGTGGGGGTGGCACCGCCCCCCTCCAGGCACCCAGTGGATCCTCCCAAGAGCCCAGCAAAGATGCTCTCCATTCATATTTTACAGGTAAGGAAACAGAGGAAACATGACTCGCCGGGGTCACAGAGCTAGTCAGTGGCAGAGCTGGGCTTCAAACCACACCTTTTTACGTCCAGAATCAGCACAACCATCATCTCCAATCAGGACAGGGGCCTGGGCGTACTCATGGCTCCCCCAACCCCCAGGAAGCGGCTGTGTCTACACAGGCTGTGTCTACACAGGGGCCCTCAGTGAAGCTTGCACCTCGACACGGAGCCCATTGGGTGTGCGTGTGACCAAGGAACAGGGTCAGAGGACAGAGGTGCGATGACCAGCAGGGTAATAGAGAAATGTTTCCTGGAAGACTCACCACCTTGTAGCTCTCGGCATTTTACCAAGAGATAAATCCCACGTAATCCTCGGATGCTCAGCACTTCCAGTTGAGACAAGAGGGGAGCAAGAGCCGGTTCTTGCTTGGAGCTCTGGCAGATATGTGAGCCAGCCAACACTCAGCCGTGCCTCCCGCAGAAGGACCCCAAACCCCCCAACCCCGGCCATTCGGCTGGAATCAGCCCCTCTCTCCCTCACCCCAGGCCTACGTGCTTGGGTGTCTCCAGCCCATAACCCACGGAGTTCCCAGTCTACACTCGAGTCTGTGAAGATGTATTCCTAGGGCCCAGGTGGAGGGGCTAGAAGTACCCCCTGTGCTCCCAGAAGTGATTTGCCCTCCCTCACCCCGGGATGTAAGTGGCTCGTGCACCCTGAGAGGCGCAAAGAGGGCAAAAGGTGAGGCCCCGGGACGGGGGATGGGGAGAGCTATTTTTAGGCCAGCCTGGGTCAGCATCTGCTTGTGGCTGGTCAGCAAACAGGTCCATCAAAGGAGTCATCATTGAGAACAAAGGCAGTCAAGAGACTTGCTCTTGGAAGGGTTTACGGGCTCCGATCCGCAGGCTCGAGGCACCTCTTGACTCGGTCCACTGTCCACCCAGCAAAGCCACCGCGGGTCCCAGCCCAAAGGGATGAGGGCAAAGCAGTTTGGCTGTCAGGGCAACCGCATGAGCTCCCCACCTCCTCTCACAACATGGGTCCTCAGAGGGGAGGACGTGATGTCACTCCTTCCTCCCATGTCCAGCACCCTTCATCCTTCCTGGTGGGCACATCCCTGCCGGGACCTAAAGACCCACATGCCCCCATAACAGATCCCAGCTCAGCCTAGGCATCTCTGGACCTTCCGTCCACCGATGGCTTCTCCCCCTTGCCCACTGGCCAAATGTCGGCACCCCTGTATGCATGCCACCCTCTCCTACCCCCAAACAGCTCAGTCTCTGCTGGACTCCCAGAACCCAGCAATGTCGACGTGCGGTAAGAATTTGCTGAACGAGGGATGCCCGGGTGGCTCAGTAGTTGAGCATCTGCCTTTGGCTCAGGGCCTGATCCTGGAGACCTGGGATCGAGTCCCACATCGGGCTCCCTGCGTGGAGCCTGCTTCTCCCTCTGCCTGTGTCTCTGCCTCCCTCTCTGTTTCTTGAATGTGAATGAATAAATAAAAATCTTAAAAAAAAAAAAAAAAAAGAATTTTCTGAATGAATGAGAGAATGCATGATTACCCAGTCTAGTCTCCAAATGGGAGCCGGCCTCCTTTCTCATGTCCTCCCAACCCTACCCCACACTCCCCCAGTCCTGCTTCAACCCACCTCCAAGTAGTCTTCCCCAGTTCATCTCTGTAGCTCTGGGAAATTCCACGCTCCCAATCCTGCCCCCCTACTAGTCCCCCAGCAACGAGGCCCAGAACTCTGGAGAACAGTCTTGGGTGTCTCATGGACTCTCGGACTCAGTTTCTCCTACATCCCATCTAGCAGCCCCTGGCTTGTCTTCCTAGAAATATGCAAAGTGCAAAGGTTATGTTACCTCCCAAACCTCCACCCCGACTGCCGTCCCTGACTAGACTCTGGGTAGGAACAGGTCAGGAGAGGCTGAGATTGACAGTGGAGAACGGGATGTGCTTCAGAGACAGAGGCAGGCGGAGAAGCCTCCTAGAGCAACGGGGGGCTTGGGACATGCAGCCTGAGGCCAGGTCACAGGTCTGGGGCCCACAGCCCGGTGATGCCCCTTCCAGAGAAGGCTCAGGGAACAGGCTCCCCCCAGTCACTGTGCCCATTCCCAGTGGTCAGAGCATGGAGCCCAGCTGAGGCTTCCAGGACCCCTTCCCTTTCTCCGCTTCCAGTAACAATGGGAGGGGGAGAGGCAATGAGGAAGCTTGTTAACAGCTTTGAAGATGAAACAGGCCTGTGGCTGTGGATTGTTGACACAACTACCCTGAAGAGGCAAGCCGGGTTGGCTCTTAAGAGGCCGGGATGATGCCAAGCCAATAAAATGCAGCTATTGTCACCCGGCTGCCCCTTTTAATGCCAGCTGCCCGTGGTGCATAAAAGGGCCTGCCACAGCCCAGGGAGTACAAGCCTCTGGCTCCTTCCTCTGCCAGCTTCTCCACTGTCCAGACACCTTCCCGTCTCCAGCATGACCTGTGGCTTCAGCAACGTGGCCTGCGGATTCGGCCCCAGGACCTTGAGCTGCGCCTCGGCCTGCGGGCCCCGGCCCGGCCGCTGCTGCATCACGGCCGCCCCCTACCGCGGCGTCTCCTGCTACCGCGGCCTCACCGGGGGCTTCGGCAGCCGCAGCGTCTGCGGGGCCTTCCGCGCCGGCTCCTGCGGCCGCAGCTTCGGCTACCGCTCGGGCGGCGTGTGCGGGCCCAGCCCGCCCTGCATCACCACCGTGTCGGTCAACGAGAGCCTCCTGACGCCCCTCAACCTGGAGATCGACCCCAACGCGCAGTGCGTCAAGCATGAGGAGAAGGAGCAGATCAAGTGCCTCAACAGCAGGTTCGCCGCCTTCATCGACAAGGTGGGTGTCCCTGGTCACCCTTCCCGGGCCCCACCCATGCTCACACTCAGGCCAGGCACCGAGGAGGGAGTCAGGGCCGCTTGTTTGCCCATAGATGCCCCCCTCCCTCCCGTCCAGTCCAAAAGGAAGAGGCAGTCATGCGCCCAGGACACGGACGGAAGGACGAGAATAGGATCGGGGCTGCCGGTCTGACGGGGAGGGCACCCAGGAAACCCGTAAGCAGGAAGCAGAAGCAGCAACGTCTCCTGGGGAGCACAGGGCTGTCGCGGGGGTATGCGACCCGTTTGCAAACAGCTGTTCCCGCGGGAAGGCAGTGCCCCCCCCCCCCCCCCCGCCTGCCGCCCCGTGCCGGGGGCAGGCCTGCGAGTTAACGCTGCAGACCGCCTGGGGTGTCCTGGGTCAGGGTCACAGGCGCCGTTTCTCCGCCAGGTGGTTCCCCGGCCGTTAAGCGGGGGCCCAGGATGCTTTGGTGCTTTGTCCGGGTCTGGGGCTCGGGATCCAGGGATGAACAGTGGCTACAGTCCCCACCCTCTGGGCCTCGTGCGGAACAGACGGGAAATGGTCAGGACACGTCGTAAGCCACCTGCAGGTGCCAGTGTCCGGCACAAGTCTGCAGCCACCTCCCCCAGCAAATTGGGGAAACTGGGCAGTGGCACGAGGGCCAGAGGGAGAGGACTCCCAGGCAGGAAGGACCCAACAAGTCTGAAATTCCTAACAACAGGAAGCACCACGGAGGGCATAGGAAAGGACTGGCCAGGGCTGTGGCAACGTTTCTAGACGAGGGGATCGGGAGGAGGAGGAGGGCCAGCCGGGCCAGCCTGGCGGCAGGCAGAGGGACATGCCATTTTCCTGGGGCCCAATGGTCCATCGTTTTTGTTATTGTGAGAGAAGAGCCCCCCGGGGCGGGGCGGGGGGGGGGGCAAACGGTCAGAGTGTGAGTCTTCCTTCTGCTACTGTGACACCTCAGGCGACACCTCAGGTCCCTGGACCTCCAGTTCCACGTCTGTAAAAGGAAAAGGGTCGGTGCCCAGAGCATTCCTGCACCAAAGTCCCAAGGGGAGCTATTATCCTAATTGCACGGTTGCTGCAAGGTCTCCATAGTTGGCACAGGCCTTATTTTTCACCTTTTGCAGTCTGCCTTTCTAGAAAGGGCGGCCCGCTCACCTGCATGCTGACGGCCGCACCTGACCTGGTGTAGCAGCTGTCCAGCACGCAGGCGCCCTTCCATGCCAGGGCTCATTAAAGCCTCTTGGTGAGGAGAGCACGAACCTCCCGCCTGGCGGAGGGGAGACATGCCCTGCCCGAGGACGTGCTCTTAGCAAGTAGCAGCAGAACCTGGACTCTGTGTAGTTTGGCACTTCCCATGGCACCAGGTAATTGCCTAGAAAAGACTGTAGCGAGCTCTCAGGAAGGACTTCCAGATGCGCCGATCAAGCCCTGCTGTGGCTTTGACATACACCTGCTATGTCTGAGAGTTGGGGACCCGCAGGTCCTGGGGCTGGGACCCGGCCTCCCACCTCTTGCCCACCCCCCCCCACCTCCTCCCCGATCCTGTAAGAAGAGATTCTCAGGCTCTGCCTCTGGGTGGCAGGTGCGCTTCCTGGAGCAGCAGAACAAGCTGCTGGAGACCAAGTGGCAGTTCTACCAGAACCGCAAGTGCTGCGAGAGCAACCTGGAGCCCCTGTTCGAGGGCTACATCGAGACGCTGAGGCGGGAGGCCGAGTGCGTGGAGGCCGACAGCGGGAGGCTGGCCTCCGAGCTCAACCACGTGCAGGAGGTGATGGAGGGCTACAAGAAGAAGTGAGTGCTGGAAGGTGCCGGCGCGGGAAAGGGTTTGAAGGAAGCTCCCAGCACATGGGGGGGGGGGGCACGGGGGCATGTCTGGGTCTGAGGCCGGGCCTCTGCCCGAGGCTGGGAAAGAACCTGCACTGTCTTGCCTTCCCCAAGGCTCGCGCGGCCTGCGGAGGGTGCTGGCCCCCTGGGGGACGGAGCTCCCCCTGCCTTCCTATCAGCGGGTCGGGGAATGATGTTGTCTCCCTTCCTCCATCGTCCGCATCCTTAGGCCTCCACTAGCAGTGTCTACAAGGTGCCGGCCGGACGCGGAGAAGGCTGCCAGCAATCCAGGGGCGGGCAGTAGCTGTAGTGCCCGTCCTGGGGGGCTTCCTGTCTGCCGGGAGGCAGGCGTGGCCGAGTCACGGACATAGGCCATCAGTTAGAGAGTGTGACACGTGACGTGGAGGGTGCACACCGGGTACTCTCCGTGTAAGAAGCTGCTTCCCGGGGGGCCGAGTGGCTTCCTTCAGCAACACTCTCCGCCCTGAACTTCCCGGGCCACCATGCTCCCCACATCAGGCTCTGAGCTGGCCCGGGGCTCCCCAGCCCCCCAGCAGGAGGAAGTGGCAGGTTGACTCCTGGTTGGCTGAGTCCAGGAGGGGAGTAACAAAAGGGGGGACCCCACGACCTGGAGCAAAGCCAGGGGCAAGGGGCAGGGGTCAGAAGAGAGGAAATGCAGAACCGGGGTGAGGACACAGGCACCTCTCACTCCCCAGCCCTCTGCACACGCACATGCACATGCACACGCATGTACATGCTCAAGTTCCAGCTCTTACCTCCCATCCCCACTGAGGAGCTCGGGGGTGACATGCACGCGGGGACTTCGGGTCCCCACTGGACCTCAGCAGGCCTGGCCAGGATTTCGTCCTGCCCCATTTCATTCGGAGGTGGGGGGTGACCAGGGAGGGGGTCTGGGGATCAAGCTCCTCAGCACGCACGCTTCGGGGCCAAGCGGAGAGGTGCTCAGACGGGCCCCTGTCCTTCCCGCCCACCTCAGGTATGAAGAAGAAGTCGCACTTCGGGCCACCGCCGAGAACGAGTTTGTGGCCCTAAAGAAGGTGAGTGCCCAAGGCCCAGCCCCCACCCTGAGTCCCCGGACACCCCTCCTGGCTGCCCCGCCAAGGCCACCCTGCCGCCAAGCCCTCGCGGTGCCCTGAGCACGGCTGGCCTCACAGCCCTCTGAACCCCACACAGGAGGTGGACTGCGCCTACCTCCGCAAGTCAGACATGGAGGCCAACGCCGAGGCCCTGACCGAGGAGATCGATTTCCTGCGGCGCCTGTATGAGGAGGTGAGGGGCCGTGGTTCAGGCAGAGAACTGGCAGCCAGCCTGGAAGAGGGGGCCCTGGCCTGGGACTGGTTGGCCTGGGATCGGGCTGAGGCCTGCAGTCATGGGGCTATAGTGGGAGCAGGCGCCGGAGACCAGGGAGGGTTGGGTCCACATGTGCTGGGAGAGGCTGGGGTGCAAACAAGATCTTCCATCCTCCCCCCGCAGGAGATCCGCGTCCTCCACGCCCACATCTCAGACACCTCGGTCATCGTCAAGATGGACAACAGCCGGGACCTGAACATGGACTGCATCGTGGCCGAGATCAAGGCCCAGTACGACGACATCGTCAGCCGCAGCCGGGCTGAGGCCGAGTCCTGGTACCGCAGCAAGGTCGGGGCCCAGCCTCCCCCTGCCAGAGCCCCAGAAGGAGGGATGCTGAAAGGGCTTTGGGTTTTGTGCAGGTGGGATGGACGAGGGAAGGGCAGGCAGCCCTCGGGTTGGGGTGGCAGTTGTGCAAGGTGTGGGGCTCAACGGGATGACCCGTCCTGAGCCTCAGGAGCCCCTGTGCCCCCCCTCCCAGTGTGAGGAGATGAAGGCCACGGTGATCCGGCACGGGGAGACCCTGCGCCGCACCAAGGAGGAGATCAACGAGCTCAACCGCATGATCCAGAGGCTGACGGCCGAGGTCGAGAACGCCAAGTGCCAGGTAGGGCTCACGTTGAGCGTCCCCAGGGCCGCCCAGGCAGTGTGTGCCCCAGGGACCACCCCACTCACACCCCAGCCCATGTGCCTGGCTAGAGGCTCTGGTGTGGCCCTTGAGGGGACCCGGCTGATAAAGGGGAGAGGCCTTTTCCTGGAGGGGGGGCGTGTACGTGGGAGCGACCAGACACATGCAGGAAATGGAGAGAGAGACCCTGGACCATAGCACCCTGTTGTCTGCGCCCCCAGAACACCAAGCTGGAGGCCGCCGTGACGCAGGCGGAGCAGCAGGGCGAGGCGGCCCTCACCGACGCCCGCTGCAAGCTGGCCGAGCTGGAGGCCGCCCTGCAGAAGGCCAAGCAGGACATGGCCTGCCTGGTCAAGGAGTACCAGGAGGTGATGAACTCCAAGCTGGGCCTGGACATCGAGATCGCCACGTACAGGCGGCTGCTGGAGGGCGAGGAGCAGAGGTGAGGCCCAACCCAGCCGCCCCAGGAATTACACCTGCGTCGATCTGCCCATATCCCAGTCAGCCCCGAGAACTGACCCCAAGCCAGACTCTGGGGTCTTGGAATCCCAGATATGAAAAGACTGGACCTTGGACATAGCATAGAGCAGGGGGGAAAATGAAGACTAGTGTCCCTGTGAGGTCTTGAGTCCCAGAGAACCCAGGTCCTTGCTAGGACGCACCTGGACACCTAGACAGACACCCACTCTCATTCCTCAAGTCACGCCATCCCCAAGTCTTGCACAGTCTCCCTGCCTGGTTTCTAGGAGGTCACCTTGCCCAGCGGCAGGCCGAAGTGGCCAAACTGGGACCCTGGCCTCATGTGACTGCCCTGCAGAGCCTTCCCCTTCCATGTGTGCCACGTGCGGTTGTTCAGGTTGTGCCCTGCACAAAGGCAGCCAGCCGAGGAGCCTTGGAGCCTTTTAAGAGCTCAAATCCAGCCCATACTCTGTTTGCCAAACACAGTGTGGCCTGACATTGCTGCAGTGGCCCGAACGGTGCTTTTGAAAAGTTACACGAAGGCGTAAATAGAGGCCGGAAATAGACCTGAGATGGTCCGTTCCGGGATGCAGGATATTCGAGGATCTCACCGTGACTTCTTTTCTCTTCCCCTTTCTTCCCTTTTCCCCACTCAGGCTGTGTGAAGGTGTTGGAGCCGTGAATGTCTGTAAGTATCTTGAGCCCTGGAAGGGAAAATTGTATGTTGGGCGACAAGAATGTTCTGGCTACGAGTGTATGGAAACGCTCGGGGGTGGGGGCAGCGCTTCCAATCATTCGCCCAGTAAATGGGAGTAGGTGGGTAGTGCAGGAGGAGGGACTACGGTTAGCTCGCAGGGAGAACCGGACAGCCTGTCGGGGATGGGGAAGGGGAAGCACACCAGGTCGCCGCAGGAAGGAACCTGAGACGTGAAGCCGAGGCCCAGACAGAGGAAGGGACTTGCCCAAGGTCACAGAGCAGGAGTCTCAGAAGCCAGGGCCCCTGGCTGTGGGGTCAGGTTCCTTCCACGCCCCCAGAAGTACAGCTCGAGGCCCTCTGTGTCCTTCCCTGGAGGGTCAGGCAGGTCAGAGAGGCCACCAGCCCGGCCTCCTGACTTGCCCCCGTTCCTGCAGGCGTCAGCAGCTCCCGGGGCGGGGTCGTCTGCGGCGACCTCTGCGTGTCGGGCTCCCGGCCGGTGACCGGCAGCGTGTGCAGCGCCCCGTGCACCGGGAACGTGGCGGTGAGCACGGGCATGTGCGCGCCCTGCGGCCCGCTGAACACCACCTGCGGAGGGCGGTGTTAGGCGGCCCCCGAGAGAGCCGGAGAAGCCCCCCTGCCTGCCGGACGCACCCGCCAAGGGGCTCTCGCCCTCGTGTTCTGAGAAGACGCCCCCCACGGCTCCTCCGCTCACCTGGGCCCCCCGGAAGTGGCTGCCTTGGCTGCAGGCCCCTCGCGCGGAGAAGGGCTCTCCTGTCCCCGAAGGAGCGCGGCTGATGCCCCCCCCCGCCCGCCTCTCTGGTCTCTTGTCTCTTGTTGTCCCAATAAACTGGGGGACCCGCCTTCTGTGCTGTGCACCTTGCTTTCCCCGAGCCAGCCCGTGTCCGCCGACCCATGAGCCCCAGCGCCACCTGAGCATCCCAGCCGCACACCTGCGGGGCCTTCCCCAGAGCCGCCCTCCCCCGGCCAGGCAGTGCCCACGGGCGCAGCACCCAGGACCGAGTCACACCTGTCGGCCGGGGAGTCTGGGACTTACTCCTCTGACTGGGTCTGGAGGGAGCCAAGGGAGGCCGGGGCCTCCTGGAGGGCAGTGTGCGGGGTGGAGCGTGTGCCTGTGGCCTTGGCCTCCTTCCCCCGCACAGACACCCCATTTTCTTGGCGCCTGTCACTGTCTCCCGTCCCCACGACCACACGCAGGCACCACTCGGGGGCTGCGCCCAGTCATTCCAGACCCAGCCCGTCCCACGCCCACTGCTGCCCATCAACCAAGGGCAGATGAGACCTTGACACCCACCTCTTGCCCCTCCCGGCCCCGTGGGTGGCACAGCCGGGACAGCCTCCTCCTCCCGGGAAAGCCCCGTAGCTGGCGGGAGGACACCGCGCACCCACTTCTCAGCTCCCCGCGCCCCTGCTCTCCTCCTCAGGCGCCTCAGAGCTTCACTCCCAAGGCTGAGAGGGCTCCCCCACCCCCTGTGTGGCCCGGGCTCTCCTGGTCTCAGTTCAGGAAGAGTCCGGGAGTTCTCAGGAGGAAAACCTTGAGAAGCCCCTAGCCCCATTCAGGAGGAACCAGGCCTGGATCAGCCCTCGGTGGGCCCCAGCCCCACTCCTGCCCACCCATCCTCCCGGCCCCACTCCTGCCCACCCATTATCTCCCCACGCTGTCCTAGGAGCCCCTCCTACCTTCCGTCACACCCTCCTTGGATCTCCAGGGCCCTCCCGACTCCTCGCCCTCACCCAAGCCCCCTCGGCTCCCTGGGGCCCTCTCTCCCTCCCCTTTCCGGAGCCCAGAGTCTCGGGCCTCCACTGCCTTGTTCTCCTGATTCCACCTTCTCCCAGGTCCTCAGCGGCTCCCAGGCTGCGCTGCTCCCTGGTTCATGTCCCTCATCCAGACAACCTGGCCCTGGACCGTTCCAGGGCCCTGGGGCCCTTCTCTCACCCCTCTGCACACACGGCCCGGGCAACGACATCAGCCTCTGGCCTTCAGTTGCCCCCACGGTTAATGGGTTAACGGCCTTCCTGGTTCAAATCCTCCACCCGCACTTGCGCATCCCAACACTCCGGCTGCCTGACCTCACTCCCCAGCTTCAGACCCGCTTGCCCCAGTTCCCACTCACATCTCCACTGGGTCTCCCGCAGCCGCCTCTACCCAACAGACCTTCCAGCTGCACTCGCTACTCCACACTCTCCACCGGGACCCCCTCTCTGTCCCCTGGCAAGGTCATCAACACCGTTGCCCAGACCTATGATCTACCCTCAACCTAACCCCCAAGTGCTCTCCTCTTCTACCTCCTCAGTACCCCCACCCAGTCCGTCTCTTTCCTCTCTCTCTGTCTCTCTGTGCCGCCGCCACCCACATTCTGGCCCCACCATCTTGGCCTGAGGGCTGCTGCTCATCCCCCTGCCAACCCACACAGCGCGGCAGCCAGGGGGCTTTACAAAGCACCAGTCTGACCTTTCAGTGGGTCCCCACTGCCCTCGGGATGAAGTCCAGACTCTTGAACGTGGCGTACCCCTCTGGTACGTACCAGTATCTGGCTCTGACTGGTCTCTGCCTCTCAGCACTCCCCACCGCCTCGGTCTTCCTCCCCTCCTCTGGCTCAAGATGTCCTGAGCTCGCATCAAGTGAGGGCTGGCCCAGGGGCTCTGCGAGGGCCTCTCCAGCTGACCTTCTTTCTTGGGCAGTGACTCTGAGCTCCGCTCTGGAATCCTAACACTCCCCTCCCAGGGACTTAAGGAAAACACTGTAAGAACTTCCGGTCTTGGCAGGTCATCCAGGTGCCACCGGGGTATCCCAGGGAGACTCCATGCCTTTGGACGCGATGCACCTTCCTTCCACCCTATCAGCTTGAGGAGCCAGGCAGGACCGACAGTGCATGCTCCCAACTACCAGAGCCTCCTTTCCTGAGCCTCTGAGCCCCACCTCCTCTGCCGCCACCGCCACCCCTCCATAAGCAAGAGGTGCAGCCACAGAGAGGCCTGGGCCTTGGTACAAGGAGGAGGGGAGAAGCATGGCTGGAGGATTATTAACCAGGGAAATCTGGTTACTCCCTGAAAATATCGAAGCTGAGGCCTAAAGGAAGAACAGGAGTTGATTTACTCTATCAACAAATAATTATTGAGCACCTAACATGCACCAAGTACTGTTATACAAGCCTGGGTTCGTATACGTGATGGAAATCACCACGGATGCCTGTCCTCCGGGAAGTTAATACTTTACAGCAAAAAAGCAAACATAAGTAAGGAGTTAACCAGGAGGAAGAGATGTGTTCTGGACATAGGGGAAGAGCATCCAAAGAGGCGGGCTGGAGAAAGAGCATGGAAACATCCAGGAACTCTATTAAGTCCTCAGGCTGGTGGGGAGGAGGGAGACTGCTCTCCGGAGCCCTCGGAAAGCTTGAGATGAGCCCTTCCTGTCCATACTCTCCTCCATGGCCCACTCCTGCCCCAACCCCAACTCCACCCCAGGAAAGCTATTATTTGCCCTTGGTCGGGCTTTCCTCATTCACCCAACCTTCTTCCACCTGCGCCCCAGGCCTCCTGCCTCCTGCTATTTAAAGGCTCGGGATGCTGGGCTGTTGTGGTGCCACAGTCACAGAAATAACAACAATGATAACAGCAGCTGTTGAGTATCAGTTATGTGCCACATCTGGACTTTTATCTGTAAGGTCTCATTTAATGCTCTCGTGGCAGCTGCCTTCAGAAGCGGCCCCCAGCTACTCCCTCCCTCCCTGCGCCAGCCACCCCTCGTCTCAGACCTGGAGCTTATTTCCCCTTCCCCAGGTCTGGGCTGGCCCTGTGACTGCTTTGACCAATACGATGTGGTAGAAATGACATCATGGGGCTTCTGTGCCATCAACCGCACCCCCAGCCTTAGGAGAACCAGCAGCACGTGGAGGGGAGCAGAGGGAGGCTCCTGGCCACCAACCCCAGCTGAGCCCGCACCAAGGTCAACCACATGAGCGAAGCCATCCTGGACATCCCGGAGCCCCGGCCGATAACAGGAAGCAGAAGAATCATCCAGTCAAACTACACGATCGTGATTGTTTTAAGCCGCTAGGTTGGGGGCTATTTTTGAACAGCAATAGATAAGTGAAGAAACCGGTGCCCGGAAGTCGGCGCTACTGTAGGAAAATCTAAACCCCGTGACATCACGAAACTGTGCCCCACAGAGATCCCGAGATCGAAACTCACAGAAAACGTAAAGCTTGTTCTTCAGGGAACTGTTTCTCCCTGATCAGCCGCTGCGTCTTCTCAGGTCCCACGGGCAAATCCACGAGCTGTCTCTGCAGAAGCCTGGACTCCAGGTCAACCGCTAGGGGTCCAGCCTAGGAAGCAGCAAGGCGCCCGCTTCCTTACCCGAGACAAGGAGCCCTTCCAGTCTGTAGGGCTCTCGGAGCACACCCATAGACCCTTCTCCTTTGTTCTAAGAAAACCACTTAACGCTTAACGGCAGGAGCTAAATTTTGCCTCCTGCTGATATTAAGTGCCCGCCCCAAGGTGAGCATGGCATGTGTGTCCCATCTACGTTTGCTCAGTGCACGTGCTCCACCTGTTTTCCTGACTAGTCATAGGTTCCCCTGCCCTTTCCGTGCAGATGTATATAATCTCATCTCCTATGATTGTAGACAAACGTGTCCTCTCCCCCTTCAGAGAGGAGGGCTGGAGGCTTGCCATCCCGTCTCCTTGTCTGGCTGCCTCTCGAATAAACCTTTTCCTTGCTGCGTGCTCTGTGTCTCAATGATTGGCTTTGCGGCACGTTGGGCAAACGAACTTGAGTTTGGTTACAACTGGTTCGGGGACCGGGCACCAGGCTGACTCTGGATGTCCTTAAGGAGGCCATTGGTGAAGGCTGCTGGAAGGACAATGAGGAAGTTAGTAGATGCTGTAAAAGGTGACACGTGGGGATCCCTGGGTGGCGCAGCGGTTTGGCGCCTGCCTTTGGCCCAGGGCGCGATCCTGGAGACCCGGGATCGAATCCCACATCAGGCTCCCGGTGCATGGAGCCTGCTTCTCCCTCTGCCTGTGTCTCTGCCTCTCTCTCTCTCTCTTTGTGTGTGACTATCATAAATAAATAAAAATTTAAAAAAAAAAAAAAGGTGACACGTGTTACGTAGTGGTGACGGGTTTGGCAGTACTCTGGACTGTGGTGACAAGGAAGACAAAAAAGGACATCGAATGGATTTGTGGACCTGGCTAAGGTTTCCAGGAGAATGATGGGAATGCCGCTGGCTTCCCCTAGCCGCCTACGATAAAATATAAGAGGAGACTAACGGGCTAGAGAAGGAAATGATTAGCTGCTTAGCACAATTCAGAAGAATAATGGAGACGGAGACGGTCTTTCCAGTCGGCCAACGGTTCTCAGGGTAAGAAAAGGCCTCAGAGGGACATTTGGGTGGCTCAGTGGTTGACCATCTGCCTTTGGCTCAGGCCATGATCCCGGGGTCCTGGGATCGAGTCCCACGTCGGGCTCCCTGCATGGAGCCTGCTTCTCCCTCTGCCTGTGTCTCTGCCTCTCTCTGCGAGTCTCTCGTGAATAAATAAATAAAATCTGATGAGAATGAAAGAAAGAAGAAGAAAGAAAGAAAGAAAGAAAGAAAGAAAGAAAGAAAGAAAGAACGAACGAGCAGGCCTCAGAGCAAAGATCGCACACAAAGCACTGCCAGTAAACCATGCCCTCACGTCAAAGTCAAAGACTGCAGCTGTTAGACCCTTCGCTGAGATCTCAGAAAGATTTAATTCAGAGTCTCTTAGACTCACTCAGCCAACCAAAAGTTTTCTGAGAATCTTGAAGGCACCTTTACAGATCCTCCCCCTAAGCAGCAGGGCTTCGGAGAATCTTCGGTGTCGTCCCCAAGCATTAGGACTCACAGCCCAAGGGTGAGAGGACCCTATCTCAAAAACATTTATGGGGATAGCTCTCTGTCTAAGGAAGTCTGCTATCATTTGATACACCAGAAACAACATTTTTATAAAGAATTTTAGCAGTTCTCACTAGAAGGAACAGAAATGGTTCAAAATGGAAATGAGCCTCTGGGCACCTGCCCTCCCACAGACAGGAAGCAGGCTAAGGAAACATGGCCCACTTATCATGGAAAAGGAAGAACAATTCAGAAAAGGGAACCAAGATTCCAAAGGATAGAGCCAAGAACAGAGGGCGACCACTTCTAGGGAACAAAAGTAGGCACCGATGAAACACGCTCCCTGCCCCTGCAACGGGAGGGGTTAGCAGTGCCTGCCTGACTCTACTCGGAATTGCTTTGGACCCGCGACTTCTAAGTGCCCCCAGCTTTTCCTCCCTCTGACGGGAGTGACCAATGTGGCGATGCTATCCCTCTCTCGCCATACGTGACAGGTGTGTGGTGGCCATAAAAACACAGGCCTTCAGACTGAGGTAAACCGCGGCGGGGAGCTGCTACAAGGGAACCACGTCCCAAGAGCCTTGTGCATACTCGGATCTGATCCAAATAGTGAGATTCTGAACCTCAAGTTGATGCCACAACACGATGAAACTTTGCGGGATTTGGGAGGGGCGAGCACACACGTTCTTTGTAGGGGAGACATGAATGGTTGTGGCCAGCAGGTGCGCTGCGGGACCAACCATTCTTTCCTCCCTGCACAAGAAGCCGTCAAGAGATGGAGCCCGATTCCCCTTCCCTTGAATCAAACCTGTGACAGGTTTGGCCAATAGAACATGGTGGAAGTGACCTTCTGAGGTCAGGCCTGTAGGGGACTGGTAATTCCTTGCTTCATTCTTCTAGGAACCCTTCCTGCGAGGAAGCCCAAGGAGCCACATGACAGAGGTTCATACAGAAGAGAACCAAGTCCCTGTAAGCCAATCATCAATTTATGGTCTCTCAGCTCCCAATTCATATCCATCATTGCCCACTCTGTGGACATTTAGACGGGCCTTTTAAGTGTTTTTCATCAGCTGACACGACATTGGGCTTTGTCAGTAGAGGGTGCTGGAAAGACGGTGCAGGAGGAACGGGGTTTCCTTCCAGGTTCCAGCGTCCTCCTCTTGGCAGATTCCTGCAGCACCACACTTCTCCAGAACTCAGCTCAACACCTCTCGCTGGGCTCCCAGCCATGTGCGAGGAGACTGCTTTGGACCTCACAGACATCCTACACCCCACACAGCAGCACAGAAAGGAGAGGAACTTCCCAGCAAGCCCACAATCATGAGCGATGGGGAAACGTGGTCTCCCGCTATCCGAACACAGAGCATTCCTAGGAAACATTTCAGAAGCTCATGTGACATTAAGTGGAGAAGTGTTTACCACTAATTTATATGGAAAAAATTTATAAGCATCCCAGACTCAAAAAAAAAAAAAAAAAAGCCCCTCTTAGGCTTTTCTGCTACCTTAGGGTACATCTTGCAAAGAGTGTGCAAAATAAACGGAGATAAAGCCCAGATGCTCTCAGCCGTGGTTCAAAGCTCTAACAGCTTGATGCTAACAGGAGATGCTGAGTGTAGTTCCCGGGGAGGGGGCTTAGGGGGCCCCCCTCTTGCTGCTGGGTTGTGCGCCGCCCCTGTAACAGCGGCTGTAAAACACGTGCTGAATGCTATATTTGCTTTTCACCTTTTTTTTTCCTTTCAATCAGTGAAAACAGGTACTACTGTCTATGTCCTTTGTAAAAGGGAAACCGTGTAACACAGACTTTCAAAACGCAGAGGATGCCCGTATTGTGTTAAGCCTCTAAATTTCTTCGGAGGGCTTTGTCACAAGCAACAAATATCTGACTACAGCCCAGCAGGTGTCATTATTCCATTTACAGATGAAAAAGCTACAGGAGAATGAGGTTAGTGATTTGCCCCATTACGGAGGAAGTAAATGGCTGAACCAACATTCAAACATAGGTCTGTATTAACAACATCCTTTTTTTTTAAGATTTTATTTATTTATTCATGAGAGAGAAAGAGAAAGAGAGGCAGACACAGAGGGAGAAGCAGGCCCCATGCAGGGAGCCCAATGTGGGACTCGATCCCGGGACTCCAGGATCACGACCTGGGCTGAGGGCGGCGCTGAACCGCTGAGCCCTTAACAACATCCTTTTAAATACATAATCTCACTTTGGAAGCCAGAAGGGACCTTAGGAATATTATCCAATCGCCTTCACTGTATAGCCAAAGAAACTGAAGCTCAGACCATAAAAGGACTTTGCCCTAAGCCCCACGTCTGGGAAGTGGCAGGGTCAGGACTCTGAATTAGAAGCCTCCTCCTGCCTCTGAGCCCAATGCCCTTCCTCTCCCCCCACATGGCTTGTCTCACACTCCTTCCTTCCATTGTCATCTTCACGCCTTTCCTCTGCTCCTTCCCCGCCCAGGAATGCCCCCGGGGAGAGGGGAACGAAATCACCCCAGTTGAGAATGCCTATGGCATGGTTGGTCATTTCTAGAGACATTTTTGAAAAAAAATAAAAATAAAAATAAAGAAAAATAAATAAAATGAAAAATAAAAAAAAAAATAGAGACATTTTTGGTTGTCACAATTGGTGGGGCCGAGGGGAGAGGCATGGCCCGGGCGTCCAGTGGGCACACGCCAGTGATGCTGCCAAGCATCCTACAACGCACAGGACAGACTCCCAACAAAGACTGCCCCAGCCCCAAATACTGCTGAAGCTGAGACACCTTGGTCTAGAGAAATCCACGATCACACCGGATGCCGCGCGTCCATGCTGTTCTCCCGTTTTCCCAAGGCTTAGGTGGCTCAAGGCCAGAGGGACAGCAGGGCTAGCAGGTAAGTGGATGGAGGGGTCCTGAGGAAATCCCTGGCCGGGAGCTCCTATCATAGGGCGGCCCTGGCACTTTCAAGACTCTGAGGCACCAGGTTTGATAAGCTACAATTAGTTTATTGGAAACACAGAGTGAAGCAAAGGCAAAGAGACAGACTGGCAGTTGGGTCACTGGCTTTGTAGAAGCCTCTGCAGGCAGCCCTGGAAGGAGATGCTCTTCCCTCCCACGGGTCACGTCCCTCACAGGGTTTCAGGAAAACCACCATCGGCGTTCCCCACCTCCGGTCCACAGGCACGAGCACCCTGGCGGGTTCCCAGGAAGTGTAGATGGGGGGAGTCGGGGCCCCGCCCCCCGGGCCCTGCAAGCTGGGGTGAAGGGCTCAGGCAGGACCCATGAATCCAGCAGAGAAGCAGAAAGGCAGAAGAAAGGTTGAATCCTCAAGACAACAAATCCACCACTAGGAAAGGCTACGGAGAGGGGGGCCCCGGGGAGCAGGTGGGGCGGGCACGAGTGCGCACCTTTGGCCCCCGGCTCTCGGAGGGCCAGCAGCTGGCGGGCACGGCCGCGGGGGTCCTGGGGCGGCGGGTGACGGGGATGCGCCGGCGGCCCTAGCACTTCTTACAGGCCACGCTGCAGGCGCTGGCCCCGGGGCAGGGGGTGCAGGCGCTGGTGCCCACCACCAGGTTGCCGCTGCACGGGGCGCTGCAGACTCTGCTGGTGACAGCAGGGGCAGCACCGGAGGCGCAGAGATCGCCACAGACGACGCCACCGCGGGAGCTGCTGACGCCTGGATGGGGGACGGAAGGCGTCAGGCACGGCCGCAGCAGGTGGCTCGGGTGGGGGGGGGGGTGTCCCGAGTCCCTCCCCGCAGATGTGGGCCCTCCCCCCCTAAGAAGGGGGAGCTCGGCTACTTACACACGTTGACGGCGCCGACACCCTCACACAGCCTGTTGGGGAAGGAGAAGAGAGAGAGGTCAGTGTCGGGGGGCCAGCAGCCCGGCCCCGCGGCCCAGGTGAGGGGGATGCCCCTGTCTCCTCCTGGGCACTCGCTGCAGGGAAGCCGGGGTGGCCCAGCCACCACGGCCCGCGGGCTCTGAGACAGAGCGCCCCCGCCTCCGGGCAGCCCTCGGCCCTGCAACCTAGGATGCGCCCTGCCTGGCTCGGCCTCCCTCCTTGCGGGGCCATCTCCTAGATCCCCTGTGACGGTGGAATCAGTGACCCACGCGGGTGCCGAGTGCGGACGTGTGCACTGCTGCTATTTTTGTTGGTTCTGCTCCACCTGTGGACACGTCGCAGGCGCCGCACATCCGACGTCCTGAATGCCGTCTGCTTGGCCTCACTAGAACCTGAGCTTCAAGAGGCCAGATGTTCGTTTTTGTCTTGACTTTCCCCCGCTGCACAGCGGGCAGTGCCGAAACCCACGTTTGGCTCCGTAAGGAACTGTTGCGGGATGGAATGGGATTCTAGAACCCATTCGGAACAGGCTCGGAGACTGTCTCTACAAGCGCCCTCATTTGACAGATGGAGAAACTGAGGCCCAGAGAGAGGGAATAACCAGAGATGGGGCGGGGCTATAATTCCACGCAGCCCCTCCCTTCCTTCCCACACACAAGGCATCTCCTTAGGGGGGACACACGGGTGACCCTCTGATAGCTCCGTGGCGGAGGGTTGACAACATCAGCTTCAGACACGAGGAGAATCCGCAGCCCACAGTCTACTCATCCCACGCCCAGGGTGCGGAGGGAACCCACGCCGAAGCTGCTGAGTTCACCCCAGGAGCCCTACGCGGTGGAGGGATGGGTGGGCCACTCGGGCTCCAGGGCTATCTCCAGGCGTCTCTTGAACGTCCAGACTCAGTCTTGAAAAATGCTTCGTCCTGGCATCCTCCACTAACGAAACTCCCCGAGCGCAGTGAGCCACGGGGCCTTGGAGCCCTCCAAAGCAATTGCTTGAGGCTGCTGCAAGTCTCACCGGGTGAGCACTTTGATTCCAGGGTCCCCATCTCCCCAGCACACAGCATGCTCGCAGGTGCTCCCTCTGCATCTCACCCTGCACTCTCCTGTGCTTCAGAGGAGGGGCCTGGCCCCGGGAGTGAGCGCCCGACCAACCCAGCCCAACATTCTGGGAGTGTTGTCCTGGGACTTGACCAGCTGCCCTCCAGCCGTAGGAAGGCTGACCGATGAATGGGTCTTCCCTGCCATGTCCGAACCAGCAATAAGCAAAAATGCCAGAACAGGACATAGATGCCTCCAGGGACAAGGTCCTGCGATCTGTCCCCCCTCGTTCCTTCCTGCTGCAATGCAATACCACGTAGGGGTACCCTCCGCAGTGCAATATATGACTGTCAGTGGACAAAATCCCCACGGGAGGCAGTCATTACGGGATAATTACCAACTGCCTGGGCTGGTCCAGGGCCAGGCTTGAGAAGACACCTAGAACCTTGGTGATGTGCAATAAGAGGTGGGAAGGGAAAAGCACACGCACAGGGAAGGTGGCTACAAGGCCAGGCTTGGAGAGTTCTCAGGAACAATTACTGTGACCTGACTCCGGGCTCTCGGGAGTATATTTGCAAAAGGTACCAAACCCATTGTAGCACTTGGGGGCATGACCGAGACAAAGGGGGCCAGAAACACACCAAAAGGACTTACTCATTACCTGTAAAGATGCAGGATGGGGAGATTTGGAAATGGGAGTCCAGGGATGCCAGCAGACACGTGGCACGCTGGGAACCCAGGCTAGGCTGGGAGACAAATAGGCTACGGGACCCACCTCTGCTCCTCGCCCTCCAGCAGCCGCCTGTACGTGGCGATCTCGATGTCCAGGCCCAGCTTGGAGTTCATCACCTCCTGGTACTCCTTGACCAGGCAGGCCATGTCCTGCTTGGCCTTCTGCAGGGCGGCCTCCAGCTCGGCCAGCTTGCAGCGGGCGTCGGTGAGGGCCGCCTCGCCCTGCTTCTCCGCCTGCGTCACGGCGGCCTCCAGCTTGGTGTTCTGGGGGCGCAGACAACAGGGTGCTATGGTCCAGGGTCTCTCTCTCCATTTCCTGGATGTGTCTGGTCACTCCCACCTACACGCCTTCCCTCCAGGAAAAGGCCTCTCCCCTTTATCAGCCCGGTCCCCTCAAGGGCCACAACCAGGGCCTCTAGCCAGGCACATGGGCTGGGGCGTGAATGGGGTGTTCCCTGGGGCACACACTGCCTGGGCAGCCCTGGGGACACTCAACGTGAGCCCTACCTGGCACTTGGCGTTCTCGACCTCGGCCGTCAGCCTCTGGATCATGCGGTTGAGCTCATTGATCTCCTCCTTGGTGCGGCGCAGGGTCTCCCCGTGCCGGATCACCGTGGCCTTCATCTCCTCACACTGGGGGGGGGGGGGGGGCCACAGGGGCTCCTGAGGCTCAGGACGGGTCATCCCACTGAGCCCCACACCTTGCACAACTGCCACCCCAACCCGAGGGCTGCCTGCCCATCCCTCGTCCATCCCACCTGCACAAAACCCAAAGCCCTTTCAGCATCCCTCCTTCTGGGGCTCTGGCAGGGGGAGGCTGGGCCCCGACCTTGCTGCGGTACCAGGACTCGGCCTCAGCCCGGCTGCGGCTGACGATGTCGTCGTACTGGGCCTTGATCTCGGCCACGATGCAGTCCATGTTCAGGTCCCGGCTGTTGTCCATCTTGACGATGACCGAGGTGTCTGAGATGTGGGCGTTGAGGACGCGGATCTCCTGCGGGGGGAGGATGGAAGATCTTGTTTGCACCCCAGCCTCTCCCAGCACATGTGGACCCAACCCTCCCTGGTCTCCCGCCCCTGCTCCCACTATAGCCCCATGACTGCAGGCCTCAGCCCGATCCCAGGCCAACCAGTCCCAGGCCAGGGCCCCCTCTTCCAGGCTGGCTGCCAGTTCTCTGCCTGGACCACGGCCCCTCACCTCCTCATACAGGCGCCGCAGGAAGTCGATCTCCTCGGTCAGGGCCTCGGCGTTGGCCTCCAGGTCTGACTTGCGGAGGTAGGCACAGTCCACATCCTGGAAACGTGGGGTGTCACTGAGCGCCGAGCACCCACAGTGGCATCGCCCCCAACTCCCTGCCATCCGAGGAGGCCAGGGCAAAGGATTCCCAGGGTCCCCGTTGCCAGCGCAGCTCCATGCCCTCTGGCCTGCCCACCGTGGGCTTCACCGCCTCCTGCCCCTCTGACGACGAGCCCCTTGTGCCTGGAGACGGGCCACCAGCCTCTCGCCCCTCTTACGCTCCCAGCTCTCCTCCTGACCCTCCCTATTCCAACAAGCTCGGCCACCTGGGTCCTGCCAGGCCCCCGCAGTCCTCCAAGCCTGCACCCGGCCCCTCCTGGTTCTACTCCACCGTCCCCCACACCCCGCGGCTGCTCCCCTCCCTTGGGCCACTCTTCCCACAACGCTACACAGGACACTGTCCCTCGACACAGACACTGCACTGCTCTGCCCCCGGGGGACCCCAGCCGAGGCCACAGCTTCTGAAGCGGGGCAGGACGGCAGAGGTCAGCCCAGCCGGGCGCTGCCCCAGGGTGCGGTGCACGTGGGCATCCCAAGGTGGTCGCCCTGCATCAGCGACCTGAATGAGCCTTTCGTGCCCCGATCTCTGAGATCTGCCATCCCGACTTGGCCAGGCCAGGTACCCACACGAGGTCCAGACCCTCTGGGGCCCGGCCGTCATTCTGAGGTCCCAGGCGTCTGTGCTTCCACACGCCTCCTTACTCACCTTCTTCAGAGCCACAAATTCATTCTCAGCTGTTGCTCTCAGGGCAACTTCCTCCTCATACCTGAGGCAGAAGAGGGCAGACAGGGAGGTCAGGGAAGGGCGGGGCTCCCAGGGCCGCCTCCACCCCCTATCAGGGCAGGGGCAGCATTAGGGACCTCCCAGCGGCTGGCCCCCGGCAGATCTGCTGGACCCTTTCTTGCTGCTTGGATGTGGAACGTGTCGGGGGTTCCCTCCCCACTTTCAATCGAGGGGTCGGGTCCGGAGCGCCTACGTCCCGGGACCTCAGAGCCCGCTTCCCAGAGCTGCCGAGAGGCCCCTCCGGAGGCAAACAAGGCCTGGGCACCCAGCTCCGAGCTAGGAGGGGACAGCAGCACCTCTGGGGCACTGAGGCCCAGCCCCCCCCCCAACCCGGGCATCCATCCTGGCTCAGGGTCCGGGCCTGGGCCACCCGCCGACCGTCAGCCCTCAGCGCCCTCAGCACCCTCAGCAGCGGGACACCCAGGGCCCGGGGACCTGTCAGCCCCGAGGGAGCAGAGGCACGGAGCTCAGCATGAGAAGGCCCGAGGCCTGCAGAAGCCCCCTCTGGCCTCCCCCCGGGCCCAGGGAACAGCCTCCCAGAGGCAGAAGGCCCAAGCAGGAGACAGATGTCTGCCGGGGGCATCTGGGTGCTCCGGCAGGCGTCTGGCAGCCGTGGCCCAGACGAGAGGACCCTGCCGCACGCTGCCCCCGGCCCGCACAGCCACTCGCTCCCTGGGACACTCTTGCCCAGTCCAGCCCAGCGGGCTCTACACCACGTGGTTTCCTGTGCCCAGCGTCCCTGCCGGCCGCACTCACTTCTTCTTGTAGCCCTCCAGCACCTCCTGGACGTGGTTGAGCTCAGAGGCCAGCCTCCCGCTGTCGGCCTCCACACACTCGGCCTCCCGCCTCAGCGTCTCGATGTAGCCCTCGAACAGGGGCTCCAGGTTGCTCTCGCAGCACTTGCGGTTCTGGTAGAACTGCCACTTGGTCTCCAGCAGCTTGTTCTGCTGCTCCAGGAAGCGCACCTGCGTCGGGGCGGGAGGAGGGCGTCAGGTGGCTCCTGGTGCCCCAAGGCCACTTTGGGCTGGTGGCCATTGCTTTAGGGTGAACTCCCAGCAGGGATCGGGCAGAGCTGGGCAGCGGGACACAAGGTGACCTCTGGAGCTCCTGACTGTCATCCGTGTCTGCATTTTCCATTTTAGGGACGGGAGCCAGGGCTGGCAAGGCCAGTCCCTGCTCCCAGGTAAACTGACACAGGCAGACCCGGTGAGTGCAGGGTCCACGTGGTCCGGAGCCAGCCAGGGTCTCCCATTTGCCTCTGCCTCCCTCCTTCCCCCACGTCAGTGCCCAGCCTGGGTCCTGAGCATGGGTGGGGCAGAGGAAGGGTGGGGTCGGGGACACCCACCCTTAGGGTGCCCCTGCGGTCCTCCTCCTATTCTTCTGTTGGTTTTTGCGTCTACGTGCACAGACCGCCCTGTGCCTCTGGCATGAAGGCTCCGAGCCAGTCCCCGTCTCTGTGTGGGGACCTGCCTGCCTGGACAGAGGTGCACGTGCGAGTCACACCATCCCACTGGGAGCCTGTGCCCCGTAGTCACGTCTTTGGTGCATCCGGGCCCTGAGCTGTGTCCGTCTGGTCCATCAGACTGGGAGCTGCCCCGGGTCCTCCCTGTCCTGCCCCTGACCCCGCAGGAACTGAAGGCCCGGGAAGGGTGACCAGGGACACCCACCTTGTCGATGAAGGCGGCAAACCTGCTGTTGAGGCACTTGATCTGCTCCTTCTCCTCGTGCTTGACGCACTGCGCGTTGGGGTCGATCTCCAGGTTGAGGGGCGTCAGGAGGCTCTCGTTGACCGACACGGTGGTGATGCAGGGCGGGCTGGGCCCGCACACGCCGCCCGAGCGGTAGCCGAAGCTGCGGCCGCAGGAGCCGGCGCGGAAGGCCCCGCAGACGCTGCGGCTGCCGAAGCCCCCGGTGAGGCCGCGGTAGCAGGAGACGCCGCGGTAGGGGGCGGCCGTGATGCAGCAGCGGCCGGGCCGGGGCCCGCAGGCAGAGGCGCAGCTGAAGGCTGAACCGCCACAGTAAGATCCACAAGTCATGATGCTTCTAGGGGACAAGGGAGGCTTGAGGAGGGAGACGTACTACGGAGGGCACAGTGGCTGAAGTGTGTGTCTTGGACATCTTTGCGCCTTTTATATATGCGGGGAGCCAAATGCTTCCATGGGTTAGGAGCAATTAGGTGTCTTTATTGGCTTGGGTTGTTTAGCTCTTTTGGCTCCTCCCTTAATGTGTTTAATTGGGGGCCAGATGTGGCCAGATGTTTATGGCCTTTTACCCTAAACTGCACAATGTTTATCTTCAAAAGGCCAGCTCACGTCCCCCGCAGGTCCCCTTGCACTCCCCAGACACATTTGGCAGAACTCAGGGGTGGGAGGAGGGGTGGCAATGACTCAGATTAGAAGGGAGGGAGGAGACAGGCGGTGCTACAGCCCCCATCCGCCCCTTTGGAAACAGTCGGTGCTGCTGTCCGTGGTGCTGATCGAACGGCCTTGGGACCCTGGGAGGATAGAGATAACAGAAGATGACGTGAAATTTGGGGTGCATTTGGTGGTCCCTCACGCGGTTTGCTCATTTCTGTTCTGCCAAAGCCCCAACACCCACCCCCGCCTGTCCCCGAAACCCTCACCTACACCTATCAACATATTCTGTCTCTATAACTCTCTCCCTTTCTCTCTCTCTCACTCTCTCTCTGTCACACACACATACACACACACACACAAATGCATTCACATACTGGCCTCCCCACCCGTAATCTCTCACACACACACACACAAGCTCACGTGCACTGTTGCCTACAACGATGTGCGCGCAGACCAGTCCCAAGGCCAAATTATTAGGCCGTCTTGGCCAGCCTATGCCGAGAAGAAGCATCCCTTCCTCAGACTCTTCCATGAGGCCTAAGCGGGCACACAGTGGATCACTGGCTTCAGGAAAGCCCAAGTATTTCCAGCAAGACCCCAAGAAAAGATAGCATTCTGGATTTCACCCCAAACTTCCATTTTCCTCCAGGGCCCAGAAAGCCTGGGTTGGATGCTATTGCTACGTATAGCATTTTGCTGAGAATATAATAGAATCAATCCAGATAGAGCCATGAGGAGGGCATCCAGCCACCTGCCACCACCCCCTCCCTGCTCAGCTCTGTGCTGCTGCTTATGCTACACCAACCCTGTAACCCCCTTCCCTTTACGGTAGTTTGTCAGTAAACTTGGCACATGTCAAAACAGATCCACATTGGTGTATGCCACCTGCAGTGTGTATAGAGTGGGCCTTGAATCCAAAAGGGCTGGATGGGAACCAAGGCTCTGCCATGAATAGCTCCGTGTGATCTCAGGGCAAGGTACTTCATTCCTCTGGGAAGTACATTAGATCTTTCCTCCCAAAGCCGCCTGGGAAAAATTACAGAGATGTCCACATGCTCAGTAAACTCCAGAACACAGTGCAGATGTGCTTTATTACAATCATTAAGGAGCAGAAGTTTCTGGGGTGGTATTTTTTCAGAGTTCACAATGTAGTCTACTAATAGAAGGGCACCTGGGTGGCTCAGCGGTTGAGCATCGGCCTTTGGCTCAGGTCATGATCCCATCGAGTCCCGCATCAGGCTCTTGCAGGGAGTCCGCTTCTCCCTCTGCCTGTGTCTTTGCCTCTTTCTGTGTCTCTCATGAATACATAAAATATTTTTAAAAATTAAGTAAAATAGAGTAGAAAATATCAGAGTGCATCACAGGTAGTAAAAATAACATTTCATTTTCTTTTGTTTCAATCGTATGTGGTGTGTGTGTATGTGTGTACTTTGTCACTACACAAAATTATTTCTTTTAATATTATTAAAAATTAAAAAGTTTAAATGCATGGCATGTCAGTTAAGAACACAGACACAGATTCCAAACTGCCTAGTTTCAAAGTCCAGCTCTGCCACTTTCTAGCTATGTAATCTCAGGTAATTACTTAACCTCTCTATACCTCATGTCATGACTTATAAAATGGGGATAATAGTATCCACCTCATAAAGTTGTTGTAAGGATTAAAAGAATTAATACACGTAAAGCACTTACAATAGAGCCTGACACACTCTAATTATATAATCATATTAGTAGTTGTTATTGCTGCTAGTGCTGCTGTAGATATATCAGGAGGTTTAATGAAATATATATACCTACCTGCATCCCTAAACCACCTGTGTAAAATTCCCACTGATGGTGTCTATCTTAGAGGACTAGTAAAAGGATCAAATTAAATAACACACGGACAACACAGCACCTGGCACATAGCAAGTGCTCAGTAAATGTTATCTACTATTGTTCTACCAGGAGGTCAATACAAGGAACAGGGAAAAGAACCCAAAATCAAAGGCCCCTCCTTCAATCCCCAATCTAGCCCTGCTGCCCCCAGGAAAGGCCCAATGAAAATCTCACCTCTTAGGCAAAGGGAAAATGTCATCAGTCTTGTACAGGATGATAAGAGAAGCTTGGACAGTCCAAAAAGCCTGTTATCTGTTAATAATTCATAGATGTGTGTTTCTTTTTTGGTTTTAACAGACCACCAGAAATCCTCAGCCATAAATCAATGAATACTCACTTTTCTCGATATTTGCCTGATCCTGAAACCCCCCAATTGATCAGTAGCCCAAGGATACCATGAAGTTGGAGGTGGGGAATATGCCATCCATCCAGGTACAATGGAATTCCAAAGACAGCGAGAGAAGTCCAATATTCACTACAGCTGGACAGATGCAAGTTGGAGTTGAGGAAAACTTCCCATAGGGAGAGTAGGTAGTCATGGTTTCCTAAAGGAACTTACATTATGTCTCCCATTTACGGAAGCTTTGTATAAAAGAGAAAAATTCTTTTTTCTGGAATGGCCACCATGTTTGTGGAAACAGGGTGAATGAACAAAGAAACCTTCAGATCTTGAGGTTACAACCCCTTTTTTTACATTTTTTTAAATTTATTTATTTATGATAGTCACAGAGAGAGAGAGAGAGAGAGAGAGAGAGAGAGGCAGAGACACAGGCAGAGGGAGAAGCAGGCTCCATGCACCGGGAGCCCGATATGGGATTCGATCCCGGGTCTCCAGGATCGCGCCCTGGGCCAAAGGCAGGCGCCAAACCGCTGCGCCACCCAGGGATCCCCCTCTTTTTTTTCAAGCCTAAGTGGATCTTGGTTCAAGGGATACCTCGAGAGAAGGGACAAATCTGGTGGTTATAACATTAGGAAGCTCTTGTTCAAGTCTCTCTTCAGTCCACCCTTCTCCTGTGAAGAATGTTATAAGGCACCATCCCAAATGTATGGTGGATTAGATGAGATTCTCTTGTTGGAGAATCCAGTTAAATTCTGTGATGGCTATGTGCCTGCCGTAGGCTGAAGCCTGTCTGAGTTTTGCAAAAAAGCAAGAAGGCAGTAAGAGAAGGAAGGAGACGTGGATTCTGGAATTCCCAGTCTGACAGGGAAGACAGACCCACATTCATGAGAAAGGCCAGAAGTCTGAAGAATGCAGCTTTTCAGATATATCATCAGATGCTCAGGGATGCAGTGCCTACTGACAGTGCCCATAGTGGAGCAATGTAGACTGCAGCTAATCTGATGGGAAAGGTAAGAAAGTCCCCCTGGAAAGGGTGAGAACAAACATCAGTGAGGAAGCAGGTGAGGCAGCATTGGTGAAAAGGTGTGCATGGAGGTATTTCAGAGAGTGGACAGTAGGGAGACCTGGGCACCCTTGCAGGAGAGGCCAGGACTATGAGATTCTGTGACAGTGGAGAGCCCGTTGAGGCAGAGTCCGCAGAAGCAGGGAGTACCATCTCTGGGATTCTGCTCCAAAGCCACACGGTAGGAGGCAACCTGTGCGCTCTACATCTGGAGGATACCAAAACACCTGCACACCAGGCTTGCAGGCAGCCCAGGGGGATAACCTTGCAGCTCATACTTTCTAGAAAGTTCACAGAAAGCAGATGCAGGCTAGGTTTCAGTGAGGGGAATTGAGGGGTGAAGGAGTGGCTATTTACATAACACTCAGGCTGTTGATAAGGGACGTGACCCTAGGCCATCCAGCAGGCAGGATTCAGGAGCTGAGAGACCCAAGTCAGAGTCCTGCCTCCTCAGCCAAGACCAGTGGCCAATTATCCATAAGAATTCACCAGAGGAAGGGAGGGGCTAAAGGCCCTTGTGGGGAGCCTGGGGAGCTGGGAGTGATGAAGGCTGACTCAGAAGCTCTGCCCTTGGGGAGGTCCATCTCCCATGCACCTGCTCCAGTCCATGTCACTACCCTGGGAGGGTTCATTGCTATGAAGCTGAAGCCAAGATTGCCCACCTTTTCAGCTATGCCCATACCTTGCCCTCGGTGCTGCACTCCTTCCTTCATTAACCACCTCCTCCCCTGCTTTTCCACCTCTGGAGCGTCCCTTCACCATTCTCCCGTGGGTCTTCTCATTTTTTGTCTATTGTCCTCCACTTCCCTCCTCTTCCCTCCATCTCCCCCAACCTCCCCTCCTACCAATTCTCTTCGCCCCTCCCCCTCTTTGTCCTTCCAAGGGGCTCTGGAGAGTAACAGTCTAAGACCAAGCATCTTCTCTCTCCTTTTCCCTAGAAATCTACCTCCCCTCCACTTCTCTCTTTCCTTCCTCAATCCCACCCTCAGTCTCTACTTTGCCCCATGGCCTTCGGGATTCTTGCCCTTGTTGCCTGGCTTTCCCTATCATTCCCAACATCATTCAGGTCAAGGACTTCACTTGGGTCAAGGACACATCTACTCATTTCATGCCCCCTCCTTCAGGCCCCTGCCAGGAATGTCTCTCTACCCAGCCCCCACACCCAGGTACGGCTGCACTCTGGTCTGCTTCATCTGATCCCCACCCCATCCTACCAGAAAGCTTTGCACAATTAACTGCCAAGCTTTGATGGCTCCATTACTCAGCAGTTAATATGCAGCTGGTATTCATTTCATTCATTCAACAAATATTTATTGAGCACCTACTATGTGCCAAGCCCTTGGAATATATCCACGAACCAAACATTTGTGCTCATTGGTGTGTTGTGAGGTTTACATTTTAGTTCATGATCTAGGCGTGTGTGTTCAGCTTTTCTCTTAGAACTGAAAGCTTACCACAAGCAAGAGTGAGCTCTCCTCCATCCTCTGGTCCTGAACCCTGAGAGCACTGTGAAGGGCCCTGAAGAGGATGAGGGAGGAGGCGATTAGCGAGAGTGTGTGTTAATGTGCTATAGACAAGCACCATCTACTGTGTGATACTTCTAATCATGGTAGATGGTGGATAGATGGGAGTGCAAGGAGATAAACTCATCCATTACACTGGGATCAAACACACCAGCAGATACTGAGTGCCCCTAACTACACAACCCAAACAAAACTCTTAACCTTTGAGGCCTCAGTGTCCTTATCTGACACCTGCCTCAGAGAGTAATTGTAAAAATTAAATGCATTAATGCATGCTGGCCCATTAGCACAGTATCTAGTATGAAGTAAGATGAACATCAAGAAATGCTATGACTTTTTTAAATTTGGAAGAATACTCATAAAATGGTTTTCTACACCAAGTATATACTACTTGCATAATTTTTCAAAATATCCACGTACTCTAGAAAAACTCTTGCACAAAGACACCTAAAGATAGAGAAAAGAATGTCCATGGCAGCTCCGTTCATAATACAAACTGTAGAAACAACCATGAGGCCATCGGGGTGGAGAAATAAATAAACTGTGGCATATTCATACATTGAGTACAATTCACAGTGAAAATGAACATTGTGCAGCCATAGGAAGCAGCATTGGTCAAAACAAACTAGTCACAAAAGAATATACACAATATAATTCCGTTTATATGAACTTCAAACACTGGAAAACTAAATAATTTATGGTTTAGGGATGCATACATTGGGAAATGTGCAAAGTGCAAGAAAAGTACAAAGAAAAGTAAGGGAATGGGTCAACACACAATCCCAGAGAGGGGCTGTCCCTAAGCCAGAGAGAAGGGGGGACAATCAGAATGAGGCTCATGGGAATCTCCTCAGCTACACGTATGCTTTCTTTCCTCCGATAGGTGTTACGTGCACCACCTATGCATCCTTTTGTGTGGGTGACATATTTCACAATTTTACCTTCTATAAAGCTCATGTTGCCAGAGCAAAGACTACAATGGGGACAACCCTCCTCTCTCCTCTTTCCTCCTCCCCCAACACAAGTTTTTTCACTCCAAGAAAACATTCGGATTGAATGTCCTTCGAGCTCTTCAAAGATTACCAGAAATTAATAAGGCCTGAAGTTAGCAAAATTGTGTCACATTCGAATTTTTATATATATATATATATATCTTGTTCCTTTAAATTGCATCTTGTTTCTTTAAAATTGCTTAGGAGGGGCCAGGCATTAGCAATTAGCTCATGTTTATGCATGTCATTTTTATAAGGAGTTACACTGGTGGAGAAGGTAAAACATGGGTGCGATGCACCTTGACTCACGGCGCTTCTCCTCAGGACACCAGCCAGCTGGCTTGCTGGGAGCACCACGGCTCAGTTGTGGGCAGTGCCCAGAACTGTGATGAGGGATAAAGGGTCTCGGAAGTGCTGGCCCAGCTCCCCAAACACATAAAGTGACAGCAGGCGCCACACCCTCCTCTGGGTGGCCAGCTGGCTGACACAACCCGTGAGCCCAGTGCTAGTCCCAGTCACAAGACCTCACCCCTGAATGTTTTGCACAGTCATCCCTTCCCTGAGCCCTGGGCTGCCCTCCTACCTTCTCTTTTCCCATCTTACCCTGCCTCCTTCCTTCTTGCCTGAGCCCCCCTGCTTGCCTTTGCCCCTAAGACACAGCAGCTACGGGACATGCCAGCCGCATCATTCCACTCCTCTTTGCTTCTCTTTCATTTACTGCAAATCTCCATACTTCATGAGATGATTTTTCTAGACCCGTTCTTTCGGAGTAGGGTGCTTCATGGGCAGGTAAAACAGAGTACCATCTGTCAAGATACTTGCATTACACCAGAGGTATACAAAGAACTAAAACAGCCCTTTTCTGGGGGTTCCTGGGTGGCTCGGTCAGTTAACCATCTGCTTTCAGCTCAGATCGTGGTCTTGGGGTCCTGGGATAGAGCCCCACATGCAGCTCTGTGCTCATCGTGGAGTCTGCTTCTCCTTCTCCCTCTGCCCCTCCTCTTTCCCCTTCCTTTTTCCCTTCTCCTCCCCCCACCCATGCTCGCTCTCTCTCTCTGTCTTTCACCCTCTCCCAAATAAATAAATAAATCTTAAATTTTTAAAAACCAGCTTTTTGTGTCCCTCCTTTTAGTTCTCAGCCAATGGAGTTCTGCAGATCTCCAGCCCCAGCTTCATGTTGCCCCTCCAATTGGCCCCTCCTGGTTCTTTTTTTTTTTTAATTTTTATTTATTTATGATAGTCACAGAGAGATAGAGAGAGAGGCAGAGACACAGGCAGAGGGAGAAGCAGGCTCCATGCACCGGGAGCCCGACGTAGGATTCGATCCCGGGTCTCCAGGATCGCGCCCTGGGCCAAAGGCAGGCGCCAAACCGCTGCGCCACCCAGGGATCCCTGCCCCTCCTGGTTCTAACCATACATACCAAGTCCCTGTGACTCTGTCCATCTTCCTTATACTGATTCTCCCCAGCCATAGATCCACAGATATCCCTCCTAAACAACTTTCTCTACCCTCTTGAAATTTTCCAGAGATTAGGAAATCTAGAGGTTGTCATCGCTTGTAGGCGAGAAGGTATCGCATCCCCTGGGCTCCACTACTTACTAGCTGGCAGACATTGGGCAAGTTATTTAACCTCACTGAGCCTCAGTTTCCTTATCTGTAAAATGGGGATGATGACACGTACCTCATATGGTTGATGGGAGAATTGGAGATTGTTTATGGCGTGTATGACAGCACACAGTAGGTGGCAAAAAGAAAAGAAAGGATCCTTTTATCAAAATGGGACCTATGTTCTCCTACAGTGTTCTTCCTAATTATAAAAGGGAAATGCGTACAAGTGCTCTGATTTAGCATCAAGGATGATAGAACAAGCTGGTAATGCGTGCTTCTTAGGTGTCTAACCATTAAGAGTTAGATACCATTGTTTATGAAGCATTTTGCCCAGAAATGTTTCGGTTGAACCCAATCAAGCTTCCAGGCCAGCACTATCCAGTAGATTGCTACTACGATGGTGGAAATGTTCTATATCTGCAATGTCCAATAAGGTAATCAGTGGTTGTGTGGCCACGTGGCTCATGCAACTGGGGAGCTCCCTTTTGCATTTATTAAATTTTAACCAATTTAAATTTAAATAGCCACACATGCCTGCCTACAGGCTACCATATGATCAACCCAACTCTAGAGGGAACTTCCAGTTTAAAATGCAAGGGACAGAGCCACAAGCAAAGTCACATAAAACCATTAAAAAAAAAAAAAAAAAAAACTCTTGAGACAATTAGGAAACTTGAAAATGGAATGGGTACCAAATGGTTTCTTGAATTATTAATTTCCTTGAATGTGCGGTGGTAGGGTCCTGATTTCTGTACCTGTCATACTTTCTGTAACCATCACGTAGGCAAGAAAGGTGGCCCAGTGTTAACCCCTGTTGAATCCAGGTAACTACGTTGAACATCTCCAGGTGTTTGTGACGCTGTGCTTTCAAGTTTTCTATATGTTTGGAAACTCTCATGATAAAAGTCGAAAAAAAATGAAAAAAAACATATATTTAATAATCTCCTATTTATTAAGTAGGAGAAAGGGGATGTGTTTCACCAGCCCACTAGGCAGATGGAGAGGAGGGAAATGCAGATTTGTGGACAGTAGCACGCGGGCCGTTACTGAGATGGAAACATCTGGATAGATGCTGTTTCTTAACACCCCATTCGTTCCCCTGCTCCACCCAGAGTCCCGTCCTCTTCTCCTCTCCTCTCCTGGACCCCCTTCCTACCTGCCCTGCCCTACTGCACTTCTCTCTCCAGTCTCCTCAGGTGAGCGCATGCCCTGCTGGCAGGGCACTTTGAAGATGAAACGTGCTGAGTCCGCCTGCAGCCCAGAGGTTGGCATCCTATACACAGAGGAGGGCGCGGGCCACTCCACCATTAAAGCACATTCTAAAGAGGAGCTGGACTCAACTAACCGCCCAAGCCCATAAAGCACAAATTGACCCAGTGCACAGCCAAGCCCTTCAGATCTGAGCATAAATAGGACGGAGGCGCCTTGCAGAGCACATTGGAGTTTCCACAAGACTCCAGACCTCCTCTCTGTCCTCCACCGCCCGAGCCTCCAGAAGCACCATGACCTGCGGATCCGGATTCTGCGGCCGCGCCTTCAGCTGCGCCTCTGCCTGCGGGCCCCGGCCCGGCCGCTGCTGCATCACGGCCGCCCCCTACCGCGGCGTCTCCTGCTACCGCGGCCTCACCGGGGGCTTCGGCAGCCGCAGCGTCTGCGGGGCCTTCCGCGCCGGCTCCTGCGGCCGCAGCTTCGGCTACCGCTCGGGCGGCGTGTGCGGGCCCAGCCCGCCCTGCATCACCACCGTGTCGGTCAACGAG
This sequence comes from Vulpes vulpes, assembly GCF_048418805.1. NCBI lineage: Eukaryota > Metazoa > Chordata > Mammalia > Carnivora > Canidae > Vulpes > Vulpes vulpes. The sequence continues at coordinate 2,786,609 of NC_132787.1, forward strand.
AGCCTCCTGACGCCCCTCAACCTGGAGATCGACCCCAACGCGCAGTGCGTCAAGCACGAGGAGAAGGAGCAGATCAAGTGCCTCAACAGCAGGTTTGCCGCCTTCATCGACAAGGTGGGTGTCCCTGGTCACCCTTCCCGGGCCTTCAGTTCCTGCGGGGTCAGGGGCAGGACAGGGAGGACCCGGGCCAGCTCCCAGTCTGATGGACCAGACGGACACAGCTCAGGGCCCGGATGCACCAAAGACGTGACTACGGAGCACAGGCTCCCGGTGGGATGGTGTGACTCGCACGTGCACCTCTGTCTAGGCAGGCAGGTCCCCACACAGAGACGGGCACTGGCTCGGAGCCTTCATGCCAGAGACACAGGGTGGTCCGTGCACGTAGACGCAAAAACCAACAGAAGAATAGGAGGAGGACCGCAGGGACACCCTAAGGGTGGGTGTCCCCAACCCACCCTTCCTCTGCCCCACCCATGCTCAGGACCCAGGCTGGGCACTGACGTGGGGGAAGGAGGGAGGCAGAGGCAAATGGGAGACCCTGGCTGGCTCTGGACCACGTGGCCCCTGCACTCACCGGGTCTGCCTGTGTCAGTTTACCTGGGAGCAGGGACTGGCCTTGCCAGCCCTGGCTCCCGTCCCTAAATTGGAAAATGCAGACACGGATGGATGACAGTCAGGAGCTCCAGAGGTCACCTTGTGTCCCGCTGCCCAGCTCTGCCCGATCCCTGCTGGGAGTTCACCCTAAAGCAATGGCCACCAGCCCAAAGTGGCCTTGGGGCACCAGGAGCCACCTGACGCCCTCCTCCCGCCCCGACGCAGGTGCGCTTCCTGGAGCAGCAGAACAAGCTGCTGGAGACCAAGTGGCAGTTCTACCAGAACCGCAAGTGCTGCGAGAGCAACCTGGAGCCCCTGTTCGAGGGCTACATCGAGACACTGAGGCGGGAGGCCGAGTGCGTGGAGGCCGACAGCGGGAGGCTGGCCTCTGAGCTCAACCACGTCCAGGAGGTGCTGGAGGGCTACAAGAAGAAGTGAGTGCGGCCGGCAGGGACGCTGGGCACAGGAAACCATGTGGCGTAGAGCCCGCTGGGCTGGACTGGGCAAGAGTGTCCCAGGGAGCGAGTGGCTGTGCGGGCCGGGGGCAGCGTGCGGCAGGGTCCTCTCGTCTGGGCCACGGCTGCCAGACGCCTGCCGAGCACCCGGATGCCCCCGGCAGACATCTGTCTCCTGCTTGGGCCTTCTGGCTTCTGGGAGGCTGTTCCCTGGGCCCGGGGGGAGGCCAGAGGGGGCTTCTGCAGGCCTCGGGCCTTCTCATGCTGAGCTCCCTGCACCTGAGCCTCTGGTCCCTCGGGGCTGACGGGTCCCGGGACCCTGGGTGTCCCGCTGCTGAGGGCGCTGAGGGCGCTGAGGGCTGACGGTCGGCGGGTGGCCCAGGCCCGGACCCCAAGCCAGGATGGACGCCCGGGTGGGGGAGGCTGGGGCCTCGGTGCCCCAGAGGTGCTGCTGTCCCCTCCTAGCTCGGAGCTGGGCGCCCAGGCCTTGTTTGCCTCCTGAGGGGCCTCTCGGCAGCTCTGGGAAGCGGGCTCTGAGGTCCCGGGACGTAGGCGCTCCGGACCCCTCGATTGAAAGTGGGGAGGGAACCCCCGACACGTTCCACATCCAAGCAGCAAGAAAGGGTCCAGCGGATCTGCCGGGGGCCAGCCGCTGGGAGGTCCCTAATGCTGCCCCTGCCCTGATAGGGGGTGGAGGCGGCCCTGGGAGCCCCGCCCTTCCCTGACCTCCCTGTCTGCCCTCTTCTACCTCAGGTATGAGGAGGAAGTTGCCCTGAGAGCAACAGCTGAGAATGAATTTGTGGCTCTGAAGAAGGTGAGTAAGGAGGCGTGCGGAAGCACAGATGCCCGGGACCTCAGAATGACGGCCGGGCCCCAGAGGGTCTGGACCTCGTGTGGGTACCTGGCCTGGCCAGGTCGGGATGGCAGATCTCAGAGATCGGGGCACGAAAGGCTCATTCAGGTCGCTGATGCAGGGCGACCACCTTGGGATGCCCACGTGCACCGCGCCCTGGGGCGCGCCCGGCTGGGCTGACCTCTGCCGACCTGCCCCGCTTCAGAAGCTGTGGCCTCGGCTGGGGTCCCCCCGGGGGCAGAGCAGTGTGGTGTCTGTGTCGAGGGACAGTGTCCTGTGTAGCGTTGTGGGAAGAGTGGCCCAAGGGAGGGGAGCAGCCGTAGGGTGTGGGGGACGGTGGAGTAGAACCAGGAGGGGCCGGGTGCAGGCTTGGAGGACTGTGGGGGCCTGGCAGGACCCAGGTGGCCGAGCTTGTTGGAATAGGGAGGGTCAGGAGGAGAGCTGGGAGCGTAAGAGGGGCGAGAGGCTGGTGGCCCGTCTCCAGGCACAAGGTGAAGCCCACGGTGGGCAGGCCAGAGGGCATGGAGCTGCGCTGGCAACAGGGACCCTGGGAATCCTTTGCCCTGGCCTCCTCGGATGGCAGGGAGTTGGGGGCGATGCCACTGTGGGTGCTCGGCGCTCAGTGACACCCCACGTTTCCAGGATGTGGACTGCGCCTACCTCCGCAAGTCAGACCTGGAGGCCAACGCCGAGGCCCTGACCGAGGAGATCGACTTCCTGCGGCGCCTGTATGAGGAGGTGAGGGGCCGTGGTCCAGGCAGAGAACTGGCAGCCAGCCTGGAAGAGGGGGCCCTGGCCTGGGACTGGTTGGCCTGGGATCGGGCTGAGGCCTGCAGTCCATGGGGCTATAGTGGGAGCAGGCGCCAGAGACCAGGGAGGGTTGGGTCCACATGTGCTGGGAGAGGCTGGGGTGCAAACAAGATCTTCCATCCTCCCCCCGCAGGAGATCCGCGTCCTCCACGCCCACATCTCAGACACCTCGGTCATCGTCAAGATGGACAACAGCCGGGACCTGAACATGGACTGCATCGTGGCCGAGATCAAGGCCCAGTACGACGACATCGCCAGCCGCAGCCGGGCTGAGGCCGAGTCCTGGTACCGCAGCAAGGTCGGGGCCCAGCCTCCCCCTGCCAGAGCCCCAGAAGGAGGGACGCTGAAAGGGTTTTGGGTTTTGTGCAGGTGGGATGGACGAGGGAAGGGCAGGCAGCCCTCGGGTTGGGGTGGCAGTTGTGCAAGGTGTGGGGCTCAGCGGGATGACCCGTCCTGAGCCTCAGGAGCCCCTGTGAACCGTCCCCCCCCCCCCCACCGCAGTGTGAGGAGATGAAGGCCACGGTGATCCGGCACGGGGAGACCCTGCGCCGCACCAAGGAGGAGATCAACGAGCTCAACCGCATGATCCAGAGGCTGATGGCCGAGGTCGAGAACGCCAAGTGCCAGGTAGGGCTCACGTTGAGTGTCCCCAGGGCTGCCCAGGCAGTGTGTGCCCCAGGGAACACCCCATTCACGCCCCAGCCCATGTGCCTGGCTAGAGGCCCTGGTTGTGGCCCTTGAGGGGACCCGGCTGATAAAGGGGAGAGGCCTTTTCCTGGAGGGAGGGCGTGTAGGTGGGAGTGACCAGACACATCCAGGAAATGGAGAGAGAGACCCTGGACCATAGCACCCTGTTGTCTGCGCCCCCAGAACACCAAGCTGGAGGCCGCCGTGACGCAGGCGGAGAAGCAGGGCGAGGCGGCCCTCACCGACGCCCGCTGCAAGCTGGCCGAGCTGGAGGCCGCCCTGCAGAAGGCCAAGCAGGACATGGCCTGCCTGGTCAAGGAGTACCAGGAGGTGATGAACTCCAAGCTGGGCCTGGACATCGAGATCGCCACGTACAGGCGGCTGCTGGAGGGCGAGGAGTACAGGTGAGGCCCAGCCCAGCCTCGCTCTGAGCTCCCCATTCCTGCCCCTTGAATAAACACATGCTCCACCTGGCTCAGTTGGGAGATCTAGGACAGCCAGGGATCTAGGACAGCCTATCATCCATCACGTGGGGGCGGGGGTGGCCCGGAGGGCTGTCCTCAGACCCCAGACCCCGAGCTCCTACTCTTACCACTTGTGGACCCCACCCCAAGTTTTGGGGAGCTCCATCTGCAGCCTTCGCTGAGTCACTTATGTTGTCTTTTTCTTCTTCCCTCTCAGACTATGTGAAGGCGTCGGGGCCGTGAATGTCTGTGAGTACTGAAGCTCCCGGCTGGATGGATTTACCCCGTTCCTAGTAGGGATGGCACAGTCTAGAGGGAGGGCTACCCCTGGATGCCAAGCGCATGAGAGTGGGTTGGCATCACAGCTGAACGGTTTGGGGTCAGAGAGCAAGGAAGGCGGCAGCTTTGGAACTAGATGGAACTAGTGTTGCACGTAAAGATTCTACTGACTTTGAATCCAGTGCTCAGGGCCTGGGGCAGGGCATCATCGGGGAGGCTGATGACTCACCCCCCAGAATTTTGGCTGAATCTTTGGGGTTCACAGGTGTCAGCAGCTCCCGAGGTGGGGTCGTCTGCGGCGACCTCTGCGTGTCGGGCTCCCGGCCGGTGACCGGCAGCGTGTGCAGCGCCCCATGCAGCGGGAACCTGGCAGTGAGCACGGGTATGTGCGCCCCCTGCGCGCCCTGCGCCCCCTGCGCCCCCTGCAACTCCATCACGTCTTGCGGCCTGGGCACCGGAGGTGTGGGCTCCTGCGGCATCAGCTCCTGCGGCGTGGGCTCGTGTACCAGCAGCTGCCGCAGATGTTAGACCCCCGAACTCAAGCCTCGGGCCTGGTGTCTCTCCCGCCCGGCGTCCAGGGGGAGCAAGGCCTCGACTACTTCTCTGGCACTTTGAAAGATCTGTCCCACTCCCGGCCTCTTGTCTGTGTGTGATCCCTTCTTCCTCAGCTCCGTTGCTGGTGCTAGGAAAGGCTACCCCTAAAAAGAAGTTCCTCTGATGCCCATAGGAAGGGGGCTCAGAGGCCGGAGGCTGCCCTGGGGCTGATGGCGGTACCCCACTCCCCAATCCTCTCCCTTCCACCTCTGCCGTGCCCATGTCTGTCTTGATCTGTGTTTCCAATAAATCAATGTAGCCAACTCTGAGCTTTGTCTGCAACTCTCTTTTCCAGAAAGGTAGGGCTTGGGAGGGTCCCCAATGTCACATGGAGCAGAGAAAGGTCTAGTCTGGGGTCTCCAGCACAGTCCTCTGCCCCTGGGCTCACAGCAGGCTCACACTAAGGGCCTCTACACCATCTATGCACACGACTGTCACGATCTCATCCACACACACACACACACACACCCATGATACATCTTGCGGATGAAGGAGCCAGAGATGCTCAGTAACCAGGCCAGAGCCCCACAAGGTTCAGCATCCGGCTGGTGTTTGAACCCTGTGTGCACCACCAGTGGTCATTTCACAAACCCGCATTGCCTCCCAGAAGACATCCCTGTGCAGATCTGTAAACCGATGGATGACAAAAATTAGACTCACCGGCCACTCAAAGCTTAAGGAAACATCACTCACTGCTGTGCTGGGGAAGACTCATGCCTGAGCCATTTATGAGAATTCTTTAAAGGACAGATACGTGAACAGGGTCTAAACTTTCAAAAAGCCTTTGATGTGGCTTCTTTTTTTCTTTATTTCTTTTAATGGAGTCCTTTTGGGGTTTGGAGACCTGCCATAGCTGATAAATGACCCCCAAGAAAGGAAACAGCACATTGCAAGAAGATGAGGTGGCAGGGAGGTAGGCACATAGTCTCTGGAGCCAGATTCCTCGGATCCAACACTGGGCTCGGTTCCTTCCTGGCTGAGTGGCCTTGAGCCATTCCCTAGGCCTCTCCATATCTCTAAAGTGAGTTTCCATATCTCTGAAGTGAGAATGATACGTGAGCGCCTCCCTCACAGGGCAGATGGGAGGACTAGGGATTTCATACACGGGACAACGCACTTAGGCACTTCCCGCCACAAAATAACCACGATACGCGCTTGCCGTTAGCAGCATACTTTTGCAGAATGTAACGTGGGAATCCCTCCAGGGAGCAGGGCCGTGGCACTGTCCAGCCTCCCATGCACATCTGCAAACTGATTACAGGCACATCATATCACACTTACACCTGTGATCACAGACAGCAAACAGAGAGAGAAATCTCGACATCTCGGGCCATTGAGCTCCTTCATGTAGAGAACCGTTGCGCCCTTGACACTGATGAGGCTCTTACACGGAGCAAAGAAAGTGGGGAGGTGGCCCCTCAGCTTCACTATGGGCAAAGGCAAGTCCCTGAACATCCATCTGTACAGCAGGGTCAGTTTCTAAACCTCCAGGCCCAGGCCCAGGCCCAGGCCCAGAAGGCAATAGCAGAAATCTAAGTCCCCCTCCCCACCCCTCAGGGCAATAGCAATAAATAAGAATATTGAGAGACCAGAAGCAAGTGGTCTGAAAAGACCAACGCTCTGTTAAGGGAGAGGATCGACCCAAGGCCTCCCACCCACCAAGATGGTCCCTCAACCCTCCTGATGGAGTCCTGAGCTGGACAGAGCCCCGGGAGATGGGACACCTGGGGGCTCAGCGGTGGAGCGTCTGCCTTCGGCTCAGGTCGTGATCCCGGGATTCGGGATCGAGTCCCACGTGGGGCTCCTGCAAAGAGCCTGCTTCTCCCTCTGCTTGTCTCTGCCTCTCTCTCTCTCTGTATCTCTCATGAATAAATAAATAAATCTTTAAAAAGAAGAAGAAGAAGAAGAAGAAGAAGAAGAAGAAGAAGAAGAAGAAGAAGAAGAAGAGGAGGAGGAGGAGGAACCTGGGAGAGCTCCAGAGTGTGCAATTGTTCTAACCAGCCCTCTGTGCTGTGACACCCCACAGCTCGGAAGCAGGGCATCGGGAGCCCGGACTGGAGGCCCAAATCCCAGCTCCATCACTCTACCCCTCGGTTCAGCGGCCACTCGCCCCTCCAGCCCTGATGAACTTCTCATCTCTGCCTACTGACCCCTCCCTTCCCATCCCACGGGTCTCATCAGCCCAATGGCCTGCCTGCCACACCTACCCTCAGCCTCCCTCTAGCTCTGACTTCCGGCTCTGTCCCATTTCCAGTAGCACCGTCCCCGCCTCCCTCTAGTTCCCACTCCTGGACAGGCTCAGGAAGAGAAGCAAGAGTGACTGAATCCAGCACATGGAACTCAGGATGCCGAATGTTGGGGGCTGGGGGGTGGGAATGGAACACCTCACTGTGCGACCTTTAGCAAGTCACCTCCCTTCTCTGGGCCTCGGTGCATTCACTAGTAGAATAAAATGTTTAGGCAAATGGCTGCTGAGGCCCCTTACCAATTTAAAGCTCTGTTCGTCTCCAGGAGAGATGGGACAGGACTAGGAGCTAGAAGACCGTGGGGAGTCCCGACAGCTGGGCTGAGCGCGTACTGTCTGTACCTTCATCCCACGCGGCTCACTGCGGGTCCAACAATAGGACGGCCTCCGGGTGTAGGCGCATCTCCGGGCATCTGTGTGGAAGCACGTGTGTGTATGTGCGTGACTGTGAGCGCTTCTAGATGTGTGCGTGCGCCTGCGTGTACGTGCTCAAGAGGGGAGTTTTGCGGGTACCTGTGGCTAGGACTGCAGTGTGAGCGCCCAGGTGGGACTCGTGCTGGTGGGGAAGGGGGGGGTCCCAGGTAGAGAACTGGATTAAGGTGGGAGTGGTAGGGAGGTGGCCTCCAGCCAAGGGAGCCCCAGCTCCAGCCAGTGGGTTCCACTAGCTCCCCTCCTGCCTTGTAGACACCTTAGCTCCCGCTGGGACAGCAGGAGACCAGCCAGCCTTAGACTTGCAGAACCTTCTCTAAAGGTGCCCAAAGCCCTTCTCAGGACTCCAGGACATGAGATACTAATTACATTATGTCATTCTTTTCTCTCTTTTTTTTTTTTTTAAGATTTTATTTATTTATTCATGAGAGACACAGAGAGAGAGGGGCAGAGACACAGGCAGAGGGAGAAGCAGGCTCCATGCAGGGAGCCCAACGTGGGACCCGATCCTGGGTCTCCAGGCTCACGCCCTGGGCCGAAGGCAGGTGCTAAACCACTGCACCACCCGGGCTGCCCACATTATGTCATTCTTACTATGTTTCCAAGTACTTTAGAGCATATCTATTTCACACAACCCTGTGGCATCCTCTGATGGGTAAACTACATGCAGACAGGTCAAGAAGGGAGGAAAAGTAAAAGGGATAAATGAATATTCACCAGTTAGATTGGGGGGAGGGCAGGACTGAGTTTCAGAAACAGGCAACGTTTGGCCAAGAGAACAGAATCCAGAACCTTCCTTCCTTCCTTCCTCCAGGCTGGCCTGGCTGATACACTGCAGTCGGAATTACATCGGGAAGGATTGCATTTAGACTCATCCGTCAAGAGACTCCCGAGGGGTCCAGAAGGACCCAAAGCATCCAAGGACAGAGTGGACCACACGGGACCACAGAACCTCGCTGGGTTCATAGGTACTGCGGGGCAGGCCCTGGAGATGGGCGGCCGGGACAGCCACTGGCCTTGAGGGGCTCACATCGAGATGCCGACACTACTAAGTTGCATCAGTGCTATTGTGAGGCGGGCATGAGGAGCCAACAGAAGAAGGCTGACCCCCGTGGTCCCCTTCACGGTCCCCTTCCGCAGACATGTGATGACTAAACAGGTGACAACCTGCTTCCCTTCAGAAGTCACCTCGACTAACAAAGCTTCTAAATCGGCTGGTAAACGACTCTCTATAAATGCACCAAACAGTTCTCTCCCGCCCCAGCATGGAATGTGGCCTGTAGCCACTCAGGGAATCGGTCCCCAAACCGCAAACATTGCTGGTGGCCCACACAAGACACGCAAGCCTCATCTGGCTTGGCAGCCCTTGGGACCTGGAGTGACATCAGGCTTGGGATTTGGAATGGGAAAATGTGGGCAGCCAGTCCTCGGTGATGTGGCTGCGGGATGTTCACCGTAAATCCTGCCAACACCTCCTAGGTGATATTTCCCTCTAAGTCCTTCCCCTGACACGATCAGCACAGCAGGAGCTGGAAAAACCTGACCTTGAAAATCACAGAATGTCATTACCTCTTGGCGAAACGCAGGGAACGCGGAGCCCAGGTGAGAAATCTCCAAGAGGGGCGGCTCCACTTTCAGGCAGTTACTTTGCACTGGGCGTGTGGTAAGAATGTTTACACGGCTCGTGTTGGTCGTTTGACCAAATGGGGCTCCAGTGGACCCATGTCCCCTACCCCTCGGGTACGAGCGGCAGCCTTACGGCCAAGTTTCGGTCTCATTCCTCTTGCATGAGACTGCTCTGTTTACCCAGGAAGGGGGCCTTTTGGATACCTGTTTTCTGGGCAAGGACCCAGAAGAACACAGCAGACACCCTGGCACTAGTGTGCCTTAAAAGGTAAAGCCAGGGCCTCTGGCCAATGACGCACCTTTACCCCACCCAGGGACATGGAAAGCAGAAACCATTGTTCCCAGATGTGTCGATGATGTAACCCTTTGTGCAACAGAAAAGAATGTGAGCTCACCAAGTGGAAGCTTCTCTTGGGCTTGGGCCTATGTGACAAAGAAAGAGCCCAAGAAACCCAGAAACCCAGCCCTTTCTGGCCACCCCCACCCCAAACTGGCCTGTCTTCTCCATGCACACCCCCACCCCCAACGAAGTCCACTTGCCTCGTGAAAACTCAGAGCAAACTAGACCTAGAAGTAGAGGTAGGACTGGAGCCCTCCATGCGACTCCAAAGACACACTCTCCTCCTCCTCCAAGGTATGTCATTCTCATCCCCCCATTAGTCACCTTGTTACACTAGAACGGGGACCTGGGCCACCCAGTTGTGTTCACACGCCCCAACCCCGGTCTGCGAGGAGCATCTCCCCCGGAGCCTGTCCTCAGGCGCCCCTGCCAGGGCAGCGGAGGACAATACGCCCTCATCCCCACCCCACTCCACTCTCTTTGGGGCTGCTTTCCCCGTTTCTGGCCGCGTCCCCCCCCCCCCCGAACCAGAGTGCCCTGCTCGCTCAGCCCTGCACCTGCCCCTCGCACTGTCTGTGGAGCCGGCGTGTGGGTGAATGAAGCCAGCGCTCAGCAGCTCTGCCAGACACGGGGCTGCCCGGCCCCCGGCTGGGGAACAAGCAGATCTGGGGAGGAAAGGACCCCTCCTTTCACCTTCCCCAGGGGCCCTCGGTCACCCACCCCCACACCGAAACCCTTGGGATCCTCGTTCTGTAGCATCATCACCAGCTGGAGTCAGGTGGACCCACGCAGCACAGGGCGAGGGCTGCTTCCTGGTAGTGTCCCCTCCTTGTCTCCCCTCGCCCCAAGCCCCATCAGCCCCCGCTGTGCTCCGGGCACTGCTTGAGGAATCCAAGCTCACACAGCCCCGCCGGGCTCGGGCCACTGAAGAACTTTTTATTGCAAAGGAGGAGGAGTCCCAGGGAAAGAGGAGTGGGGGGCAGGGGACAGGAGCAGGGTACTGGGCCTCCCCAGTGGCACAGCGTCCCCCAAGGTAGCCCAGCTACCTTCCCCCAGGGGACAGGGCAGTCACGGTCCCTGGTAAGCCCGATTCCAAGACTTGACGTTCCAGGGTGGGGCAGGGGTGGGGGGGTGCAAGGGGGAAAGACAAGGTGAGGGTCAGCTCCATGGGAGGGGTGTCTGGGGCACAGGGTTCAGCTTTGGGGCAGGAGTTTGGGGTCCTCGACTTCTGGGGAGCTGTGCAGGAAGGTTCAGCATCCGCAGCCGCCGCCAGGGGTGCTCCTCTCCAGGCCACCGGGGCCCGCTCCTCCGGGGGGCAGCAGGCGGGCCAGGCTGCGGGGGGCTGAGCCCAGAGCGGCTGGGGGGGGCAAGACAGACAGACACACTCCTGATGCCCAGGCCCGCCTCCCCCACCCCCACCCCAGGAGACGGAGGTGCAAACTCCCCCAGGTCATGATGCCCAGGCCCCTTCCCCCGAGAAACACACTCAGGAACGCCCCCTCCCCGAAGTCGGGGGCACAGAGCCTCCCCAGGGCAGAATGAAACAGTCTCTCCCACAAGGACAGACCCGCAGAACCTCCCCTGACACCCCGGGACAAACCAACGGAACCTGCCCCCGAACAACAGACTGCACGGCCCCCTCCCCCCAACTCACACGGAGAATCACCCCCACGAGATGAAACCCCCCAAAAAGGAGACACACAGAGGAAGCAGACCCTTTCCCTTCCCAAAAGAACACAAAGGAGAGGGGGTGAGACCCGATCCCTCCAACCCAAGCTAAGTCTATCATCTACTCACGGAGGCTCCCGGTCCCGAATCCCAGACCAAGCCTGCAGGGAGAAGGAGGAAGCGGTGAGTTCACATACCTCCTGGGCATAATAATCCTCATTCCCCAAAACAAAACCCTCCCGACTGACTCTCCCCGATCTGTCCACCCCGCCCGCTCCTGGGTCCCCTTTTGCATCAGATCCTTCGGGACCTTAAACTCAGTCCTTCCTGCTTAAATTCAGGTAGCTCAGTTTTACTGATGACTTCCTGGAGGAGAGAGAAGGCAGAAGATCTACGCTTTCTTCGGCCCAAACTTAGCCTAAAAGGAGAAACCACGAAGGGGGCATTTTAAAGGACACCACAGAGGAGATAGCTCAACTCTCTGAAGAGGACTGATCAAGCCTCACCCCGTCACTTTGGACCTGTGCGTCCTTGAGGTATACCCCCAAGACTCAGTTTTCCCGTCTGTAAAATGGGGATGATGCCCCCTAGCTCCCAGGAGTTTTGTGGGGTTGAAAGGAGAGAATAAGCGTGGCGGGTTCCCCTTCCTTCCCCTCGGTCTGGGGTGCCCAGCTGGAGCTTTCAGCCCTTGGGTCTCTGCTGTCTAAGGTTAAAAGCCAGGCCCTACCTGTTCCGAAAAACCCTGCCTTCCCCAGGCCTGGGGGGAGAAGGTTGGACTGAGGACAAGGCACTGCACACTGGGGACCTTCTTCCCCCCGGTTGGGCTCAATGGACAGACTGGCCCCAGCTCTCTGACCCTGCGGGGGAATGACCTCACGAGTAGTCCCCTGCCAGGTGCCAAGGGTGCTCATTAGCTGGAACTTTTTGTCTAAAGGGCCTTAAGCTGGGGGGGGGGGGTGGCTCCAGGAGAACAAGTCGCTGCATACCCAGGTCAGCTCTCCCCACCCCTCCCCAGCTGGTGAGGACCCAGCCAGTGACCTCCACACCCCAGCACGCCTCATCCCGGCCACATCCGAGGCACCGCCCAGCCCTCACCTGCTCTCCTCGCTCTCCAGCAGCTTGCGGTAGGTGGCGATCTCAAAGTCCAGGCCCAGCTTGATGATCATGAGGTCCTGGTACTCGCGCAGCTGGCAGGCCATGTCGTGCTTGGCTCGCTGCAGGGCGGCCTCCAGCCAGGCCAGCTTGCCCTGGGCACTGTCTGAGGCTCCCTCCTCCCGCAGAGCTGGTGGTTCTGTGGCTCTGTCCAGTTCACAGGGCTGGGGGCAAAAGGAAGACCACAGACAGGACATCTTTGGCTGCCACCCTCCCCCCCTGCAAGGATCCAGACCTTTCTGAGAGGCTGGAGGACCAATGAAGGATTAGAGATCATTGTAAAGAATGGGCCTGCCTGTTCCGAAAAACGCGGCTGTGTGTCTGCCCGGCTCCCAGGGTGGACACTAGGGGCCAGCACCTGTAGTCTCTGGGGAAACACAGCAATGATAAACGCTTGCCCTGCGAGGTGTGCTTGGTGCTTAGGAAGCGGGGTGGGAGGGGTGGGAGTCAGAACAGCTGAGGCTGGTGGGAGACTGAACCGTGACAGGGCCACCCATTCGCTGTGCCACCCCCTGGAACCCAGACAGCTTGCCCCTCTCCTCATGGTCATCAGTTCCTGGAGACAGGAGAACCCCTCCGGGCCTGGGGCACCCGCATCTGCAGGGAGCAGACCCCTTCCCTCTGCAGGTACAGCATGGGCTGGGGCGGGGCGGGGGGGCTTGACAGGGTGGCTGGGAGGAAAGGGAGGCAGCTGAGAGGCAGAGACGTGGAAGAAAGAAAGCATTCATGTGGGCACCTCTGCTCCCCAAGTCCTAGAGCGTGAGCTGCAAACCCAAATGCCTACAGAGGCCTGGCTGGAGGCATCAAAACGTCAAGGCCACAAGTTAGCTCTAGAGCAGTAGTACCCAGTTCCACATTCTCACTGTCCTGCAATCACCAGGACCTCCCGCATGTTTTCAGCGTCTCATTTCTCTAATTTAGAGCCGCGGGACAGGTGCCTTTCGTCTTCCACATGCCAGCCAAGAAGATGAGAAACGGCAAAGGGCCCTCTGCCTCTGTGTCGAAGGATGCGACCTGGGGCGGGGAGCGGGGAGCCGGGGGGTGTCTGTGGCCCACAGAGGGAGCGTGACCCCGTGTGAAGGCGACAGAGAAGACAGAGGCCTCTCTCTTCTCCAGCCAAATGTCGCCAAACCTGCACATTTTTAAAGAGAACCCAGAAAGCCGGACGGCCAGGCAAAGTCTTGTGCAATTTCTGAAAAATACACACGGATACAAAAATGTGCGTACACACAGAAGATGAAATGCGTGCAAGCCTCCGTGTTTGTACGTATTTCACCTGCGTGTTAACACTTGTCCACACGAAAGGCAGAGCGCCCTGGGCCGATGCGGCGGGGCGCACGCTTACAGCCACACTCGCGTGTGCTCAGACACGGGGAGAAACTCTGCCCGTGTGTTCCGGAGGATGAGGATGAGCAGTCGGCTTGTCGGAGATAATGGACACCCTCCCGCCATTCGTCACCCTGGGGACCCCCCCACCCCAGCCACCCCTCACCTGACTCTTAACGCCGTCCACCTCCGCAGTCAGCCGCTGGATGGCCTGGTTAAGCCTGTTCAGCTCCTCCTTGCTGTGCCTCGGGCTGCGCATGTGTTTCTGCACGGTTACCTGCACCTCCTCGCACTGTGGGGGGCACAGGGGGAGGACCGGGGAGGCGGGGAGAGCCCACAGGGACACTCAGCTGAGGCCAGCAAGACAGCCCCAGTGCCAACCAGTCCACCCTCCGTCTTGGACAGAGCATCTAACTGCTCTGGGCCTCTGTTTCTCCATCTGTGAAATGGGGGTGATAATCTCTTCTATCGCCAAGGGTTGTCGAGAGAATGCAATGCACTTGGCAGGCACCCTGGTGGGCACTGTTGGGTCTGGAGAGGCCGAAGGGGATGGCAGCAGAGGGCACGAGGAAGGAGGCAGGGTGGTAATCTGTTGAGGCTGTGGGCTTGGGATTGCATAGGGGTCATCCCAGGCGTTGGGGTAGCAAAACTTCAGGAAGTCAGTTACGGTCATTCAGAGCAGGAGATCACCTCAATTAACACAAAAGCCATTTTGTAAAACCCCAGCAGTGATTCCTAATTTGAAAAATACTTTTAAAAAATCTAAGAATATGGGCGCCTGGGTGGTCCAGTCGGTTAAGTGTCTGCCTTCAGCTCAGGTCGTGATCCCGGGGTCCTGGGATGGAGCCCACATCGGGCTCCCTGCTTCTCCCTCTGCCTCTGCCCATACTCCTGCTTGTGTGCTATCTCTCTCTCTCTCTCTCTCTCTCTCTCTCTCTCTCTTTCTCAAATAAATAAATAAAATATTGTTGGGATCCCCGGGTGGCTCCGCAGTTTGGCCCAGGGCGTGATCCTGGAGTCCCGGGATCGAGCCCCACGTCCAGCTCCCTGCATGGAGCCTGCTTCTCCCTCTGCTGTGTCTCTGCTTCTCTCTGTGTGTGTGTCTCTCATTAATAAATAAAATATTTAAAAAATAAAATAAAATATTTTTTAAAAGAATCTAAGAATTTGAAGAAACTTCCTTAATTTGATGAATGCTGTTCATCAGTGTCAGGGATTCTGATTCCAGCTCCTTCCCCAAAGCCAAGGCCACTATGGGGGGTGCTGTCTTCGAGGGACAGAACCAGGGGGCCTTTCCCTTCGTGCGCCCCGTCTCCGCAGAGCCCCCGGTAAACAGCCCGGGCTCGGTACCTACACACGGGACCTCATACCCTTCGAGGTCTTAGGCCTCCAGCACGTCACGTCCAGCTCATGCCCACCTGTGCGGTAGGCCAGGTGGCTGTCACCGTCTCCACTAGCTCGCCTTGGGCGCGGCTCACGACCTCTACCGTGCGAGGAGGTAGGGCCCCAGGGGGACATGAGTGACCCTGCCGGGCGACAGCTGAGCTAGGCTGCCTCTTAAGCCCTCCTGGCTCTCCACCTCTTTGCTCTCCACCCCAAGGAACATACAGTCGCATACACTCCTTAACCCAGAGGACAAGAACCGTTCACACCAGCCCCATGCGAGATGCTTTCCAGGGCAGCTAGGGCGGGGAAGGGGGTCGCCCCATCCAGGCATCGCCCCGCCCACCCCTGCCCCTGCCCCAGCCCCCAGCCCGGCCCTGCCTGCGCCCCTGCCCCAGAGCTGCAGTCCCTGCCCACGAGCTTGGGCCCAGCTGCGTCCAGCAGATCTGGGCAGAGTCTGGGACCCCCCTGTCCCATGTGACCCAGTGCGCCCAGGGACAAGTCTCACCATGATGATGAGCTGCACTCTCCTCCCTAAGCCCAGCTCCAGCCCAAGTGGCTCCCAGAACCCTCGCCTCTGAGGACGCCTCTGAGGACAGAGCCCCTCCTTTCTGGGGGCTTTGTGACCTCACCCTGTTATAATTGCAGAGTTCTGACAGTGGCCGGAAGGGGTCTTTCTGTCAACCCAAGTGGGATTGTGGAGGTCCCTGGGCTGGAATGGACCTAAAGGAAGGAGGAGAAGAGGGAGGGAAGGGTCCTTCAGGTGGGGGGAACATGCAGAGCCAAGGAGTTTGGGCATATGGAGTGAGAAATGGGGGGAGCCCCAAAAGGTGCGTGAGCAGACGACCACCTTGGTGTGCAGTTAGGAAAGCCTGTCTGGGGGCTCCTGGGTGGCTCAGCGGTGTAGCGCCGCCTTCGGCCCAGGGCCTGATCCTGGGGTCCCGGGATCGAGTCCCACATCGGGCTCCCTGCAGGGAGCCTGCTTCTCCCTCTGCCTGTGTCTCTGCCTCTCTCTGTGTGTCTCTCATGAATAAATAAATAAAAATAAAAATAAAAATAAAAATAAAAGTAAAAGGAAGGCCTGTCTGGTAGCAGTGGGAGGATACACAGGAGGGAGAGAGTCCCTGGGACGGGAGGGGCTGCAGTTCCAAGACTAGGCAGGGAACTCCGGGTAGGATGATCCTCTGAGCTGAAGGAGTAACCAGGGACCAGGAGCACAAGCTGAGCAGCGTTTTCCTTTTGTTTTATAAACTTCTCATCCATAAAAAATAAAAAATAAACTTCTCATCCATGCAAAAGAGTATACGTAACAAACATTTAACGATTGAAACAGCAGCAGTAATAAACCAAATCCTTGTGTGCCCACCTGTACCTTCCAAGCCCCGCGTGGACCCCTTCCTGGTCACAGCATCTCTGTCCCTGACCCCATCCAGTCTCCAAAGTAGCCACTATCCCGGGTTTCTGTATTAAGCATTCCTCGGCTTTTCTTTATTATCATGTGCGCGTGAATCCCTAAGCAATCATTCAGTTTTGTCTAACTTTAAGCTTTATAGAAACAAAATTAGGGGCCCCTGGGTGGCTCAGTGGCTGAGCATCAGGGCGTGATCCCGGGGTCCTAGGATCGAGTCCCACATCGGGCTCCCCACGTGGACCCTTCTGCTCCCTCTGCCTGTGTCTCTGCCTCCCTCTGTGTCTTTCATGGATAAATAAATAAAATCTTTAAAAAAAAAAAAATAGAGTTACACTGTTTTTGTGACTTGCTTTTCCCTCTCCAACATGCTATTTGTGAGAATTTTGATGCATGTAACTTTACTTATGTTTCACTGCTGCGTAGTACCCTAGTGTGCGATTGCTTCTCCGTTCTCCTAGGAGTATACGCGCGTGTCCTTTTGTCTTCGTTCTAAGAACGCTGGTATGGACGTTTAGGTACGTATCTGCCGCTATGCTTTGACAAGAGGCTGTTTAGGATACTGGCTGGCAAACCAATTTTTAATCACAACTCAAAATAGGAAATATATTTTATATCGCAAATCAGTACCTACCTACATATCCATGCACATAAGCGGAAATAAGTCTCGTGAAGAATTTCTCACTCCCACTATGTTCGATGCACGCTGACGCCCTTGCCGCTCACCTTAACACGCTCTTCCGCTTTGAATTCACGGTCTTATGTTTTAGGTAAGATTTCCTGTTTTTTTTGTTTTTTGTTTTTTGTTTTAGATTTTTTTTTTTTTTTTTTTTTTTTTTAGATTTCCTGTTTAGATTTTCCTGTTCTGTCTTTAGGTTTTCAACTAGGCCTTCTGTTGCGTTTTCATTTCTTATAAATAGTATATTGATTTTTTTATGTATTTAATAATATAATGAAAATGAAATACCCACAAGTCCACTTACAAGCAAAAAAAGAACCAAACGTTACTAGTAATTTCCATGTGCCTGCACACTCCCTCCCTAGCCTGTCCCCCGTTCTTTCTCGCTCTAGGGGTGGCCACTTCCTTGAATTTGTGTCATTATTCCCTTGCTTTCTTTTGAATTTTTTTTTCAACTTTCCTTGTTTGGTTGGGGTTTGTTTTTTAAGGGATATCCTTTAGCAAAGGGACTCACTTTATATATATATATATTATATTATATTATAATATATAATGAAATATATATTATTATATTATGTATTATATATATTATATTATATTATATTATAATTATATTATATATAATTATATAGAATATATATTTCATTATATATATATAAAATGAAACCAGGAGGCCTCCGCTAGGATTCATAGCATCCTATTAAATGAATGCACAACACTTTATGTGACTCTATTGTTGTTTTGTTTTGTTTTCTCTTACAACGTTGGTGCTATGAACATTTTTCTAAATGTCCTCTGATGGACGTAGGTGAGGATTTCTCTGTGTCACAAATCTAGGACTGGAATTTCTGAATCAAATGTTCAATATTACAAGACAAAAATTATTTGCCAAAGCTGTTGTAATAACAATTTACACTTTGATCAGATTCCAGATTCATGTCTTTTCTGACGCGTCTTTAATTTTCACCAATGAAATGATATCATCAGTCTCCTTTTTGGTTTTGCTTTGCATTTGCAGGATTCCCATCGAGGCTGAATATCTCTTTAAGTATGTATTATCTGTCTGAATTTCCTTTTCTTTTGCCCATTGTTTCTGTTGGGTTGTTTGCCTTATTTTTGTTAGATTCTAAGTGGTTTTATATTTCTATATAAATTTCTACTTCTAGTATTACGCTTTGTCACTTACACATAATACGAATATCACCTTCAAGTTTATGGCCTCTTGTCTTTTCACTTTGTGTATATTTGATAAATAAAAATTCTTAATTTTAATGCCTAATTTACCCACCTTTTCCTTCACGTTAAGCATTCGGTGTGCCTTGCATAAAAATCCTTCATTAGGGGCACCTGGGTGGCTCAGTCAGTTGAGTGTCCACCTTCAGCTCAGGTCATGATCCAAGGGTCCTGGGATGGAGCCCTACATCAGGTACCCTACTGGGTGGCGAGTCTTCTCCCCCTCCCTCTGATCCGCCCCCCTGCTCATGCTCTTGTTCGCTTGTTCTCTCTCTCAAACGAATAAGTTAAAAAAATCTTTTAAAAAAATCCTTCCTTATACCAAGGTCAGAAAGACATTCACCAGTTTTTTCTTCTAAGAATTTTAAGGTTTTGCATTTGACATAATTTGAATTTACTTGGAATTGATTTTGTGTATGATAGAAGGCAAGAATCCAGTTCCGTTTTTTTCCCATGTGGGTAACCAATGCATGATCCCTCCTTTACTACAGATCTGCAATATCATTATTGCATATCAAAGATACAGATGTAAAAAATATATATATAACTTTATATACTACATATAGCTTTAGTTTTTTTTTTTTTTTAAGTAGGCTCCACACCCATTGTAGAACCCAACACAGGGCTTGAACTCATGACTCTGAGATCAAGACCTGAGCTGAGATCAAGAGTCAGGTGCTCGACTGACTGAGCCACCCAAGCACCCAGTTATATATTATATTTATATATATAGTTAACATATTTAATATATTTATATAATATACACACAATAATTGATATATATTTGTATATATATAATTGACTTGTATGATGTATTTTATGTATAACATATATAATATGTGATATGTGCATAATATGTTTTTATATAATGCATGTTGTATCATGTGTTATAATAAAAATATTATACATAAAGCATATCTAATATGTATATACTATATATGCCACATTCCATATATATAATATATGCCAATTTAAAGGCTCTCTAGTTCGTTCCATTGGCCAATTTTTCTATCCTTTTGTGGCTACTACACTCAGTTAATAGCTTTATAATTATCTCTGAAAGGGAACTAGTTTTTTGTTGTTGTTGTTGTTGTTTTTGTTTTTTTTTGTTGTTGTTGTTGTTGTTTTTTTTGGCACTAGCTGTTTAGTTTGCCTGGCAAGCAAGGTCCCCAGGGAGGCTAGAGAAGGAACAGTACAAACCACACCTCCCCAGCTGCTCTCTAGCAACCAGGTGCATAGTCAGCCTCAGGACCCTCATGACTAGACCTCCCAGAACTATGGACAATGCTTACTGCACAAAGACGGTGCAAGACAGCATCTGTCTGGGGCACTCAGCAGAGCCCCAGAACTAGGCCTCAGCCCTTGGGGTGGGAGGGCACTTACAGGGCCGCTCCCTCCTGTGTCCCCCATACTGGGCTGACAGAGCCAACCCAGAAGTATCTGGAAAGAAAGTGGAGATTTACAACCAGAAGTTGGTTTGGTGCACCTTGTTCTCCTGGGTCACAGTGTGCCAACGACCAGCCCACGTTCCATCTGTGGGAGGTGGAGGGGTGCACCCATCTGAACAGAGTCATGAGTACCTCAGAGATTTCTGCAAACTGAGAGTTGGCCTGACAGCACTTCTCCGCCGTTTCCATGGCGACGCCATAGTTGTCTACAAAGGCTCGGTACACACCCAGCTGGCTGGCCAGCTTCTGGAAGAGATCACCCACTCGTTGCTGGTGACTCCACTGCTGTACTCGGGGGAAGAGCCCATCATAGAACTCCTTGTGGATCTCATAGAGCTCAGGCACTTTGAAGAAGATGGTCTCGATCTGCTGGCTTGTCAGCACCGGCTGAGAGGTGGTGGCAGCAGCCTTCAAAGGTTTCATGGGCAGCAGCAGTGCCTCCAGGTGGCTCAGGTAAGTCTCTTCGCTAGCCAGGATTCCAGACAGGACCCATTTCCTCATCTCCATGCCTTTTTCCAAGTCCAACTCACTCACTTTGGTGGACTCCAGGGTTCCTGAGGCCAGTGTGTCCCGGCTGCCCCTGCCTTTGCTGCCAAGATGGGGTGAGGAGGAGGGCGAGTCATCGATGTAGGGCAGCCCCTCCTGGTGCTGGCGCTGCTCCTCAGCCCGGTCCACAGCACAGCCATACCCAGGTGGCGTTCCAAACGACGCATCTGCGTCTCCATGGAAGGTGCCATCCTGAGGCAGCCTGCCCGACAAGCTGTCCCCGTCGCTGGGCCAGATCTGCCCCGTCTTGCGGACGCCCACGATGGTGGCCTCGGCCACGATGACCTGGCCCTGCCGGTGCCGCTTATGGCACTGCGGCGTCGGGGGGCTGCTGCTGTCGAAGGACTGCTGGGAGTTCTGCGACGGGGAGCGGCTTTTGTCTCGGAACATGCGGTAGGTGGTAGGGCTGGGGGACACGCGGCTAGACTGGCCCGAGGAGAAGTCCTCCTCGCTGGAGGTGAGGTTCTCGTTGGAGCTGCAGTCCGGGGTGTAGCCGCCTCCGCTGTCCTCAAAGCTCCGAGGGGAGTAGGACCTGCGGGGCCAGGTAAGGCGCTTCTCCTGCTCCGAGGTGCTCTAGCTGCGCAGGAGTGGGCCCTTGCCGTCCCCTTCCATCATCATGCCCCCGACGTAGATGCTCTGGTAGGGCTGGTACTCCAGGGGCGGCCAAGGGGGCCTGCCACCGCCGTTGGCGTTGATGAGGTTGTCCTTCAGGAAGCGGGGGTTCAGCTCCGCGTCCTCGTAGTCGCCGTCGAGGCCGCAGCTGCTCTCATTCATTCTTTCTTATCCCATTTATTCTTTTATAACGCTTTGACTATTCTTGATTGTTATTCTTCACCATAAATTTTAGCATCAACTTGTTAAGACTTAGGGAAGATCTTATTTAGGATTTGATTGTAGTTGCATTGACCCTGTAAATCAGTTTTAGGAGAATTAATATCTTTACAATAATAAAGTTTCCAATCTATGAATATGATCTAACTCTTCATTTATCTAAGGCTGCTTTGTTATCTTTCATTTCATGTAACATTTATATTTCTTTAGGAATAGGTCTTTCACATATTTGTTAGACTGGGTTTTTAAGTCATCATTTTATTAATTTTATTTTTTTTAATTAATTTTTATTGGTGTTCAATTTACCAACATACAGAAAAACACCCAGTGCTCATCCCGTCAAGTGTCCACCTCAGTGCCCGTCACCCATTCCCCTCCAACACCCGCCCTCCTCCCCTTCCACCACCCCTAGTTCGTTTCCCAGAGTTAGGAGTCTTTATGTTCTGTCTCCCTTCCTGATATTTCCCAACATTTCTTTTCCCTTCCTTTATATTCCCTTTCACTATTATTTATATTCCCCAAATGAATGAGAACATACACTGTTTGTCCTTCTCCGATTGACTTATTTCACTCAGCATAATACCCTCCAGTTCCATCCACGTTGAAGCAAATGGTGGGTATTTGTCGTTTCTAATTGCTGAGTAATATTCCATTGGATACATAAACCACATCTTCTTTATCCATTCATCTTTCGATGGACACCGAGGCTCCTTCCACAGTTTGGCTATTGTGGCCATTGCTGATAGAAACATCGGGGTGCAGGTGTCCCGACGTTTCATTGCATCTGAATCTTTGGGGTAAATCCCCAACAGTGCAATTGCTGGGTCGTAGGGCAGGTCTATTTTTAACTCCTTGAGGAACCTCCACACAGTTTTCCAGAGTGGCTGCACCAGTTCACATTCCCACCAACAGTGCAGGAGGGTTCCCCTTTCTCCACATCCTCTACAACATTTGTGGTTTCCTGCCTTGTTAATTTTCCCCATTCTCACTGGTGTGAGGTGGGATCTCATTGTGGTTTTGATTTGTATTTCCCTGATGGCAAGTGATGCAGAGCATTTTCTCATGTGCGTGTTGGCCATGTCTATGTCTTCCTCTGTGAGATTTCTGTTCATGTTTTTTGCCCATTTCATGATTGGATTGTTTGTTTCTTTGGTGTTGAGTTTAATAAGTTCTTTATAGATCTTGGAAACTAGCCCTTTATCTGATAGGTCATTTGCAAATATCTTCTCCCATTCTGTAGGTTGTCTTTTAGTTTTGTTGACTGTATCCCTTGCTGTGCAAAAGCTTCTTATCTTGATGAAGTCCCAATAGTTCATTTTTGCTTTTGTTTCTTTTGCCTTTGTGGGTGTATCTTGCAAGAAGTTACTGTGGCCGAGTTCAAAAAGGGTGTTGCCTGTGTTCTCCTCTAGGATTTTGATGGACTCTTGTCTCACATTTAGATCTCTCATCCATTTTGAGTTTATCTTTGTGTATGGTGAGAGAGAGTGGTCCAGTTTCATTCTTCTGCATGTGGATGTCCAATTTTCCCAGCACCATTTATTGAAGAGACTGTCTTTCTTCCAATGGATAGTCTTTCCTCCTTTATCGAATATTAAATGACCATACATTTCAGGGTCCACTTCTGGGTTCTCTATTCTGTTCCATTGATCTATGTGTCTGTTTTTGTGCCAGGACCACACTGTCTTGATGACCACAGCTTTGTAGTACAACCTGAAATCTGGCATTGTGATGCCTCCAGCTATGGTTTTCTTTTTTAAAATTCCCCTGGCTATTCGGGTCTTTTCTGATTCCACACAAATCTTAAAATAATTTGTTCTAACTCTCTGAAGAAAGTCCATGGTATTTTGATAGGGATTGCATTAAACGTGTAAATTGCCCTGGGTAACACTGACATTTTTACAATATTAATTCTGCCAATCCATGAGCATGGAAAATTTTTCCATCTCTTTGTGTCTTCCTCAATTTCTTTCAGAAGTGTTCTATAGTTTTTAGGGTATAGATCCTTTACCTCTTTGGTTAGGTTTGTTCCTAGGTATCTTATGCTTTTGGGTGCAATTGTAAATGGGATTGACTCCTTAATTTCTCTTTCTTCAGTCTCATTGTTAGTGTATAGAAATGCCAGTGACTTCTGGGCATTGATTTTGTATCCTGCCACGCTGCCAAATTGCTGTATGAGTTCTAGCAATCTTGGGGTGGAGGCTTTTGGGTTTTCTATGTAGAGTATCATGTCATCGGCGAAGAGGGAGAGTTTGACTTCTTCTTTGCCAATTTGAATGCCTTTAATGTCTTTTTGTTGTCTGATTGCTGAGGCGAGGACTTCCAGTACTATATTGAATACCAGTGGTGAGAGTGGACATCCCTGTCTTGTTCCTGATCTTAGAGGAAAGGCTCCCAGTGCTTCCCCATTGAGAATGATATTTGCTGTGGGCTTTTCGTAAATGGCTTTTAAGATGTCGAGGAAAGTTCCCTCTATCCCAACACTCTGAAGGGTTTTGACCAGGAATGGATGCTGTATTTTGTCAAATGCTTTCTCTGCATCTAATGAGAGGATCATATGGTTCTTGGTTTTTCTCTTGCTGATATGATGAATCACACTGATGGTTTTACGAGTGTTGAGCCAGCCTTGTGTCCCGGGGATAAATCCTACTCGGTCATGGTGAATAATTTTCTTAATGTGTTGTTGGATCCTATTGGCTAGTATCTTGTTGAGAATTTTTGCATCCATGTTCATCAGGGATATTGGTCTGTAATTCTCCTTTTTGGTGGGGTCTTTGTCTGGTTTCGGAATTAAGGTGATGCTGGCCTCATAGAACGAGTTTCGAAGTACTCCATCTCTTTCTATCTTTCCAAACAGCTTTAGTAGAATAGGTATGATTTCTTCTTTAAACGTTTGATAGAATTCCCCTGGGATTATTAATTTTATTGAGAGAAAATATACACACAATCAAATGCACACATATTAAGCTTACAGTTCGACACGTTTTGATGGATGCATGCCCAATCTAACCATGACTGAATGAACATTTCCGTCATCTCAGAAACTTCCCTGATGCCCCTTTGCTGCCCATCTCCCCACCTCATCCCAGACAACCACGTGTCTAATCTAATTTCTGTCACCATCAATTAGTATTGCCATTTCTAGAACTTTGTATAAATAGAAGCATTAAGTGCGTGCTCCTCTATATCTGAATTTTCACTCAGCTTAGTGTTTTTAAGGTTCATCTTTTCATGAACCAGTAGGTCGTTCTTTTGGGTCATCTTCTGTTGTATAAATAAATCTCAGTTTTGTTTGTCCATTCACTGTTGTTCCTGGTTGGGGGCTATTCTAAATGAAGGCCCTGAGCAATCCATGTACCAGTCTGGAGGCAGACCTATTTTTCATTTCTTTTGAATAAACACCCAAGAGTGGAATTGATTTGTCATTTGGCGGTGTACATTCAACTTGATAAGAAATTGCCAAATTGTTTTCCAAGGTGACTATACCATTTTGCCCTCCGTGAAAGCTTCAGCTGCTCCACACTTGGCATCATCAGTCTCTTAAATGTTAGCCTTCTTGTGGGTGTTCAGCTTTTCTCAAAGCAATTTTCCCGATTGACTAATAATGATGAGCAAGTTCCCATGTGCTCAATGGCCCTTAATTCATCTTCTTCTGTGAAGTGTTGAAGTCTTTTGCCCATTTTCACTGAATTGTTTGTCTTCTTGTTATTGAGGGGTTTTTAACATAAACACCTCATGTAATTATTATGTGATTGGATTTGAGCCAGTCATCTTGTTCTTTGTTTCTCATTTGTCTCAGGTGGGTTTGGGGGGTCTGCTATTATTCCTGTCTGCTTTCTTTTGAATTAATCAAACACTTTCAAATATTTAATATCATTCTATCGAAATATTTTATTTTTATTTATTATAATAAATATTTGTTTTTACTGATTGTTTAGAGCTAAAGCTATATATCCTTAATCATCAAAGTCTACTTGGAGTTACTACTGTGCTACTCCACACTTCACAACTGACACGTCACACTTCACAACAGTGCAATTCATTGACACGCCTCCTCATTATCTTTGTCATCATTGCCAGATCTTTTACTTCTACATACATTATAAACAATATCATTATTTTTGCTTTAAACTGCTAGTTGTCTTCTTGGGCACCACAAGAGTTCTTGGATCTGTAAATTGCTGTTTTTCACCAAATATGGAGAGTACACCTTCAAATATTTTCCCACATCATTCTCACCTGTGTATGCATGCATATGGTAGATTATTCAATACTGTTCCACAGGTCTCCAAGGCTCTGATACTTTTTCTCCAATATTTTTTTCTCTGTTTTTCAGACTGGAAAATCTCTATTCATCTGTCTTAAGATACTGACCCTACCCCTGACATCTTTAGTCTTCTGTTAAGTCCATCCATTGAGTTTTTCACTTCAATAATTGTACTTTGCAATTCTGGAATTCCCATTTTGTCCTTCCTTATAACTTGCCATACCTTCTTGCTGGCTCAATAATGCATTTAAAAATACCTTAAGTATATTTTTCCAGAACTGTAGGTGACTAATGACAAAAGGATTTTTCAGAGGTCCTAGTCTGACATTTTGCAAGAAGCTCCTCATGGCATTTTTCAAAGGAAAAAAATGGCAGAGTTCTGTGACTCGTTGGGTGGGGAAAATAGGTATTAAAGGGCTTGAGGCTGGAGGTATTGGGAAGAACTGGTAGAAAGAGAAAAAGCTGACAAATGGGCCTCAGGACAGAGGAAAATGATAAGTTATTTTCAAAGTATTTTGAATTCCAGGTATCAATGTGACATCCAAGTAGAGATGCCCTGTGGGAAATTGGAAATCTTAGAGGTGAATTCATTTATTCTCTTAACATTACTCAGTGGCTGTTACAAGCCAATACTGGGTCAGATACTAGAGCATTCCCTTTGGAGCCCAGAGCCATCAGAACACCCTCCTCCTTGTCCTCAGCCTTGACACTCAATCAAATAAATAGCTAGCATGGCCTTAGCAGCCCCCACCACATTGAATGCTCCTGGAAATCCCACCCACCCTTTCCAGGACTGAAATAATGGATGGAAATATTGAAAGCATGACAGGAACTATGTGACTTTATTTTAAGCACCAATGGTATGGAGGGAAGAAACATCTGGGAAAGGAAGGGAGGAGGAGCAAGAGTTCGGGGAAAGGCAAAGCGAAGGTGGAGGGGGCTGAGGGACTGTCCTCTTCATAGGTCAGGTGGCCCAGAATCCTCCAACAGACTATATCCATGTGCCTCTCCTCCCCATATCCTTCCTCAGCCTGAGGGAGGCAGGAGATAAGGAGGGAGACTCCCACACAGCAAGAAATGACACATGGACAGCAGGGGAGACGGGCCAGGGTGAGATCAAGTGGTCACACCCCACCACCATGATCTGGGTTGGCGAGAGGGCCAGCTGGTATCCTCAGGGAGGGTGGGAGAGCTGAGGGCCTGGTGTATCATCAAGCCCAGGCAGCTTGGCACTTCTCACAGCTGCCACCACAAGCTCCCATTGCACAGTATCTGATGCCACAGGAACAGGTGACTGAGAGGCCCCCACATGCAACTCCACCAGAGAGCTGCTCACGCCTGCACGGGGTAATAATAAGTCCAAAACTTTGGCAGGGGTGGGGAGCTGGTTCCAAACAGCATCCATCCCCTCATCAACCAAAACCCCCTCCCTACCCACCAAGAACACCCAGGTGGACAGGAGGGCTCCTGCTCATCCACATCTCCCATGATAAGGAAAGCCAACATGAGCTTCCTTGGGGCTTGTCCTCTGGACTCCCACCCTTTACCGGAAGGGAGTCCATCTTATGGTTGAATCTCCATCCCTTCTTAATCTATTCTTCCGTAACTGATTTCAGGAAGACCTCCCTGGGAACAGCCAAGCTGATGAGACTTTCCTTAGTCCAGGAAAGTATTTGACATCTGGAACGTGGACAAGTTTGCTTGGACAGGGAGAAAATATGAGCTTCCTAACCATGGGAAAGTAAGACTCCCACTCCAACAGGTGTGGCGTGAAGACTATTCCACTCGCGACCTGTCATCCAGCTCCCTCTTCGTCACTGTGGGGCAGGAAATGAAGGAAACCCCTTCTCCCTGGGTCTCTCCACCCTCAAAGCTAAAACATTCTTCCCACTGTCTTACTTCAGCATCTCCCTTCAGGGCCCAGAATCACAGCTCTGCTGCCTTCACACAGCCTGATGCAGGAGAGACAAGGTCGGCCCTAGGCCTGGGTACCAGTTTCTGACAGTGGTCCCAGAAATAACATGGTCTCCAGCTCTGAACCCAGTCACCCAAGGAATCACTCAAGATTCCCCAGAAGGTCAGACCAGAAGGTCTGGGGTGCAGTATCCCCAAAGGGTCAGCAACTCCCCACTTTGTCCCAAAAGAACATAAGGGGCAGGCTCTCCCAGGTTCCTCTGGGAAGTGACACCTGCCAAAATCAGTAGGACCAGAGATCCCTACTTGTCCCCAGGAATCCAGCTCCGGACTGCCTCCCCATCCGCACTCCTAGACTGTATGATCGTGACCAGTCTCCCAGAGCCACAGCTTTTTCATCTCTCTGATACAATAAAAATATCTTTCTACTTGCCATCTCAGGTTGAGGCCTCCTTTTCTCCTGCTTTCTAACCAATTGTGTTCTGGAACCAGTTCCCAGAGCCTGTTTTGCAAAGCAGGTCATAGGCATCGATCCAGATATTGAAGGTTGGAGAACTAAGCTCTCCCTTCCACTCTAGCAAAATATAGTATGAGACTTTAGGGAGTTCTTTTTACCTCTCTGGGCCTCTCTGTAAAGGAAGATCTCTGTGGATCTCCTGGGCTGTGAGGAGGAAAATGCCTTTCCTCGGAAGGAAATAAAATATGAATGTATTAGCCAAAGGAAGGAGTACTGGATGCCCCTGAGGTCGGCCACAGGCAGACCCACTCACCAGCTTGATCCCGACAAGCTCACTCCCCAAAGTGACCTCTTCGTCATACCTCCATAGGGAAAGGGATTTGGAACAAGAGAAATGATCAGTGACTTGGCTGGTAACGGAAGGGAGAGACCATCCCGCCCCTCCCCCGGGATGTCTGACATACCCCTCTCACCCACATCCCCCATAGTACGTTTCTCTAACTTAAATAAGCACATTACTCATTTTAAAGATCTTGATTTTTTTATTACTCTAATATAATAAATTGATTGAGCTTAGATCCGGGAAGGTGGGTGGAATCAGCAGGGTGATCCAGTGAGTGTGAACAGGTGGAGCAGAGGCGGAGTCATTTCTTTGCACCCCTAGTCGCCAGCATAATGTTAGAATAGAGTAAGCGCTCGGGACAGGTCTACAGGATGGGTGGGTGAGCAGGGATAGGGCCCCTCTCCTGAGCTCATAATGCAATGGGGAAAGGCTCTGAGCCGGTAACTCAGCCTCTCCTCCCTTCCTGTGTCTGCCGGTCACTGCCTCTAATGCTGATAAAAGCACAGGGTAGGTTAACAAAGGAAGAAGTTTAAAAATAAATAAATAAATAAATAAAATAAAAATAAAAAATAAAAACAAAGGAAGAAGTTTCCAAGGCTGCTTTGTTCAGTGGCTCCCAGTTGCCAGATCATGTAACCCCTTCTGAGAAAACAGACCTTCCCCACCCGCTCACTTCCTGAAGCCCTGCAGTCCCTCCTGCACATGGTTAGGGCAGGGGACGGCGGTGACAGGCAGGGCCGCAGGCCGAGGGGCAGCTGAAGGCACAGCAGAGCTGCATCTTTTTTTTTTTTTTAAGATTTTATTTATTTATTCATGAGAGACACAGAGAGAGAGGCAGAGAGAGAAGCAGGATCCCTGCAGGGAGCCCGATGTGGGACTCGCTCCCAGGACCCCGGGATCACCACCTGAGCCAAAGGAAGACGCTCAACCGCTGAGCCCCCCAGGTGCCCCAGAGCTGCAGCTCTGAGTGGGTCCTACGGAGCCGGATTTGAGGACTCCACTAGGGGAGCTAAAGCAAGATGATCCACAGGTAGTGGTGAGCTAGGCTGGAAGAGATAAGCCAGAGAAGAGGATGCTGACCCCCCCTTCACTGCCCCTCCTCTTAGAAACCCAAACACCCGGCTCCGCCTGCCTCGCCATATAAAATGGCCATGTTGTCACTTTCTTGGTTTCAGGGGATTCCGCAGCCGTTTCTCCTCTGTCCTGGGGTAACGCTGTCGAGATGGGGCTTTGGAAAATCCTACACTCAGGCAACTCTGAAGCCTTGAAAGTATTTCTTCCACAGTTGAGGGCCTGAGGGGGCCCAAAGAGTCAAGGTCAGCCAAAGGCTGTGGACTCAGCACTTAGATAATTCAGGAGGGGAAAGGAATCTAGGTCAGGATGGCTTCTTTCGGGGGACCCTGGCAGCTTTGAGGGAAGAACGTTCCAGGGGATCCGCGGGCAAGGCCTCGAAGGACAAGTTTTCAAGGCACCTGATGACACTGGACCCTTGGCAGGGCCCCACCAAGGCCCAGCAAAGTCAACCACACAACCAAAAACGTATTTGTTCAGCTACTTCATGCCGCAGAACCCATGTCTGTGGATGTGGTGGGAGGGATCCAAATACCAGGATGCCCAAAACCCACGTTCACCTCCACCCCTTCCCGAGTGCCTTCAGGAGTTCTCACCCCACCCGACACAGAGTCTCTCCCTCAACCAAACCACAAGTTCGAGGCCACACTCTCCAGACAGTCTCCTTCAAAGGGCTCCCTCTGGGGACACCTCCAGAAAAGTCAGCTCCATACACCCACCAAAACCCAGAAAGACGTCCAAGCGAGCATCACTTAACAGCCTCCATAAGTCTAATTTAAATCCTCCAGGCGTCAGGGCAACTCCACTCCTTCTAGTGAGGGAGACACCAAAGGAAGACTTCTCCAATACTACTGTTCCCTGGAGAGAAGTAGAGTAGAAACATCCGGTCCTGAAGCCATCAGTAACACCACCGGCGGTCCCAGACACCATGGAATTGGACTCCCCCTTCCACAGACCACAGCGCTAATGTTGGGCTGAAGCCGCTGCAAAGGCCAGGCCAGGCCAAAAGGCTTCAGGCCCACAAGAGTGTTGGGAAAGAGCAGAGGGGGCCGAGGGGCAGGCTCTGGACACGGGTTGCCCCGCAGAGGTGGCCATGATGACTTCTGGACTTCCAGAACTTAATTACCCTTTGCATAATAACAACTTATATTTAAAAGCAAAGGAAGCTAAGGGTGATTTGCATGTTTTTCTTTCATGCTGCCTGCTGAGTTCACATTCTAGTTTCCTCTGCCCATAACTGGACATATAATTAACTTCCATTATCGTGGGTGATGGCCTTCTAGGGTTGGTGGCCATGACCGAGCACCAGTTGAGGAGAAGGCTTTGGATCGGGCCTATTCTTCTAGGACCCCAAAGCCTAGCAGTCTGGGCTCTTGCCTAGGAGTGAGGCTCAACCCTCACTGAGCCTCCCAAAGACTCAGAGCCTCGGAGGGGCCGGCGTGGGGGAGGGCTGGGAGCCTCCTTTCAGACTCTGAATCCACTGCTGCACAGTTTTCTGCCCCTTGATCTTAAACAAGTCACTGGACCGCTCTGAGCTCACATTCCCAGTCAGGTAAATGGGCACAACAGGGACCTGCGAAGATGCCCTGAGGGTAAAGATAAGATAATGTGTTCGTGGTAGGGCCCCCACACAGGGCAGGCGCCTCCTACTGCAGCGGCCCTCCCCTCCCCTGGGAGAGTGGAGAGGGAGGGGTGCGGGGAGCAACTTCCGCCTGGGAGGGGGGCTCCCGGCACAACACTTACAAGGAAAGGAGCTGTGAGCCGAGTTCTGAGGAAGGGAGAAGAGAAAGTTTTTGCCCAAAGGGAGACAGGGATGAATGGCGAATTAACAGTAGAATAAATAGAGCAAACAAACATTCACGGAGCTCTTACCAAGTGCTGGGCTCGGCTTCCCGGCCTGTCGGCTAAGATGCAGCGTGCTCAGGGCTAGGTAGGGCCTTAGTGCTTCCCTGCCATCGTGTCCTGAGGTCCTGCCAACAGCTTGCAGGTGGGGGGACTCTACTCTTCCTACTTTGCACATGAGGAAACTGAGGCTCAGAAAGGTTATTCACTCGTCCAAGGTCAAGACACGAATCTGCAGGACTGACTTCAGAGACCCCCGGCCTGCACCTCACCTTTGGACACACATGGGCGCACATGCTCGCCCCCACCCCGCCCCATGCCCCATGCCACATGGCCTCTGCCACAAGCCCCCCGCCGCATGCCCCCCACTCCAAGTCCCCCGCCCCATGCCCCCCACCCCATGCCCCTGCCCCAAGCCCCCCGCCACATGCCTCCCGCTCCAAGCCCCCTGCACCATGCCCCATGCCCCCCACCCTATACCCCACGCCCCATGCCCCCTGCTACAAGCACCCCAGCCCATGCCCCATGCCCTCCGCCCCATGCCCCCAGCCCCATATCCCCCGTTCCAAGTCCCCCGACCCATGCCCCATGTCCCCCCCTTACCCCCGGCCCCATGCTCCCCGCTCCAAGCCCCCTGCACCATGCCCCCTGCCCTATGCCCCATGGCCCCCCGCCCCATGCCTTCCGGTCCAAGCATCCCGGTCCATGCCCCAAACCCCTACCCCATGCCCACCACCCTAAGCCCCTCACCCCCTGCCCCATGTCCCCCAACCAATGCCCCATGCCCCATGCCCTCGGGGTGCACGGGGACCAAGGCTGCCCCGACTGCAGGCGGGTGGCCGCCCCGGAGCACAGCCCATGATGGGGCTGCCCGCCCGGGTCCCCGCTGAGGGGCACAGAGGGGGCGCCCAGTCCTCGGCCCACAGCCCGTGGGGGTGACTGGGCCTCCAGGCCCATAAAGCGTGGATGGGATGTGAAGCCGGTTTATGGAAGCGGTGATGGCCCGGGCCGCTTTGATGGTGGCAGGCAGAGGCCGGGGCGCCCCGACCCCCCCGTAAAGGCCTGGGCCGCATAGAAGGGGTGGCGCGGCCTCGGGCTCCAGCCCCCCCACCCTCCTCCCCACCATGTCCTGCTCCTCCCGCCTCGGCTCCCGAGGCGGCCCCAGGACCTTGAGCTGTGCCGCGGCCTGCGGGTCCCGCTGCTGCATCACAGCCGCCCCCTCCGCGCTGGCTCCTGTGGCCGCAGCTTCAGCTACCGGGTCGGGGACCTCTGCGGGCCCAGCCCGCCCTGCATCACCACCGTGTCGGTCAACGAGAGCCTCCTGACGCCCCTCAACCTGGAGATCGACCCCAACGCGCAGTGCATCAAGCACGAGGAGAAGGAGCAGATCAAGTGCCTCAACAGCAGGTTCGCCGCCTTCATCGACAAGGTGGGTGTCCCTGGTCACCCTTCCCAGGCCCTCAGTTCCTGTGGGGTCAGGGGCAGGACAGGGAGGTCCCGGGGCAGCTCCCAGTCTGATGGACCAGACGGACACAGCTCAGGGCCCGGATGCACCAAAGATGTGACTATGGGGCACAAGCATTTGTGCTCATTTGTGTGTTGTGGGATGGTGTGGCTCGCACGTGCACCTCTGTCCAGGCAGGCAGGTCCCCGCACAGAGACGGGGACGGGCTCGGAACCCTCATGCCAGAGACACAGGGTGGTCCGTGCACATAGACGCAAAAACCAACAGAAGAATAGGAGGAGGACCCCAGGGACACCCTAAGGGTGGGTGTCCCCGATCCCACCCTTCCTCTGCCCCACCCATGCTCAGGACCGAGGCTGAGGAGGGAGTCAGGGGCAGGAGGGATGTGGCCCAGAGGAGCTCCTAGTCTGATGATGGAGGAGACAGACGCACGTCCAGGGCACAGACAGACACAGAGATGAGCACAGGGCAGCAGCTCCTGATCGGTGACACTATTATTATATACAACCTCGGTCCAGTCAGGCAGGGTCCCCACAGACAAGAGGGTTGTCCTCGCTCACGCTCTCGGTGAGCCTGGACGTCCGGGGAGAACCTTGGAAGTCCCCGGTCAGTCTCTAGAAATGGGGAAAGGAGGCTGATGGTGCTGCTCAGTGACCATTTGAGGTGGTACATGAAAGCATTAATAACATTGAAATGGCTGATGGGAAAACTGCTCTCTTACGTTTGTTTCAATCCTTAAGATTAAATCTAAAATTAGGTGCTGGTAGTCTTCGGTGTCCCTCTAATACTTGCTGTTCTTCCACTTTTAATAAAGAGAGCAACCAAAAAAAAAATAAAAATAAAAATAAAAAAAGAGAGCAACCCTCAGGTTCAGAGCTGCTGGGGACGACAGTTTCAGCTAGAATTTAATGTTGTGTGACTTGCTTTTCTGTATGCCTATGACCCCCGCCCCCTGCCCCCCACCCCATGCCCCCGCCCCATGCCCCTCGCCCCTGGTTCTTCAACTCTCAATATAAAGTTAGCCCTCGAACCCCACTTAAGTGTGAATGTGAAGCAAATCCACCTATAGATGAATCACGAGTAAAATAGTACAAGGGGATGGGAAATCCTGAAGTCAGCCTGCGAGGGCTTCACAGCGGAGAATCACTGCCCCTAGTCCAGCCCTTTGCACACAGAAGATAAAGGAGACAGGGGTATAGGGCAGGGGGTTTGCCCATGGACCCCTGAGAGCGGGTGGCAGAGCTGGACTCCAGGCCCAGGCGGTCCCTCTCAGCAGGCACTGCACCCTCAGTGTGCCGACGGTGACACCCGGGAAAGGCAGCCGGGGAGCCGAGCGTGGAAGATGTCCTGGCCCAGGAGCAGGCGGTGTGGGCTCCACGTCCAGTGTCTCCCCTGATCTGCTGTGTGACCCTGGGCAGTGGCTCCCCCGCTTGGCCCAGAGATCTCCACAGCAGAGCAGTGTGGGAGCTGGAGTGGCCTGGAAAGGCAGGATGGGGGGCTAAGGCAGGAAAGGCAGGATGGGGGGCTACGGCAGCCCAGAGACCCCCTGCCACATGAGCCCTGTCAGCCAGGACCACCTGCAGTGAGCGCATATAACATCAGCAGTCCCCGTTTCTGGACGTTTCTGGACGTTTCTGGACGTCCCGAGTAGGGAATCCCAGCCCCACTCCTCCTGGAAGGACGCCAGGCCTAAAAAGCAAAGCAATGTCTCAACTCCAGTTAAAATGAGCAGTGGGACTCTGGGGTGGGGCGGGGTGGCTGGTCCTGTGTGCTGGCGTCCTCTCTGGCCAGCAGACTGTGTGTGTCCTGGCCATTGCCCGTCGTCAGTGCAAATGACTTCCGGTCTTGCATGCTTCACTTCCCCGCAGCCTTTACCCTCCCCACTTTCCAGAACCTTCCTCCATTCACATCATCTGCCTGGCCCGCAGTTAAGCATCCAACCGACCTCGGCCTCCCGGCCTCCCCCGTACTTCCTCCTTGGGCCCAGCCGTGCTGCTTGCTGAGAGCCTGCCCTCTCTAACCTCCCCAGTTAGGTAGCCCTATCCCCTCCGCCTTCCATGCAAACAGGTGCTCAGCAACCTCGGGCTGGGCACAGGACAGAGATAAAAGGATCATAAGCCCTGCCCTGGGAGAGCTCTCAGTGGAGGCTTTCATCCTCCTCCATCCCTCCCGACCCTGCTCTGCGTTCCTTTCCTCCCTGAAGACTACCCCCCCCCAACCCAGCAGTAACACAGCCCCTCGGCCCCTCAGTTTCTCACAGTCTCTGGAGTTACAATCCAGAACAGAAGGCCAACCGGCGTGCACCGCACCCCCGTCCCAGCCCCGCCACCCCATCGGGAATGAGCAGCCCCTGAAACAGGAAGAGCGCTGGGTGACAGGTTGGCCTGAGTGCCCAGAAGCAAGGGACGGGCAGGCTCCCTTCTAGTCCAGCACGTGTTGATTCTGTGACCACCTCCAGGAGCTCCAGTTCCCGGAATGTGCTTGCCTGGGCCCTGGTTCTCCTTTCGTCCTCTTCAGACCCCACCCGATTAAAGCTCTAGCCACTGAAGCCTGTGCCCTTCATCTGCAGATACGAAGAGGAGGTGGCACTAAGGGTCACCGCTGTGAATGAATTTGTGAGTCCTGACAAAGGTAAGTGATTGTCCCCCAACCCAGAAAGCAGGGCAGAGGCAGGAGGGAGGGGTCCGTCATTCAGAGGCTGAGCGGCTGCCCCAGAATCGCACGAGCAACACCTCCCGATTTCCCTCCCCAGCCCTCCACGCCTCGGTACTCCCAGAGACGCCCCGGACATTCATCCCAGGACAAGCAGGGCACTCGAGGCCCCTGTCCGGGGTAACTCCCATCTGGCCCATGGGTTTCCCACCCCCTCTGCCCTGTGCCTGCTGGACAGTGGGTCCCCCCTAAATACCGTGAGTGCCAGAGCACACGGATGCTCCAGGAGGCCACATTCTCAGGCCACCAACAGCTGGGAGAGGCTGGCGTGAACAGTGCTGTCGTTCCTCACCCGATAGACTTGATTCACCACCGACGCCATCATGTGGACTCCCCCCAGGTCCTTCCCACCACCTGCATACGAGGAAGGCAGGGGTCACTGGGAGGAAACTGAGGCACAGAGAGTCAAGCGTCTTGGTCCTGAGTTGCCCTGGCTTGGAACGGGCAGAAATGATCCCTGAGACCTCTTCTTCTGACCACAGATCTAGATTGCTTTCCCTGAGATGCCAGGGCACAGAGGGCTGGGGCATCACTAGAACAGACCCATTTTACACAGAGCCTAAGTTTCAGCAAGGTGTGGATTCTGGAAGGATCATCCAGGTAGGTAGCAGAGGAAGTGCCTGGCAACCTCACGGTCCCCCGTCCTTACTCAAACCTACTCCTGCCCCCTTTCCCTGCACAAAGACTTTACCAATGCCAGGCACTGAGATGAGCAGCCAAGGAGAGTGTCCAGGGAGTGTACCTGGTGGGTGCCCTCCCGGGTGGGAAGAGCTTGAGCTGCCTTCCTTCCCAGTGACACACCCGTGCCACCCTCTCTGCTTTAGGATGTGGACTGCGCCTACCTCTGCAAGTCACACCTGGAGGCCAATGCCAAGGCCCTGACCAAGGAGATCGACTTCATGCGGCGCCTGTATGAGGAGGTGAGGGGCCGTGGTCCAGGCAGAGAACTGGCAGCCAGCCTGGAAGAGGGGGCCCTGGCCTGGGACTGGTTGGCCTGGGATCGGGCTGAGGCCTGCAGTCCATAGGGCTATAGTGGGAGCAGGGGCCGGAGACCAGGGAGGGTTGGGTCCACATGTGCTGGGAGAGGCTGGGGTGCAAACAAGATCTTCCATCCACCCCCCGCAGGAGATCCGCGTCCTCCACACCCACATCTCAGACACCTCGGTCATCGTCAAGATGGACAACAGCCGGGACCTGAACATGGACTGCGTCGTGGCCGAGATCAAGGCCCAGTACGACGACATCGTCAGCCGCAGCCGGGCTGAGGCCGAGTCCTGGTACCGCAGCAAGGTCGGGGCCCAGCCTCCCCCTGCCAGAGCCCCAGAAGGAGGGATGCTGAAAGGGCTTTGGGTTTTGTGCAGGTGGGATGGACGAGGGAAGGGCAGGCAGCCCTCGGGTTGGGGTGGCAGTTGTGCAAGGTGTGGGGCTCAGCGGGATGACCCGTCCTGAGCCTCAGGAGCCCCTGTGCCCCCCTCCCAGTGTGAGGAGATGAAGGCCACGGTGATCCGGCACGGGGAGACCCTGCGCCGCACCAAGGAGGAGATCAACGAGCTCAACCGCATGATCCAGAGGCTGACGGCCGAGGTCGAGAACGCCAAGTGCCAGGTAGGGCTCACGTTGAGCGTCCCCAGGGCCGCCCAGGCAGTGTGTGCCCCAGGGACCACCCCACTCACACCCCAGCCCATGTGCCTGGCTAGAGGCCCTGGTTGCGGCCCTTGAGGGGACCCGGCTGATAAAGGGGAGAGGCCTTTTCCTGGAGGGGGGGCGTGTAGGTGGGAGCGACCAGACACATGCAGGAAATGGAGAGAGAGACCCGGGACCATAGCACCCTGTTGTCTGCACCCCCAGAACACCAAGCTGGAGGCCGCCGTGACGCAGGCGGAGCAGCAGGGCGAGGCGGCCCTCACCGACGCCCGCTGCAAGCTGGCCGAGCTGGAGGCCGCCCTGCAGAAGGCCAAGCAGGACATGGCCTGCCTGGTCAAGGAGTACCAGGAGGTGATGAACTCCAAGCTGGGCCTGGACATCGAGATCGCCACGTACAGGCGGCTGCTGGAGGGCGAGGAGCACAGGTGAGGCCCACAGGTGTGGGAAGAGGCTCTTCAATCTCCCCTACCTTGTGCTTTGAGCTGCGTGCATATTTGCATATCATTTGCATCTGATTTGCATCAAGCTTCCGTGGAGGAGGGAATTTGCAAGCATCGCCCTCCCCATCTAGTTTTTGTCTCTTTGCTCTCTCCCTACAAGGTTGTGTGCGGGCATTGGTGCCGTAAAGGTCTGTAAGTAATCTGTGCTGTGGGTTCTGAAAGAAGGGCTTGGGGTTCCTGGCGGGCAAACGTTTTCTTAAAGGACCAAAATCGTAACTATTTCAGGCTTTATGAGCCATCCAGCCCCTGTCTCAACTACTCGGCTCTGTCACTGTCATGTGAAAGCCACAGCCACAAGCAACTCCTAAAGAGTACACGTGGCTTGGTTCCAATAAAATTTTATTTACAAATACAGGAGGCCAGCCCAGACCACACTGTGAAACCCTGAAAGGAAGGGGGTGCGGGGGGAGGTGGCTGTGACTGATTATAAGTTAAATAGCTATTTCTGCCTATAGGGAAGACCTGGAGTTTATCGAGGATGTTTGAGGCCAGAGTGCAGGAAGGGGTGCGGGGCAGGGCGGGGTGGGGATCTGGGGGGAAGGGAGGCGTAGAAGTGGAGGGAGGAGCCCTGAGCAAGAGAAGGGGGCGCTGGCCAGTAGGCAGGGGCCACAGGAGATGACCTGGCGGGGAGACTAAGCCCCGCTCCCCCGCTGCAGGCATCAGCAGCTCCCCGGGGGGAGTCGTCTGCGGGGCCTCTGCCTGTCGGGCTCCAGCCTGTGCACCGGGAACGTGGCGGTGAGCACGGGCCTGTGCGCCCTGCGGCCAGAGGTGCAGCAGCAGCTCCTTGATGCGGTTCGCGTAGCACCTCCGGCTTCGCAAGCACATGGCCCCCCAAGTCCGGGGCCCCTGCCTCCAGGCAGGCCCCCCGCGCCCGAAGCAGAAACGCTTGGAGAGCCGCCGGCCTGCCCGCCTGCAGCCTCATCTTCCCGCATGTGGGCTCCGCGCGCGGCCGGCCGGGCCCGGGGTCTCCCCACCTGGTCTCCCCGCCCTGGTGGCTCCTGAGAGCCAGCCCGTCCCGGGGCCCCTTGATGCCCACGGCGGGGGCGCGGGGGCGCGGGGGCCACGCTGTCCCACGGGCCTCACCTGCCTTCGGAGCCCGACCCCCTGGCAGTGGTGAGGCTGCAGCCCCACGGGGACGTCTTCGGTGACTGCCTCGGTGCCCTCTCCCTCGTGCTTCGTCTCCGCGTTGCCAATAAAGCTCACGCGTCATCCGCAGTGTAATCGGAAGGCCTCCCGCTGGCGCACACGCATGTGCACCCCCAGCCCCGTGTTCGGCCCTGGCAGGCCGCCCGGGAAGGTGTTCCCCGCCGAGGGGTCCCTCTGCGGCACCCTGCCCCTAGTGCCACAGCCCTACATCCTGAAGGCTGTGGGGGGGCGGGGGGCATGAGGGGGGCTGGAGGGAAGTCAGGAGGGCAACCCCGAGGAGATTTAGCCGGGAGGGGAAGGGCCTGGCTCTCCCAACTCCTTTGGTGGGGAACCTTCTCACCCGCGGCTGGTGGGACACCAGTGGCCTACATCTTCCACGCCTCCAATTCTACCTCCACCCCAATGCAGGAGAATCGGCCACAGGATCAAATACAGACTCCCCCCCCCCCCCCCGGAAACTGACGCTTTCTTGATCACTCCCCACCCACCCACCAGCACCACCATCACCCCCCGATCCCCGTTCCCAGGCACAGAGACCTCCCCACTATCCATCATGTGTGCTGCTGCCCACCAAGAACAGACATCCCCAACACAGATCACAAAAACACCCCCACACTTACACACACACCCCCATGTCAGACACCCTGACACACCGATGTTCTTATCAAGCAGGCGACACCCAGATGCCCCGCCCCCTGCCAGGGATCCAGAGCCGCAGCCCATGGACCTGGCACCGAGCCTCCCGCCATGGAGCT
Source organism: Vulpes vulpes (assembly GCF_048418805.1). NCBI lineage: Eukaryota > Metazoa > Chordata > Mammalia > Carnivora > Canidae > Vulpes > Vulpes vulpes. Next base: position 2,825,772 of record NC_132787.1, read on the forward strand.
AGACCCTGGACCTCCTCACCCTACCCCCTCCCAAAGGCACACAGACCTCCTCCCGCTGCCATCACCACCCCCACGAGTCCCAGACCCAGAGAGCTCCCTCCAGGGCCCAGGGCCATGCGGACCCAACACCTGCAAGGACCAACTGGCCTGGGAGTTGGCTGGTGTGCCCTGAACCCAGGCCTATGGCAGCTGAACATCTGGGGCCTCCTCACACCAAGGAAGGTACCTGGCAGCACAGACACGGGTCGGGATTGTGCAAACAGCCCTCCCACTCCCTCAAACAAGAGAGGACTTTGGTGCCCCCTCCCTGGCAGAGCCAGACTTCCCTGGGTTTCAGGAGAGGGGTTGGACTCAGCCTCAGCTCTGGGAGGAGGCCAAGGCCTTATAGGACTGAGAGCCATGCCCCCGAAGTCACCACCACCACGCACCAACGGGCTTTCCCAGCCGCCTGCACAAAGGCCTTCTCAGTATTCAGAGCAGACCCTATATGCTCTGGAAGGCCCCTTCCTCCCCAACGCTCTCCACCAGCTTATGAAGCCAGGATTCCAGGTGCCAGGATGGGCCTCACCCAGGCTTCGGAAAGGCTGCTTTATTAGAAGCTCTTTTTTTTTTAGAAGCTCTTCTGACATCATTTTCAGACTGCCTGGAAGTCTTGGTGTCAGGGATGGGAGTCCTCATGTGACTGGGGGGCTGGAGGGGGGTGGGTAGGGGTACAGGTCTCCGCACACCGCGGCTCATTTCCGTATGCTCCTATGGGTGGCAGCTGAGGTCCTGATGGAATAGGACCTGAAGGCACCAGGTCCGCCGCCGCTGGAGAAGCTCAGGGCATTGCTGCCCATGGTCCCCCCGAAGCTCAGCCCGCTGCCGCCTCCGCCAGTGGAGTTCACCACAGCTGGGAGAAAAGGGAGGAGGGCTCCATCAGCACAAGGCCCACCCCCCAGGCCCATCCCTCACTCCAGCCCGCTCTCCCTCCCCACTGCCTCTCCTCCTCAGCACCCTCCGCAGGCCAGCCCAGAAGGAGCCGGGGCCAGCCACAGGGGCTGCACCACGGACGCCCCACGCCCCGCTCTGCCCTCTTGCACGGCTTCCCTGGGCCTTTGAGCCTGACAGGCTGGGAGCTCCAGGGCACCTGCTAAAAGCCCATAAGGGAAAGAAGAAGCTCCTGGGCCGGACAAGGCCAGGCCCTCGGGCCAGCGTGCAAGACCCAGCCTGGCTAGACAGCACAGGAGAAGGGCCACAGCCAAGGACTTACAGATGTTCACGGCTCCCACGCCATCTCCGGCCAACCTGGGGGCAGAGGAGAGACCTGTGAGAGCAGCTCTTTCCTCAGAGCTGGAGGAGGCAGTCCTGGGCCCCCTCCATCCGGGAGCCACGCAGGGCTGATATTCCTTCCCCTGCCCCACACATCAGTCCTCAGCCTCGTTGCAAAATAAGGGGTGGGGGGTGGGGAGGTTCACTTAGGCCCTCCTGGTACTGGCCACGTGAGCTCGGGCCATGTCCCAAAGCCTCCATTTCCTCACCTATAAACTGAGCCTAACTTAGTCCCGGCCTCACAGGGTCGGTGGTGAGGGCTGGATCACATAATGGACCTGGAGCCCGGGCGCACGGGAGTTGATGAGGGGCAGCGGGGATGACTTCTGAAGACAGCTGCCCCCCTCAACGCGGGCTGGAGCTTGCGGATGCCTGGCAATCCGGCCCCTGGCGTGAGGTGTGGCGTGGGGCCACCATTCGCTATGGAGTGAAATAATTCGCGAATTGCTGCTTTCGGGAACGCAGCTACGGCGGGGACTGCGGAGACCGCAGGAGGCAGATGCGGCCACTCTCAGGCCCTGCTGGAAATGGAAAAGCCGCGGGACAGTTGGGCGTGTTTGTTTTATGACTCACGGCCCCATTGTCACTGCGCCCTTGGCCTTGAGGTTGAGTTTACTCTGCAGTGGGGAGGGGGGACCTCACTTTGATAGAGGGATGAGGGGAGCCCAGCTGACGTCATCAGCCCCAAGTTCAGGAAGAGGACAGAGCAAAGGACAAGGGCAAGAAGCGGATGTGCCAAGAGGCGTCCAAGCCCCTTCCTTGTTCAACTGGCCCCTGCAAGCGCTGGGAGTCGCTGGCGGTTGCAGGCCCCTGGGAGGAAGGGGATGAGGCCCCACTATAAGAGTCCCCAGCTCTGGTTCTAGCAGGAAAAGAGGTCCCGGGTTTGCATTCCCAAGAAAGCATGGCCCCTGCACCCATGCTGGCAGAGGGTGCAGAGAGAGGCAGCACGGCCGGGACAGGTGGGCTCTCGGGCCGCCCTGTGCCCCAGATCAGTGGCTCTCTCTTCCCAGAGGCCTCTGCCGTTCAATTCCTCTTCCCACAAAGCCCAGGTGCCAACCCCGGCAAGAGATGGGTCAACTGCCGTGGCAGAGACCCTTCCGCCTCCCCTTCCCCACCCCATTTCCTGCAGCCGTGACTCTTCTCTGCCTCCTTCCTGGAGTCAGGCACTCTGCCCTAGCATTCCCCAGTGCCCCAGCTCCTTCCTGTCCACTCCAGCAGAAGCAGCCTGCCTCCCCCGCCCCTCAGGAAAAAATGCTCCCAAAAGAAAAAGTTCTGTGTAAATTTAGCATTTCATAAATGGTCTCTATTATGAGTGCTTCCTAGGTGCTTCCTTTACAAATGTTTGGTGCCCCCCGGCCCACGTGCAAGCTCCCCGAGGGCAGGAGCCTATGTTACACCTTATCTATCTCCATGCTGGGTTCCAACAAGCCAAGCCCTGATGGGGCCTACTTCCAAGCCTTGGCCGTGCTGTTCCCTCTCACCCTCTCCAAACCTTAACCTTCGCCGAGGGCACAACTCTGCAGCCTCGCAGATTGAATGAATCAATCAACCATCAGGGTGAGAATGAAAGCCCAACTCCACGGACAGAGGGTCCATGTCTAACCCTGATCCAGCCCAGCCTGCTCTCTGGCAGCGGGTATGCATAGATCTCTGGGATCTCCCACATTCAGTCAACACCAGGCGACTTGGCCCTCAGTGATGCAGCGAGAAGCAGCCTGGCATCATGAAAGACCCCTGGGCCAGGAATCAGCAGAGCTTGACTGCACGCTGGGCCTGTCCCCTCCATTCATTAAACTGAACCACAGCTTCCCCTCTGTAAACTAAGCAACAACACTGAGCCTGCTTCCCTGAATGTATTGTGAGGGTCTAACAAGATGACCTGGGCCACACTTGTGAAGGGGCTGACACCATTTCAGCTTTCCCATTGAGCTTTATACCATGTGGTCTTTCCAACTAGAAGGTCATCTCATCAAGAGCAAAGAAGCATCAGCTTTACCCTCCCTACACTTCCCACCCCACCCCCACCCCCCCCCGCCCCGGTGCCTTGCAGAAGAGGGCACAGGAAATGTCTGTAGATGGATGAATGTCAAGTCCCAGGCCCCACCAAGCCCCAGAAGGATTCCCCGTCCTGGCTTCTGTGTCCTCACCGGCTCTCCTCGCCCTCCAGCAGCTTGCGGTACGTGGCGATCTCGATGTCCAGGGCCAGCTTGACGTTCATGAGCTCCTGGTACTCGCGCAGCTGCCGGGCCATGTCCTGCTTGGCTCGCTGCAGGGCGGCCTCCAGCTCCTCCTGCTTGGCATGTGCGTCCTTGAGGGCCAGCTCTCCACGTTCTTCGGCCTCAGCAATGGCAGCCTCCAACTTGGCGCGCTGTGGGCAGTAGGGGATGGCTGTGAGCTAGGGGACAGGCCTTACCAGTCACTGCCTTTCTGCCGCCCCATCCTGCAGTGAGCGCCCGTGCAACTTGCTCATGGAGGCTTCACTGGCATCAGTCTACTCCCCCAGCACCAGGGAATCACAAGAGTCAAAAACATGGGCTCTGGGGGCACCCGGGTGGCTCAGCGGTTGAGCGTCTGCCTTCAGCTCAGGCCATGATCCCGGGATCCTGGAATCGAGTCTCGCATCGGGCTCCCTGCATAGAGCCTGCTTTTCCCTCTGCCTGGGTCTCTGCCTCTCTCTCTGTGTGTATCTCATGAATAAATAAATAAAATATTTTAAAAAGGGGGGGGGCTCTGATATCCAATGCTTAGGCTCCAATTCTGGCTCTTCCACTTATTAGCCACGTGATCTTGGACACATCCACCTTTCTGGGCCACAGTCTCCTCTCCTCTAAAACAGCAATAATCACAGAGTCTCCCTCATAGGGATGCTGCGGGGATTAGATGAGGTGATATGGAAGTCCCTGGCACACAGTAAGTGCTTAATAAATACTATTATAATCATTATTAATCATTTTTTTTGGTCAAGCACCAACCTGTTCTGTTTCTAGGAATTCTGTTTTTTGTTTTTTTTTTTAGATTCCACCTATAAGGGAGAGCATACAATATTTGAATATTTGTCTTTCTCTGTGTGACATATTTCACTCAGCATAATGCCCTCAAGGTTTGCATTGTCACAAATGGCAGGATTTCTTCTTTTTTTTTTTTTAAGATTTTATTTATTTATTCACGAGAGACAGAGAGAGAGAGAGAGAAAGAGACACAGGCAGAGGGAGAAGCAGGTTCCATGCGGGGAACCCCATGAGGGACTCGACCTCAGGTCCGCAGGATCACGCCCTGGGCTGAAGGCGGCGCTAAACCGCTGAGCCACCCGGGCTGCCCGGATTTCTTTTTGATGGCTGAGTAATAGCCTATTCTGTGGCTGAATAATATTTTCCTTACTAATTCACCCACTGATGGACACTTGGTGTCCGTGTCGTGGCTATTGTAAACAATGCTGCAATGAACACGGAGCTGCAGAGATCTCTTTGATAGAGGAATTGTATTTCCTTCACATATATACCCCGAAATTTAATTGTTGGATTCTACGGTGGTTCTATTTTTAACGTTTTGAGGACCCTCCACACGGCTCTCCACAGGGGCTGCGCCAGTTTGCATCCCCACCAAAAGTACACAGGGTTCCCTTCCCTCCACATCCTCGCCAGCACTCGTTATCGCCTGTTGTGATCACCGTAATCAATAAATGCTGTCACGATTTACGAATGCCCGGCCCCTCCGTCCCCAGCCGGAGGAGAGCCAAAGCCATGGGATCCTAGTTGAGTCCCTAAATTTTGGGCAGCCGACAGGAATAAAAACCATCTTCAAAACAGGCGCAGAACCAGGAGACTCGGAGCAGAGAGACACCGCTTGGAACCCCCAGACTCCAAATGTGTGACCAGCAGCCCCCCACCCCCGGTTTGGGCCGGGTTGGTCCCAGCAGCAGCTGCCGCTTCCTGCCCAGCGTGAACATTCCTTCTGTTGTTGGCTCATCCCCACACCCCCAGCCGGGGAACCTATCTGTCCTGGGCCCCTTCCTGTTAGGCTCTCAGAGCTGCCACTCCCGCCCTACTCCCCCTTCCCTCTCACCAGCCACTCTCTGTCCTCGGACCCTCCCCTGTGCCCAGTGCACCCCGCTTCTCTGCCAGCCCTCCTTGTCCCTCCGGGAGGCCCTCTGGTGCCCTCTGCCCCCTGCCCAGCTGGCAGTGCCCTCCCCTATCACACTGGTAGCCCCCTGACATTGCCTCATCCCATTGCCTCTGGGCCCCTGCATGGTGGGAGACCCCCCAAGTCCAGGGCCTGGCTCTGCCCCGATGTACAAGAGGAGAACCACATGCGGCAAAAGCTGCAGGGTTTGGCAAACCACCACTCCTTACTCTGTGCCCCCCCTCCCGGCCCGGAAGCTGCCTTGCTGCACCGGTGATTCATAGCCCTGCATCTGGGCCAGGAGGCAGCCTCCATCCTCATGTACAGTGGCCAGCAGGGCTCCAAGGGAGGGACATTTCTGGGGAAATCACCCCCACATCCCTCCCCACCCCCCTGCTCATCTGGAGATTAGCTCCCAGAAGCTGCAGCACTGGTTACCTCCCCTCCCTCCCCGCTGCAGACAGCTGCTCAGGCTTAGCTGCCCTGTCCACCCCTGGGGATGCCTTGGTGGGGCCTGGGGGACCCTCATCAACACCTGTCCCCCTGCCGGCTACACAGCTACACATGGGAGGCCTGTGCCCCACCACGTGCCGGGTGCTGAGGAGGAGCACTCAAGGCATCATTCACATTTCAGGAGAGGTGGGGGACAGCCAACAACTTAGTTAATAAACCAGAAAACTTCCACTAGGGACAGATGCTTTGGGAAACTTCAGACACCCTGCTGACAGAGTGGCTGGTGGTTGAGGAAGTCAATTCTGGAAAGGGGACTTGCATCCAAATCCCAGGATGACAAAGGGGCAGCCACGTGCTGAGCTAGGAGAACCACATTCCAGGTGGCAGGAACACGGAGTGCAAAGGCCCTGAAGCGTGAACTGGCCTGGCAAATCCAAGAGACCGGAAGCAGCCTAGTGTGGCCGGGGCACAGTGAAGGGCAGTGGTGGGAAGGGAGAGACGGGGCCTTGCGAGCCCTAGTAAGGGTTCCTGCCGGCCTCCGTCCCCCTAATCCACACGGACTGCGAGCTCCCAGGTACAGCACAATGCACCCAGAGCGAGGTGCAAGGAGAGTGCCCAGTACGAGTCTGGGAACGAACGGGGGTGCTTCTCGGGCAGGCCAGGCTGAGGCTCCCTCCCCAGGCTGCAGCCCAGCTCGGACTCCTCCCCTCCCTTTGGCCGGACCACGACCGGGCCAAGAACAGTCCGTCCTGGAGATCTCCCAAGTGGGCCCCCAAGACAGGCCGCACCAGCCCCGGCCTGGGACAGCCTCCTCTCCTCATTCTCAGATGGCTGCTCCACGTGCCCCCGGAAACAGGGAGCAGCAGGGAGGAGGGCTTGTTCCCACCTGGTTCTTGATGTTGTCGATCTCAGCCTGCAGCCTCTGGATGGCACGGTTCATCTCTGCGATCTCGTTCCGGGTGTTACGGAGGTCGTCCCCGTGCTTCCCAGCCTGGGCCTGGAGGGTCTCAAACTGGAGGGCCACATAGAGAAGTATGGCAGGGGGGCGGGGGTCAATGATTACAGGGGCCTCATCCCAGGAAGACCCCGGGTTCTGCATGACGAGCCCTCCTCGCTTATCTTCCCAGGAAGCGACAGTGTGACTCCCAGAGATCTTCACCCACTGCCAGCAGGCCAGACTCGTGGGCAGTGGGGTGGACTGGGGATTTGCTTTCCTCCCCAGTCAGGACAGGGAGGGCAAGGATGGCTCCCAGGGCCCCATCCCTATTGATCCTGGGGCCCTGCCTGTCCCCACCATGTCCCAAGTGCTGCAGAATCACCAGAAGTCTGAGATCCTCACCTGTTAAACAAACCCCCGTTAAAAAAAAGCACACTTGTGAAAAGCATCAGCGCCACCCATTTCACAGACGGGAAGAACGAGCTGCGGAGAATGGAAGGCACTGCCCACGGATCCAATCACATGGCAAGTCTGAGCCCAGGCCTCCTTGCTGGCATAGCTGTGTCTCACCCGTGTGCCGTGGATGACTCCCTATCTCTGCAGCGACCTCCCTCTGCTGCTTTTAAACCCTGCCTCAGCCCCCCCCTCTCCAAACGCTGGCTTACCGCAGCACATTCCCTCAGCATCCTCCCAGCCAGCCGCCCTGCCTCCGTATGGCACACACAATGATTACCCCTCCCTGGCCCGGAGACCCGGGACCCGGGATCAAGTCCCCACCCACCCTTGCATCTATGAGCTATGTAGAGTTCGGCAAATTATTTATCCCCTCTGTGCTTTAGGAGCCTCCACCCCGCCCCCGCACCAGGCTGGGATCCCCACCCAGGGAGGGACAGGGCCTTCACATCCCCTCTTCCCCGGGTACTGCAGAGTACCACGGGCTTGACCCCTGGTGTCCGCCAGAACAGTGGGACCCAAGCCCCAAAGGCTTAAGACAGGATGAGGACCCCGCCCAGAAGAAAAGATGCCCCCTCATGCCCCGCACCTTGCTCTGGTACATGGTCTCAGTCTCGGCCCGGCTGCGGTTGGCGATCTCCTCGTACTGGGCCTTGACCTCGGCGATGATGCTGTCCAGGTCCAGGGAGCGGCTGTTGTCCATGGACAGCACCACGGACGTGTCCGAGATCTGGGACTGCAGCTCCGCCAACTCCTGCAGGGACCAGACCTCCAGGGGTCAGGTCTTGGGGTGTGACCCGTTCCCATTCCCATTCCCACACCCAACCCGGGACCCCCTTCACACCAGGGGAAGGGAAAGGGAGAAGAGGTCAGAGCGGGCGTGAGGCCCCACGTGGCGAGGGGGCACAGACCCAGCACCTGCCAAACAGTCTGCCCGCCCCTGGCAGCCCAGAGGGCCCATTAGCAACTTCTCAGAAAAAGAACCTGGTGGGATCGCAGCAGATAAGGAGTGACAGACTGTGGAGGACCGTGATGGCCCCTTCTGTGAGCTCTGCTGGGTCGGGGTAGCTCGGGCGGTGAAGCAGATCACTAGGGGGCGGGTCGCATACAACATCCCGCCCTAGAATAGACCGCTGCAGCCTTTAAGACTGATGATAGGGCTGTATTTATATCCACGGTACGCGGAAAAAAATGTGATCTTATTTTTATTTTTTTTTCTTTATTTATTTATGATAGTCACAGAGAGAGAGAGAGAGGCAGAGACACAGGCAGAGGGAGAAGCAGGCTCCATGCAGGGAGCCCGACGTGGGATTCGATCCCGGGTCTCCAGGATCGCGCCCTGGGCCAAAGGCAGGCGCCAAACCACTGCGCCACCCAGGGATCCCCTTATTTTTATTAAAATATATATTATTATAGCCCTGCGTGTGTAGGCAGTCGGTATCTACAAGAGGTAGATGCCAAGGTGATAAGAGCATATATAAGTGGCCTGTTTTCAATTTTACGCTCTACTCTGGATTTTTGACAGCGAGCATGTGTCCGTCTTACAAAGACAGGAAAATAGTTAAATATATATGTATGGGGACGTACGCACACACGTATATACGTACATACGCATACGTATATGTAACACGCAACAGACGTATGAAGACCCGCACAGAGATTAGAACGTGATTAGAGATCAGAGAGCGAACCTCAAGGGGCCTGCCCCGGAAACTAATACGTGTGGAAAGTCACTGAGGGGCTGCCGGAGGCTGGACGTTCAGACGAAAGCCAGAGTAAAGGGGCGAGAACTGGTCTGTAAGCAGCCTCTGTGCAATGGTGCCCGGACCAGCCCTGCCAGTGACTGGCCACCCCAACTTGCGCCGAAGGCCAGAGAGTCACACCGACAGGAGTGGAGAGGGTTTTAAGTCCCCCAGAGAAAAAAGAGCTGAAAGGCCCAGGTAGGGCAAGAGGGAGAGAACGAGACCACGGGGGCAGCCACACATCCGGTCCCGCTGGGTACAGGCGCACGGGTACTCCAGTCTCCCCTGACTCGGGCCCCCTGCCCACCCCACCCAGCCCACCTCCGAACTCTGCCACAGCCCGGGATTCCCAGACATCCTCCTGGTTCCTTTCGACCCCTCCCAACACCCCCCTAACAAATGGTCACCTGGTGCCTCCGTAGGGCCAGTCCTGGCTGGCCCCACCCTGCTCTGCTACCCGCAGCTCCTCCCAAACTCCTTGCCCACCACGGATTCCTGAGTCCAGAAAGGACAAAGAGCAGGATGACTGCCTGCGCACACCCAGGCTGGCCCTGAACAGGGGGTAAACCAGATGGCCCCTCTGTTAGGACTTGGAAGACGTGCCACGGCTCCCACACCCAAGGTCCTCACCGTCTCATATAAGGTCTTGAAGAAGTTGATCTCATCGTTCAGGGCCTCCACCTTCGCCTCTAACTCCACCTTGCTCATGTAGGCGGCATCGACATCCTGGGGTGGTGGCACCGAGAAGGGGTAGAGACATCGTGGCCTTTAGCATCCCATTTAGCAGGGATGGGAGCCAGTCGGCACCGTCCAACCCACAGGGTCAAACACCAGGGCCCTACCAAGTCACAGGCCACCTCTCCAGGCCGCTGACCCGGCCACAGCAGGAAGCTTCCTCTCCTGGACCCTCCCAGGCTACGCGGTGGACATCATTTCCACGCATCCCCAGTGGCCACAGGTGCCTTCCCCGCGCTGGCAGCCCCAAACCTAGCGCTTTACCGGTCCCTAGAGGCTTTGGCGGTTTGGACACAGCCCTGGCTCTACCACCTACGATCTCAGGGACCTGGGACAAATCACTTCACCTCCGTGGGCCTCAACATCTGATGAAATAGGAGAGGAGCGGAAAATTATTCAGACTCCAGGAGAAGGCCCCCAGAGATGGAAGGTCTCCAGCCTAAATGTTTAACATGCAGCTTAGCGACCACGACGCAGGTGGGACACAGGGAACAGCGCAGGCCCGGGGACGCCGGGGCCCCTGGTAGCCATACGTCCCTGTGCTCAAACTCCTGCGGAAAGGGCTCGACCTCATGCATCCCTGAAGCTCCTCAATCTCTAAGGGCGCAGCACTCCGGGCAGGTCGCCTTCGCGTGGATGAGCCTGGAACACTGAGCTGCTCGGGGAGGGCACTGAATCCGAATCCTAAATCAAAGCCCCCAAAGATACTCCTGAGGCCTTTCGACCTCAGCTCGCACGTCTCCAGGAACAGGGAGGTCGCTCTGCCGTGGGCGGCCCGTCCCACTCATTCAGCACGCATTTCGGCACCGGCTCCGAGGTGCTCCAACCCTTGTCTGTCATGAAACGCTCCGACTGTGACAGAGCACTTCCGTATTTGGGCCTGAGATCTCCCTCTCTAACCTCTACCTTTTGGTCTTGATGCTAACGCCTCCAGGCCAAAAGCAAGTCTCGTGACTCACCAGACGTGCACACGGACACATGCGCACCCGTACCCGGGACGGCTGTACGAGGAGGGCCTGGCTTCCAGATCTCCCCTTTCCTAAGCCCCTCACCTCCTCCTTGTAACCTCCAGACCAGACCTGGGCCACACATCCCTACCGGCTGCTCAGGTGCGAGGGCCGATGTGGTTTTGGACAATGCCCCCCTGCCGGCTTGTCCGCCCCCCTCACCTTCTTGAGCACCACGAACTCATTCTCAGCGGCTGTGCGACGGTTAATCTCATCCTCGTACCTGCAAGTAGGGGGAGGGTGCATGGTGTGTGTGCAGCTCTGCCTCCATCCCCCCTCCTATCCCGGCGTCCCTCCTACCCAGGCGTGAGAACCTGCCCCACATGGGCTTCACTCTTCCTTAATGACCTGCAGAAATGGGTATCAGCTAGAAAACCAAATGTCCCTGATTGTCCCTTGCGGCTATTCCTTTTTTTTTTTTTTTAAGATTTTATTTATTTATTCATGAGAGACACAGAGAGGTAGAGACACAGGCAAAGGGAGAAGCAGGCTCCAGGCGGGGGGAGCCCAGGACCCCGGGATCACATCCTGGGCCGAAGGCAGAGGTTCAGCCACAGAGCCACCCAAGCGTCCCGCCTTGTGGCTATTCCTAAGGCTGGGAGTCATGGCAGGAGATGAAAGGTGGGAGGGCAAGGAACATATATGAATTCAAGGACAAAAACTGCATCTACCCGGAACAAGAAAACAAATAATAATAGCCAAGCTTAGAGACCGCTTCAAATGGGGCCTGCACTGTCACATGCCTTCTGCAAATCAGCTCATCTAATCTGCACAATGATCCTATAACGTGGTACCATGATTAGCAGGAAAGGAACGGCGGCACCGAGGGGCAGATAATCTGTCTGGGCACTAAGCTACGAAGTGACAAAACCCAGACTTTGACCCTGGCAGTCGGACCCCAGGCCCAGGCCTTAACCACTACCTCATCCCACCTTCTGACGCTGAAGAAGGAGCTTGAAGCAGAGGAACCTTGTAGAATCAGTTGGGGCCAGAAGAACCAGGCCCCAACTAGGTGGTCTGGCCCCATCTCTACTCCCACAGGCCCCCCTCCCCATCCCTTTTTCTCCCGAGGAGCTGGCCCCACCCATAGGAGGACACTGGCAATGCAGGGCACAGAGCAAGGGGACACTTGGGCCTGACCCAGTATTTATTTATTTGGGAACTTTTTTTAAAAAGTGTCAGAAACAGGGACTCAGTAGTGCCCAAGGCCTGCAGGAGGGCAGCAGGGCAATGATGGCAGGGAGCAAGGAGCTCCTGCAGGCAGAGCACCCCCCCACCACCATCTCCCAGGAGCCCAGACTCACAAGGGCCTGCTCCCTCAGGTCCTATAGAATAGGGAAGGGACGCCTGGGGGGCTCAGTGGTTGAGCATCTGCCTTTGGCTCTCCACCTCTCTTTGTGTCCCTCATGAATAAATAAAATCTTTAAAAAATAATAATAGGGAAATATCCTGAAGGCCATCTGTCCGTCCCTGCCTTGGTGGCGTGCCGCTGGGCCCAGGGGTGCCCACGCAGGAGCTCACCGGGCAGCTGCACCCCAGGCTCCTCCAGGGGCCCCTTCCAGGCTCCCTCAGCCCCAACCCAGAGCCCAGGCTGGCTCTGCAGGAAAGCGCTCTACGGCAGGCTGGGGGCCGGAGTGGGGGGTAGGACATGAGCACACCTGCGTGAGCACACACATGCACGCACAAACGGCAACAGAGGCTCACCGGTTGCTGGGGCCTGCTCCGTCCTGCACCTGTCGGCTCCCACCTGCTGTGGGATTACTCGGGATTACTCCTGTTGACTGTTGCTCTGGGGAAGTCAGGGAGTGGGAGCTCCCCACAGAGGCCTTTTTGTTTGTTCTCCCTCCAGTTAGAGCCAGTGTCCGGCTGAGTCACGCACCCCCAGGGCAGAGCACAGAACTCACTGCTACTCCCGGGACTACAGACTACCGGCAAGTGTGCTGGGGTGCGCCCAGCCCGAGCCTCAGGCGTTGGTTTCTATTCATTGGGAAGAGAGAGCTCAGTGGGCCCCTCAGAGGCCCGTCCTTGACACCCCAGTACCCCCACCCCGGGCCCTTCACTCCCTGCCTTGCCTCACAGCCTCCTCTCTGCTTCCTGCCCTGACCAGAGCCGCCCCTCAGCCTCTGCAGCCCTATAGAGCCCACCTTGACCCCTCTCTCTCCTTGCTCCTTGCTCTCCCAAGTCGGCTCCGTGTCTCCTCCTGGGAGTCAGGGGGCCCAGTATTCAGGCTCTCCCAGGGGCCTGCCCCCTGACCCCCCCCCCCAGGACCCTGAATCTCTCCAGTCTCTAACCCCTCACCCGAACAGAGCGGCTGTTCTAGACTACTCTGTGAGGGTCACGCAAGTTCTGAAGCACACCTGTCATAGGACACCTTTTGCCCTACCCTGTCCTGGGACCCGGGTCAGGCGCCCTAAGGGAACCATGCAGGTTGGGGGGGGGGAGCAGGGACATTTCCCTGGGAGTAGGTCAGGTGGCAAGACTTGGAAGCTGCCCCCAGGGACAAAGAAGATGAAAGGAGAGACAGGGAATGTGTGGGTCAAGGCCTTCCCTTCAGGGGTCACTGTACCCCTCTGACCCCTAGACCTGGATGGGAGACCCTGCAGGGGATCGGCTGACGAGGGGCGCACTGTTCCGGGGCGTGGAGCCCCTCCGCCTCCCCGGTCATGTTAGGGTCAGTACTTGTTCTTGAAGTCCTCCAGGACGTCCTGCATGTTCCGCAGCTCCACCTCCAGGCGGCCTCCATCCGTCTGTAGCCCCTCAAGGTGCCTCCGCAGGCCAGCGATGTGGGCCTCGAAGATGCTGGGGAGGCAGCTGCTCCGGGCCGACCTCTGCTCCTGCAGCAGGGCCCACTTGGTCTCCAGCAGCTTGTTCTGCTGCTCCAGGAAGCGCACCTGGGATGGACACAGAGGCGGGAACTCATGAGGGACAGAAGGTGCCACCCCACACTGGAGCGGGGAGCATCTCTGGCCGCCCAGCACAGCCCAGGCGCTCGCTGGCTGTTCCCACCGGGGTCCCCAGCCCTTGTCCCCTCACCCCCTCTAGAAAGCCCACTGTGCATCAGCCTTTCCTCCAGGACCCTCTGTCTTAAAGCATCTTGGAGTGTGACCCAGAGGTCAGGCCTGCCCGGGTCACCAATGTTCCCCATCACATTACAGACGGTCCTCCCCACCTCCCTCCCTGCAGGGCTGCCCCGCCCTGTCTGTCCTGGGCCTCCTCTGTCTCTCTGTCCTCTCTCCGCTGCCCCCTGCCCCCAAGGTCTCAGGACAGGGTGCTAAAATAAGCACCTATTACGTGGGTGCCCAGAAGGCCTCTTGGCTGCGCCCAGAATGACTGGAAGTGGGAAGTAATCCTCCTCAGAACTAGCGACGCGGAGCACCAGGACCTGGGGGCTGCGGACAGCGAGGCAGAGCAGCTCAGGACCCGGGCCTGCGGAGGCGGAGGCGAGCTGACCAAGGAGAAGGCCGGCGCTGGGCAGGCCGAGAGCTACACCAAGGCAGCAGAGGGGGGGTCGGGCCTCACACCGCCCCCCTCCAGGAAAGACGTCCTGCCAGATGGACGCAGCTGGGCTAGCCCTTAGTTCCTGGTCCAGCCCTACCTTCCCCCTTCTCCACCTACCTGTCCTTCCCAACCCCCGCTCCCACTCTCCGCACGCCCTCTCCCGCCCCTGTGGGACCCACACAGCCAGGAAAAGCCCCTCCCAAATGGCCCTTCCCCAGGTGAGGGGGGGGGGCCTCAGTGCTCCTTCCCTGGGCAGCACGGGCTATCTCCAAGGGCACCTCCCACCGCCAAAGGGAGGCCGGCGGACCAGGTGGGTTGGTGGGCAGGTGTCACAGGGAGTCTCCCTCCCTCCCTGCAGCCCTTTATTTTAGGCATAAGCAGTGGAAGGAGAGAGGATCTTTGGAGCCGGGAGCGGCGTGTCTCGCCCCTACCCCACCTCCCACCCAGCGCAGCCCCCTCTTAGGGAAACTCCTGGCCTGGATGGTCGCAGGAAGCCCAGGGACCCCCAGACACAGGCAGCCGGGGCGGCCGGACAGGCTGCTGGGAGGACAACGCAGGGTGCTGGGGGCAGCTCCGGGGAGGAGGCTGGGAGGCCCAACAGTCAGGGTTCAGGACGAGGAAGTTCCCCGATCCGGGGAGACAGAGCCGCTGCCCAGGCCTCAGGGCAGGTGGGCAGGTGGGCAGGTGGGCAGGTGGCCCGGAGCGCGCGGCGGGGAGGGGGGGCCGGCGCGGGGCTCACCTTGTCGATGAAGGAGGCGAACCTGTTGTTGAGGGTCTTGATCTGCTCGCGCTCCTCCCGGCGCACCTGCTGGATGGCGGGGTCGATGTCCACCCGCAGCGGGGCCAGCAGGCTCTGGTTGACCGTGACCTCGCGGATGCCCGCGCCCGCGGGGCCCCCGGAGGCCGAGCGCACGGCCACGCGCGGCCGCGACGCGCCCAGGCCCAAGAGGCTGCGGCTGCCGAAGCCCCCGGGGCGCGCCGAGCTCAGGCGCACCTGCAACCCGCGCCCCGGGAAGGCGGCGGAGCGCGAGCTGAACACCTGGGAGCCCAGGTGGATGGACATGCTGGCTGCGCGGGGCGGGGGCCCAGCCGCACACCTGGGCCGCGCTTTTAGCCGCCCGCGGCGCGGGCGGGGCGGGACCAGGTAGGGGCGGGACCAGGTAGGGGCGGGGCTGCCGCTGGCCACCCTGCCCCACGGGCAGGCCCCGCTCTCCAAGCCCAAGGGTCCCCAGGGGGGAGGAGGGCTGCAGGCCCCCCAGCAGCGAGCCCTGGGAGCCGATCCAAAACAGGTTCAGTCTAGGAGGGCTTCCTGGAGGAGGCTCGGAACGAGTCCTGAAGCCGGAGCACGGAGATCAAGCTCAAAGACTTGGTGGAGGGAGAAACGGGAAAAGTTCTAGTCCAGGAGTCAGCCTCCAGCCGCTTTCCCCAAGGCATCCCAGAAAGGCATTCCCGGACAGCCTCCTTCCCCCAAGCCCAGGTCCTCCTCCAGAGATCAGCTCTTGAGTAATCTGACCCCTCAGCCCCCCACCGTGGCCTGGCCCAGCTGGTTTCCCTGGCCACTGCACTCACTCCCATATAGAAAGTAGGCCAAGCAGGGCGCGACCCCTCTTCTGGGCCCTCTCCTTTTCACTCCCGGAGGCATCTGAAGTGCAGGGGCCGCGTGGGAAGGCTTGCACGCCCCCCTACCCCAACGCACATTCCTTTCCACTTATTTTATTTGTCCCTGTGGAGGCAGGCGACACCTGCGTGTAGTTGGGACGCTCTGTGGAAGTCTGCACGCTTCTGTGTGTTCACACCTGCAGGCCACTGGGCTCCTCTGTGTGTCGGTGAACGTTCTTGTACAGGGGGGACCCGAATGCAGAGCGTGGCGGGATGTCTGTGGATGCACAGCTGCACACTCCTGGATGCAGGTCCGCGAGCCTGCTTGTATGTGCGCTCAAACACTCCCCCCATCTTCCACTGCTGCCATATTCCCGTTTTTTTTTTTTAAGATTTTATTTTTTTATTCATGAGAGACACAGAGACGGAGGCAGAGACACAGGAGACACATGAGAGACACAGAGGGAGAAGCAGGCTCCCTGCAGGAAGCCCAATGCAGGACTCGATCCCCGGACCCCAGAATCATGGCCTGAGCCAAAAGCAGATGCTCAACCGCTGAGCCACCCGGGGCGCCCCCACTTTCCTGTTTTAAGGCCCCCAGCTCTCATTGTGTCGCCCACCGAACAAGTCCCAGCAGCTTTAAACCCACCCAAGATGGGGAGAAACATGGGCTGGAACAGGGAACACTGGCCAGAGACAGCTCCCGAGGCTTCACTTCCCAGTGGCCTCCAGCCCCCCTTGCCACAGCCTGGGCCTCCACATGGCCCTGGCCCCGTCCTCACCCAGACCCCATTTGGGGAGAGGGGCCACCTAAGGAACCCCAGGAAAAGACACTTGACAGGACTGCTGCCACCTTGAGTCTATCTCCACCCCCCAGTGAGCTGGCCGGCTTGTCACCTCCCACCAAGCCCTCAGGGACATCCTGGGTGGCCAAGGGTGGGGATGGAATGTCCTTCCTGGTTTTTATTTCAGTTAGATAAGAAGGCCTCCAGGGAGCTAACCGAGCAGCGGCCCCTGCTCAGGGACCGCAGGGGAGGCCCACCGCCCTGTCCTGCCTCCCCTCCACACTGGTGTTGGCACCGCTCAGGCCCGAGGCAGAGGGATGCCCCAGGAGACCTTCAGTGGTCTCTGCTGGACGGCGTGTGTGTGTGCGTGTGTGTGTGTGAGAGAGAGAGAGAGAGAGAGAGAGAGAGAGATATTTTACCTGGAATTCTCAGCTGTAGTTTGAAGAGCACACAGATTCCCTGGCCGTGTGATATTTGCAGTCATGGGGATCCCACCCCCCGGACCGCCCCACACACAAGCAGGTTAAAGAGACCAACTGTTGAATATCCACACTCACACACATACCACATCTCTCCCACACGCGCGCACACACCTGCTCACACTCAACCACGTCCCTCTCTCTCTCTCACACACACACACATGCGTGTGCACGCACAGACTCCAACTTCCTTGCCCCTCAGGGCTCATCCTCAACTCCTGCTCCTACCACCTCCCATGCCAGCCCCCCCACCTCTCGAACCCCACAACCCCACCCATGTTCTGCAGCTGGCCCCTCCGGCCCCTCCCATCTGCAGCCCCACAGGGTCCGCCCCCCCAGCCCTCCCACCTCTCCCCTAGAGCGGGCCTGAGAGATCTTTGGCAGAACACGGCGGGTGACCTGCCTTGTGACCCTGGGCCAATCACTGGCCCTCCCTGGGAATGGTTTCTTCACCAGAGAAGCAATCCCTGGTTTCCATGGCGAGAGGGACACGGGAGGACATTGCAGAGAAGACAAGGTCCCGAGGCTCGCCAGGCCCCAGCCTCCCCTGGAGTGGCATTCCCCGGTCCAGAGCCTGCCCCGCCTCCACCCCTCAGCCTCCCCACCCCCTCCCTGAAGCATTCCTGGCAGCTCCAGCCCTGCCCACCTGTCTCCTCCCGTCTCTGCATCCACAGGCCAACACCAGAGGCCCACTCGGTGCCAGGCTGCACACATAAACACCCTCCGGAAGGGCTTCACAAGGACCTGTCCACACCGAGAGAGAGAGAGAGAGAGAGAGAGAGAGAGAGAGAGAGAGAGAGAGAGGGAGAGAGAGAGCCCACAGATCACGTTCCCGCCTGCACGGGCCGGCACAGTAGGTCCTCTACACTCCGTCCCCCACCCCAGCCCACACCTCCGCTGGCCTCGCAGAGACCCCCTTACGACATTCTGGCCAGATTCTTCAGACAAGGTAATCCCCAAAGCCTTTCCTAGTTGTCCCCTCCCTGCCCACAGCCTCACCCCTATCTCTGTAGTGTTCTGTGACACACACACACACACACACACACACACACAACCCAAGCACACATTCAGGGGCCCTCCCACACCCAGCCTGACTTCCCGCTGTGCCCTCTGGACCCCAGCGAGGAACCGCCAAGCAGCTCGGCCTCACTGCAAAGCCTGCAAGGTGCAGGGGTCCTGCAGGCCCTGCAGGAGGAACGGCCGCCCCTCTCCAGGGAGCTGGGGCAGAGAGACATTCTTCGGCTCCCCTCCCCGCTGCATTCTACAGCCATGACTCACGGTCCATCCCCTGAAAACCCGGCCTCTGATTCCTAAAGAAGAAAAAAAAGGCATGATTTGTCTTCAGTATCTTGGAATTCAGATGTTTGCAATCATAACATTTCACATCTCTGCATGGAGTGTAATACTTTCTTTTCTTTACGTCAAATAATGAAAGACAAGAAGGCGACGTAAGTGAGAGCCAGCGGGCTGCTTTCCTGAATACACGAACCCGAACCCGTAAGAAAAAGACAAACAATACAGCAGGGAAGTGGGCAACAGGCAGGGATAACGGGAGCCAGCGGGGCTTACAGAGTACTTAGGTGCAGGCGCCGGGCCCTGGCTGCGGCTGCTAACCCCGAAGCTCTCACAACAGCTCCTCCGCATGGGGTGGTCACCCCCACTTTAAGAGGAGACAGAGGCACAACAAATTTAAGCGAATGACCCAAGGTCACCCAGGTAAGATGTTGAAAATCTAGGATTTGAACTTCGGCAGTTTGGGCCATTAGATTGCTTACAAAAAAAGAAAAAGAAAATCAGATAACAAATATGAAAAAAAGAAAAGAAAGCTCAACCTCACTCCAAGAAATGCAAGGGGCGCCCGGGTGGCTCAGTCAGTTAAGCATCCACTTGGTTTCAGCTCAGGTCATGATCTCAGGGTCGTGGATCAAGCCCCGAGTCCCATCAGGCTCTGTGCCCGGCTGGGAGTCTGCGTGAGCTCTCTCTCTCCCTCTCCCCTTCCCAAGGCTCGCATTCTCTCTTTCTCTCAAATAAGTAAATAAATCTTTAAAAAAAAAAAAAAAAAGATATATAAGAAGAGTAATGAAAGGCCATTTTCACCTGTCACACTGTGATCCTACAAAGCTTGCAGGCTGATGGCAAGCATATGGGTCTTGTCCCTTGTTCATAGGATCCCCCACTGGCGCATCCCTTTGGAGGGCAAGCTGGCATAGCTCTCAAAATTAAAATCATTTGCCCTTACCTCAAAAAACAAAACAAATGAGATGAATACACTTGTCCCTGACCAAGTACTCCCCTACCAGGAACTTATCCCACAGACGCTCTGACCCAAAGTGCACATATGTGGTCTCTGTCACCATTCTTTTCCATGGTAAAAACCAGGCAATGACACAAATGCCCGTTGGTGGGACGAGATTAAATGGATTAAGTCACATACATTCAAGGGGTGCAATTTATTGGGAAAAAAAAAGCCCTAAGATAAAGTCCTTTCTATGGTGATTGAGTTTTTGCCTTTATATATTGATTGCATGAGTCACTGCAATTTCTTAAAACCCAAGAGGCCCATGCCATCCAACGACACGTTTTTCCATCCAACGACACCACGTTTTTCCCCTCCCCTGTGGCTGGTCCCTGCCAGCCCCACAGTCACCTCCTGACCTCCTGGCCACATCCTCACACTCCCCAGGGACTCTGCCACCTGGTTCTGGGGGCTCATCTCCAGCCTGGCACCCCCACTCTCCAGGCAGATGACCCGCCCAGCATCTCCTTAACTCCTCAATTCTAGCGATGTTCACGCCCGCCCATGGCCACACTCCAGAGCCTAATCTGCTCCTTCTCTGTAGTGTCAAACTCTGGTCTCACACTCTGGGGCTGGTCCTAACTGTCTCACTCAGCAGATGGCTTCCTTAGCCCCACCAGCATCCCCAGGCCTGAGCCCCCTTATTCTGTTTTCTCCCCGCCAGCTAGCCTCCTTCTTTCCAGCTCCGACCCCTCAGACCCCTCAGTCTCTGAGCTGTTACCCTTCAGTGCCCTCCACCTGGATGTACCCCCGGCCTGGCTCAGCCTGAATGCTGACCTCTGCTTGAGTTCCAAACCGCAGAGCCTCAGTGAAGACCATGCCCTTGAGATGTGGCGTCACCACCGCTCACAATCCCCAGGCCCACCTGCATGCTCTGTGCTACTGTTTCATTTGTCTTAACCACCTTCTTGGACGGTTTCTTAAGAAATGGCTCATAGGGGCGCCTGGGTGGCTCAGCGCTTGAGCATCTGCCTTTGGCTCAGGTCATGATCCCCGGAGCCCTGGGATCGAGTCCTGCATCGAGTTTCCCTCGAGGAGCCTGCTTCTCCCTCTGCCTGTGTCTCTGCCTCTCTCTGTGTGTCTCTCATAAATAAATAAATAAAATATTTTTTAAAAAATGAAAGAAATGGTTCCTGGAGACACCCTTGCAGATCTGAAAATGTCGGTCTCCTCCTTCACGCTTCAGAATTTTGGCCAAGTTTCACAGTTCTGAGTCCTTTTCTCCAGAAGTGGTCTCATGCTCCTGGGGCTTTTCCAGCTCCAAGTGATATAATCTAATTCTCTTTCTCTTTCCTTTTCAGGTCACCTGTTTTTGTTGTTTATTGTTTTTATGCCTGGATTTTTTTAAGGATTTTCACTTTGTATTTTTTTTTCTTTATTTTTCTTTTAAGTTCTGAAACTTCACCAGGATATGACAAGGTATATGCCCTGTTTTTATTATTCTTGATAGGCATTCAAAGAACTGTTTTTATGTTAATACTCAAGTCTTTAGCTCAGAAAAGTTTTCTTCTCTTGTTTCTTTCTTGACTATCATTCTCTATTTGTTCTCTTCTTCTGGAACAACTGCTATTCTTTGGCATCCTTACATTCATCTTTTCACTCATAATTTCCACCTCTTTATGCTCTTGTTCCATGTTGCAAAGTAGTTCCTCTATTTGATCTCCTGGAAGACTTTCTGTCATTCAGCAGTGTTTGTTCTACTTTTCTTTTTTCTTTTCTTTCTTTCTTTTTTTTTTTCTTTTTTTTTTTAGGATTTTATTTATTTATTTGAGAGAGAGAGAGTACAAATGGGGCAGAGAAGGTCAGAAGGAGAGGGAAAAGCAGCCTCCCTGCTGCACAGGGAGCCCGCCTCGGGGCTCCATCCCAGGACCCCAGGACCATGACCTAAGCCAAAGGCTGACACTCAATCAACTGAGCCACCCAGGCACCCCTGTTCTACTTTTCATTTCCTCCATTGCATTTTAAATTCAGGATTCTTTTTTAATTGCCAAAACCTCTTTCTTATTCCCAGATCATTCTTAGCAATATGTGGTTGAATCCTCATAGAAGTCTTTCTGTGGGGGCACCTTGTTTTTAAGTTCAACCTTATTTGTTCCTACATTTTCCACAGTAGGGAGGCTCTGGTGCTGACTTTTCACATTTCCCATGACCCCTCCTTGGATTCAATTAATTTGAGTGACTCACAGAACTCAGGGAAACATCATGTTTACCAGTTTATTAAAGGATATGATAGGAGATGCATATGAACAGCAAGATAGGACAAAGGGCAAAGTCTGGGAGGGTCC
The DNA here is from genome assembly GCF_048418805.1 of Vulpes vulpes. NCBI lineage: Eukaryota > Metazoa > Chordata > Mammalia > Carnivora > Canidae > Vulpes > Vulpes vulpes. The sequence continues at coordinate 2,847,471 of NC_132787.1, forward strand.
TGAGTCCAGGAGCTTCTGTCCCCATAGAGTTGCGGTATGTCACCCCCTCAGTACTTGGATATGTTTACCAACCTGGGAGTTCCCCCCAAAACCCCTACTATTGGGATTTTGTGGAAGCTTCCTCACATAGTTACGATCAATTATTAACTCCCATTTCCAGCCTTCTCTCCTCTCTGGGAGGTGGGGGCAGGTTTGAAAATTGCAAGTTTGGTCTTGACCAGCCCCCACCCAGGAGCCATCGAGGACCCCATCCAGAGTCACCTCAATAAGAATAAAAGATGCTCCCAGTGCTCTTATCACTTAGGAATTTACAAGGGACTTAGGAGCCCTGAGTCAGGGGCAGGGTCAAAGACCAAATATTAGAACAGGAGATGCTCCTCATGTTCTTGTCACTCAGGAATTTACGAGGGTTTTCGGAGTTCTGTGCTGCAAACAGAGGGGCGGAGACTAATACACACTTTTTTGTGTGTTATCTCACACTTACAACTTGTTCTGCTTTCTAACTTGCAGAAGTATCTACAACGATCTCCGTTGCTGTTTCCTCGTCTTATGCAGAGCCAGTTCTGCTTTTACCATAACATGTGCATTCCTAAAAATCACCATACCACGCAGAAGCATGCGACACAATCACAGGCTTACAGAGGAGAAAGTTGGGTTAGGAGCACAAGACTTAAACCTTTATCAGTGGCCCATTAAGGAAAAAAGATAGGAACCTAATGAAAATGGTAGCACAGTTTTTACATATTAAATGGCTAAGAAATACACAATGACTACCATAAATTAGGCTTTTTACCTGGAAAGAGACTATGTTTGCTTGTGGACAGGGGCATCGGACTGGTCTCAGCTTGTTGGTTGACGTGAAGTTACTGAGAGTCCCCGGCGGGAGGAGGGTGATCTGAAGTCCAGTGAAGGGTGGCACCGCCCCGGACGGAGAGGTGGCAGCAGGTGGATGTTAGAGTCGCGTGCATTTTTCGCTATTCCCTCCGCGACTCAGTGAGACGGGGAGCAGTTTTCTGCATCCACCCATGCTCCTCGCAGACGCAATTGTGCATTCAAAAAACGCGAAATTCACACTATGCACAGATTGATCCATAATTTATCAATCGTGTTGAAACCAACTCTCATTTTCAAAACAACCAACTGTATTTGTACCTAAATAAATTTTTAAAATAAACAAACCTCACTGCAGTTTTTTACAGGTTTCAGAAGAGAGCAGAGCGAAATATGTGTGTTCCATCTGCCAGATTTAACTGGAAGCTGTTATATATTTTTTTTAATTTATATTTATTTATTTATATATTTTTTAACCTGAGCGTCACCCACAAGTAGACAGTGGGATCTTCAGGGCTAAGGACTGGTACCTGGATCTGCACCTCCCCGCCGGCTGGCACGGCATCTGACCTTCATTTGGTGCTCATTAATGTTTATTAAATGGAGTGGGAATGAACGTTGTTGTGGAACCATTTCATGCATCCAACACAAAATATTTGCAGACATTTATGAAGACAGACTATTTTAAACAGATTCCCATCTCCAGGAGATCATCTCCGTGACTTCAGGGAACATACAGCAGCCAGACGTTCCAGCTGGACTTTCTCCCGCCCACAATCCCTCAGCCCAGCTAGATGCTTCCTCTTGGAAACCTGACAAGAGAGCCCAGAATGTTCTGGACGAGGCTGCCTTCTCTCAGCCAACCTTGCGGCTCCCACAGGCCCACAGCCCAGGAGCTCTCTCCTCCCCTATCTGCGTGCACCCTGAGACGGGAGAGAGCGTGGAGGCACCCCTCGAGCCTCTGCGTGCCAGGCTCACGGCCTGCCCTTTGTCAGGCTCCAGGAAGCAGACAACAGTCCGTTATTTGAACGGGGCAAATTGTTTTGTTTTGTTTTAACTTATTTGAGAGAAAGCAGGAGCAGGGTGGGTGGAGAGGCAGAGGGAGAGAGAGAAGCAGACCCCCACTGAGCAGGGATCCTGACCCAGGGCTGCGCCCCGGGACCTCGGGATCATGACCTGAGCCAAATGCAGATGCTTACAAGACTGAGCCCCCCAGGGGCCCTGAACTGAGAATGGCTAACTAGGTATCGAGTGTTCCCTGGGCACTTGAAAGGGTAAGAAGAGGACCCTCAGAGATGACAGGCCTGCGCAGGTGGAAGCAGCTACCATCACCAGGGCTGAGCCAACAAAGAGAAGAGATAGGAACTTAGGGGGGAGCCCCCAAACGCAGGCCTCTGAGGAGGGGGCGCTGGCGGGCGCTAGCATCCCCGGTGGGAGGGCACCGGGAAGCCCAGCCTCCAGGCTTGGGAGGTGTTGGGAGGGCTGCCACCTGGAGCCAGCCGCTGCTGCAGGAAGGCGCGAAGGCCGCGAGGGTGAAGGCTGTGGGGGGGCCAAGCTCCCAGGAGAAGCAGGTGCCAAGCAAGCCCTCAGAAGGCAAATACCTTGCGGGCTCCCTCGGGCACCCCCTATTGGCAGAACCTAACAGAGCTGGGGCGGGGGGCAAAGCCAGTGCCAACCCCAGGGTCTGTAAGTGAGGGTTTGGCGCTAAGACACAGTAGTAACTGAGCTATCACACCCGCCAGCTGGGAATCCCATCCACCCCACAGCAGCTTCTCCTGAGCTGACCAGCCCATTATTTCAGGGTTTACCCCCCACATCACCCCTCAGCCTTTCAGGGAGGGCCACACTGGCACCGCCCCCAAAACAATCAGCTGTGGTCAGGGAGCCTGCTTCTCCCTCTGCCTTCCTCTCTGTGTCTCTCATGAATAAATAAATAAAATATTTTTTTAAATTTCTGGCTGAGTCGTACAATAAAAATTTCTTGATATTTTCCATTCCTGCCAGCCTCCCTGTTATACAGCAGGTACCCCTTAAAGGTTTCTTGAATAAAACCAAATGTATTCAAATACATGCTAAGTAAGTCAAGGTGCTTTTTTGCCTGTTAAAGGATTAGCTAGTTTTTTTCTTTTTTAAGATTTTATTTATTCATGAGACACACGGCGCGGGGCGGGGGGTGCAGAGACACAGGCAGAGGGAGAAGCAGGCTCCCTGCAGGGACCCCGATGTGGGACTCGATCCCGGGTCCCCAGGATCACGCCCTGGGCTGAAGGCGGCGCTAAACCACTGGGCCACCAGGACTGTCCGGATTAGCTAGTTTTTCAAATAATAATATGCCAACGTTGTTTGAGTGTGGCATTCACATTAGGTCAACCCTTTAGAAAACAAATAGTGAGAAACCGTATCTATGAAGATGTTCATCCTCGTTTATATGTTGTTTATATGGCCACAGAGAGAGGGGGAGGGAGGAAGAGAGAGAGAGGGAGGGAGAGGAAGCCACCCACATCTCCTACAACAGGGAAGTAAAGTTATGAGACGGTCTCTCATGAGTGTAAAATGACTGCATTTAAAATCAGAGTTATGCAAATAGTGTTGCACTACAAACAAAAATACTTAACTTCAGAGAGAGCGGATAGAGACACCTGGGTTCCCGTCCTAGCTCTACCACTTTGTAGAAGGGTCACTCTGCTCTGTCTCCCTGAGCCTCAGTTTCTTGATCTCTGATGTCAGAAAAATCACTATTTTGCAAGATTACGTTAAGGATTAAATAAAACCGAGAAAACAACCATCCAGGGGATTCCTGGGTGGCTCAGGCTCAGCAGTTTAGCGCCTGCCTTTGGCCCAGGGCGTGATCCTGGGGTCCCAGGATCGAGTCCCGCATCGGGCTCCCTGCATGGAGCCTGCTTCTCCCTCTGCCTGTGTCTCTGTGTCTCTCACGAATAAATAAATACAATCTTTTAAAAAAAACAAACCCGTCCAGGGCCTGGCACACACTGGGTATTCATAAGTAGTGAGTGTTTTTCTTACTGCTTTCGGTCAACATGCAGCATGGGAAGGTGTAGCATTACGGTTCTAATTATACTTAAAAGGAAACTAATGCACTGGAGAAAAACTGAAAGGAAATACGCTAAAGTCCTAAACAATGGTTGTATTCTAGTGGTAAAATTATGGACGATTTCTCTCTTTCTGTTCCCCGAATATTAACTATGCAGTTTGGTACTTTAAAAATGGCAAAATGGGGCACCTGGGAGGCTCAGCGGGTTAAGGGTCTGCCTTCAGCTCAGGTCATGATCCCCGGGTCCTGGGACGGAGCCCTGCTTCATTAGGCTCTCTGCTCAGTGGGGAGTCTGCTTCTCTCTCTCCCGCTGCCCCATCCCCCAGCTCATGCTCACTCACGCTCTTGCTCTCTCTCTCTCTCTCTCTCTGACATGAACAAATAAAATCTTTTTTTGAATGACAAAATATATATCATTTTTAAGGACAGGTTTTGAGCAGAACCTTCCAAAGATCAGAAAAAGTAATAATTTATTGGTCAGTAATAAAAGTTCAATATGTTGCCTGCCTACTTGCCTGCTTTTCTTTCTGCGTAATTCAGTCCCAACGCTATTCAATGGGGAAATCAGGCATCCGGGCCAGGGTGCAGTGGAGGGTTTCTTGCCCCAATAGAGAAGATGGCATCTGTGCTGGGGACAGTGGCTGTAAGGGGAGATTGGTTGTACACACAGGGATGAGGAAGGGGGAAACTGGAATGAACCATGTGGTACTGAGCTTGAGACTGAAGGTAAGTGTGGACCCGTGGCCTTCAAGATAGATTCCCAGATGTGCACTGTGGATGTGTGCACACGATGCACTTATACCTATATGCACATATATTCCCTCTCTCCACTGATATTTGAGATTCCATAAAAATACTATGTTTACTCGACATATCATATGTTTCCACTAAAAGTCTCTATTTCCACATCGTCCACTGCCTGAACAGGTTTTTGAATCACTGGTCTGGAATGTTAGTCTAGAATGTTGGAGCTTGAAGGCAACACTCTTTCCTGTCTTAAGGGTCCAAAAATCACTGACAAATATTTCAAAAGCTATCAGCCCAGATCATGGTTTCTAAATACCGTTCCCCCTGGGCCACCTGGGTGGCTCAATCGGGTGAGTGTCCGCCTTCAGCTCGGGTCATGATCCCAGGGTCCTGGGGTGGAACCTGGCGTCGAGCTCCCTGCTCGGTGGGGAGCTTGCTTCTCCCTCTGTCTGCTACTCCCCTGCTTGTTCTCTCTTTCTCTCTCAAATAAATAAATCTTTTTTAAATAAATAAATGAATACACAAATAAATACATAAATACCATTCCCCCCAAAAAAGAACCAAAGTTCCTTTGAGAAATGTCTAATTCCAGTGCTGGTACAAAGACATCACAAGATGAGTCAGGGTCATCGTGTGCCAGAAAGTTAGGAAACATTTCAAGAATGGAGGGGATGGGGCAGCCCAGGTGGCTCAGTGGTTTAGCGTCACCTTCAGCCCAGGGCCTGATCCTGGAGATCCGGGATCGAGTCCCACATTGGGCTCCCTGCAGGGAGCCTGCTTCTCCCTCTGCCTGGGTCTCTGCCTCTTTCTCTCTCCCTCTCTCTCTCTGTGTGTGTCTCCCATGAATAAATAAATAAAAATGAAATATTTTTTTTTAAAAAAGAATGGAGGGGATGTATCAAAAACACAAAAGAAAAACAAAACAAAACAAAAAAAAAGAACACAAAAGCCAGCGTGAAGCGGCAACCACTGACCAAAGCTGGGGCTGTCTGAGCATCAAAATAAAGAAATAAAATAGGAATCCCGGAAGCTATACCAATATAAATAAATGAATAAACAAACGTGAAGAAGGGAAATGATCTTCTTCTTCCATACAGAAGATGCTAACAAATGTAGAAGCAATCATGAATTTTTGGCAGACACCAGAGTCATAATTAAGCCAGAAACATGAGCCAGGCTAGAAATAGCAGGAGGTTCCATGAGCCTGGGGACAGGAACACGGTCTCAAAGTATCTCTCCACAACGTACATTTTAATGGCAAAGAGGGGGAAAAGGTGATGTATCGGGGCAGAAGCTGAAGGACACCGTGTGAATCCAGTCACCAGAGTGAACATCACCAGAAATGGGACAACCGAAACCTCGCACTGCCTAACAGGATGCAGGAGGGAGAACAGAGCGTCGCTACCGCGGTTTTCCTGCCAAAAACGCATAAGCCAAGTCTAATCATGACGAGACATCAGACGAACCGGAACCGAGGGACATTCTACAAAATAACCGGTTTATCATCCTCGGAAGTGTCAAGGCCATGAAAATCAAGACCGAGCAACTCTTCCAGCCTGAAAGGGACCAAGGAGATTGACAACCAAATGCACTAGCGCGTGATTCTGAATGAGATCCTTTCACTGCAAAGGACATTATAGGGCAACTAGTAAGACTCGAGTGGGGTCTCAGGAGAAGATGTCAATAGTGGATCCATGTTCATCTCCTGATTTTGATGGCTTTCGTGTGGCCAAGGGAGCGAGAGAATGTCCCTGTCTGGAGAAGACACATGTCACAGTATGTGGGCCAAGGGGGCATCAGGTCAGCAACTAACCCTCAAGTGGTCCGGGGGGGAAAAAAGTGCTCTGCACTGTTCTTGCCACTTATCTACACTTTAGAAATGACTCAAAAGAAAGTAAATCCAAGGGCAGCCCTGGTGGCGCAGCGGTTTAGCGCCGCCTGCAGCCCAGGGCGTGATCCTGGAGACCCTGGATTGAGTCCCCCGTCGGGTTCTCGGCGTGGGGCCTGCTTCTCCCTCTGCCTGTGTCTCTGCCTCTCATTCTCTCTGTGTTTCTATGAATAAATAAATAAAATCTTTAAAAAAAAAAAAAAAAAAGAAAGTAAATCCAAAAATGTTTATTTCAGCTATGGCCAAAAGCTCTGACTCTATCTTTATCTCACTAAAAACAAAGGCTGAATGTAGCCTGTTGGGTCGGCCAAACCTGTTCATCCTGATGGCCTGGGACCGGCTGCCAGGCGTGGGCTGGGCAAACAGCCCTGTGTCCAGAGGATCAGAACGGAGGGGGGAGGGCAGGGAGGGCAGCTCGAGCCCGGGCTTATGCTCAGCCCAGAGCATTCGGGGGACATTGGAAGCCATGGCCTCTGGGGCTTGGGACAGGAGGAGAAGCAAGCCAGGCTCCTTTCCACACCCCATGAGGACCAACCTCCTCCTATGGGGCCCCAAAGGCTCAGAGAAGGAGGAGCCCAGGGAAGGGAAGGGGAGAGGGTGAGGGACAGTGAAGAGAGAATAAAACCTTTGATTTCTGGTATCGTCACACTGTTGACACATCAGTATGCATTTAATCCGTAAAGTCCTCGAATTCTGTTGTCCTTGGACCTCCGCTCCGTCTCCTTGGCCGGTGCCCCCAGGAGGAGCCGACAGGGGCCCTGCCGATGCCTGCAGCTGCAGTAGCCACGGGAGCCAGGAGAGGGCTGCTGGAGGCCGGGATTCCAGCCGCTAGTCACTGAGGGCTTACCAGGCTTGTTTCTTTCTTTTTTTTTTTTTTTAAGATTTTTATTTATTTATTCATGAGAGACACACAGAGAGAGGCAGAGACACAGGCAGAGGGAGAAGCAGGCTCCATGCAGGGAGCCCGATGTGGGACTGGATCCCGGGACCCCAGGGTCACGCCCTGGGCCGAAGGCAGATGCTCAACCACGGAGCCACCCGGGCAGTGTTTCTTTCTACCCAGCAAAAACCGTTGCTTCTTCTTCTTCGTTTTTTTTTTTTTTTTTTTTTTTTTTTGGCGTATTTTAACAGGTTTGATCTTTTCCCTGAAACAGTTCTGCACATTTCACAAATGGGAAAGAAATAAACAGTTGCTGATGAGCACCTCCTCGGTGCAACTGGGAGCGCTCTACGGCCAGAGCCGTGCAGGGAGAACCTCGCGCTCCGCTTTTTTCCACTCCCTCTCAGCCCCCACCGGGGCTGGTCCTCAGCAGGTGCTCAGTGAATGACTCTTTTCTGCCTGTGTGTGTTTCAAGGGACTTTCTTCACGTCCCTGTGGCAGGGTTAAGTCGAATCGCTACAGCACTTCCCTCCATTGTCCACCTGCCAAGGCTGGGGCACCTCACCCGAAATCCCATCACGCCTGTGAATGCCTAGAGTGGGGTGTTTAGTTCCTGAGAGAAGGATAAGCCAGAGCTAGCTGCCCTAAGGGACCAGTAAGTCCTGGCTCTAGGACATAAGAAGCCAGGCCCTGGGGGATGCGAATAGTGTGGCTAAAATATTAATCAGTGCAAGGCAGGGAGACCCACCTACCCCCACCCCGTGGCCCACCCACACGGGGCGCTGTCCGTCATGCAGAAGGGTCAGTTTGCAGCAACAGGGAAGGACCCATCCTGTGCCCAGGGTCAGGAGGATAGGAGAGCTGAAAGTAGGGTTCCCCCATCTTAGCTGCACACCAAGGCCTGGAGGAAGCTCATCTGGGCCCTCACTGGAAATTGCTGGAATCTAGATTTAAAAAGAGAGGGGGGTGGCTCTCAGGGAAGCAAGATGGGGCTGCAGAGCTGTCAAGCTGGATTTGGGAGCTCTGAGGGAGGTGAGGGAATCCTCGGGCTGGGCCCCGCCTCGGGGACAGAGGTCCTGTGGGGGCAGCAGCAGCCACGAACACATGCCTTCCAGGGCTCGCCAGGCCCTTGTCAGACTCTTCTATCTGGAAAGCATCTACGTATCACCGAGCTCGAGTCAACAACACCTTCAGCCCACAGAGCTGGGGGTGCTCGGCGCAGCCCCGGGGCCTTGCCCTCCCAGCCCTTGAGAGCCAGTTACTGGCAGCGGACGCCAGCTCCCATCCTGATAAGGTGGCAGCCAGGCACGTGTCTGCTCCTGCCTGGGTCCAGCCTCTGACCCCGCTGTGACCTCCTCCTCCCCAGCCCGTCCTGACTCATGCTTCCGGAATGGAAACCCGAGATTCCTGCTGCTGGGCAGGAGCTGACTCACGGCTGGTCCGGCCGTGGAGGGGGACAATCCAGCAGGAGACACCTGTCACTCCCTGAGCGTGCACCGTGTGCCAGGCCGCCACGTTTCCCCGGCATGCCAATACCGAGCACAGCTACCCTCTCAGCTTGGGGGACGGGGCTCCCTGGGACGACACCTCGGAGGTGCCATTTGCTCTTCGTTGCTCAGCCAGCGTTTACCTGGGGCTCCTGGCCTCTGCTGCACGTCGCTCACTCCCAGGGCAGCCCCCACAAGGCCCACCTAGCTCCCCCGCCTGCTGCCGGCACCCCAGTCCACCAGGGCACAGACAGGCGATCTGCTGCTTGCCGGCCGGGGAGGGGGCTCTGGCGGGGACGGCAGCGTCAGGGGGCTGTGCGCGCCCCCCCCCCCCCCGGCAGGTGCCTCGGGGCAGGAGATGTGTTGCTCTCCCCTGGCCTTGGCCTCAGCCTGCTGAAGGTGGGCAGGTGGGGGAGGCAGCCTCCCCTCATTGCCGTGGTTTCAGGTGCCTGAGTGATGTCAGGAAGGGACTCCCTGAGTCTGGGACCGACTGGATGGAGGCTGAGGCATTTTTTTGAAAAGCTTATAAATCACTACTTCCCCTTTCAGCCCAGCCCCAGCCCTGGCCCGGGAGGACTCAACTCCACGTACACAAGGACAGCTTCCCCCGGGCCCTCCACGCCGCTCACACGCGTGCTCACAGAGCCAGGTGGCCACCGTCCTGCGCGTCTCCCAGCCCCACACCACAGAGAACACACGGGCATACATCAGCTGGAATCACACAGGCAGGCCTGTGCGGCACAAGTGCACGCAACGAGCAGCCCTCTCCCTCCCTGACACAAACGTGTGTCCTCATGCCATTCCCTTGCTCGCTGGTGTCCCCAGGCACAGATGAGCTCCTGTACAGCAGTGCCCTCAAGCTCACCCGCGTACCCACAGGAACACGTGCCTTTCGACCATGGAACGTGCTCTCGAGTGTACACACTCCCAAGTACACAAGGGGCTTGCAGGCAGGACTCTGCAGGGCCCACACTCCGCTCACACACTCCCGTGTGCACTCAGCCTGCGGAGGGTGGGCAGGTGAGGGAGGCACTGTGTTCGCACGGACACAGACACCAGGCAGGGTGTATCACACTACCCCACCGGACGCACGTGTGCATGCACGCGTGAGTGACAGGCCATGCCCAGCTGTCTGCACACTGTTCCCGCACTCACGTACATCCTAGACGTACAGGTGTGGCCTTGGGGATGCCTGGGGTGAGAACAGGAGCAGAGAGGGAGCCGCAGCTGGCAGGGAGCCACCAGCCCCAGCCTGGCCCCCCGGGGCTGCTGCAGGTCACGGCTGCAGCAGCAGCAGCAGCAGCAGCAGCAGCCTTAGCCGGGGGCTCCAAAGAGTGGGGCTGGTCTCAGGCACTGGCCTGAGGCTGGCCTGAGGCAGCAGGTGGCACCGTGGGGCTGCAGGGGGCTGGCTAGGCCCCAGGAGGAGAAGGACGCTCTGGAGAGAAGGCAGCCGGGCTCCCTGTCTTGTTGGCTGACGTCCTGCCAAGATGGGCAGGGGGCTCCGAGAGGGGAGGAGAGGCCGCTCGCCCTCGGGCAGGGGAGAGTTGGACTGGGAGCAAGTGAGCGGAAGGGACCCCTGGGGAACAGGAGGAGGTGAGAGAGGGAAGACGAGGGGGTGCTGGGAGGGACAGAGCGGCCGGGAGAAGGACGAGGGGAAGAAGGAGAAGAGGGAAGTGAAGGGGCTAGAAAGGAAACCACAGAGAGAGGAGCGAGGGAGGCCAGTGGGAGAGAAGAGGAGGAGGAGGAGGAGGAGGAGGAGGAGGAGGAAGAAAACCGGGGAGAGGATTCACAGAGATTGTGCAAGGAGCCTCAGAGAGCGCCTCCTCCAGAACAAGGACCCCCCCAGCCCCCTCCTGGGCCAGACAGACCAGACTGCCCAGCGCCTTGCCCCACTGGCACCGTCCCCCGGGGGTTGCACGGCACCCACATGAGGACGGCTGCCCAGGAGCCGCGGGGGGGTTGGGGGGCAGGTGCCCCAGGAGGGCGGGGCCGGCGGCCCGGGGCTGGAGCCTCCCTCCCCCCCACTCACCCAGGGGCTCCCGGGGGTGCAGAGAGCACAGAGACCCCTGAGATGGAGCTGGGCCTTCTCACTGCCCCACCCCCCTACCGCCCCCCCAAGGCCCTGCTGCAGGTGAGCCTTTCTTTCCTCCCATTGCTGGTTCTAGAGAGTCAGAAAAAAGCAGGAAAATGCAAAGATTCGGAGACTTTCGGAGCTGGGCGAGTCCAGGCTCCTCACCCTTCTGTGGCTACACCGTCAGCTGCACTGTCCTCCCAGCCCTGGGGGCCTGGGTAAGGAGACAGCAGCTCAGGGCACAGAGGACAGAACGAGGCCTCCGCCAGGACCAGGTTCACTGCTCTTGACTCAGGATGTGCCCCCCGGACTCCGGTCCTCCAGCCTCGCTCAGGGCACTCCAGGAGCTCGGTCATCATGCCCAGGGCCCACCTCGAGCTATTCTGCGGCTGGTGAGGACCTGTAGGGCCCCGGGCTCTGGCCCTCCCGGTGTCTGTGCCCTGGAACCAGGCCCAGGGTGAGGAACAGCGCTCTGACTTGGATGCTCCAAGCGGCAGGGGGAAAGGGGCCGCGGTGTCCATCCCGAGAAGAGAACGCTGCGGTTCTGAGAAGCCGCGTCTTATCTAAGGGCCTCTGAGGCCTGCAGGGAGGAGGTGGTGTAGCTCAGCCCCTGTCCCCATCCACACACCCGCCAGGGCGCCAAAGCCCTTTCCTGGGGCGTCCTAGCCCACCGACACCTCCCTCCCGTGCAGGCCCACCTCAGCTCCCTGCTCTGACCGTCATCCTGCCCTCCCCCGTCCCCAGCAGCCCTCCTCCCCCCTCATCATTCCCTCCTCCGTGAAACCCGAAGTCTGAGCACCCCACCCCTCACCATCCTCATAGCTCGGCACCCCCTGGGGCTGACCACACCTCCTCCGGGCCCCCACCTCCCCTTGAGACATGGTGCCCATTCCTCGGCGTGTGTATTTTACATAACGTGCTGGTCATCTTCTGGCCTTACCCCCGCCCGCTCCCCGCCCAACACCCCAGGACCCTCCAGCCACACAACCAGGTCCCTGGCGCGGGCTGCAGAGCTCAGCTATGCCTCCCTCCACGTCACCAATCCGGGCGGTTCGAGGGCAGCGCTCGGAGCTCCTAACTGCCCCTCGGGATGCCCGCCCGAATCCGAACTACTCAATCTTCACTAAATATCACCCTCAGCCCCCGGCGCGCGCTCAGCACCTAGCAGGTGTTCCGTAAATACTGTCCGGTAATGTTTAGCCTCTGGTTCACTGATGCTGCGCCTGGCCCCCCTCCACCAGGGCAGACCAAGGAGACCCTGGGGGGGGAGGGCAGCTGGCAGCCAGTCTCCCCTCTGCCCCCCACCCCAGGCCCCTCTCTGGGCACTGAGCCTGCCCCTCCTCACGGGCTTCACAAGGGAGGCAGGCCCACCGCAGTGCCTGAGGCCCCCGAGGCCTCGAGGACTATCCCCGGGTCAGCGGGCTCAACAGCCCGGCCAGAAAGTTGGGTGCCCACCTTGTCAACACTCAGCTCCCAAGCGCGCGCCTCAGTCCCCTGGGACACCACAACGGGCGGCCAAGAGGGCCGGGCGAGCCCTCCCACCACCTGCCAGCGGGTCTCTCTGCAGGTCCCTAGGGGCCCCGCAGGGTGACATCGCCTTCTTCTCAAGAGCTCTCCTCTCCTTCACTTCCTGGAGCAGCTGGAGCAGGGACACGCTGCACGTGGGCTCTGCCCTTGGGCTGCTTCCAAACTGGCCAGTGAGGGATGAGCCTGTCACCCTGGGCCCAGACAGACCCAGGGACAAAGCCGGGCCGCGACGCAGGCCGTGCCCGTGGATGACAACAGCCCACAGTTCTACTGGCTCCCACTCCTCGTTAAGCACTCAGCGGGTACAGGACTCCAAGCTGAGCAATTTATGGATGTTTTCGCATTTAATCTTTCCCACAGGTCTACGGTGTGGGTATAATCCTTATTTTCGTAGGCTGGGAAGGAGGGTCAGAGAGATCTAGGAATCTGTGAGGCTCTTCGGAGCCGGAGCGCTGAGGTTCAAAGCCAGACCTGCCAACTCGGAAGCCTCTGTGCCCTTCTCACCCCATTTCATGCCCCCCCCCCCACCAAACTCCAGGTGGAGGGGGAGTTTCCAAAAAAGCCTCGAGGTCCCAGCTGAGGTGCCCCACAACGCGGCCCCTGCTTGCCTTGCTGCCGTCACCCGGCCCACACCCACCACACCTCAGATTCCAGGCTTGACGTCCCCCCACGTGGGGCCCTCTGAGCCTGCCCCCGCTGCTGCTCGGGCTCAAACGCCTGCGCGTCTTCACAGCTGAGAAAACAGAGGATTGAGAATGCGAAGGACCTAGCCCAAGGTCACACGGTTGGTTAGAACCCAGGTCATTAGAGCATCAAGTAATAAAGCATTAATTTGTGTCACAGACAATTAAGGAATGGGAAGTAGCCAGACGTGCTGCTAGTGGTCCAGAAGAAAGCAGAGGAGAGACGTGCGGTGGATTCCAGAGCGGAGGGCCCCCGGCTAAGCCTTGAGGAACAGCAGGATTCGGTTGGGCCACCCTGAGCCAGAGAAGTGGAAGGGAAGGAAGTACAGAGACGGGAGAGAAAGGTGGGTCGAGACTAGGGAGGCGCTGCGGCACGGGGGCCGGAGACCCGATGTGCCCCACAAACCACTATATGACGCTGGGCAAGGCCCTTCCCTCTCTTGGGGAAGGACCGATGAGCCCTGGTGGTCTCTGGAGTCCCTCCAGGCCCCGACATCCTAGGATGTCCCTCCTCTCCAGCACCCATGCTGTCGGCATGCTTGGGCTCACCATGGCCAGGCCAGCCCTAAAGCAGGGCTATGAATGAGCCAGGGCGGAGCTGTGGGCTCAGGGGGAAGGCACAGGCTATGCCCCCCCCCAGGAGCTCAGAGCCTAGACCCCAGGTTCATCCTGAGGAAAGGGGAGGGGGGGGTCCTTGGAGCAGGGGCAAAGGCAACTGCCTGGAGGCAAGGATGGGGGGTCAGGACTAGAACAAGTGGTCTGCCACGTTGGAGGACATCTGGCGACCAAGAAGGGTCGCCCTGGACCCAGACACAGACTACATTCCAGATCGCTGCCCCTCGAGCGTCAGAGGTGCAGCACAGGTGCCCCTGGAGGGCTCAGGGCCCCCTGGGGCAGAAAGCACATCCCTAGAGACTGTGGATGCTTGAGTGTGCGCACACACACCTGCGCGGACCCCGGCGCCAGGCCGCGCATCTCCCCACCTCCAAACTGAGCCCGTCAGACTCCTCTGGCTCTCCAGGCGGCGGGGATGCGCCCGGACCCGGCCGGGAAGTCAGAAGGCCTCGCCGCCCTCCCTTCTCCCTCTCACCTCGGTTTGGAGGCGGTTGCTTCCTTTCTGACTCAAGAGGTGCCCAACAGGAACAGGCCCACCCACCTCCGCGGGGCTGACTCCCACTGCCTGGAATGTGAACTCGCCCCTTACCGTTCCCGCCCGTTTGACCTCCGACTCTTGCCCTCAAGAACCCCGTCTTATTCACCCCGAACGCTCGGCGAGGCAATGAGTGAGCCCTTGGGAGCCCAACTCACTGGATCCTCCCGACTGATCAGAAAGCTGGAGACTCGGGTGCAAACACCAGCTCTTCCGTTTACTGGCCGTAAAGCCTTAGTCTGAGTTTCCAGGTTCTCCAACGTCACGGTGAGGACCTGCCCGCAAAATGCGTAGCGTGGGGACCCCAAGTCAGCACAGAATAAGCCCTCGACGAAGACGGCTACGCGTGTGATACGTGTCCTTGATTAGAACTGTCCCTCCTTCGTCCCACTTGCCCATCTCGTGAATGGGAAGTCTGATCTCAAGCCTTCGTGCCATGGCCCGGCCAGTGCTCCACTTTTGTTACAGTCTGGGCTGGGGTGGACCAGACTGCACTGGCTGTTTGGAGAAGCCGCCTCCCTGGAAAGGGATGGGGCCAAGAGGGAGATTACAGAGGCGCCGGGCCCAGGGCTCCACATGCACCTGCCACGGCTCCGGTGAGGACGAGAAGCCTGCCAACTTACCCCACCCCATGATCTCATGGCTGTGCCTGCCAGGGGCTGGCTCAGGGAGCAGGTGCTGATGGCAGGGCCCGGGCACAGAGCCCAAGGACAAGAAGGCGGGAAGCTGCGAGGGCCAACAACCGAGCTGTCCCCAAAGGGCTCAGTCGCAAGGTCCCTCTGGCCTCCGCCTGCAGCCTGTGAGCCTCCGGGCTCCTCCTCCCGGGGCTCCTCCCGCTGCCCCGTCCCCGGGGACAATGGAGAAGGGGAGCCGAGGCCTCCTCTTCTTCCCCAAGGGTCAGTCTCTCCTTTTGCGCCCCTCAGCTCCTCTCTGCTCCCAACTGCCAGGCCCGGGCAGGACGCCGCTGTTCTAAAGCTTGGAGTTTGTTGGGCGGGAGACAGATGGGCCAAATCCTACCATTCCTGAGGCTGCCGCAGCCACGCATCTAAATGCCAGCGAATAAAGTGACCACGCAGCCCCACATAGGTGCGTCTGTCCCAGTTTCGGGGCGTCCCTGGAGGCCAGGACAGAGCAAGGGCCAACCTCAGACCGCACGTCCTCCTGGGTCTGGATCCTCAGCCACTCCTCCTCCAGCCCACCCAGAACGCGCCTCCCCAGAGCTCCCCTCCACCCACCAGGAGATGTGCAGAACCCACGGCTGGGGTCAGGAGCCCCCTCCGCCCGCACCCTCCACCCCAGCCGCAGAAGCAGCCTGGGGAAGCCTGGGGGGAAGCCCAGGCCTTGGCGCTCCTGCTCGCAGGGGTGAAGAGTCAGCAGGGCCCTTGAGTCAGAGGCGAAGCCCTCAGCCCGGGCCTCGGGCTCTGTCCCCCACGGTGCTCTTTCCGCTCCCCAGCTCACTCTTATCCCAGCCGTTGTCCCTACACAGGCCTCCCTCTTCCCACCAGGGAGCTCCTACCAGCCCCTCCGCCTTCTAGCAGCTCAGCCCGTCTTCTCTGCCCACCCCTGTTACAGGGAGCACCCTCCCACCCCAGGGTCTGTCCCTCTGCCTCCTCAGCCGCTGCCCCAGCACCAGGGCCACGAGGCGTGTCTGCTGCTCCCACCTCGGACTGTGGCCCAGCATGTGCCGGTCACCCTCCAGGGAACACCCAAGACCCACGGCAGTGCCCTTCCTCAAGTCCTGGCTCTGTCCCTATTCCTCACCCCTACATACAGTCCATCCTCCCCTCCAGGTCCCTCTCTGTAGAGGAAAGGGGGAGACCGAGGGCCCCTCCTGCTCAGGAGTTCTGCAGACCGAACCTCGGGGGGCTCTCCACTGGCCCAGGCCCACCCTGAAGCAGCCAATCCTGGACACAGGCTGACCGAGGGTCTGCTGTCTCCCCATTAGCACCCTGGCCCCTCGAGAAGCAGGCAGCAGGCCTGATTTGCAGCCCCTGCCCTTCTCGGCATCCCCCGGAGCCCCCCCGGAGGCTCCACACTCCTCCCTCATCTCCCTCCCCAGACATCCCAAGAGAAGACATCTGGACGGACCGCCGGCCCAACCACGCCAAACTCCTGGAGAGAGGACCTGGCTCGAGGCCACGCGTCTTCCCAGGTCATTTCCAAGTGGCTCCAAGTGGGCCGGGCAGGCGTGTGGCTGGACAGTCCCCACCCAGGAGCCAGGGCAAATTCCCAGGGCAGCAGGTCACTGAGCCACGGCTCTGGGGACTGGCCAGCGCCAGAGCGATGATGCCGCTGGGGCGCTAGGCACCTGCTGCTCCCCCTGCCTGCCCGCACCCCCATGGAAAGCCTTGTCCCTCCCCAGCCTGGTCCCCACGCACCCCCCACCCTCTCTGGGAAGCTTCCCCCGGGTACCCCACCCAGCTCTTACCACCGCTTGCTCCGCGTCCCCTTGGCGCTTAGATCCAGAGTTTTCCCTGTATTCGGGTGCCCTTGGTTTATGTGCTGCTTTGCAGACGTTCCCATAAAGCTTCACATTCCTCGGTCATCCCGAGTCCTTCTCTCGGTTAATTAAGCCCATTTTGCCGGGATATTAGTCCCTGCCCTCAAGGAGCGCGAGGAAGACTCGGGATCTAAGTCACGCCTCCCTTCCTACAATGTTTTCCTCTTGATAATCAAGCAGTCTCCCCAGTGAAATCCCCCCCCAAATAAGCAGCTTCTCCCCGCGTCCAAGTCCTCGCCTCCGATTGCCAGAGAGGCCCCAGAGAAGGTCATCTCGGGGCAGGAATCCCTGGGGAGCACCCGGACGAGGTCGGCTTTTCCTCCAGGGAAGCCTCTCCCTCCAGAGGGCTGCGAACCCTTCGGAGGCCCCTCGTCCTGGCTTCCGGGGCCAGGCATTATCCTAGTGCTCTGGACCTCGAGTCCCCCATCTGTTAAATGGGCCCAGTCCTAAGAACACCCGAAGAGGGTGGCAGACTGGAGTCAACATACGGAAATCCGCCGGAAGCCGGCACCTGCTGCGTCCCCGTCTTGCAGAGGACCACGCTGCAGTCACCGCAAGGTCACACAGCCAGTGCACGGGGAGGGGGTGCCTTCATCCCCCCTGGAAGGGCTTCGGTGGGTCCCTATGGATCCCAGTCCCTCTGCTTCATCAGGCAAAGTCTCAGGGCGGTGGAGGGAGGAACCACCAACAGGACAGAGCGGGCTCACGGCTGGAAGGACTGCTGGGCCTCCCGGAAAGCCCGACAGCACCCCCGCCCCCCCCGCCGCCGGTCTCCCCCCACAGCCCGGAAAGCTGCTGAGCCTCATTTCAATCCTAAGAGACCAGGCAGCGGGGTCCGCAGTGGCTCGCCCTGGGCCCTGGGACCTCCTGGGCCACCCGGACCCCCTCACCATCGAGGGGTGCTCTTGGCACAGCAGGGCCCGCGACATTGATGGAAGCGAGGAGAGCCTGGGAGTTTGGGGGGTCGGGGTGGGAGGGGGAAGCAGGCTCGTGTGCGCAGGAGCTGGGCAGGTGGGGCTGCTGGGGTGCCGGGCCACCCCACGGGGAGGGGAGCAGGGAGCCTCGGGGGACGAGGGCAGGGCCCAGGCCCGGAGCTTCCCGCCCTGGAAGGCGGTGCCAGCCCACACCCCCACACGGGGCACCCCGAGGGCTGCGGGGGAGGGTGGGACTTGCGCCCCTCCCCCCACGACACCGGGTGGGAAAGGTGTTGGGCTCGTCAGCATCTCGGCCTCCGCTGAGGGCTCCCGTGGCTCCTAAATGACGGGGCAGGAGCCGGGTCATTAGACCGCGGAGACTGTCATTAGCGCGGTGATGCCACCGCCGCACAGACAATGGCAAACAGTCATTAGAGGCTGTGTCACAGGGCTGAGGCAACGTTGGCGGGGTGCAGGGAGCTGGGCCGGCGGCGCGCACGCTTGCACACTCACACGTCCACGCACGCAGGGGCGAAAGCAGGCACCCACGCTGCATTCGCACACGGGCACTCGCACCGGGCACGGACGCGCTCCCAGGGGTGTGAGTGGACACACATCCACACACCTGCGCAGTCACACGCCCACACGTTCACACACATGCAGAGGGACATTAGTAGGTGCACTTGCACGATCACACGCTGACAATTCACAGGGGATGTGAGCAGACACGGGCCTGCACACCTACACGTGCTCACAGGGACAACCCGGTGAGGTTGGCCAGGTTGGGCACTTACCTGCTCACTCGCTGATGCGGCAGTGCCAACGGACACGCTCACACCCTCCTATATCCACACTCACGTATCAGAGCACGAGTAGACATGCTCACACTCGCACACTCAGGTGTGAGCAGGTGCTCACACGTGTCCCTACAACCACAGAGCTGTGATAGATACGCTCACACGGGGGCTCAAGGGGCGCACGCTCACACTTACACAGCCACACGGTCATTCACACGCGTGAGATGTGAGGACACACGCATACCCGCCAGGGGCATAGGGAGGCACACTCAGGGAGGTGTGAGCAGACACACCCACATACTTGCACCCTCGCATGGACACGCGCCAGGGGGCAGGGCCCTAGATCCCCCTACAGCCACGTACCCAGACACACACACTTCCCCACGGCCTTGAGACGGACACACAGACCACCAGGGGCCCCAGAAGAGACTCTTGCACACCCCCCACCCCCCACTCCCTGCTTCAAAGGACCAGCACCCAGGACGGAGAAAGCACACAAAGCACAGAAGGGACAGGTTGTGAGTGCCCTAAGGGAGGGGCCAGGATTGTGTTAACACCGCAGCCCCCCACCCACCCCCACCCTGCAGCTCTAACAGCTAAAGACCCGCCACCTGACTTGAACCCTCCAGGAAATGGGCGACCCTAGGTATGCTTCTAAGAACCCCTGAGCCCCACAGCAGGGGAGAGGCAGGAAGAAGAGCCTGGGGTCCCAGGAGGAGAGCCCCCCTCGGAGAGCCGCTGTCTCAGCTCTGACGCTTCCCCCCTGCCCCCCACCCTCCTCCTCCGCAGCTTCCCGTGGGGCAATGGGGCAAGCCCTGGGCCCAGATCCAACTCAGAAGGTGAAGGCAGGGGTGGGAAGGAAGAGGGGCGCCCTGAGCGGTGGGCAGAGCTTACTCACCTGAGCTGGCAGGCGGAAGGGAGCCGAGTGGAGGCCGGGTCCTGGGTTCAGATCCTAGCAGGGCACATGGGGTCCTGTTAGTGCCGGAACAAATGAGCATGAACTTCATTGTTCCCAACAACAAACTTTCATCATCTTAGCGTCTGAAGGTCAGAATTCCAAGGTGGGTCTCCCCAGGGCTAGAATCAAGGTGCCGGTAGAGCTGCGACCCCTCAGAAGGTACTAGACAGAGGCACGTCCCCATTTTTTCCAGCCTCTACAGGCCACCCGCTTCCTTGGCCCCTCATCTCGGAAGCAGCGGCCACGGCATCGCCCTTCTGCCCCCCCCTTCACATTTGAAGGACCCTAGATCATTGCGGATAATCTCCCACCTCAAGATCCTTAACTTTAATCACATCAGCGGAGTCCTGTCCTTACGAGGCTTGGGGATTAGGACAACACCCTGTGGGGCCGCGCACATGCTGCCCACCGCACTGGGGAAAGCTTGGTCAAGCCATTTAACCTCCCAGAGGCTCACGGGGCATCTTCCACCATGGTCTGGAAATCACCCCCACCACGTGGGTGGCCACGGGGATCTAGAAGCCACATGACCACGAAGCGTTGTTCCTCACGGGGCAGGGTGGGGGGTGGCCAGGTCAACAATACCACCCTCTCCCTTTTTGGCTTCCTGAGGACAAAAGACTCAGCCTGCTGCAGGAGAAAGGAAGCCAAGGAGCCACAGAAGCTAGGGGGGGGGTCCCATGGGCTTGGGTAGGGGCTGACAGTTGGGACAAGGACAGGGAGGGGCCGTGGGGGTGACGTGAGGGTCCTCGGATCTGGGATGCCCTCCCCCTCCCCCCTGCCATGAGGGGAGCCACCTGTGAGGATGGGGACACACGCACCAGCAGTGACCTGAGCAGGGTGCGGCTGCTGCTGCTTGCTCCTGCCTTCCTGTCCCTCATCTGCTGCCATCTGTTTGCAGGGCCCCCAGGGCCCGGGGGTGGGCAGGTGCCCCAGCCCAGGCTGCTATTACCCTGCTAAGTGCGGACGGCAGAGCGATGACCCAGGAAGATAAACCCCATGTAGAGGAATCGCCTGCTGGAAAACACTCATTAGTCCCCAGATTTGTCCAGTGCTGTTGGCCTGCTCTGGAGGTAGCAAAGGCATCTCAGAGAGGAGCTGAGGTCATCGATTCCCACCAGTGGCCCGGGCTGGGGGGCCCCTGTCCTGAATCCCCCCACCCCCAGCACCGCAGCACCTGAGCCCTGGCTCGGCCCTGCACCTGCTGCCCCCGCTCCTCGGCCCACCCTCCCCGTCCTCTGTAGCCACGCTGCTCCAGCTCTGCGCCCACCCTCTCAGCACCCCCGCTCGGCTCCTCCCAGCTTCTGCCACCGCCTCAGGGGTTTACCCAGGGACAAAGACTCCGGTTGGCAGGAGGCAGCCTGGGCTGGGGGCTGCCTTCAGAGGCCGAAGGTCTGAGTGCAGCCCCCACACCCCTGCAGATGGGCAGTGCGGGGATGGCCGGCCTGCTCAGTAGTAGCATCCGGGACACAAAATCCGGTCACCGGTGTGAGTCCTTTCTGTAAGCCAGAGTCCAATTTGACTCATGGGGACTTATGGGGACTTATGGGGACTTATGGAAGGACTCGGTCTTCCTCTCCCTGAGACACAGCAGCCGGGGCTGGGCTCAGATCAGCTTTGCAGGGACAGTTACCCTGGAGTCCCCACATCTGACTGCGTCAGAAGGTCCCCCACAGGTGCTAGAGAAGGAGACGAAGGCTGGGGAGGGAGAGCACCCAGCTGCAGGTGCGCGGTGGGTCCGGATAAATAGGTGCTGAGTGCCCGGAGTTCAAGCGCTAAGCCCCGGGGTATGCCCGCGCCCAGTGCTGGGGATGCAGAGATGAATGGGCCACGAGCGCCGGAGCTCAAGCTCCAGTTCTCAGGAGGCTTCCTGACAGCCTCAGGGCCCCGAGGAGCCCCGGAGGAGGGGGCGACCCTGCACGCGGGGCCGGCAGGTGGCCGGCCTACGGCAGCTGGCACCGCACCCCGGGCTGCTGCCACCCTGGCAGGCTCGCAGAGGCGGGCGGCGAGCACTGAGCAGAGAGCAGAGGATGGTTTCGGTCTATTATCAGAGCAGATAAAGGCCGCCGCGGAAGCTCGGCAGCAGTCTGGGCTTCCAAATGATGCCCTACCGCTCCCCACCCTGCCTTTGTCAGCCACCCCAGCCTCCCGTCCCTCTTTGTTCCTCTGTCGGAAAGCAGCCCCAGGGAGGGGGCCACCTCCTAAACAGCTGCACGCAGTGCCAGGAATGGCAGGCGGAGGGAGGCCGGCCTGGGCGGCAGGCCTGGGGCGGGGCAGGGGCCAAGGGGAAAGAGGTTCCAGAGCTGCAGGCCCCAGCACGGGGGCTGGGTGCAGGAGAACACCCACGTCACCACCCCCCCGGCCCCGTTTATCTCTGTATTGGCCCCACTGCTGGCGCGGGGGACGCGTGGCACGGGGGAGACGTGCACACGCGTCCCCTGAGTGAAGGCACAGCGGCAGGGGCGGACGGGCTGGGCCGCTTCCCCAGGCGGCCAGGACGGGGGTGAGGGGACTGCAAGGACGGGAAACAGGGGGAGGGAAGGGGCCTTGCCGAAGTGAGCCAGAGAGAGACAGGTGCTGCTAACAGAGGGCACACTGTGCGCTGGTTAATGCAAGAACCGTGTCTTGCGCCCTACTGTGCGCCGCTGATGAGAGAGCAGGGGACAAAACAAGGTCCCGCCATCCCGAGGCTGCTTCTGAGGGGTCTCTGACTCGGAGGGCAAGTGAGGAGGCTACTTGGGAAGACTTGTCGTGGGGCAGGGGCAGCCGTAGCTGGCTGCGTGGCCCAGTGAGGCTCAGAGCAGACATAGGGCTGCTGGAGGAAGTGTCCTGGGGCGGGAGGGCGGCACGACGGGGGCGGGGAGGCCACCAGGACCCCAACAGACAGAGGTGACGGGGCGTGGTGTTTCCCAGGGGCCCCCCGGCCCTCCCCGGGAGGCGGGGCCCTCCCACCAGCTTCCCTTTGTGCAATTCCTCTTCCTGCGGCTCTCCACCCAGAAGCAGGCCGGGCAACCCTGCCAAAATGCCACTGGCATGAACCCAGCACCCACACGGCCCAGGCAGACCCGGGGAACCCACAGCCACGCGAACGCTGCTCAGGTCCTACAGTGAGGGAAGGACCAGGGGGCTCGGGCCCGACCAAACCCTGAGCCTGATGGGGCTTCTCCCGGCGAGGGCAGGCTTCCTTCTGCCTCTTTCTTTGGCAGGGAGGACCGTGGATCTTCTCGCCCACCTAGGGCGTTCGGCAGTGGCGGGCGGGCGTCAGGGTTCCCACCCAGTGCTGAGTGGGAACCAAAGGAGCAGGGTGCCAGCCTTCGGGGAGTCAACCGCAGTGGTGTGTGCGACACCCCAGGCAGAGAACCCCACATCGGCCAGCCCTGCTCAACCTGGCAAGGAGGCAGCCAGGGCAGGGGCTCCGGAGCCAGCTCCCGTCTCCCCATCTTGACCGTCCCCCACAACCCACCCGGCGTCAGTCGCCCTCCACCACCCAACACTCTTTCTGTCGTCTCCCGTGTTGCAACAGAGCGTAACAAGCGCCCCGTGCGGAAGGGTGGCCTTTCACTCGTTGCAGAGATAAATGCTCAGCAAGCGCCCACCCTGCGCCAGGCCCTGGGACACCAAGGGAACGAAATCACCAACACACTTCCTGCGCTCACGGAGCTTGGCAGGGGAGGCAGGCACAAGTAAACAACCAACAACAAATAATTACAAATTGGGTTAAGTGCTATGAGGGCAGGAAAGTGTAATTAGCCTCTGCTCACCTCTCCCTGGCCCCAGAGGCCTGCCCTCATTAGAAAATACCCACAACCGCCTGGCCTCCCCGGCACCCTGCTGGGCCCAGAACCCCGGTTCACCCGTCATAGCGAGGGGGTCGACGGCTCTCCGAGGAACATTTGTTGAGCTAAACGGGAGGGGGGAAAAAACTTTTAATTAAAAGAACAGAAATCTAGAGGCACCTCGGTGGCTTGGCCATTGAGCATCTGCCTTTGGCCCAGGGTGTGATCCTGGAGTCCTGGGATAGAGTCCCACGTCGGGCTCCCTGCATGGAGCCTGCTTCTCCCTCTGCCTCTGTCCCTGCCTCTCTTTCTGTGTCTCTTATGAATAAATAAATAAAATCTTAAAAAAAAAAAAAAAAAAAAAGACTGGATGCAAAGTAATGAAATGCCTTGAATGCAGCCTCCCTGGGCCCCCAAGGTGGTCACTGCTCCTCTGAGCTGGGTGGCACTGCCAGTACTCGGGTGGTCACCGCCACCCCACACATCACCCCTCACCCCGCAGCTCTTGCTGCTGTCTCAGCCTGAAACAGCCTCCCCACCCCCCCTCCTGGACGACTCTTCCTCTCCCTTCAAGCCTTTGCTCTCTGGCCCCTCTGGGAATGTGTCCCCGGCACCTCACACAGGTCAGGGCCTCCCCCGGGTGTCTGTCCACAGCCCGCCTGCCGTGTGGAGGGGGCCCAACAGACACTGTTTCCATTTCTCCACTCCTGCTGCTGGTTCCCCTTTGTCAGCCCTTGCCCTTCCCAAATAGACTGGCAGCCCCCCAACCCCCAGCTCTGGAGCCCTCAGAAATTGCGCACAGCCTAGGTCATCCCATTCCCAAGACTTGGCCGCTGGGCAGGGCCTCCGTCCTGCAGCCTCGGGACAGGCCTGCTCCAAGGGACAGTCCAGAGAAAGGAGGTCAGAGTTTCTAGCCTCATAGGCAAGAGGGCCCTGACTCAGGGAGCACAGATGTGGATGTGCATCTAGGAGGGAGGAAGGGACATCTACAGGGACCTGAACAGGCTCATCAGGGAAGGCTTCCTGGAGGAGGGGCCTAGCCTCCCAATCAGGCCCCGGAGTGAGACAAAGATTCTTCCCTGCAGAGCGACTCCCTGTCTGTCTCCCCAGGAGCCACATCCCGCCCAGAGCCCCAGCCGGGCTGAGATGTGCTCACTGGAACATTCATCCAGCAACTATGCATTGCTGTTTGGAGTTATCCCAGGCCTGCTGGCTCCACGGGCCGAGCCTCGGGGCACACGGGGAGCAGAGCACAGAGCAGAAACTGAAACTGTGACACAAGGATGCCATTCCCATAAGGCCACCCGCCAGCCTGCGTGGGCCAACTCGGACACCTCTCCTCCCGGCTGAGAGGCAAAGGAGCCCTGCGCCCGCCTCTGAGTGGGCAGGACCGTCTGAAGGCCACGGGTGGACAGGGAGGCAAGAGGGAAGAGGTGGGCGAGAAAGACGAGACAGGTCAGAGGTTGGGAGGGAGCACTGCGGAGAAATGGAAGAAAGAAGAAGCAGAGAAAATGAGGAAAACCCCCCTCTGCTTCTTTGAGGACCCATCTCAGGGGCCCGTGGGACAGCCCGGCCCTCGCCGCCCCCATGTCCTGCCTCCTTGCCCCCCTCTGCCCTCCGTCTGCCTCCTGGAGGGTCGGAATTACATCGCCCACTGGTGACAGGAGACCAGAGGCAAAGGAGGGAGGCCCAAGGCAGAGGGAGGGGGGCTGAGGTTTCTGTCCCTGGGCCATGTGAGGACCAACCGGAGCAGGCCTCCAGAATCCCAGAGGGGCGCAGGATGGCCTGATGCTGGCTCCAGCCGGGGTCCCCCAAACGCACGCCCCACGTGAAGCCCAAAGCAGGTGTGATTGCAGGTCTGGAGGCTGCCGGGCGCCGGAACATCCCCACCGAGGCTGAGAGCTCTCCCCGACTTCCATCCCCCCACACCCTGCCAGGCTTCCTGATCCCTGGGAGGTGGTTCAGCTCTGAGCCAAGGCCAGGAGGGGGTCCGTGTCAGGTCCTCCGCGACCCCACCCCGGCTTACAGTTGACCCTCAAGGCTGCCAGTGTGGGGGTGGAGGATGGTGGGGGTGGAGCATGGAGAGGAGAGTGGGGGCCGGGGCGGGGGGGAGGCCAGGGGCTTCCAGGAGCTGTGACAGCCAAGGACTCCTCTGGGACTGCCCCCACGAGAGACCGCAGGGCCCAGGAGAAAAGAGCGGGACCCCCGTGCCACCCCGCCCAGAGCACCAGGCCAGCAATGCCCTCCGCGCCTCCAGGACGCCCGGACACCCTGAGGACAGCGCAGTGCTCGGGCCCAGAGCCGTGACCCGGGGACGCGGCCACGCGCTGACGGAGGCCAGCCCAAGCTAGCCAGAAATAGCCGACCCGGGTCTGCGGAGGCGCTCTCGGGAGTTAGGGCGTCCAGCTCAAGGAAAATCAGGAGGTGGAACGGGGCCCCTGGCATCCCACTGCCCTTCCCTGGGACCAATCACCAGGCTCGGAGGGTCACAGCAGAGGGAGGGCCATAGCCCAGCTGCCTGCGTGCACATCTACCCCTGATAAACCATATGACCTGAGACAGCCGCTTAGCTCCTCGGAGCCTCAGCTTCTTCCTCTGAAAACCGGGGCTGATGAGAATTAACCTGTCCACTCGGGTGTCAGGAGGACTAAGGGAACTAATCCAGGTAGAGCACTGGCCACATACCTGACATGTCACCTGTTATTTCAGCACCAGCCCAGCCCACATGCCATCACCCACCTCCCCTGTCCCCACAGAGCCGCACGTGGGGGTGGCCCGGGAGGTGGGATGGGGAGGGGGTTCAGGTGGACCACGTGCCATTCAGATACCAGGTCAGGGAGGCTGGGGAGGGCCGTGTAACGGGTGCTGAGTGGGGAATGGGGCACCATGTGTCGGAAGGGGGGACACAGACACCATCCCCATGACCCGGTCACCGCACAGGACCTCACCAGCCCACCTTCCCCCTCCCACCTCCACCCATCATCAGAGCCGGGGTCTCAGCCTCAGGATACAGTCGAGGCCCCCCGGACAGACTGCTGCGCCCCAGTGAGCCAGAAGTGCCCACTATGTGGGAGAGAGCACGGGCCTGGGAGGCGGGAGGCCGGGAATGGGCCCTGGGATCACGGTGGTGGCTCCGGGCTCCAGCCTGTCTCTTCCTCCAGCCCCAGAGAGGCCCAGATCCCTTGAGTCTCCCCCAGACAGGCCTTCTCTCTGCTGTGGTCCCACCACCCCAGAGCAGCACACACCAGGCCCAGGGAGGGCACACAGGGCCAGGCAGCCGGGGCAAGAGCATCCAGGGACATCACCAGGGAGGAAGGAAGAGCAGGCCCCAGAGAGCCAGCGACTGCGTAGGTGAGATAGAGGGGGGTCCCCGGGCTGCCCCACCCGAGGCTCTGTGGGAGCCACTTAGCATCTTTTCTGTAACTACTTCATTCTTATCTTTTTCTTTCTTTAAAAAAAAAATATTTTATTTATTTATGTATTCATGAGACACAGAGAGAGGCAGAGACCCTGGCAGAGGGAGAAGCAGGCTCCACACAGGGAGCTGCATGTGGGACTCGATCCCAGGACCCCAGGGTCACACCCTGGGCTGAAGGCAGATGCTCAGCCGCTGAGCCACCCAGGCGTCCCCATAGATACTTCATTCTTAAGATGCAATAGAAGGAGGAGAAGGGAGGATGGAGGCAAGGAGAGGAGGGGAGGGCAGGGGCAGGAGCACCATCCCACAGCCCTTGAGGAGGAGCCGCAGTGACCCCTGCCACCGCCCTGCAGCCGGGCCCTGGGTCGTAGCCACCGTTCACGAGGCCCTCGAGCTCTGCCCTCCACCAAGTTCTGCGACTACGCTGAGGAGCCCCGTGGAGGTGCCCCGTGGAGGTCGGGGCAGCATTTCCATCCTGGACACAGAAGTCAGGTGCCCCGCCCGAGGGCAGCGAGCGGCCAGGCCGAGCCTGGAGCCCAGTTCTCACTTGTCCGAAGCCAAGCGCTCCTGGCCTCGGCCATCGATTTCCTCTCGGGCCTCTGAGACCGCGGCCTGCGCTAGCAGGTGCTCAATGAAGCACAGGTCAAAGGAAGGAGCGAGGGAGAGGGGGAGGAAGACAGGAAGAGAAGATAAGCCAGGGAGACTCTTAGGCCGAGGAGATAAATCCGGAGGTGCTGCTTCCCGGTGCCAGGGTGGCACGCCGCCCAGGACGGCTGCCCCGCGCTCCGGGAGCTCACGGCCTGCGCTTGCCTCCTCTTTTCCAGAAGTATGTGAGCCCAGATACGTCAGGCTTCAGGTATGCAGTGAGGTCTGCGGTGAGAGGTGCGCGCTCTCTCCCTCTCCGTCCTTCCTCCTCCGGCCTGGCCTGCCTCTGCCGCCGCCCCACCGCAGCCAGCCCACCAGCCAGCCCAGCCTTGCCCCCCCTCCCGGGAGCCGGGCCCAGCTCGGCGGGGGCGCCTGTGACCAGCCCCCTCAAGCGGGCAGGGCTCGGGCCCTGGGAGGAGATGTGTGCCTGGTGCCGGGGGAGGGGCAGGAGCATCGCATCATCTAACAGGTTGGTCGGGCTGGGAGGCGTCCCGCCCTCCTGGAGCTAATGAGCACTGTAGGACAGGTGTTTGCTCCTCAGTCCCCAGCCTGCCCTGCCTGCGACCAGAGCCAGCCGCCCCGCCACCTCTCGAAGGCTCGCTCACATCCCCGCGCCCTCCCTCCCGCGTCCCGGGCCCGGGGGCCCGCGATGGCCTGCCGCTCCTGCGTCGTTGGCTTCAGCAGCCTCAGCAGCTGTGAGGTGACCCCTGCGGGCGGCCCCCGGCCTGGGACCTCGGGATGGGGCAGCTGCGGGACCCCCGGGCCAGGCTTCAGCTCCCGCAGCCTCACAGGCTGCGAGGCGGCCGGCACCATCCCCAAGGTAACCGTGAACTCCAGCCTGCTGGTGCCCCTGGACCTCAAAGTGGACCCAGCCATCCAGCAGCAGAAGAACCAGGAGAAGGAGGAGATGAAGGTCCTCAATGATAAATTTGCCTCCCTGATTGGCAAGGTGAGCAGACGCGCGGGGGGGGGGGGGGGTCCTAAAAATGAAGGACGTTCAGACCTGGCCCGGGGGCTGGGCTCCGTGTTTCTGGAGCATCATGCCCCACCCCTGACCCCGGCCAATGAGGCGCAGGCAGGCGAGCTCTGGACAGAGAGCTGGGAGCCCTGAGCCGCCCGCCGGGCACTGGGGGAGAAAGAGGCCCCAGGACGGCTCCCAGGGATGTCTGGGCAACAATGTGCTTCGCGGGTTGGGGTCACTGTCCCCCTGGGGGGACACCAGTGGGGAGCCCCAAGTGTGGCCAGGAGGATACCCCCTCATCGGAATGGCTGCTAGAGGGGTGCTTTGCCATCCAACCCCGAGGCAGGGGGGCAGAGATGGGCTCCCGAGGGCCCACCCCCTTCCAGGCCTTGGCGCCGCTCAGCTTCCCGCGGCCAGAAGCGTCAGCGGGGCCAGCGGAGCACGTGGTGCCTCCAGCAGGAGGCTGAGCAGCAGGAAGGCCGCGGCAGCATGTCAGGAGATAGGAATGCAGAGAATCGGTGTCGCCAGTCAGAGGCAGACGGGCAGCCCGGCCTCCGCGGCACCCACGGCCGAGAGGGAGTCAGTCCCCAGACCCCACGCGGGTGTGGCACTGCTGTCCGTCCCCGCCGCGGGGCAGGGGCTCCGAGAGCTCCGAGGGAGCCCTGCCCGCCTCCCGAGCCCACTCCCCACTCCCCTCCGCCGGGAGACTCCCCCGAGCGGCCCCCAGCTCTGCCCCCGCCTTGTGGCATGACCGTAAGCATCATGGGAGCAAGAGCTGCCTTCACTGCTGACCGCGTGCCAGGCACCGTGCAGGATGCCTCACGCGTTTGCTTCCGTTTCCCTCCACAACCACATGGAAGGAGTCACCTGGTGCCCACTGACAGATGAGGAAACCCGACCTCTCCCTCCTCAGTAAACCAGAGTCCGTCCTCTGCCCCTGCCGCAGGCCTGGTCTGCGTTGTCCCCCCGACCCAGGCCCCGCCGTGTGCTGCTGGGTGGGCACCGTGGGGAGGGGCAGAGGGAAGGAAGGGACGTGTGCGGAGCATCTGCCCGTGCCCAGCTCTCTGCGGCAACCTTGCAAATGTGCGCTGCTGGCCCCCACAGCACGCTCCCCGGTGCCTATTTCCCCTCTTATAGAGACGCGGCGACAGCGTCCCGAGGTTCAGGGCCTTGCCCAGGGTCACGCTACCACCAGGTATACAGTCTGGACTTGACCTCGGGTCCGTGGGCTTATCTCCCTCTCCCCGCAGCTCACGTGCCCAGACCAGCGTTCCTGTGCCCACACCCCGGGGTGACTGGGGGGTCGGGGGATGAGGCTGGGAAGTGACAGCTGCAGAAGGACAACCGTCCACTGAGGTGGCACGTTCCCTCCCGCGAGGCCCCGGCCTGGCCGGCTGTGCAGAGCCCTGCGCCGCTGGGCCGTGTGCCCCAGGAAAACAGCCTGCTGCCCTGGGGAGGCAGGTCCCTGCAGAGCCACCTCCTCCGAAACCGCTTTAATCCCTTAAAAGGAATGCTTGGTGAGCTATGTAATTTGGCTCTGATGGGTGGCTTTCCTCTGAGCGCCAGGGCTGATATCACCCTGCACCTCAGCCATGGGGACAGGACGGGTACGTGGGCACAGGGAGGGGGCCAAGGGGCTAGGGCTGGTGCCCAGGGGCCAGGATAGGATGCAAGGAGCCGTGGGTGCCAGCCTCTTGGGGACCCTTTATAGGGGACTGGAAAGAAGTGTGTGGGCCTGGGAGCCAGAGGCCATGCCCAGTGCAGGGGTGGGGGCTCTAGGCAAAGAGGAGAAGCAGGCAGGGTAGCCCTTCAAGTCCACGGCCCCTCTGGGCCCTCTGAGGTGCCAAGAGAAATCAGGGAGCACTAAGGAGGAGGAGGACGGGGGGTGACCCCCAGGAGTCGGCCGAGGGTCCCCGGAGAGCAGTCAGTGTTGGGCCTCCACTTGCAGGCTGTGTTTCCGTGGGCAAGCCACTCACCGCCTCCCTGCTCTGCTGCTGCTCTGAACGTGGCCCTGAGCTCAGGCCAGTGGAAGGATGGGTAGGGGCACAGCCCTTGAGAGGGCAGCAGGAGGGGAGGTTGAGGCAGGGCCAGCAGCCCACATAAGGAGGCAGTAAGAAGGGAATCTGAGACGGGTGTTGAACACCTGGACACAGAGGGACGGACGGCCACAGCGTCTGCCCGTGGGCCCGTGTGGCCTCTGGAAGTCGCCAGAGCCACCATGCAGCGGGCACCTGCACACACAGGGGCACAAACAAGCCCTTCCCGGCAGGCAGGGGACTTGACAACTGACAGCCATCCCCCAAGGAGGGAGAAGGACCCGCGTGCCGCGGGGTCCCCACTTGTAAGCTCACCTGCGGGGACCGTGCACTGGGGATCCGAAGCCTCCCTCCCCGGGAGCCCCCAGCCGGGAGCCTCAGCCTGGGCTGCTCTACTCCCTCTGTCCCCACCCCGGTCTGGGCCTGCTCTGCAGACGGGTGGAGGAGCTGGGCCTTGGTGAGTGCTGTGCTTCTGGGCCTCAGTTTCCTCACCTGTAAATGGGAGGCAGGTAGACGAGGGGTTTGTTCTGTGAGGCCCCTCCTAGAGCTGCCACCTGCCGTGTTAGGGCGGGGAGGGAGGGGGCAGAGGCCAGAACAGGGAGGAAGGGGACTTGAGAGGTGAGTGTGCAGCAGCCTTGACAGGTTAGAGCAATGAACTGCCTACCCAGCCCTCCCTGGGCCTTTGTTCCCGAGAGGGAGGAGCCTTGCACACCGGGAAGGTCCTGGACGGGGGATGAGTTTCCATCCCCACCCACTGAGAGGACGAGAAACTCCCCCCATGGCAGCAGGGGAAAGGGCTGCCCCATTCTTGCCACCACAGGTGCCCTCTGGCTGGCCTGGTAGCCAAAGGCGCGCCTCCTCCCGGCGGGGCCGTAGGGAAGCCCGGGGCCAAGGGAAGGACGTCCTGGGTGCAGGGTGTGTGCTGCTGGGGTGGAGGAAGGAGCCTCACGCCTCTCCCCTCACCTCGCCCTCAGTGTAAACACACGGCTCTGGCTTGTCAAAACCCAAGGAAGGCGGGGTGCGCCGCATCTGCCCCCCAGCGAGCCCTCACACACGCAAGACAGAAACCCTCTACGGTCGTGCCGACGGAACCTGTTCGGCTGCGCCAGCAGCGGGTCGGCCCCACAACGTCCGGGGCAAGCGGGAGCTAAGCAGGGGAACGACAGCCCACAAAGGCCGTCGCCCAGTCCTCCAGCTGCCGCTGTCCGATGCCGATGCCAAAGGGGACCCCTCGAGGATGTTGGGGTGTCATGGGAAAACCCAAAAGGATGTGGGCAGGACGGGAAGAAAGAGGAGGGCCCAGCTGGCAAACCAGATTCAGGAGGAACAGGGAGCCCCTGAAGGTCCAGGGTGGGCAGCGGCCACCAGGCAGGGAGGCGTGGCCCGCAAGCTGCCCTAGGGACCCCGGACAAGTCCCCGGACCACCCTGGGCCCCCACCTCCCCGACTGTAGGTGGAGAGTAAACCAGGCGATCCGCAGGCCTCCTGCCTCTGGTGCCAGCTCTTCCAGCTGTGATTGGGGGGCTGCGGGCAGCGGGCAGGGGGGCGGCCAGCCGCTCGCTTGTGCCTTTAGGGAACATCAGGGCGCCCGCAGGCAACAGCCCGCCCAGGGCGCCTGCCCAGCCAGTGTCTCCCAGCTGCCCCTGGCAAGGGCATCCTAACTGTAGGGTCCCAAGAAGAGAGCAGGTGGTTCTTGGCCTGGCCGGGAGGGTGGCAGGTCAGGACAACTGAGGGTCTCATCAGGGAGGGGCTCCTCTCTTGAGCTGTGATTCTAGGAGGCTTCCTGCAGGAGGGGGACCTGGGAGCACAAACGGGGAGGGACGGAGGGACGGGGATGGTGGGGAGGACAGTCAGAGGACGGCCGGAGCCTGGAGAGGACAGGGCGCTGGGCTGCCCCACGTGGGGGGAAGGAGAGGATTCGAGGGGGATCCTGCCTGCAAGCCGCAGCCGGGACGGGAGCCGCCGCGGGAGCCCCTGCGGCAGAGTGAGCAGGAGAGCGGGAGGGAGGCAGCTGTCCCCGGAGCCCTCGGCCGTCGCACCCTCGAGGCCACGCGGGCCCCAACCAGAGGCAGAAGCCAGTCCGGGAAGGGCAGGGGCGTCCCAGGGCCCAACACGACACTGGCCTGTGGGGTTGTAGGGGTTGAGAGATTCTAAGCCCCCACTGCCCTGGATCCCACCCCTGGCTCTGCCACTTGCTAATTTTGTGACCTTGGGCAAGTCGTCCAACCCCTCTGCGACGCCGTACCCAGCCCGTCAGGTTGTGGGATGTGATGAGGTGAGGCCGTCCAGCGTGCAGAGCGAGGCCTGGCGCACAGTAGGGAACCCGTAAACACTCGCGGGTATTACCGCCCCGGGCACACCCCCAGCTTCCTCTCCCAATCACCCTGAGAGGTGGCCCAGGCAGGCCGTGTCCTTTCCAATTTCTAGCCAGGGAAACTGAGGCTTGGCGAGGCTACAAGTCCAGGGCCGTCGGGAGGATTACAGCGAAGGACCGAGCCGAGCTTCCGCGGCAAGATGAGACTGGGCTTGTCGGCCGCGGGAGCTGGGCCTCTGACACCTGACCTTCCCGGGGTCTCCCACCCACGCCCCAGGCGGGCGCCTACGGGCTGTCACCTCACTGGTACATTGGGCCCCTCCTCCCCTAGGAAGTCTTTGCTACTCGGCCCCTCCCCTTTCTGATTCCCTCCTTATCTCGCCATCTTCTGTTTGAACCATAAGGAGCTGGAGATGTGATCCGACTGCGTGTGCAGCCCGCGGGGTGGTGAGCACGGAGCAGATGAGCTGCCACCGCCCGGGGACGCCCCCATGCGGGCAGGCCGGCTGTCCCCGGGCCCCCTCGCCCCCCCTGTGCACGCCGGGCCCTCTCACCGTCGCCCCCCTACTCTCCCAGGTGCAAGCCCTGGAGCAGCGCAACCAGCTGCTAGAGACCCGCTGGCGCTTCCTGCAAGGCCAGGACTCGGGCACCTTCGACCTCGGGCACCACTATGAGGAGTACCAGGGCCGGCTGCAGGAGGAGCTGCGCAAAGTGAGCCAGGAGCGGGGACAGCTGGAGGCCAACCTGCTGCAGGTGCTCGAGAAGGTCGAGGAGTTTCGGATCAGGTACGGTGCATCCTGCAGGGGGCCGCGGGCGGGGACTCAGGGTGCCCAGATGCGCAACCTCCGCCCAGATGCAAGGCCCAGGGCACCCAGGAACACGTCTTGACTACAGACGTGCTTCCCGAGGTCCTACTATGTGCCCGCCAGGACTCAAAATACGGGGAGGATATGGCGGTGAGCCCACCGCAACCCTCCCGGATAGCGCCTCTTGCAGCAAAGTCGGTCTTACGCGGATGGACAGCTAGGCCCTGTGCCTGCGGGGCCTGGGCACCATGGCAGTTCCCGTCCCCTGCCCCCTGCTGTGCCCGGCTCCCGCCGGTGCATTCCACTGGCCATGAGAAAGCGTCGCCAGCAGGAGCCACAGATGGGCTCCTGCCGCAGATGCGGTCTGGAAACTGGCTCTCGAGCGGGCTGGAAAGGGAAGCGGAGTAGGCAGGGGCAGAGCCGGTGGGGCTTTGGGCTAAAGAAGCAGTGCCCTGTAGGTGATGCCTGCCGTGACCTCAGTGGTCTCCTAGCGATCTGGGGAGACGGGGAAGTCACAGCCCCAGCCTGCGAGACGCTCCTAGATGGGAAGGGCTTTGCTGCTGGCCTCGGGCCCTCACCAGCTCTGCGACCTCGGGCAGGTCGTCAACCTCCGAGCCTCAGTATCCCCCTGTGTGGGTGGGGATGCCGATGCTGAACCATCCTGAGGCTGGCGTGAGGAGGAAGTGGGGAGCTCGGCGTAGGGCCCGGCAGCCTTAAATGGCAAGCCTTCTACCCCCTGCCCCCGGAGGGCTGAAGCACCTGGCGCACAGTGGTCCTTGGCACAGGGTTGCTGAACCGAACTGGGCAGTCGGGAGAGACAGGTGCTCGGGTCCCTCGGAGGAGAGGTGGCGTCTCTGGCCCCACAGCGGGCAGGGCTTCAAGCACCAGGAGGCTGAGACACAGCAGAGAGGCTGGCTGTGCCCTTGCGCCCCTTCCTCTGGTCTGGTCTTTTTTTTTTTTTAAGATTTTATATATTTATTCATGAGAGACACAGAGAGAGAGGCAGAGACACAGGCAGAGGGAGAAGCAGGCTCCATGCAGGGAGCCCGATGTGGGACTCGATCCCGGGACCCCAGGGACACGCCCTGAGTCGAAGGCAGGTGCTCAACCACTGAGCCACCCGGGTCCCTGATCTGGTCTCCTTCTCAAGAGGCCGCCGGCCTGGGTGCGGGAGGACGGGATGTGCCTGAACCCACCCCTCCCCTCCTCCAGCACTCGCTCGGCCCGAGCCCTGCCAACCCCAGGTGTGCAGCCTTGGGAACAGCCAGCCAGGTGGGGCTCGGGCAGCCTGTCAGGAGTCCAGGGATCCGCCCCTCCGTGTGACCCACCCCTCCATGCTCAGGCCATATTCAGAGGGGATGGTCAGGTGAAGCTCTCCACACTCTGCGGGAGAGCCTCAGTTTCCTCATCTGTGGGTCTAGCTGGAACTTTCTGGCCAGCAAGCATGACCTGCAGCCCTGGCCTGGGCTCCTCCTCACGGCTGGGCCCCTCCACGGCCTAGGGGCCGCCTCTCCCCCGCCCCGCCCCTGCTCTGCCCTATGAGCTCCTACAGAAACCCACGGGGAAGCCCACTGCCCACTCTGAGCTGCCCAGCTCCACGCCTGGCCGTGATGAGGGGAATCACGTGGGCACCAGGACCCAAGATTGGTTTCACGGATATCCAGCAGCGCTTTGGTCCTCGAAGAATCAGAGAATGGCTGGATGGGGGCCTGGGGGCTGGATGGGGGCCCGGGATCCTCCTTTCACAGGGAGGGAAATGCAGGCCCAGAGAGGGCAGGGAGCAGTCCACAGCCACAGAGCCGTGAGTGCTAAGTGTCACCCCCAACCCTCGCCACCACGGCGTGAGGCCGCCCCTGTGAGCCCAGCGGGGTCACATCCACGGGTATGTGTAACTGGAAGCTCTGTACAAACACTGCTTGTTGCTTTAATCCGGTTCAGCCTCCTCATTTGGCTGCCGCCCGGTTTCCCTCTGCGCCCTGAGCTTGCTATTTGGGCCCAGGGCCTGTCTCCCCGTCTCCGGGTAGGAAACCCACCAGGCTTGGGGGAGGTGAGGTTGGAGGGCTTCTAGAGCCACAGGCCAGAGCCAGGGAAGCTGCAGCCTGGCTGTGTAGAGCCTGGGGGCGGGGGGCCCAGGAGCCAGGAGACGCCAGGCCAAGCCCTGACAGGGAGGGGTGCGCCCTGCTTCTCCGAGGAGGCCGATGAGATCAGCTTCAGTCCTAGAAATAAACAAGTCATGGGGGGTGGGGGGGGTTGGGGAGTGGCACTGGGAGCGGGGGCCCGGGTGGGTGTGACAAGCTGGAAAGGGCTGAGAATGGATTTGGGAACCGGTGGCTGGCAGACTGGCAGGGCACTGGGGGTGGAGTAGGGGAGATGGCATTGACCCAAGTCTCGGTAACGATAGAGACTTCCAAAAGCTTTGATGTCTCCGGGACCCCAAGGATCAGCTAGCTAAGCCTTGTATTTAGTAAGGATGAAGCAGAGGCCCGACAAGGGGAAACCACTTGCCAAGGCGACACAGCAAGTGACTCAGGGGTGCCGTGTACAGTCGTGCAGGAGGCTCACTGCACAAGAGCATCTGGTCGAGGGGGTGAAGTAGGGCTGAAATCCAGTAGAGTTGGTGACAAGGGAGGAGGGAAGGTATATGGAAGGATGGGAAGGACGGTGAGGGGTAAGGAGGAGGTTCGGCAGCTCAGAACCCCCCACACACACTGGACAGCTCTCCCCAAGGTCCTGCCCTCGACCAGAACGAACTCTGCTGTCCAGACGGGAGGGGAGAAGGGGAGAGCCTTGACCACTGGGCCTACATGGGGAGGGCCAGCCAGCGAGGAGCTTCCCAGCTTCGGGCTCCCTAGACCCCCTGCCCCCAGGGCAGGGAAGACCTCAGAGGCCTCCAAATTCCCAGTGGGGAGTCTGGGACGGAAGTGCCGAGAAGCCCAACGAGGCTTCCCACGGTTTGTCTCCAGAAATGCTGCAGCCGAGGCAGAGGGGTTGAGGGCCAGGGTGTCAGAGCGGAGCTCAGGTAGTAATAATGGCTTCAGCTGGTGCCAAGCCTTATGTCCTATACCCCCGCAACGTCGCTGCTGTGCAACTGAGGCGCACACAAGCGGCCCGCCCGAGGTCACGCAGCCAGGCAGCAAGGAGCCGGGATCCAAGCCCTGGAGCGTGGCTCTGGAGCCCACTTGTGCAGGAAAGGGTGCGAGTAAAGCTTCCCGGGCATCTCGTGAGCCCCGGAAGGCCCCAGACTGCAGACCGGTCTCCCTGGCACCCCCTCCACCCCACGCCCGTGACCCCTGTGTCCTGAGAACCCGTTGCCGGCTCCGGGGAAGCCAAAGCGGCAGCCACGGCGAGTGTGCACCATGCACATGGAGTCCCGGACACCCGGGGCCCGGGGGGCTCTTACCAACTCGGGTCTGCTCCCCTCAGCTTCTCACGTCAGGCTGGTGGAGAAGGCCTGAGTGCTGGCAGGTGCAGCCAGCGGACGTGGGCGCCGGCCAGGGGGGACACGGCCCCGCCGTGAGGTCGGTGACCCGGGTAGGTGGGCGGCAGGCGGCTGTAATTAGAGCCGCCAGTGATTCAGGCCTTCCCTGGAACGGAGGGAAGAAAAGGAAGCCGCGGGTTCCCCCATCCGCTGAGGGTGCAGGGCTGAGGCTGAGGAGCCAGTGGGGGGCAGACACACGCACCCCCGGGCGGAGCGCAGGGGGGGGCACGACAGAGATTTGATTAGAGGAAGGGGTTAAGGTCAGAGACCCCGTCTCCCACCCAACAGCATCCTTGTGCCAAACACAACGTGGCCCCGAGTAAGGAGGATGCAAATCTAAGGAGAGAGGGAGCTCACCCCTGTCGAGGCTGGACGGTGCACGTGTGTCACTGTACCAGGGCGGGCTTGGGCCGCCACGCACGCGCACACGCACGCACCCCGGACAGACGGGCGAGCCCAGGAAGGAGGGGGCAGCGAGCGGCCTGCCCGAGAACCCACTGTGCGTCCCTCTGACTGCAACGTCCACGCTCTCCCCTCCGGAGGGAACATGACGGAACCGTGTCCTGCCAGCTAAGCGACGCAGAGAGGAGGCGGGGAGGAGGGAGAGGGCGGGCTGGGGGCAGACAGCGCGGGGCAGCCTCCGCAGACTCCACCAGAGGCGCGGCTTGCTGGAAATGGAGATTCTTGCGGGCAGGAGATAGGGAAAAGATGAGAGAACAAAGTTGGGGCGAGAGAGCTGTGCAATCAGGAGAGGCTCCCTGGAGGAGGTGAATGTGAGGAAGAGCCAGGAAGGGGATCAACGCGCCCTCGGGAGAGGACTGGCTGACGGTGCAGGAGGAGCGAGGCAACGGGAAGCTGGTTTGCCTGCTCCCCGGGGCCGAGCTGGGTGTCGGGCTCAGCAGGGATGCGCCTTAGGAGATGAGGGGCTGCAGCCCCGGGGCGAGGGCCACTTTTTCCTCCTTGGCAGGAGGCACCACAGGGGACAGCAGAGGCCCCGAGCCCCGCTCCGGGGACTCCCGGGGGATTAATCACACCCCAAGCTCTGTCCTCTCTCTCTCTGCCCCCCCCCGCCCCTGCCAGGTATGAGGAGGAGATCTCCAGGCGCACAGACATGGAGTTCACCTTCGTGCAGCTGAAGAAGGTAGCCCGCCGCCTGCCCCTGGGGCTCCCTCCTCAGGGCCCTCTGCCCTCCCTCCCTCAGGCTCCGGGGAAAGCAGACAGACCCGAGGAGCTGCCCTCGCCCCGCAGCTCCCCCGGGAACCACCCCACCCCCGAGATGGGCACCCCTCTCTTGCCGTGGGACCCCTCCCGCCCCGGCACTCAGCCGCCTCCCACCCCCAGGACCTGGATGCCGAGTGCCTTCGTCGGACCGAGCTGGAGACCAAGCTCAAAGGCTTGCAGAGCTTCGTGGAGCTGATGAGAAGCATCTACGAGCAGGTGAGAAGACGGGGCCAGTGTCCCCTGAGCCAAGAGCCGACCTGTCCCCAGGTAAGGGAGGCGTCCGGCAGGGCATGGAACCCTCCGCAGTCCCTCACCTTTTCTGGCCACGGACGGAACAGTCTCGAACCCCTTCCCCCGCTGCTGTCACTAACCCAACAGCCCCCTCATCCCTCATCTCACGGAGCACAGGCAAGTGCCCAAGAGGCCTCTTGCTCGAGGAGAGCCTGTTTCTCCAGCGCAGAGGGCCCGCGGGGGGGGGGGGGGGGGGGGGGGGAGTGGCCTGAGAGGCAGGGACCCGGGGATCTCGAACAGCCTGAACTAATCTCCCCCCACCCATGCGACCCAAAGGCAGACACCCACAGGCCTGGCTGGGGTGGATGTGCCTGTCACCCTCCCCTGCTTGGGGCTCAGGGTGGGGGGAAGACCTGCAGCCAGATTCTTTGGTTCCCAGACGATGCTAGCATCTCCCAGAACAAAAATGACCCTATAAATGCAGACAGAGGAGCCTCCAGATACCTTTTGGTTTGTCCCTAAGCCCCCAGCTGAGCCCGGGGTGGGGTGCGGGGTGGACAACAGTGACCCACAAGGCCTAGGGCACTGCCAGGGAGCGCGGTCTGCAGATGGGCCCTGCTGAGGGCTGTGCACGTTTCCCCTCCACCCCACTCTGCCTCCGGGCGCCCTCCGGAGAGCCAGTCTTCTCTCCAGGTCCCCAGTTGGGGAGCAAGGAGGTACGGGGGCTGGGGTTCAGTTCGGCCGGAGCTGGGCATGCAGGACTGGGAGGCTGCGTGCTGCAGCCCCGGGTGCCAAGAGCAGAGCAGGGACCGACGTCAATCACAAAGTTCTGCTGAACATGGGCGGGGGGCGGGGGGGGGCAGGGGCTGCTGCCTGGGTGGCTCAGTCGGTTAAGCGCAGGACTCTCGGTTTCAGCTCAGGTCATGATCTCAGGGTCGTGGGATGGAGCCCCCCCACGTGGGGCTCTGCACTCGGCGGGGGGTGTCTGCTTGAGATCCTCTCTCTCCCTCTCCTTCTGCCCCTCCCCTCGCTCTCTCTCTTTCTTCCTCTCTCTCAAATCAGTAAATCTTTAAAAAATACAAATTAAATTAAAAGTCCTGCTAAAATGGCTCGAGGGGCTGCTGACCACAGCCCGGTGGCCTCGTCCTGTGGAGCGTCCCAGACGTTAGGCCTCGAGGCTGCATATGGGCCAGCGGGTCGGGCCCCCACTCAGGCCGGGGTTCCGCGGGCCTGAGCCTGTTTGTGGCCCATGGGCAGTAGCCTCGCGGAGACACTACCACGGCCCCGGGAGCAGCAGGCAGGCGGCCCCGCCAGGCGGCCCGGGACCAGCCGCCCTGAGCAGCCTCACGTCCCTAACCGAGCCCTCCGTGGCCAGGCCGGGGCCTGCCGACTGGCCTGAGAAGGGGCCTAGGAGTTCCTCCGCCCTGACTCCCCGCGGAGCCAGGCCTCA
The DNA here is from genome assembly GCF_048418805.1 of Vulpes vulpes. Lineage (NCBI taxonomy): Eukaryota > Metazoa > Chordata > Mammalia > Carnivora > Canidae > Vulpes > Vulpes vulpes. The sequence goes on from NC_132787.1 coordinate 2,887,291, forward strand.
GAGCCAGCGTTTCAGGATCCCCACTTGGCTCTGTGCATCTCGGAGAGCCCAGGGCCCGAGCTCCCAGTCGGGACAGAGGCTCTGCCGGTGCAGACACTGGCTGGGGGTAGGCCAGGCGCGGCCAGCGATGGGCCCGGGCACACCATGAGGCTTCTTGGCCCCTGCTCCATTTGGATCTAGCAGCCGTTGCACCCCACTCCTGACTCTTTCTTCTCTTCCATTTCTGTGGCTTTGGGCAACTTACTTCACCTCTCTCTGCCTCCATTTCCTCATCTGTAAAACCAGTTTCCTCAGCATAATACCAGGCTGATTCCTACATGCATTCATCCATCTAACAAACGTTCACTGCCCGCCTGCCGGGTGCCTAGCACTGATCTCACAGCAGGGAGCATGCCGGGCACAGTCCACGCTCTCGGGGGCCTCCGCTCAATTAAGAGGGGACAAGTGATAAGCAAGTACACAAACATCTGAGCAAGACCATTTGGGAGAGTGAACAGGGCGGAGCTGCAAGGAACCCCACGGAGGGGACGGTCAAGGTCAGGGGGCGCCCCAGAGGAGGTACGAGTGAGGGGAGGCCCAGACAGGGGAGGTCCAGGCCCGTGCAGAGCTGAGAGGGCTTCGGGCAGAAGCGGGGCCTCTGCAAGCACCTAAGGCAGGGGCGAGTCTGGTGACAAAGGGGGGAGGCAGGGGCAGCTGTGGCTACAGAGGAGCAGGCAAGGGGTCGGCACACACAGGGCCTCAGGGCCCGAGTCGGGGTTTGGACCTCATTCTAAGTGTGATGGGTGCTTCTGGGGGTCCTGCGGTGGGTGGTACGGATGGGTGACGGTACGGCTCCTGCCGGCAAGGCCGTGCTGTGGAGAAGGACCGCCGTGGACGCGGGGTAGCTCCGTGCATAGAGCACTGATTATCCCTCTGGGAGGCAGCGAGGTGCCAAGCTGGCGTCGGCTGTGAGGGTTGCAGTCCTCTCCGGGGACCACTGCGGGCTGGGAAGGCAACACTGATCCTAGGCTACAAAGCTTCCCCCCACCAGGGGTCTCTAAGCGGGCGCTACGAGAACTGTAACAGGAGAGCCACATATGTAATTGTCGTTCTAGAGGCCACATTTTTTTTTTGACGATTTTATTTATTTATTCATAAGACACAGAAAGAGAGGCAAAGCCACAGGCAGAGGGAGAAGCAGGCCCCATGCAGGGAGCCCGATGTGGAACCAGGATCACGCCCTGGCCGAAGGCAGACGCTCAACTGCTGAGCCACCCAGGCATCCCTAGAAGCCACATTTAAAAATTTTTTTAATTTTAATGATGCAATTTACTCAGCCCGATATATCCAAAATGTAATCAGTCACCATGGGATCCATACAGAAAAATTAACAGGCTGTCTTGTAATCTTTTCTCATGCCAAGTCTCCAAAATCGGGGATGCATTTTACACCTACAGCTCCTCTCAGCTCTCACGAGCCACCTTTCAAGAGCCGGTGACCGGCTCGTGGCTACTTCAGGGGACCAAGCAGGTGTCAGCAAAGGCGGGTGCCAGCCCTGGCTACCTCCGGTGAAAGGAAAACACGGCCGGATGGGAGTAGCCCTGGGAGGGCCGGACACCCCAGCTCCACCCTAGAGCAGACACCAGGTCTGAAAAACACGGCTTGGAGGCCCACCTCTGTGTTTCAGAAAATAGTGCTTCCCTGTGCCAACACACACACACACACACACTCAGGACCTCATGCATACGCTGCAGCCTCCTGAGCAACCCTCTGCCCTTCAGCTCCAGGGACATGAGCCGGGGAGAGCACCCCGGGGCCCACACTTCCCCCTGAGTGTCCAGGGCACACCCCAGCTCCCCGGCGCCCTTGGGGCCTGGCTGCCTCCAGCCAGACCACCACCTGCCCCACCCACAAGCTCTTGCTCCAGGGAGACCAGCTGTCCCCACCCCCACTGCAGCCGAGTGCACCTCCCAGTATGCCCTTAACTGCAAAGAGAGCCTGGGGTGTCTACGCTGCTCTGGCGCCTGCCATCGTAGCACCAGGGAGGCTCCTCCAGGAATAGGCTGGTCACTTCGCCCCCAGCTTCTCACCTGTTACAAGAATAGCATCCTCGGCTACTATTTATTGAGCACCTGCTACACCCGCAGGCCCCACGTCAAGTGCTTTCCAGGTGTAATCTCGCTTACTCCTCACGGCAACCCTAAGAGGGTAGGGATAATGACTAAGAGAGCACAAGCTCTAGGGCAGCGTGGATCTGAATCCCGGCTTAGCGGTTCCATGAGCTCCAGCACGTTCTTTTCTCTCTCTCTGTATCTCAATCTCCCTGTCTGTAAAGTAGGGAAAATAGCAGAGCCTGCTCCCCGGCCTGTTATGGGGATCTGCTTGTCAGTACATCCTAAAGCTTGGTGAATATTAATACGTGTTAGTTGGTGAGAAAACGGGGGCTAAGAGAGGACTAGGGACCTGGCCAGGGTCGCGCGGCTAATAAGCAGTGGTAGTGGGCAGGGCCTGGTGCCATTGGGCACTATATTTTACCGAGCAGCAGCACACTAAGCTCCCAGGCGCCGCCTACCCTGACCCGTGGACCACAGAGGGTTGGTCACACGCGTGCCAGTCTCCTCAGGCTCCGGCTCCCAAGAGAAGCTCTCAGCCGCACCTTGGCTCGATTCTTGCCGACTTGGAAGCACACATGCCCCCTAGGGCCCGGCCCACGGTGGCAGCGCACAATCCAGCATTGTTATACCCTCTGCGGCCCAGCAGGCGCCAGCGTGCCTGAACAGGTCTGCAGGCGTCCTGAACCCTCCATTCCTCCTCCTGTTTACCAGGCTCAGGCTCCCCTGCCCCTCTCCGGAAAGGACCTGAGGCCGCTCCATCAGCTCCGTTTCGCCAATCCCTTCTTCCTGCCCCGAGAGGCCCTCCTCCGGCATTTCCCACAGCGCCCTGGCTTTTTTCCTGGCCCGTAACAGATGCCAACCCAGGCCTGGGCTAGAGGGCTCGATCTGGTCCCGATGCCCACCGACCCCCGTTGCAAGGAAATCGCAGAGCTGCATCCCCGAAACCGTCCACAGCCAAGCCCTGGCTGGCGTAACAGGTGCCATGTAGGAAATGTCAGCCTCTCGTGGGCACCTGAGCAGTGGAAGTGGGACATGAGTCTTAGAAAACATCAACCTTGTTCCGCCAAGGGGCCGGGCTGCCCCCTGCCTTCACCCAGAGATGTCAGTTAAGTTCATTTGAAGACTGACTAAACTCCTGCATCAGGAGACCTCAAGGGGCAGCCGGCCACTAGGCTCAGGGTCCTGCAAGCCCCAGGATAGAGACAGGTTGTCCCCAGCTAGGTCTTTGCCTTAAGCTTCCTTTTGCAGGAGCCGGTCCTTGTCACCAGGGACGCTGATGGGGAGGGTCGGGCAGCTAGCAGACAGGGGAGGGGCGGCCCCCCTACCCCCATCCACCCGAGGCTCTAGCTGACCTGGCCGACCCCACGGGGTGACGAGCTATAGGTCAGAAGCACCTGCCTCTGCTGGTGTAGGCTCCAGGGGGCTCGCCACAACCTCTCGGTGCACAAAGACAGACCCAGGGTCCAGAGGGAGCCCAAAGTCAGCAACCGAGGTCAGAATAGTCATGAGACACATACTGAGCCTGGATCTGAGCAGGCCTCAGCTCCAATCACGGGTCTCCGGGAAATGGGTGGAGCAGACGAAAAGGTCCAACACCAGCACTGGGTGCAATCAGTAAAACCCAGACTATGTGGAATGCAACAAGGCAAGCGACCCGGTGTTCTCAATGAGAAAAATAGCCAAGGGGGGACGGAGGGAGGGAGAGAGAGAGAGAGAGAGAGAGAGAGATGGAGAGAGAGAGATGGAGAGAGAGAGATGGAGAGAGAGAGATGGAGAGGCAGCTATAAAATGAGAGACTTAGAGACCTATGGACCAATTGCAATATATGGATCCTCTTTGGATCCTGATTCAAACAAACAAGCAAAAAAAAAGAAAAGAAAAGAAAAAAGAAAAGAAAAGAAAAGAGAAAAGAAAGAAAAGAAAAGAAGAAAAGAAAAAAAAGAAAAGAAAAGAAAGAAAAGAAAAGAAAAGAAAAGAAAAGAAAAGAAAAGAAAAGAAAAGAAAAGAAAAAGAGAAGAAGGAAGGAAGGAAGGAAGGAAGGAAGGAAGGAAGGAAGGAAGGAAGGAAGGAAGGAATATAGGTGAAGCAATCAGAAAAATGGGAACAATGAGCAAAACTTGCTGAACGAAGTACTTCGGTGAAGGTCCGGGTGGACTGTGAAGGGCACAGGTAGGAGTACCTGAGCGCCCCACACCCTCCCTCCGGGCGCCTGCCCCCTCCCTGCCACCTGACTCACTCAGCCAGTGCAGTGCTGGCCTCAGCCGCTCGCTCCTCCTCCCCGCCCCAGCCCCGCCCAGCACCTCCTGGGGACGCCGCCCAGGCCTGAAAGGTGACACCTGCAGCCCCATAGGAAGCCCCCTGTCCCCACCTGCCTCTCCAGGCACCCCTGGGCATTCAGGCCCTACAGCTGTCCATCGGGCTCCGGCCTGGGGCTAGAAAGACAGACCGAGGCTCCCCCCTTGGCCCTGCCCACGGAGCTTACAGGAGCAGCAAGGACTCTGGGGACCCCTCTGCGCCCACAGCTGTCTCCATAGACTCTGTGCCCGCTGGCTTTCCCCTCTGTAACGGGGGCTAGCGGTCGCCGTGGGGCCTGGCAAGGACACCGAGAAAGCACTCAGCACGGAGCCTGACCTGTAACGGCCCCTCCGCCCCCGGGTAAATGAGAGGGGTTACCCTCCCGGGGCTCTCTGAGGATGCGGCCTGGTGTTTTCTAAGCAGAGAAAAAGGACAGGGAGCGAGGGAGCCTAAAGGATGGGGAGACGATGGAAATATTAGGGCCAAACCGCTTCGTTGTGGTAGGCAAGCTGGTCAGCCAGGTGGGGAGGGGCCCGAGTACCCAGGGTGGCCGCGATGTCACCTCGGCCTCTGGCCCTGGCGGGGGGCAGGGAGTACAGTTTCATCAGCCTCCAGCCCCACTCCTGCCCCTCATCGCTCATGGGTTCCCGTCCCAGTACCTTCTCCACGAGCTGAGCCGCCAGCTTCCAGATTGGGAGAGGCGGGCAGAGGACAGTGGGTCCCAGACCTTCAGGAACCCCCGTGGGGGGCGGGGGATGAGCCGCACCCACTGAGACATAACGGGGCAGGGGGGCCTGAACCCTCCCAGGCCAGGCATCCACCTGGCAGAGAGGGTCCCACCGCAGGAGGACGGGGACGCAGAAGAGAAACAGGCTCACAGGGTGAGCCCCCGGAGGCAAGAACCCCTCGCTGCCCGGCCCCCTCCACCCAGGGGGACACCAGGCTGTGGGTGAGCCAGGTGGTGAGCTGCGTCGCAGAGTGGGAACCGGGGCAAGGGGCAGGGGGGCGGTACCATGGGGTCATCTGTCTGGGAGACGGGGGGCCACGCTCCACTGCCCTGGGGATGCTGGTGCCCCCTGCCCACCCTGAGCCCCCCTGTCTGCACCCGGCCAGGAGCTGAAGGACCTGGCAGCCCAAGTGAAGGACGTGTCGGTGACCGTGGGCATGGACAGCCGCTGCCCCGTGGACCTGAGCGGCATCGTGGAGGAGGTGAAGGTGCAGTACGACGCCATCGCGGCCCGCAGCCTGGAGGAAGCCGAGGCCCACTCCCGGAGACAGGTTGGGGCGCGGGCTGGGGCTGAGCGGCCTGGCGGGGGGCACCCACGTCACCTCCAGGCCCGAGAACGGGCCCAGGGGAGCACGTGGCGGCCGTGCGGTGGCCGAAAGGCCAGGACCTGCGGCCTCTGGAAGCTCACGCACTGCGGGGCCACTCGGGACCACTCGGGACCACGGGGGGATGGGGGGGGGTGGCCAGAGAGAAGAAGGGGGGCGAAGGGCACGGGTGCTGCGAGGGACACAGCGGGCCGCCCCTCACCGTCACCCCCGCGCCCCCCAGCTGGAGGAGCGGGCCGCCTGCGCAGCTGGGTTTGGGAGCAGCCTGCAGACCAGCCGCGGTGAGATCGCGGACCTCAACGTGCGCATCCAGAAGCTTCGATCCCAGATCCTCTCCATCAAGAGCCACGTGAGTCCCAAGAGGCCAGGCCTGAGGGATGGGGGGCAGGGAGGAATGCAGGGGCGAGCGCGCTCTCTCTCTCTCTCTCTCTCTCTCTCTCTCTCTCTCACACACACACACACACACACACACACACACACACACACACACACGCTGAGCACATGCAAGACCCAGGGCAGGCAGGTCACTGGGAGGCACCGTGCCTCAGTTTCCTCTCGTGTCCTCCTAAGACGGCTGTGAGCGTCATGCAAGGTCCCCTGTGAAGGGGCTCTATAAGCCGCCCGGAGGGAGCCCCACCAACACTCCAGAGCCCCCCCCTCCCTGGGGGCCTCCAGCCAGGCCGGGTGGGAAGGGGCGGGGCCAAAGCCCGGCTTCCAGGCCTCCTTACAGGGAGTCATGGGGCGGGCTCCTGGGGGGGGGCTTCCCTCCTCCACGGGCTCCTCAGGTCCCTCCTGCCCCAGCACTGCCACAGCCACACCCCAGAGGACCTCTGCTCAGCCCCCAGCCCTGCACACTGCCCCCTGCCCTGCACACCCCCCCCCCCGCCCTTCACACCCACCCTGCCCTGCACAACCTCCCTGCCCTGCACATCCCCCCTCCCTGCACACCGCCTCCTGCCCTGTGCATCCCCCCTGCCCTGCACACTGCCCCCCTGCCCTTCACACCCACCCTGCCCTGCACACCCCCTCCCTGCACACCGCCTCCCCGCCCTGCACACCACCTCCTGCCCTGTGCATCCCCCCTGCCCTGCACACCCCCCTGCCCTGCAAACCCCCCTCCCTCCACACTGCCTCCCTGCCCTGCACACTGCCCCCTGCCCCACATGCCCCCCTGCCCTGCACACCCCCACAGAGCGCAGAGACAGGCTCCTGGCCCACTCTCTCCTCCCCCCGCCCCCGCCCGGAGCTCACAAACCCCTTCCCTCTGTGCTCCTGGCTGCAGTGCCTGAAGCTGGAGGAGAGCATCAAGGCGGCCGAGGAGCAGGGCGAGCTGGCCTTCCAGGACGCCAAGCACAAACTGGCCCAGCTGGAGGCCGCCCTGCACCAGGCCAAGCAGGACATGGCCCGGCAGCTGCGCGAGTACCAGGAGCTCATGAACACCAAGCTGGCCCTGGACATCGAGATCGCCACCTACCGCAAGCTGGTGGAGGGCGAGGAGTGCAGGTGGGCGGTGGGGCCGTGGAGGGGCGGATGGTGACCAGTGCCACAGGGGCCAGCTCCCCGCCCACAGGATGCCGCCAGAGGGAAGACCTGGGATCCTATCCCGAGCTCAGCCACTTACAAACCAGGACTTTGGCCCATTCACTAAATCCTCAGTTTTCCTACCTGGAAAATGGGCTGATCATGACATAGCCTCGGGGGGGAGGGTTAAGACGATTCTGCACGCAAATGTCCATCACGGTGAAGTGGCGGTGACTGTTAGCCATTTGTGCAGGGAGGCCCAGAGAGGACGAACTGGCTCGCCAGGGTCACACCGCAGGGCAGGCCAGGGCCAGGAATAACAAGCAAGGTTGCCCTCCACCTGCCGCTCCCAGGGCCCCAGGGCCGGGGTGCAGGGGCTTAGGCCACAGGCCCCTCCACGTGCCACCATTCCCGTCCTCCCGCAGGATGGACCTGCCTTCGGCCGCCGTGGTCAGCGTGCTGCAGTCCAGATCCAGACCCGGTGAGTCTCCTTCCCCGGGAGCCCGCGGTGGGGACGGGGACGGGGCGCGGGGCATCGTGGCCCCGAAGGGGTTATTTCAAGTGGCTCCCAAACCTGCGGCCCCTTCCCTGCCCCCCCCTTATGTTCCCTGTAGCGGCCTCCAAGCCCGGCCTTGCGGCGAGGGCTCCCTCCCGGAAAAAGAAGAACAAAAAAGGCCCCGTGATCAAAATCACTGAAATGTCTGAGAAGTTCCTGTCGCAGGAGTCCGAGGTCTCAGAGTAAGGCGGCGGGACCCAGGCAGGTCCCTCCCGGCCGCCCGAGGGCCTCCAGCCAGACCCAGGCCGCGGTGTGGAGCCTCCGGGCTGCGCGGGAGGCAAGCCTGATCCGGGACTGAAAGGGGGGGTTCAAAGCCGGGGCTGCTTTTCTGTGGGTTGCGGGGAGCTGGGGGGCACACGGGAGTGTCCCCGGCTATTCAGAAGCACGCGGCTCCATCTCAATGTTTCAGTCCTACCCTTCCAAACCTCTGGCCAGACTGGGTAAACTGGAATCGGGGGTCAGGTGTATCTCCACCTCCTTTCCCCTCTGAGGCTCCTCCCCTAACAGAGGGCTCTGACCAAGGAACCTTTGACCCCTTTCGCCCAACCCTTGCCCTAAACTCACTTATCAAGCCTCACCTTGCCTCTGCCTCAGGACCGAGGCTGGCGCCCTCGTCCACCCACCCCCAGCCAGCCAGGGATCAGGAGCCAAGGAGGGCGGCTTGGGCCCCCTCCCCACATCCGGAGCTCCTGCAGAGGCTGGGTGCTGAGCACCACCTGGGGCCCCCCAGACACCTGACAGTATTAGGGAGTGAAGGGAGGGAGCTCCCCAGGTGTGTGGGACCTGAGCCTGGACCTCTGAGGTCAGCCCAGACACGCGTGCCCCTTCCCTCCTCCCGCGGGGCCCTCACGGTGGGCCAGTCAGGATTGCACAGGCTGCCCAGGCAGCTCCTGGCTGCTTCTCCAGAAGCTCTTCTTGCCATGATAAAACCAAACCCCCTGTGAGAGGGAGGCCAGATGGCAGCCTGACACCAGGCAGGGGAATCTGGCCCTCTCTTCCCCTCCCTGCCATCCCGGGGTTCACCACCCAGCCCAGGGTGCTAGCTCTCTGCCCCCTGCTCCCCCACCACACATACCCCTCCCCACGCCTAGGCGATTCCCAAGCCTGAATCCTGGCTTTGGTGTCCCAGGCCCTGGAGACCCCTAGTACCACCTCCTCCACCTGGGCCATTTCCCACAAATCCCAACTCTCAGGGTCCCTGTTCTCTCCATCAGGCCAAACAGCCCAGCCCACCCCTCCACCTCTTCTTCATTTACTGAGGAGCCCGGCACATCCCACACCTGTGGGGTTAGAGCTCCTTCTTCTCTTCCCCATCCGCCCCCTCCTCCTACAAAGCCCACTCCCCTGCCTGCCCTGGCGGGGTGGGGGGTGCGTGAAGAAGGCACAGTCCAGGCAGGTCTGGGAGTCTCTGAGCCCTTCTGGTTGGGCTGGGGAGCCCCAGTGACAACCAAAAAGAATTCTGCATCCAAAGAGAAGATCTGGTGCTGGGAGGAGCATGCCTCTTTCCTCATCTTGCCTCTCACTTTGGGGGCTTGCATGGGGATCCTGGCAGCTCCGGCCGCCCCCTCCACCACCCACCCTCCCCCCCAGCCTCGCTCCATCCCTGCCCCTCGCCCCATCCCTCTGCTGACCCCAGTCTTCAATTCCTTCATCTCACTTTCCGGGACATGTCCCCCAAGGCCTCGGCCCCAGCAAGGCCTCAAGGTCCTCCACGCCTGTGCGGGAATGTCAGGCTGGAGAGAACTCAGACATACACCCATCCCTGAAGTCCCAAAAGGGTGCTGATTGCTGCTTTTTCTCTGCCTATTTATTGGTTTCCAAGGGAGCAAATCCTCAGTGGGGATACGAGATATATAAAGTATATATATATATTATTTTTCATAACTTATGTGGCTTTTAACTTATTGCTTCCCTTCCTGTTTCTGCATATCAGTGCTGTATTTACTATCTGGGCAGACAACACGTATCCCAGCCACCCCACCCGGCTGGCTGACTGTCCTGAGGGCAATGCCCCCACCTCCTGCCAAGGGATGAATAAAGTGCTGAGATTTGTCCATGGACAGAGCTGTAGTGTCTGTTTTTATCTCTCTGCTCAGGACCGGCCGGGTACAGGTCAAACAGGGGAGATTCTCCAGTTATGGGGAAAGGGTTCCAGGGACTTTTTTTTTGGGGGGGGGGCTCCAAGGACTTAATGATACCTTCAGACCAGGGCAACCTGGACACAGAAAGCTCTCCTGCCCCATCATCCAATCAGGAGGCTTTCCCATGCTGACCTAGGTCGCCAGCACCTCCTGGCACACCCGGGCACCACGTGGCCGCCTCGGCCAGCACGGATGCGGGGGCTCCCCCGAGCGACGGCAGGTTCCTTCTCAAGCACTTCTCCCTGCCCGTGGGGCTTGGCACAGCCCGGGGTAGATTCTGATGGGTACAGGCCTAATCCTGCCAAACCAAATTCTAGATCAACAACCAAGAATTGAGGACTTTCTCCGAGCCCAGCCCTGCTCTAGGACCCCAACTGCTGCCCACCCCTCCACCTCAAGGAGCTCACGTCGTCGGGTTGAGGGATAGGCCAGGCCGTCTACCTGAGACAGCCACCCCCTACTTCCTGACCACGCGAGAGTTTCCGGGGAGGGGAAGGGAAACCAGAGAATCAGAACAGGCTCCTGGGGGTGGGGGGGAATGGGGCTTCGAGCACCAAGGAGCCAGCTAGACTGGCAGAGGAGCAGGTGTCTCAGGGGCAGGAAGCCTGAGCCAAGAAGGGCCTTTGAAGCCCCCGTGTCCTGGCTCGCCCACTCACGGCCACCTCAGACAAACGGAGCCTCAGTTTACTCATTTGCAAAACAGAGCATAGACCAGCCCTACGGACCTGATAGGGTGTCGGAGGATCTGATGAGATAGCTGTGTTCACTTCCGTCAGCAACACCACACCTTTCGTTTCAAGCGCTCGGAGCGTAACACATGTAAGGGATGGCTAGTGGGGTCGCTATCTAATGAGAGGTTGTGGATTCAAGATGACCCACTGGTTTGGATCCCCCCCACCCCCCATCCCCACCGCCCACCCCAGGCTGGCTCCCTCGGGGCACAGGGCAGCCAGGCCCCCCCACCCCACCCCCCACCCCACCCACCCCCGGCCTGCAAGTTCCCAGACTTCCGCTCAGAGCAGATCCTTTCTTCCGAGGCCCCTGCGCTCAGAACTCAGGAGAAACTGATGGAAAACTCCACGTCCCCCTCCAGAAGAGGCCTGGAACTGAGAGCAATCCTCTACTTATCTTTTTCTGTTAATTTCTGACTTGTGATTTTCTTGAATGCTAATTTGGATCTCTGAACCTAAATATGAATTTCAGAGCCAAAAAACTATGTGACATATTTGTTATTTCCTTCCTCCCACTTTCTTTGAATTTATTGATTTCTTAAGCCATCTCCGCGCCCAACACGGGGATTGGAACTCACAGCCCCGAGGGGATCAAATAAATGAGTCAGCCAGGCACCCCTGAATTTATTATTTTTATTTATTGTTTTTATCATTTTCCAACTTCTTGGGTTAAATGCTTTAATTTTCCATCTTTCTTCTTTTTCAATATAAGATCCTCAGAAGACCATGAATGCCCTTTTAAGAACCGTTTTGACTGCTTCCTATTGTTTTCATGTACAGCAGTTTTATTAACATTTCTTTAAAGCAATTTTACTCTTTTTTTTTTCCTTTAAAGATTTTGTTTAGGGACGCCCGGGTGGCTCAGCGATTTAGCGCCGCCTTCAGCTCAGGGCATTATCCTGGGGTCCCAGGATCGAGTCCCACATCGGGCTCCCTGCATGGAGCCTGCTTCTCCCTCTGCTTCTCTTTGTCGCTCATGATTAAATAAATAAAATATCTTTTAAAAAATAAATAAATAAATAAATAAATAAATAAATAAATAGGAAAGAAAGAAAAGAAAGAAGAAAGAAAGAAAGAAAGAAAGAAAGAAAGAAAGAAAGAAAGAAAGAAAGAAAGAAAGAAAAAGAAAATGACTTCCCTACCCAAAGAAGGAAACTCTCCTGCCCCTTTCCCACTAGCTGCTCCTGAGCAGCTCTCAGGAGACTCGGGGTCAGCTCCCCCCTCCACGAGCAGGCTCCCTCCTTCCTCCTCCTTCCCTCTCCTGCCCTCCAGAGCAAGCCCGGGAACACCTGGCCAAGGATGTCACCCCTGCTCCGAGTACAACAAAACTAAGCCCCTGCCTGGGTTTGGCTCTTGCTTCTCCTTGGTCTCTGGTCCTCCCAACCTGTGAGACAGAGAGGACAGGTGTCATTAGCTGAGGCCCCGAGGGGCCAGTCACTGTAACCCTGGTCACTCAGCAGGTGAAAGGAAGCATTTTGGTTCCGTGGAACCCTTCATTCCCCGTGGACTCCCCGCTATAGGGTGGTCGGTGCAAATGACCAAACCCCAGAGTTGAAGAAATGGAGACTCTGAAAGCCTCACCCTCAGACCAAAAGGGTGGTGGGGTTGAGCACTTGCCCAGCAGCTGGTGCCCAGCCGAAGCCCCGGGCTCAGCGTGGATGGTCAGAGCTCAGAGGCCGTGGGCCAGAGCTAGCAAGTCAGCACCCTGGCAGCTCCAGAGAAAACTCCATGTAAGGGGGGAGCCCAGGACAGGCCCTGGGGGCTAGGGGTTGACTGCATGACCTCCTCGACTAGAAGGAAGGTGGTCCCTAGATTTGGGAAGCTCCAGAGGCTGATGGCGGGGAGTTGAGAGATGCACCCACACAGAAACAGAGACAGACCCAGAGATACCTGGGCAGAGCTCAAGACCTCCACACTGGGGTCTGCAGGGCAGTGGGGGGGCCTTAGTCAAAGGGGACTTGGAGGAGGGAAGGAAGCAGCTGGAAAGGAGGGGGTGTTACGGCTGGCAAGGAACAGGGAGTGGAAATGGCCTGGGGCAGGGAAGTGGAACAGACTTGCTCAGCCTCCAGACTGGGGCAGAGAGCAAACCACGGGCGACCAGACGGGAACAGAGGAAGCCCGCACTGAGTGAGGAAAACTATGGAAGCACAGGTCAGAATGTGGGGTAACCCCTGAAACTCCGCCCCCGCCCTGCCCCGCCCCAAAGAGAAGCCAACCGTGAGCTGTACCATTCAAGGATGCATCCCCGCATCTAGCAGAGGTGCCGGGCACACAGTCGGTGCTCACTAGACGCTGGACAAGTGAATGAAGGGGTGATTGGCAGGTGATTGGCAGGTGATTGCAGCTGCATCAGGATGAAAGATGCGCCGCCCACCTCGGAGGGCTTTTTGAGCACCTACTGTGTGCTGCACCCTGCGCCCAGCCCAGCAGGGAGGGAGGAGGGGAGAGAGGGTAAAAAGGAGTCCTTGCCCTCAAGGGGCTTCTGGCTTCCGGCCAGGATCCAGCTCCTGGTCCCCTGTTGTGTCCAAGTCCCCTCTGTTGCGGTTGGCCACGTGCTCTCTGCGGGACCTAGGGCGAGTCACGTTCCCTCTCTGGAGTTGTTTCTCCATCCGTAAAATAAGGCATTAACTGGCTGCCCCTGCAGGTCCCTCTGATGTCGACACCTTGACACCTGCCCATCCCCTCCCTAGTCACCTGATTGATTCTCTGGGCCGCTCAGCCTCGTACAGGGGCAGCAGTCAGGCTAACCGACACATGGCCTATAGAGCAACCCTGCTTCTCTAGCTGTTGGCCCTGGACAGCTGTGGGGGATAGGGCACCACCCCTGGGTCTGGCCTGAAGTTTAAAGAGAAGATGCACCATAAAAGAATTTAGCTCAGGGCCTGGCACATGCTAATGCTTCAATATAGCAGTAACAGCAAACATGCTGATTATGAAAAGCTTCCCCCTCACCCCCCTGCCTGGCCCGGGGGGGTGGCGGGGAGCAGATGGGTGAGGGCGCACACCGCGTGCCCAGCATCACCTGCACCTTCGCCCCCCAGGAGAGGCCGGGGCTCACAGCTCTGTTTGGGGGCGGCTGAGGGTTAGAGAGGGCAGGGAAGGGGCCCATCCTTCCGGTTCCCTGCGGGAGGGAACAGCCCACAAGCCATCGGGCAAGGTCAGCCCCCCCCACCCCTCACCCAAGGCCAGAGGACACCGTGGCGACCACTGCCCTCTGCCGGCCGCGGCGAGGCCAGCACTTCACCAGAGCGAGCTCAGGGAGGTGGAGGCCGGGAGGCAGCCAGGCGGGGCTGCGCTCCCCAGCCCCCCACACACCTAGCTCCAATCCCAGGCCTCAGCGCTCAGAGGCTCCCGGGGCTGAGCCGCTGGAGCCGGGACCTCAGGCCAAGCCATCCCTGCTCCGGGAAGGGCTGCCACCGCCTGCCAGCCCCAGGGAGCCTGTGCCCACCAGACAGGTCACTCCCTGGGCTTTGGCCCTCTCACTTGTCACACCTCATCCATCAGCTCAGATGTCACCTCCTCGGAGAGACCCGACCCCCGGAAACAGCCCCCTGCCACCCCCACCCTACTTTCTATTTCTTGCTTTATCATTACCCCAACTCGAGTTCTTCGGAGCACTGAACACCATCTGCCTTTCTTGATTTTTCCTTCTCTGGTCTATCATCTGGTATCCGGTCAGGTCACACAGAGGCAACTGGATGCACACAGCTGATAGCGTGGGGACTGAAAGCTTCAAGAACAAAGTGCACGGGTGGAGGATGCTGAGGAATTCTAGAAAGCGAACCCAGGAGGCAATACCAGCTGTAGGGCCTTCCCCACACCCAGGAGCTCAGGCGAGGGCCCCAAGGAGCTGGGTCTTGGACACGGGTGCAGGGGGATTGGACAGAGCAAAATGTTTTCCTTCTACTGGAACATTTGGGAAGTAAAGCCTGGGTGCCTGTTGTGACAAGATGGCCATGGCCCCCCAGGCTTCCAGAAGCTGCGCACATGTCCCCGGTGGAGGATGTGTGACACCTGCAGATCCCCTGCTGGAAGGGCTCTGTTCAGAAACAACCAACATCCCCCCCAAAATAAACAACTGGGACCACATCCAACTAAAAAGATTCTGTACCACACGGGAAACCATCAACAAAAGGAAAAGGCAGCCCAAGGAACGGGAGGAAATGTTTGCAAATCGTGGATCTGATAAGGAGCTAATCAAAATATATAAAGAATTCCTACAACTCCACAGCAAAAAAAAAAAGCAAACAGCCCAATTTTTTTAAATGGGCAGAGGTGGCCAGCAGGTACATGAAAAGGTGCCCACCATCACTCATCATCAGGGAAATTCAGATCAAAACCACAATGAGGGGATCCCTGGGTGGCGCAGCGGTTTAGCGCCTGCCTTTGGCCCAGGGCGCGATCCTGGAGACCCGGGATCGAATCCCACATCAGGCTCCCGGGGCATGGAGCCTGCTTCTCCCTCTGCCTGTGTCTTTGCCTCTCTCTCTCTCTGTGACTATCATAAATAAATAAAAAATTAAAAAAAAAAAAACCACAATGAGATACCACCTCACACCTGTCACAGTGGCAGGTATCAAAAGTGCAGGAAATAGCAAGTGTTAGCAAGGATATGAGCAAAGGGAATCCTCGTGAACTGTTGGTGGGAATACAAATTGGAAGTATGGAGGTTCCCCTAAAAATCAGGAATAGAACTTCCATATGATCCAGGAATTTCAGCTCTGGGAATACACCCAAAGGAAACGAAGTCACTACCTCCAAGAGATATCTGCTCCCTCGTCTTCACTGTAGCATTACTCACAATAGCCAAGATATGGAAATAGCCTAAGTGTCCATCTACGGATGGATGCATAAAGAAATGGTGGGACACTGTGCATATCCAACGGAACACTTACTGTCCGGTCATAAAAAGAAGGAAATCCTGCCATTTGCGAACATGGATGGACCTTGAGAGCATTATGCTCAGTGCAATGTCACACAGAAAGACAAATGCTGCATGATCTCGCTTATTTTTTTTAAAGATTTTATTTATTTATTCATGAGAGACATAGAAAGAGGCAAAGACACAGGTAGAGGGAGAAGCAGGCTCCTCGTGGGGAGCCCGATGCGGGACTCGATCCCAGGACTCCAGGATCAAGCTCTGAGCCAAAGGCAGACGCTCAGCCACTGAGCCACCCAGATACCCTGATCTCACTTATATATGGAACCCAAACAACAGATTCACAGAAGAAAAGGATGGACGGGTGAGTGTCAGAGATGGGGGGGTGAGAGGAGGGAATGGGTAAAAAAAAAGAGAGAGAGAGAGAGAGAGGAAAAAAGAAAAGAAAGCAAAAGGAAGAAAGGAAGGAAAGGGGGGAGGGAAGGAAAGAAAGAAAGAGAGAGAGGGAGGGAAGGAGGGTCAGAGGGAAGGCGGAAAGATCATCCATCACCCTCTTTTGATTGCTAGATTTTTTTTTTTTACATTTTCAATGTTTTCAATGTTTTTTTCAATGTTTTTTTTCAATGTTTTTTTTTTACATTTTCAATGTTTTCAATGTTTTTTTTCAATGTTTTTTTTCAATGTTTTTTTTTTTTTTTACATTTTCAATGTTTTCAATGTTTTTTTTACAGTTTCAATGTTTTCAGGCCTCTCGACCCTGTGCCAACTAGGGCAGGGAGTTTAGCGGAGCTTACCACAGCCACTCAACTCCTGTCCCAAAAAGAGCGAGAAGGAACCAGAATACTCCTGCCTTCTCCTCCCCATCCCGCAGTCCTCCAGCCCCTAAGGGTTTGTGCCAGCTGTGGTCCAGCTGCGCCGCGAAGCCGGGCACCTCCCTCCACGGGATGCGTGCTCCACCGCCAGGGACTGCACGCCACCTGCCACCTCGAGCCAGCATTCCACACTCACTTGACAAATATTTACCGATGCCTGCAACGTGCCGGGCGCGTTTCAGGCTCTGAAGATACAGCACAAACACATCTGCCCGAACTCTGCTCACACGGGGTTTACGTTCTCACAGGGGAGGGTGGATAGGAAAGAAATGTATTGTAAAAGAGACAGGTGGCCAGATGGCAATAATAAGTTCTAGAGGGAAAAAAATAAAATAAAAATAAATTCTGGAGGGAAACATAAAGGCGGCAGGTGCACGGGGAGTGCTGGGAGTCGGGGGTGCTTAATCGGGAGGGCAGGGAAGCCTCACTGCGAAGAGGACACTTCATCAAAACCCAGAGGGAGGTGAAGAAACAAGCCACGGGGATGCCCAGGGAGAGCATCCGGCAGAGGGATCGGCAAGGGCAAAGGCCCTGAGGCAGGACCCTGCCTAGCGTGCCTGGGGACCGGCAAGGAGGCCAGTGCAGGGGCACTGCAGGGAGAGGGGAGAGCCAGAGGACACAGGCCGGACGCGCAGGGCCAACTGCGCCAAGCCCTTTGGACACGTGAGGACAGGGTCTGGAGTGGACAGTGGCCAGATGTGGCTCTCTGCTAAGAGGTTGGGGGCGGGAGCAGAACAAGCCCTAGGACACGACCCGGCCAACAGAACGGTAGCCCCCAGGCAGGGCCCAGCCTACGGGACGTGCTCATCACAGTCCCAAAGGGCCTGGCACTTAGCAGATGCTCATTAAATACTGTTGACGGAAGCTGAGGACACCCGTGAGAGCTCGGCCAGCTGGCAGGACGTCTGTCGAGGCCCGGGCCGGGCACCTAGCTCAATCGCCCCCATTTCAGGGGAGCACCTGCCTGGTCCGCCCCCCACCCCCTGGCAGAGCTGAAGCTGCCCAGGCCTGTCTGACTCCAGGGCCCCTGCTCTCTACACCATCTGGAGGCCCAGCACCCGCCAGGTCGTTCCCACCCCGCCCGGCTCCCCCGGGCCTCTAACACCAGCCCAGAATGCTCCAGAGGGGGACGAGGCTGACCCCGGGCCTGTCCCTCCAAGGTTCTGTGAATCGGGGTGTCTACCTGCCCCTGGGAGTCTGCTAGCCCACCCACCTGCAGCGACGACCGCACCTGCGGCTGGCTCGCTCCTCCCTCCATCCGCGGGCCTCCAGCGCCGCCTGCCGACCGCTGCTCCGCTCGCACCTGCAGGCCCCGCAGCAGCCGGGGGGGGGGGGGGGGGGGGGGGGGGGGGGGGGGAGGCGGCAAGGGGGAGCCCTGGACCAGAACCGGCCTCAGCTGGACCAGAACCCGGCCTCAGCGCTTCTCCCCCACACCCCAACCACAGGGGAGTCCCTCCTCCAGCGCTCGGAGGTTGAGGGGGATTACCTGGCGCAGGTAAGGAGACAGCACACAGCCAAGTCCCCAGGTCCTGGGACTCACCTGCAGTCTCCCTGGAGCATTTCCCTAGGCAGCGGGGAACTGAGCCTTGAGGGACGTGGGTAAGGAAGGCAAGATCGGGGCTCCCTGGGCCAGTGCCCTCCTTAGGGACGGAAGGAAACCCAGGCCACCGGGAGCCTGAGTGGCTCTGCTTTCAGCTCAGGCCCTGAACCCAGGGTCCCTGCCCCCCGCACCACAGGGAGCCTGCCTCTCCCCCTGCCTCCCCCTTTCTGTCTCTCATGAATAAATATTTTTTAATTTTTTTTTTATTTATTTATGATAGTCACAGAGAGAGAGAGAGAGAGGCAGAGACACAGGCAGAGGGAGAAGCAGGCTCCATGCACCGGGAGCCCGATGTGGGACTCGATCCCGGGTCTCCAGGATCGCGCCCTGGGCCAAAGGCAAGCGCCAAACCACTGCGCCACCCAGGGATCCCTCTCATGAATAAATAAATAAAATATTTTTTAAAAGAAGAAAGAAAGAAAGAAAGAAAGAAAGAAAGAAAGAAAGAAAGAAAGAAAGAAAGAAAGAAAGAAAGAAAGAAAGAAAGAAGAAGAAAAGAAAGAAGAAAGAAAATAAATCCACGCCAGCCCCAGCCCCAGCCTTAATCCCTCTCACACTCATTCCTCTTACTCCACCTCGTCCCTACCCATCCTATCTCTCCCCAAAATCCCCCTCCTTCAAATCCTCAGAATTAAAAAAAAAAAAGCAAACAAACAAACAAAAAACAAATCCTCAGAAGTCCCGGTGCCCCCCCAAGGCCCTCATACATGCTGCTGGGGCACTGCCACCTGTGCCGAGGCAGGAGCCCAGGAAGGGGACAGCAGGTGGGTGAGCTGAACACTGAGGGCAGCCTTTGCGGAGGACCACGTGCACACAGGCACGTGGCTATGAGCAGATGTGCACACACACACGCACCATGCACACGTGTGCACACAGGTATGCAGGTGCACTCTGCACACATATGTGCTTGTGTCACATGCTCATACGTGGGCGTTGTGTGCCCACCTGCACGCATGGACACGGGTGTCTACACCTAAGTGGGCGTCCTGAGGCACAGACCAGCAGGTCGCCTATCAAAGCACACACCACATGCACGCACCCCCCCCCCCACTGATGCTCCTGTGCACACATGTCCGCACAAGTCTAGGGGTAAAGCGATACTCTGGAGTCAGAGAGACCTCAGGATGAACCGCCGCTTGGCTTTACCACTCAGTCGCTGTGACCTTGGATGTGGGTGACTTTTCAGAGCCTCAGTCTCTCTGTCTATAAACGCAGGTAACAGGGGTGCCTGTCGGGGTGTAAGGACCCTCATGGATGGGTGTCAGCCCGCAGAACCCCGGCCTCAGGCCTGCGTGTGGCTGTGACTATAAAGTAGCCAGGCCGCCACCTGCAGTTTGAGGCCGTGGCTCCCCTGAGCCCAGAGCCCCCACCACCCGGCACAGGCACCACACAGGGGCTGTCTGTGTGTCCCTGCTGTTTGCACGGGCTGCTTAGCTACCAGGCGGATGGAAGAGCACGCGGGCCCCCGGGAGCCAGGCCCTCCCACCCCAGCCTGTCGGGCAGGGCCTGGCCAGGATGCCGGCATTCCTGCTGCCTTTCCTCTTACTCTTGGCCACAGACGCGGGCAGGAAATGAGGGACTCGGGGACCCACTCACCCTCCAAGGCACCACCGGCTTTGTCCTGCCCCCAGCAAGTTGGGGCCCTTCCCTGAGACTGGAAGACTCCAGGGTCCTCCTGGCGGTTCCCCAGCCTGCCTGACAGCCCCCTCCCCAACTCCATGGCCCCACAGAGGTCTCAGGCTGCTGAGACCATGCCTTGGGGAGGGCAAGAGGTGGGAGGCCCACCGCCCCGGTGCCCTGCTCCCCACACACGCTGCCCGCATTGCCTCTTAAGTAAAGGACCCAAGGTCCTCTCCTAGGACCCAAGTTCTCTCAGAAAACTGCCAGGCCAGGCCACCCCAACCCCGTGGCCACCTCAGGGCCCGGGCCCAGAAAGAGCTGCTCCTTGTCCTGGTCACGGTGCAGAGAACAACCTGGGTTGACAGGCTAATTTTGAAGAACTTCCCAAGGGATTGGGGACAGCCGCGTGGCAGGCCACCCCTTAAAATTATGCCATTCAGTCACCAGGCCCCCAACCTACCAGACCCCACAGGAATGATCTAGAAATCTTGCCCCTGCCCATTCTGACCCCCAGGTGGGCAGGGGGCCCCTGGCAGGAATTGCTGCCATGTGCAGCTGACAATGAGAGACATTTTCTTTAGTCCTCAGGCTAAAGGTAGGCTGCGCAACCCACTCAGGCCCTTGCCCTTCAGGGTCCCTCCCCCCAAAATAGTTCCAGGGCACCCCAGGTGTGGGGATGCAGAGTCACAAGCCTCCCGGGGTGGAACCCTAGCACAGTGAATGTAGCCTCTTGCCTCATTTCACAGATGGAAAAACTGAGGCCCAGGGAGAGGAGAGGCCTTGCTAGAACCACACAGTGGAGGTGAGCTTCAGGCCCGGACCTCGGCCTCCTGACCTCTCCCTCCCCTGCCCCTACCTCTTGGGAGACAGCCAGGGCTCCCATGAATCCCTCTGAGCTTTGCTCTGTGTGCTGGGACTGTCCAGCGGGCGGGTAGAAAGGGAAAGAAGGGACACACACACCAAAATCGGTGGGTTCTCTGCCGGGAGGAGGAGCAGACCAAGGAGACTTCTTCCCAGGGCCTGGCCTTAGAGCTGACAGGACCAGCACTGCCCAGACAGGGTCCCTCCTGGAACTTCCGGGGCCTAGAAGACGGCCAGAGTGAGCCAGTCACTAGGGTGACACAGACACACCTGGGTTTGGGACGGGGGACCCTGAACACAGTCTGAGCTCCACGCCGTCTCCACCACGACGGCTTGGCAGTTTTCAAACAACCCCAAAAAGCGTGGAGATGAGAAAATGAGGAAAGAGCCTCCATCTACTAGCCCGTCAGATGGAAATAGGGCTTATGCTCTCCTGCCCCCCACTCACCCCATGCTGCCAGAGGGGAGGCCCTCCCTGTAAGCGCGGGATGTGCCTCCCCACCCCTCCGACTCAGCCCTGCAGGCCAAGGGCCGGGTCAGCAGGAGCCGAGGGGCTGAGCCACCCTCCAGCTCCCTCCAGCGGCTCCGCCAGCCCTGCTTCTCCTGGGAGACACGGGACACGGGAGACCAGCTGGAGCCTGTAACCAGAACAGGCCAGAGTTGGCATTTCTCTTTTCCGTGCCCTGCGCCCCCACGCCCGCCACCCACTTCCACCATGAGGGCCACAGCCAGGCCTGGGACAGGATGGGGGGGACCCTGAGGCCCTATTCCAGGACCTGGGGGGGGGAGGGTGGGCAGGGACCAGCCAGCATCCTTTGGCGGGTAGTGGGCCACCGTCCATGAGCGCCCGAGCGCCACTGCCCACGACTGTCCTGCAAGATGGGCTCACCGGCCTCTCGCAGTGGATAAAGCCAATGAGGCCAATGAGGCCGGGCTCCCGCACAGCCCCGCTGCCCCAGGGCGCAGGGGGGCATAGGGGGGCGCAGAGGGGCGCAGGGGGGTGCAGGGGGCGCAGGGGATGCAGGGGCGCAGGGGGGCGGCCCCCGAAAGGTGCCGTGGACCTGGGGTGAGGCCGGTGTGAGAGCCGGGCCTCGGGGTCCCTCGGGGCCTGTGCGCCCTGCAGCTGCGCCAGCGCCAGGGCCCTCCCCAGGGCGCCC
The DNA here is from genome assembly GCF_048418805.1 of Vulpes vulpes. Taxonomy (NCBI): domain Eukaryota; kingdom Metazoa; phylum Chordata; class Mammalia; order Carnivora; family Canidae; genus Vulpes; species Vulpes vulpes. The sequence continues at coordinate 2,908,949 of NC_132787.1, forward strand.
GGCAGGGGTGGGGGGGGCGGGGCCCCGCAGCGCCGACACCTGGTGTCCCTCCACCCGGGGCCGGCGTGCCCGGGCAGGGAGGCGGCTCGGGGCGGCCCGGACGGGCCTGGCCGGGACGCGGGCGGCGCCGCCACATCTGAGCATCCGAGCCCCGCCGCATTCCGGGCGCCCCGCCGGGGCAGGGCGGGCAGGGCAGGGGCGGGAGGAGCTTCCCCAGGCCTGTCGGGCACCGCCTCCTGCCGGCCGCCGCGGGCCACTGCAGGGCCCTGGGAGAGGCCTGGACGGGCGCCCTGGGGCGGCTCAGGGACGCCCCCGCCACCCCACCGCGCCCCTCGCTCCGCAGACACGCCCCGGGGTGCCCGGCTGGAGCGCACTGCAGGGCGCGGCCCCCTGCACTTGCCAAGGCTCCGAGCCAGCGCCCCGACACCCAGCGCCCCAAGGCCGCAGTAGGCACGCGGCCTGCGCACAGCCGGGCTGCAGAAGGCCTCCAGCTCCCGGACTCCCCCGTGCAGGAAGGGGCCCAGCCTGAGCCTCCTCTCCCCGGCTTGAGCTGCTCGGACATTTTCCGAAGGCGCAGGTCATGCGACCCTCCACAGCCCCTACTCCTGCCACAAGCCAGCCCCCGGGCATCCCCCGGGCCTTGCCAGGCCACTCCAAGACCCCTCATATCAACAGCAAAATGCTTATTGGCAGCACTGTTCTTCCTGCTTTATAAATACTCACGCATTTAGCAATTCTGCTCAGAACAAAGCCCGCATGGCCCCTGCCCACGCCACACACACACACACACACACTACTCGTGCCAGTCAGTACATCCACGTTCCTGGGCCTGGGCTTCCACGGATTTCCTGCCTGGGCCCCCCACCAGGGGCCACTGTGCTTCAGAACACTGGGCACCGCCGGTCCTTCCCCCAGCCAGCGCCCCCTTCCCCGCCGATGTGCCCAGGACTCGGGCAGCACCGTGGTCGACAGGTGCCGGGGAAGGAACACGGACTCTGGCCCCAGCTACCGCGGGTGCTGTGTGACCTGGGGCAACGCGTGACTCTCTCGAAGCCCCAAGTTCCTGAGCTGGTTGGAAGAGGCCATTTCTAAAGCCACGTCCGAGCTGCCCATCTGGGATTCTGCGTGGGCTTGTTTGCTTCCCAATGTGGTCTTTCTCCTGGGGTCATGGTGCTTTGTATACAGTAAATGCTCACTAAATGCATGAACTAACAGTTGTTCACAGCCTGTAACCCTGTTCTCAGCATCCTCGCTCTGAGGGTAGAGGGAGCAACTCTACCCTCTGCCTCCCATGCCCTGGTCCTCCTGGCTTCTAGAACCTCCTGGTGGATCCAGGTCCAGGCCCAGAGAAGTCATGTCAGGGAGGGAGTGCTGATGGGGAACAGGCCGGGCAGTCTCCCCCTCCCTCTAACCCCCTGAAGGGCCTGGTTCCAGCCTCCAGCCGAGGGGAAAAACTAGCCCAAGTTCTCACATGCCCAGATGCCCACACTAGGAACCAAAGGTCCCTGTGGGCAGCACCTACAGGCTGTACCCTGGGATTTCCCACTTGGAAAGTCTGGAAGAGTCCATTCACCATGAGAAAACCACCATGGTTTTCAGCGTGGACCTTAACAAGCCCGTTACAAACACTTATCGAGTGGCACCGGGAACTCCCGAAAGTCCTGGGGACACAGGCTAGTTCAGGACACAGAGAAGATTCTGGAAACCAGCTCAGTGCAGAGTCAAGTGCTGGGGCATAGCACTTCCTGGAGAGGGGAGTGTGTGCAAGGTATGGAAGGCCAGGCCGGGGCCAGCAGGCTGGGGGAGAGGCTTGGAGACCCTGCAGGTGGAGAGAATGAGGGCGCTTGCAAACCCGACCTCCACATTACTGCAGCCTGAGCACCGGTCAGTCTGCAACCTCCCGTGGACGTGGCAAGAAGAGAGGGGGTTCAACACACGGCAGGAGGGATAGAGTCAGACCACAGACAGAACTTCCTGCTAGAACCTCTGAATTCCAAACTGGCAGCAGACTGTGGGGTTCCCTGTTCCCCAGGGCCTTCGAGAACAGGGGCCACCCTGGGGGCTTCGGCCGGGGTCCTCTCTACGCCATGGCAGGGGGCCCAGGGCAGGATTCCAAGGGCTGCATCACGCAAGGGAGGCTGGGAACGGGAGAGGACACCTCAGCCGTCCTCGCGTCTTTGGCCTGGTTTTCTTCACACAGAAGTTGCTTCGTCAGCTCCCTGGGAAACCTCAGCGCAGTATCTGTGCTGGGAGGCTCCTGCGCCGGGACAGACGGCCGGGGGGGAGCCCAGCAGGGCTGCTCCGTCGGGGCAGGTTGGCCCCCGGCCCCCACGGCCCCCACGCCGTCCCCCCAGCTGGGCCACGTGGGCGCACTCACCAAGCAGGACCCGGTGCCCCGCAGGCCCAGGCCCGGCTAGACAAGGAGCAGCAGAGAGCACCGGCCTCCCCCAGGAAACAGGCTTCCGGTGCCCAGAGCCCACCGGAGGGGTGCAGTCAGCTAACATCCAAGGAGGGGCGCCTGGGGGGCTCGGCGGCGGAGCCCCCCCTCTGCCTGTGGCTCAGGGCGTGTGATCCTGGAGTCCGGGGATCCAGTCCCAGGGAGCCTGCTTCTCCCTCTGCCTGTGTCTCTGCCTCTCTCTGTGTCTCTCATGAATAAATAAAGTCTTTTTTTTTTTTTTTAAATAAAGTCTTTAAAAAAAAAAAAAAGAAAGAAAGAAATTTAGAGTCCATGCTTTTATCTCTGGGGCGAAATTCCAAGGTGGTGCACCTGCCACACAGGACGCGCATCCTGGGAGCCTACAAAACACAGTGCACCCAAGGGCTGGAGAGGGCCCGGCCAGGGGTGGGTGGGGGCTTCTGGGGAGGTCAGCTTCTCAGAGGAGGCCCTCGTGGAGAGCTGGAGACAGATATTCCTGGCAGGGAGGCAGGCACTGGAGAGAGGCCTGCGTCCTCGGGCTGTCCCCACCAGGCCTGAGGCGGGCAGGTAGGCGAGCTGGGGTAGGCCGCCCCACCTGGAGACCCGACCCGAATCGCCCTGCAGCCTCAGCTCCCTTGGAACAGTGAGGGGCGGCCCTGGCCTCGGGAGCCGGACGGTGGGGGGCCGGAAGCTCCTGGGCTCTAGGGGAAGGTGGCCGGGACCGCACCCCAGAGTGGCTGGTAAAGGGACACTCCATAGGGCTTAGGGTCCTCACCGTGAATTCACAGCCCCTGACCTCCCCTCCCCTCATCCCAGAGAAGAGGGAGCAGGCTCAGGAAGGAGCAGTCACTTAGCCAAGGTCACCCAGCAGCCTCATGGAGGCCGGGCTGCCTCTTGTGCGTCCCAGGTGGGGAGGGCCAGGCCTTCCCCCCCCCCCAGGGTCTGGGCGGGTAGCAGGGGCTCCCTGAGGTAAAGGGGTGAGGGCAGGGGGGCCCTGGAAGGCTCGGGCCACAACGGGGCTTCCACCCCAGCCAGAGCTGCTGTTGGGCCCAGGCGGGGCAGGCAGGCCTGGAGGCTGGGAGGTACCTGTCCTCTCCACCCGCCAGACGGCATTTGTTACCTTATAAGGCGCTTTCTGCTCTCCCTCCAGCAGCTTGCACCGGGTGGAGTGGGGTGGGGTGGGGTGTGGGTGGAGGGGGTGGGGCCGCCTCTTGGAACTGCACCCTATTCACCTACCCACAGCCCGGGAACAGCCCTCTGGGGGCTGCAGCCACCAAAGCAGCCCCTGGGCCACTGGAGGAAATCCACTAACCCCAGGCAGTCTCCGAGGACCCGAGCCTGGCCTGGGCACAGGACCCGTGGGTGCCCATCGTCACCCCTGGGGGAGGGGGCTGTCCCTTGATGAGCACTGCTTGCCCCTCGTCCCCTGGCTCTCCTGCGGCCTCACACTCACACGCAGACACACACACGCTTGCGGGGAAGGGCTGGTGCTCAGGGGGAAACCACACTGCCTGTCCTGCCCCGGGAAGGGGAAGCCCGGCTCCCCCAGCAGGGCGCTGGCCCCCAGGGCCCCGGGGCCTGCTGCCCCTTGCCCAGAGAAGGCAGATGGGCACTGCCCAGCAGGGCCGTGACTGTCTCCACGCTCAAAGGTGTAGAAAGGCCTAGCACCCGGGCCCAGTGGCTGGTACTGGAGGCCCCAGTGCTGAGCCGCCCCGAGGCAGAGGGCAGGCCCGGGGCCACCGTCAGATGCCCCCACATCTGGCCTGGAGCAGGCCCCGGGGAACACCTGGGGAGGAGAGTGGAGGCAGGCGGCCCCTCAGCAGCCCCTCAGCAGCCCCCTCAGCCCCCCTCAGCCCCGTTCCTTTATCTGTAGGGGCAGGATAGCTCCCTCCTCTCGCAGTTGTTTCACGGGGCCCGGGGGTTGGCAGTTCCGGTGGTGGCACACGGTGGCCTGCAAATGCTCTTTATTGGGCAGCTGGGAAGGGGCGGTGTGGCCCCTGAGGGGTCTCTGGCCTCGTCTCTGGGCCCAAACCCCTTTCCAGCCCCTCCAGGGCTCTAACTGGAGGGAGCCGCGTGGGGCCCAGGGCCCTGGTCACAGGACCTCCTCGGGAAGGGCTCGCAGCACGGCTGAGGGGAGAACACTGAGGGCAGTGGCCCCTCTGCTCCAGCTCCCCGCGTCCTGGCCCCGGAGGGCTGTGGGCTGTGCATGCGTGTGTGCGTGTGTGTGTGTGTGTGTGTCCGGGCGCCGCTGGGCCACACCCTGGTGACTCAGGGCCGCAGCATGCGCCCTCCCCGGCTGCTGGGCAAACACAGCCACCAGCTCAGGTCCCAGGCATCCAGCCTGAGTCACAGGAGGACACGCCCAGCCAGGTGCCCCCTGCCCCCCCCAGCCAGACCCATCGTCAGGGATGGCAGTGGTGGAGCCAAGGCAGCCCCTCACCCCGCACTGACCACCACGGCCAGGCCCGGGTACCCCCGGCAGAGTCAGGAGCTGTGCCCCACGGAGCCCCGAGGCCTCCGGGTGGACCAGCAGAACAGGGCGGGGGACAGGGGTTCAGGGCGCGATGAGGCCCCGCTTCAGCAGATACCCGGGCTCTAGGGAGCCCAGGCCTCGGGTGCAGGCCGCTGCTTCCCCAGGCCTGGGCGCCTGCCACCACGGCCCACCGAGAAAGGAGAAGATGGGCCCGGCAGGGACACCCCAGGGAAGACAAGCAGCTCCCCAAGACCCTCAACAGATTCCCGCCACACGGCAGCCTGAGCCGGGCCCCAAACTGTGCCTGTTCCACCTTGCTCCCGAACCCATCGCCGGATCTGACGTTTCACTAGCCCAAACCCTGCCCCTCAACCCAAACCATACCCCAACTCTACCCTGAATCTTAGTATAGGTGCTTCCCTATGGCCAAACCCCCCTTCCCAAACCGCCCATGTGATGGTGTGATGGGCACCCACCTTCAGACCAGGCTTCTGCACGGCCCCAGCCCCAAACCCAAAATGTTCCCCCAAACCTGCTTTCCCAGGCCTTCCCTCATCCTAACCCCATTCCACATCCCAAGAGCACCCGACGGCTGCCTCTCCCCTCCCCCAACCCTCCCCTAAGCCCCCCGCCCTGCAGACCCAGCTCTACCCCAGGAGTCTACACGCCAGCCCGTGTCCACCACGGGACGACCAGGGACCTCTGCGAGCTCAGGCCTGCAGGGACCCAGAGCAGTGGCTCCCGTCCCATGCGGCCAGGTGGGGAGTTGAGGTGGAAGGGCGGGGGCCAGTCCGGACACCCCCTCCCCGCCCCAAGCACAGCCCCTGCAGCCTGTGCTCAGACGTGCGTGGGGGCCCATTCAGATCTCGGCCCGCCCTGGCAGTAGGGGGTTAGGGGGCAACTCAGAGCAGTCCAGTGCCCACCCAGGTCAGGAACCCCCTGCAGCACAGCCCCTGGCCCACTGTGGGGGGGAGCAGTACCAGCACCTCAGGAGAGGGAGTCAAACCCAGGCCCTTGGAACTTGTGCCAACATCCCCCAGGGGACCCCAGAACCCCAGCCCCTGTCCCCAGCCTATAGGCCCAGCCGGCTTTGTTCAAGGCCCTCCCTGTGCCGCTGGGGCAGGGGGAGCGGGGCTGGCTGGTGTCAGCACCCCTCCTTCCCCCAGGCCCCGGCTACATTCCCGGCAAGCCAGCACCCGCCACTCAGAGTAAACAAGCAAGCTCAGCACCCTCCTCCGCCTGTCCTCCCGGCCAGACCTCCCCCTCGGCTCCAGCCTGAGGCCTTCTTGCTACACTGGCTGCTACAAGACTCCCCATGGCCCCTCTGGGCCAGGCCCAAGCACCCCAAACTCATCAGGCCTTCCTCCCCTCAGCACCCAGACGCCCTGCACCCACAGCAGCAGGACGATCCGAGTGGGTCCTTTCCCCAGCCCACCACCTTCCTTCCCACCTGAGCCTGGCCGGTGGGGTGGGAGAGCCAGGGCTGCAGCTCCACGCCCCCACCACAGCGACCCAGAGAGGTCACAACCCGTCACATATCACCCAGGAGAGTTAGGGCCTAGACTCCCTTGCCCCACCGGGGCCTCAGCCGGTCCAGGGCACACCCCAGAAGCCTGGATAAGCAAATGGGGCACCTGGAGGCAGTGGGAGCTGGGAAGAGGCGGGGGACTCAGGGAACGGCCATGCAGGACCAGGCCCAGATGGGGGCCTGGAAAGTTCTTGCAGTCCTCTAACCCGATTGCTTGCAGGCCAAGGGAGAAGGTGATTTTCCCCCTCTCCATCCATCTAGGTGCCAGCCGAATGCAGGCCCAGGGGCCCCTGGCCTGGTAGGCACTCGGCCCCACCCCAGCTGGCGTCCCCGGCTCTGGCCCTGCCCCTCCACTCCGGCCCCTGTGCTGAGCAGAGGAATCTAGCCCGCCCTGGACCCCTGGACCCCGAGTCTTCCCGCAGTTCGGGGCTATGTCTCAGCCCGCACACCCAGTGGTCGCTTGCCGCGGCCTGCTGCCTGTAGAACTCCCTGCAGGACTCATCACCGCAGCCAAGGACCCCACAACCTGTCAACCCACCCCTGCAACCTGACCCCGCTGCTCTCCAGCCACCCTGTACCCCAGAGGCTCCCCAGAGGGGCCCTGCTGATCCCGCCTCCCGGCCTCCGCTTCCAGACACTTCCAGACGCTTCCAGACGGGAAGGACATCCTCTCTGTGCCTGAGACCACCTCAGCTGCAGCCCTCACCTCCAAGGGGTGCTCCCCTTCTCCAAAGCCCAGGCCACTGTGCTGTCTCAGATGGCATGTCTGTGTCCCCCGTCCTGCAGCTCCCTGGTGGATCTCCGTCACCCCCTGAGCTCTAGCTTCCCGGGGCCACAGACTGTCTGGACACGTCTCTTGCTCCCCGGAACATCACCTAGGCAGGAGATGGGGCTGTGATTTCACGGTGGTCTCGTCTGACGCCACCATCCCTCTCCCGTGGGCTGCGGGCCCCTGGGTGGCAGCCGGGGGCTGGGTGGTAATGGCAGCCCTCAAGACAGTCTTAGGACATTTGTGTTATTGTCCCCATCCTGCTTACAAGAACACTGAGGCCGCAACAAGGTAAGTGGCTGACCACGTGGCAGAGTGGGAGTTAGACCTCAAAGCCCACCCTCCAGAGAACTGAGGTCCTGGCCAAAGCGGATGTGGAGGTGGGGTCTCCTGGGGAAGGGCCAGGAGGGGTGGTGGAGCCAAGGCCAGACTTCCACCTAAGTCCTTACAACCCCACCACGGGGTCCCCAGGCCCCCAAGGACAGCCGCGACCCCAAGGTGCCTCCACTACAACCCACAAGGCGCTGCTCTGTGCTCCCCCAACACACACACACACACACTCTGAGCTGCAGGCCCAGACCCAGCACCCACAGTCCCACACACCCTCACCCCTGCCCCCGCTCCTGGCCTCCACCGCTGTCAACACCCAGACCAGCCAGACCAGCTGGGCCAGCTGAGACTGAGACAGGCTCCAGAGGCTCCCCGCACCCACTTGGAGCTGGGATGCAGGGATTCCGTGGGGCAGGAGCTCCCCCAGCTGACCAGTGTGGGACAGGCAGGAGCCTGGGACCCAATCTAGGCCCCTGGCCAGACAGGAGTCCTGTGTGCCCCGGGACCACCATTTCTTGGCCTTCTGGAGCACCCAGGGCCAAGTCCGAGGAGGCAGGTGCGCAGGAGCAGATGAAAGGAAAAGAGTCGGCCTGGGAACCACAGGAGCACAAACATGCAGGAGAGGAGCCGCCGGGCCAGAGGCAGATGGGGTGTCGGGAGCCTCGTTCGGGCCTTGGACTTGGTGATGGATTAGGCCGGGCTGGAGAAGGAAGAGTCAGATATGACTCCCAGATTTCTAGGACCGGGTGGATAGTGAGACCAAGACTGGAGCCACTGGCGAGAACAGGTCCGGGAGGGCAGCTGAGGACTTGTCTTGAACATGTTGGCTTTGAGGGACCAGCAGGAGGTGGACCGAAGCTCCGGAGGGTCCGGAGGGGCCGTGGACGTGGCAGGGAGGCAGGCCTTCCATCACAGCACTGTGCCCCTCTGGCTTCTGACCCCAGCCTTGGGCGAGTGTATTCTCAAAATGGGCTTGGTGTGGATAAGCTGCCCCTGAGGACCCATCCTGCCCTGTGCTTGTCACTCTCCAGGCCTTAGTCCCCTGCCTCGGCCCCACCCATCCTTCATATGCACACGTGTGCTCTCGCTCTCTCTCCCTCTCTCTCAAATAAGCAAATAAAATAAAAGAAAGAAAGAAAGAAAGGAAGGAAGGAAGGAAATACAACCACCAGACAGGGCTACGCAGCCTTGAACCGGAATCCCTTCTGCAGCATCCTCTGGGGCAGGTGCGCTCCGCTTGCACACCTCCAGGGCCCAGGAGCTTACTGTCTTACCAGGAAGCCCACACCAAGTGTGGGCAGCTCGGACTGTCAACCAGCCACGCACCCGCCTCCCTGTAAGCCCCCACCTGGCCTTCTCCTCTGAAGTCCCATGGAACACAGGGGCTTGCTCCTCCATGTGATGGGGGCAGCTGGGGACAGAAATACCGCTATTTGCCAGGCACTTGGGGTGCAGAGGTGAGCAACAAGCCGTGGCCCGTGCCCTCAGAGGATGTGACAGGTCCCTGCGCGACACATTGGAAAGGAAAAGAACAGAGCAAATTTGGCTGAGCACTTGCTGTGTACCAGACGCTGCTCCAAGCACTTTATGCGAAGTGATTTAATTATCCTAAAAGCCGCCTTATGACCTTCACATATGCAATTGGCCCCAAGTCCTGCAGACCCTACGGGGAGCCAGGATTTGAGTCAAAGGAGCAAGGCAGCTGGAATTAGCAACTAACTCTGCCTGTTTTAAGCGTTGGCCAGAGGGGCACCTGGGTGGCTCAGTGGTTGAGCATCTGCCTTTGGCTCAAGCCCTGACCCTGGGGTCCTGGGATCAAATCCAGCATCCTGTTCCCTGCTTCTCCCTCTGCCTGTGTCTCTGCCTCTGTCTGTGTCTCTCATGAATAAATAAATAAAATATTTTAATTAATTAATTAATTAAGATGTATTAATTCTTTAAGACAAACTTCCCAATGTTTGAGACCAACTCTGCATCGCCCAGTTGTCGGTGATGAACCACAAACAGCCCTGGGGGAGAGGCCCACGCTCTCAGGGAAATCTCAGCATGTGAGCCCGCACCAGCCCCCCCAGAAGTAGACCAAGCCCCCAGGGCAGGAAACTACAGGGCAACTCCGTCCGGAGACTGCTGCCCCTTGAGCTCCCGAAGTCTAACGGGCATGAACAGCAATGGGCATTTTACTCATTTGAAAAATAGTAGGCACTCGGGGCAGCCGGGGGGCTCAGCCGGGGGGCTCAGTCGGGGGGCTCAGTCGGGGGGCTCAGTCGGTTAGGCGGCCACCTTCGGCTCAGGTCACGATCCCCACTCAGTGGGGAGCCTGCTTCTCTGTCTCCCGCTCTCGCTGCTGGTGCTCTCTCTCTGTCAAATAAATAAATAAAATCTTGTTGAAAAAGTCTTTTTTTTTTTTTTTTTGTCGAAAAAGTCTTAAAGAAAACTGGTAAGCGCTGTCACTATGTGCTCGGCACCGTGTGAGGGGCCGGGAATCCAACCGTGAGCTAGACGCGGCTCCTCCCAACAGAGAGGCGGCTCTATGCTGGAGATGAATCCTGACCAGAAACAATGGGACAAGATAGAGGGTGGGAGGTGTCATAAGAGGGACACGGGGGACGAAATGAGCACTTCCATCTGGAATTAGATACTTGGAGGAAGAGGCGTAGAGCTGAGCCTGTCAGAGGATTTGCTGGAGGGCAGAGACTTGTTCCAGAAGGACAGAGGGTGCCAGGAAAAGGCCAGAGGGTGAGGATCCAGGGGTAGGGTTGGGGAACAGCAGGCGGAACATAGATTTTGGGAAAGGAATCCTGGATTCCCGGGCCAGAGGAGGAGCTTGGGCCCCCTGGCGGCAGGCCTGGAAGGAGCTCAGACTGGGATCCTCAGGAGCGGGAGCCACGGGAGGTGCCCGAGCCAGGGAGCCTGTCAGCACTGCCCTGATGCACTGGCAGCCAGAGGGGGGGCAACCAGAGGCGGGGAGACCCCTGGAGCTTACCGGCAAGCAGCAGCGTGGGCCCGCCTGGGAGGGGGCAGCGGAGGAGGAAGGAGTCCCACCTTGGGGCTGGCTCCGTCACTGAGTCTGTCTAGGGTGAGGAGTCGGTCGGTGGAGAAGTTAACCAGCCCGAAGTCAAGCACACCCATCTGTTTCTCGCCTTATCCATTCACCCCCACTTCTCAGTCCTCCTCTCTCAACACCTCCGTGCACCCTCAGCCACATGCCCCCTGCGGCCCTGGGAGCACCCTCAGACATTTCAGCACGCACGGAGCACCTGATGTGTGCACGGCACCCACTGGGCCCCATGGGGTCACAAGAGAAGCTCAGCCCCATCCTTAGGAGCTTACATGTGGACGGGCCAGAGGTAGCCCTAGGGGACAGCTGGCATCCGTAAGGTGGGGCTTTTCCACAGTCTTCTCCTCCCACCTGGGGGGAAAAAAAATCCCCCACCTGTCTTCCCACTAAGGGCTGGTTTCACCATAAGAGATGCATTGCTTAGATCCCAAACTTGAGTCCAGCAATGGGTATTTTACTCATGTGAGTAATGGATTGAACAGTGGCCCCGAAAAGAGACGCCCACATCCCAGAATCTGTGAATGTGATCTTATTTGGCAAAAGTGGTTTCGCAAAAAAAAAAAAAAAAAAAAGTCTTTGCGGGTATACTTAAGCTACCGATCTCCAAGGGAGGTCACCCTGGATTATCCAGGTGGGACCTGAACCCACTGACAGGAGGCGGAGCCTGGAGTGATGCAGCCACGGGCCAGCCGTCACCATTACGATCCTGGTGCACAGAGAGGGCAAGCGGCTCGCCCAGGGCCACACAGTTTCTGAGTGGCGGACGTGGGCTCAGCGCCCAGGTGCCTGCCCTCACCCGGGATCCTCGCAGGGGCCCCTCCCGCCAGCTAGGCATTTGCTGCTTGGCTTCCCTTGCCACGTTGCTCTGCTTCCTTCTTTCTTTCTTTTTTTATTTTTTTTATTTTTTATTTTATTTTTTTTTGCTTCCTTCTTTCTGAGAACAGCCTCGTGACCGCCCATTGCGACCCCTGCTGCTGGGAAAGTCAAGTCAACCCTGATACTCAGCACAGTCACGGGGTGACGCCTGACGGCTACCAGCTTTGTTCCCTCCCCGGGAAGGGGCTCTAAGCTGGCTGCTTATGGTTAAGGACAGCCTGCTTCCTCCTAGAGACGATGTGGGAGGCAGCCCGTGTGGCCCTGAGACCAGCAGGGATTGGAACGGCTCCCTGGGGGGCCGTGGGCCGTGGATGGGCCTCGGGGGCGGGCGGTGGATGGGCCTCAGCGGCCAGGGCCCAAGGGGAAGTCCGGTCTGTTACTATCTGCAGGAAGCAGGCTATTCTCTCTTGGCGGCACAGTTTTTCCCTTACAATAAATTCTTTTTTTCTTTTCTTAAGATTTTACTTATTTATTCATGAGACACACAGAGAGAGAGGCAGGGACACAGGCAGAGAGAGAAGCAGGCTCCACGCAGGGAGCCCGACCTGGGACTCGATCCCGGGACCCCAGGGTCACGTCCTGGGCCAAAGGCAGATGCCCAACCGCCGAGCCCCCCAGACACCCCCTGCCTGTATAATAAATTCTGGTGCGAGTTGCTCCCGCGGGCCTCCGCAGAGGGAGCGCTGCGTGACGCAATGGGTCACCTGTGTCCTGAAAAACCTTTTTTTGCTGCAAAAGGAAAAAGTCAGTCATGACTTTTTGTCATGTGACAGTCATGTGACTGTCGACCCACCCAAAGGGCATTGCACCAAGGAACGCTGGGGGGGGGGTTGTCCTCCAGGAAGGAGACCGAGGCGGTCCCCAGGCAGACGCTCCCGAGGCAGGCGGCTCAGTCGGGACCCGAACTCGGAGCCCGGGCCTGGCTGGACAGCACGGCGCCTCAACGCTGCGCCCCACGCGCCCTCATGGGCTGTGCTCTGTGGGGACTTGTTCCCGAGCGGGGTCCCGTCCCTCCCGTGACAGCCTGCCGGCTGCGTCCTCAACAGCCCGCTGGTTGCCAAGCCCCACACCCTCTTGCCCAGTGTGAAGCGCCCCCCACCCCGCCCTGGCCCCTCAACTCTGCTGTACAAACTGTGAAGCTTCCAGGGTGTGGTTCGTACCTGGGCCCCCGGGCAGCCGGGCACAGCCGTGGGACCGACTACAGCCAACAGCACGGGAGTGGAGGTCAGGAGTCCAACCCCACGCGGGGGGGCACTGACACCCCTCCGTCTGACAGCCCAGTGAACCCAGGAACTACCGTGGACACCCAGCGCGTGGGCCCCACTGCGGCCACCGCCACCCCCGGGGCTTTTCACAGCAGCCCTGCGGGAGACTTTCTCATCCTGTTTTGCAGATGGGGAAACTGAGGCAGAGACAGCTTCTCCCCACCCCCACCCCCACCCAAAAAAACTCCGAGAGCTCAGAGGCAATAATAACTGGCAGGCCAGCCTCAGGGCCTGGCCAGCCTGCTTGCTCCCAGCCAGGACTGAGAATTGTTCACCCCTCAGCGGCGCGCAGCGGGAGGGGGCTGTCTGCGGAGAGGCCTTGGTCAGCCTGCGTGGAGGCCAAGCTCGGACCCCGCGGGCAGAGGGAAGCTGCTCTGCATCAAATGGGGAGAAAACCTGGGCTCTGGGGGAGGCTGGAAGGGGAGGGGAAGACAAGGGGCCGGTGGCGGGGCTGGGCGGACCACCCAGTCCCCACGCAGGGTGCGGCCTACCACCCACTAACCTTCAGTCGGATCCTCCCACAGTCGCAAACCACTGGAAGGAGCGGGCTTGCTCATGGACACGGGGGAGGACAGGAGCCCGGTGCCAGGGGTTGGGCCCAGCCCCATCTGGGGGGACGCACGGTCTGCCTGGGGCTGCCCTCGCCACGGCCCTCCCCTTGGGCCAGTCCGCTGACCTCGCCAAGGGCACGTGGCTGCACGACCCCAAGGACAGCTCATTCCCACAGCGTCCAGGGAGCCTGGGGCCGGGCAGGAACCCTCTGGAAGGGCCTGCTGAGCAGGAGCCAGGATGCAGAGAGCTGCGGCCGTGCCTCAGACCTCCTCCCCTGAGCGGCAGGAGCGGCCCCCAGAGGCGATCACGCTCTCAGAGCCTGTGGGCCAGGCTTTGGGACAGGGCGTGCGCCCGGACAGGGACGGAGCCTGGAGCCCCAGCTGGGAGGGCTCGGGGGAGACTCCGCCGCGTGGGGCTGGAAACTTTACTCTTTGCAGAGAGAAGCTGTGGCCAAGACTGCAGGAGGGGCCCCCGGGCCATGGTGCTTCACCAAGCGTCCACCCCGACTGGGTGCCTGGGAAGAGAGCAGGAAGGAAAGGAGGGGGGACGACCAAGGTCCTGAACGAGCGCGTGGCCACTGTCGCCGTTTTGCCAGTCTGGTCCTTCCCGGAGCTTCTGCTTCGCCCCCACCCACACTTCCCTGCTCCCTGTCGCACTGGCCCCTGAAACAGGGCCCCCATCGAGCCCTGTACCCCTGAGGGGTCCCTCCACCCCCTCCCCCCGGTCTGGTGGGGTGCTCTCTCTTTTGGAGCCGAGGGCCCCGAAGACGTGTTTTAGAAGCAGATTCAACGTGCTCTTTTCCTCTTTTCAAACCGGCCTCATCCGCACGCCTCCTGCACCAGCAGCGCGGGAAACAAATCATGCTAAGTGAAAAAGGGGTTCAATTCAAGGGAATTGGGCGCCTGCAAAATCATGGATGGGGGCAGCCAGTGGCAGCCGGACAGGCAGGAGTCAGGAGGCTCCCAAGGGAGTTGCTGAGTTTGAGGACGCGCCCACACACCGCCGTGTCGCCATCCACGGATGAAGAATCACGGCGGCTGACGCTGCCACCACCACGGCCACCATCGGAGGCCCAAGGCAATGGTGGCCAGACACTGGGACACAAGAGGCCAGACCCCAAAGCCTCTGTGGCACGACCTTGCTGGTCAGCAGGAGATGGTCCCCACCACGCCCCCCACTTACGAACCCTGCACAAGGGCATCTATATGGTGGCACCTCCAGCCCTCTGGCTGCAAGGGGCGATGAGGAGTGTGGGGTCTGGCTTCCCGGGCCCCACAGTACAGAGGGGCCCAGTGAAGGATGAGGGGGTGGATGCTGAGCCCAGAGGATGAGGCAGGAGCCGCCGGCCCATTCTCCCAGGGCTGCGGGTAGGAGAACTGGCGCTTCCCTGGGCTGGGGACCATCAGAAAGCTGGGTCTTGGGGCCCCTGGGTGGCTCAGCCAATTAAACATCTGCCTTCCGTTCAGGTCATGATCCCAAGGTCCAGGGATCAAGCCCCAGGTCAGGCTCCCAGCTCAAGAGGGAGTTTGCTTCTCTCTCTCCTTCTGTTCCTCTCCACTCCCTATTCTCTCTCTCTCTCTCTCTCTCTCTCTCTCTCAAATAAATAAATCTTAAAAGGAAAAGAAAAGAAAGCTGGGTCCCATCTCCCCAGGACATTGCTTTGCCACCTCTAGAGCCATCCACCACCCCTGGACCTCTCGGCCTCAACAGACTAGCAATGTCCTCTCCGCTGGGAAGTGGAAGGAGACAGGCTGACACCTGCTCCTCTGCCACCTGATCCCTTGAATCTCCCCCAAAGGCACATTTTCTTTACGGAAGTACTTGCATAAAAGTTCTGTGAGACAACGTTAAAGCCCCAAGCGACTTGGATTTTCACTAAGGAATGTACCTGGGCTCCCCCCTCCTTCCCTCCACATCAGGCATCGGCCCCTTCCCTGGGGATCGGCCCCTCACCTGCCTGCAGGATGGGCCTCAGGTCTGGCTCCCGCAGCCCTAAAGAGCTCCCAAGGCTGGGGAGCAGCTTCGAGGAGGTGGGGTGCAGTCCCCGGGAGGCGAGAACGGGAATCCTCCCATTAGTTTCCTTTTCAGGGTTCCCGCTAGAGACACCCCAGTTCCTTTTCAGGTAGCTCCAGGCTAGATGACCCTCGGAGCAACTCTCAGGGACAAGGAGTTCAGACGAATGGGATTGCAGGAAGAGCATTTCCACATTTGCAAGGGGCCTGAACTGCTCCAGAGGTCATCGCCCTGTTATTCCACCCACGATCCTTCAGGGCTTTCTGGTGCCCCAGGGCCTACTGGCATCAGGAGAGAGCTCTGGCCTGGGTTACCTTCTTGAGTCCAGAGCTTCCTTATGAAGAAATTAAGGGTCTTTCCACCCCCAGCACACTTTCAGGGTGCCTTGGGAGAAGCTGAGACAGCAGCCCTCCCCTCCCTCACCCCCACTGGCCCCTTAAGTATAATGGGGTGCAGGAGGGTGGTTGGTGCTGGGATATGGTAAGGAAAGTGCTCTTGGCAGGAGTACAGCCTCCGAGAAGGCCTGGAGGCTGGCAAGTCAGAGGAAGAGACCGTGGCCCGCAGGGCTGGAGCTCAGAGGGAAGGGTGGGCAGGGAGCCTCTAAAACCAGCTCCCAAGGCCCGACCTCCGCAGGCTTCTTCATTAAGTATCTATGGACTGAGGCTGTCCCTCCCTGAGGCTGGGGGGGTGGGTGGAGAATGGGGTGCCTATCTGATTTGCACCCACTCCTGCACGGGACACTCCTGCTGCCCTCTGGCTAACACCCAAAGGGAGATGGGGCACCAGGGTGGCTCAGCGGTTGAGCATCTGCCTTTGGCTCAAGGCGTGACCCCGAGGTCCCAGGATCAAGTCCCACGTCGGGCTCCCTGCAGGGAGCCTGCTTCTCCCTCTGCCTATGTCTCTGCCTCTCTCTCTCTCTCTGTCTGTCTGTCTCTCACGAAAAAATAAATAAAATCTTTTTTTTTAAATAAATCAAATCTTTAAAAAACAACAACAACAACAACAAAGGGAGAGTCTGGTGGGCTGCAGTGGGCCTCAGATGCCTCCCCAGCAACCATTCCCCTTTCCTTGGTAATGTCCCCAACTTTATTTCAGCTGTACACACTTGCCCAAGCAGCCCACTGTGCTTTGTGGGGAACTGACCCCCACGGGTCCCAGGGTGGGCACACAAGACCATGCCCATTCCCCCACCAGTTACAGGGTCAGGATGGGAATATGACCCGTGTGGGCCAAGATGAGTTTTGCCATGAGCTGCCTTCAAAGTCGCTTCCTCAGCCTCCCAGGAGAGCCCCCTAGAGCCACCCCCTCCCGCTCCACCTGGACCTGGACCCGGGAGCCGCAAACATGGGAGCTGCTGTACCCCGTTGGGCCCCACGTGGGACCAGTCTCAGGCGGCTGCAGCACTGTGCCTCCCCGTGGAGACACTGAACTCTCCAGCCCTGCTCATCTGAGCCACAGACCAGGCAGGTCCTGACTGGGTGAGGCTGAGTCAAACCAGCCCTGGGCTCCCTCTCACTCCACGCTACTAGCCAGCTGGTTGAGCTCCTAAACCTTTTTTCCTGCTTAGCCCAGTGTGACTGAGGTGGATCCTTGCAAATGAAAGCCTCCTGCGGGGATGGGGACGCCTGGGTGGCTCAGCGGTTGAGCGGCTGCCTTCGGCCCAGGGTGCAATCCTGGAGTCCTGGGATCCAGTCCCACTTGGGATCCCTGCATGGAGCCTGCTTCTCCCTCTGCCTGGGTCTCTGCCTCTCTCTGTGTCTCTCATCAATAAATAAATATAAATGTTTTAAAAATAATAATAATAAAATAAAATAATATAAAAAGGATCCCCCTGCTACCTCTAGGCTGCTCCTCAACATTATGTTCTCCAGTCTCTCCTATCCACCAACTCCCCTACCTCACCTGACCACCACCCCCTAATCTGCCCCCTTCCCCCAGAACCTACTGGGCTCAGCCTGGGGAGTGCAGACATGAAGGAAACACAGCCCGACCTCAGAGAGAAAAAGAGAGAGAGAGAGAGAGAGGCAGACAAATTATCAAGAGCGAACCAAGTGCTCTAGTAAAGCTGGGCCCAGCAGGGGTGCTGTGTGTGAGTGGTCCTGGGGGTGGAGGGCGCCACCAAACTCCAAACAAGAGTAGTGTTTGCACCCAGCCCGGGTTATGCAGGCAACCACGGGGCTCCAGGCTGCAAGAAGCAAAGGTGCTCAGGCACGAAGGCAGGACAGAGTCAACACAGGCAGGAGGCTGGAGGGGGGCTGGTGGCTGGAAGGGGGGATGCCTGTGGAACAAAATGGGGGGTGATGTTGACCGGGGCACCCAGGCGAATGGTAGGTGTAAACTGGGTTAAGGACACAGAGGGAAGTGGACAAGCGGGGAAGTTTGGGGCAGCAAGGTGATGGCACAGCCACACTGTCCTATAAAATTTCCTGCAGTGACAGAAATGTTCTGTATCTGCACCGTCCATTGTGGTAGCCACGGGCCACGATGCAGCTACCAAGTACTTGAAATAGCGCTACGAAGACTAAGGAACTGCATTTTTACATTTTATTTAACTTCATTTTGTTAAGGGTTTTATTACTTTATGAGAGAGAGAGAGCGTGAGGGGGGAGGGAGGAGTAAAGGAGGAGGGAGAGGGAGAGGGAAAGAATCTCCAGCAGATTTCCAGCGGTGCGCAGAGCCCCAGGAGGGGCTTGATCTCAGGACCCTGAGATCACGGCCTGAGCCTCAGCCAAAACCAAGAGTCGGAGGCTTGACTGACTGAGCCACCCAGGCGTCCCCATTATATTTAATTTTAATTAATTTATACATCAATAGCCACAGATAGCCAGTGGCTACAATATTGCACAGCACAGCTCTCTAGAGGAAGGCCTGGAACGGAGAGGACTTGGGGGCAGGGCCGCCCGTGGAAATGGTCCAGGTAGGAGAGGGTAAGCGTGGGAAGACTGTGGCAAGGAAATGGGGAGGACAGTGCCCGTGCTGGAGATGAGTAACTAGAACCAGGGGGAAAGTCACTGTGAGGAGCTGAGCATGGGGAGGGGGAGGGAGAGCCTCGGGGCTCCCAGGATGACCTGGGTCGCAGGATGCTTGCTGTGTCCTCACGAAGAAGAGGAACCCAACACAAACAGGGGTGGAGATGACGAGTTCCATTTCAGACACTGGGACATTGTCATGCTTTGGGACATCCAGGTGGAGGCGCCTGGTGGGGAGCTCTGTACGTGGCTCTGGTGCTCAGGAGACCGGTCAGAGCTGGAGTTAAATTTGTCAGTCAACAGTACTCACAACGGGCAGCCCATAGGCCAGCTCAGGTCACGCATGGAAGTTTGGATTGGTTGACTTTTTTTTTTCCCTAAAGGAACTACATTTTAGGGACACCTGGGTGGCTCAGCTGGTTAAGCATCTGTCTGCCTTTGGCTCAGGTCACGATTCCGGGGCCCTGGGATGAGCCCTATATGGGGCTCCCTGTTCAGCGGGGAGCCTGCTTCTCCTTCCTCCTCGGCCTGCCACTCCCCCTGCTTGGGCTCTCTCTGTAAAATAAAATAAAATAAAATAAAATAAAATAAAATATAAAATAAAATAAAATAAAACAAAACAAAATAAAATAAAATAAAATAAAATAAAAAGAAGAGAAGAAGAATGAGCTAGAAGAATTTAGCTAGGCTAGATTACAAAATGACAGATCAAGGGGAGAGAAAAGAGCCCCCACTATTCCAGCCCCTACCCCCACCTGCACCAGTGCAGCTGCCCACCCCCCCACCTCACCCCCCTGGGGCCCTGTAAAAATCTGTCGAATCATGAGCAGGTAACAAAGCAATGATGGTGGTCATTTCAGGCCACTACAGTTTGGGGTATCCTGCGGCAACAGAAAACTGAAACAGGAGTTACAAACCCAGGCTGGACGAGATCAAGCTGGGAAAAGGGAGCGAGGAGGCCGGAGAGAGGACAATGCAGAGTGTGATGGGAGGACGATGCACAACTCACCTGGCTGCGCTGGGGCCAAGGGCCCTCTCTGAGTGAAACTGAACTCAGCAAAGGAAATGTTCTGTGAGAAATTTTCAAGCTGAAGTCTTCCCCCAAATTACTTTACTTTTGAATAAATAAAATGGTCCCGCAAAGCACCTGTGAGTTTGCACTATTTTAGCACAGCAGCAGAACCAACGCGACAACCCCCCGCCGTAACCACAGCAGCCAGAGTTATGACTCAGAACTTCAAGTTCAGGATGTATAATATGATCACACCAGCAAGGTAAGCTCAGATTAGTCCTAGTAAAACATTACCGGCCTCTCAGCCAATGCAGCCAGCTTCCCCGCAGAGTGAGTGCCTTAGGCCTTGGACTTCCCCAGCGTGCACCCCGGGTCCCCTCTCCTCAGCCAACAGCCCAGGCCACTGACCCCGGTGTCTGCGTCAGTTCACTTTAGGCAACGTGGTGGCTGACCTGCTCTAGAGATCGCTCACACCAAGCAAAGCCAAGTAGCTCTTCGAGGAATGGACTTTGAGACAACCACGCTGAAGGAAAAGCAGCCAGGCCCCGTGGCGTCGCAGGAACCCCAGAGCACACTCAACTCTGGGTGACATGGTTGTGGCAAAATGGAAGCTCTGGGGTTGTTGCATTTACATCCTGCATCAAATTCTTGAACATATTTGGCCATTGCTCCCTGTAGAGGTTTGTTTCACATAAGGAGGAGTTCCGAAATGCGTTTTTTAAAAACACTCTTTGGGGAAAAAGTGAATTTAAATTTAGTAATGTGACATTACAGTGCTTGGAAGGAAAATTAATTTTATACTGTTGTTCTGACAAAGGAAGGGAAAGGCAGTATCTGAAGGAGCGTGATCTAATTTTTTCCAGAATTTTTCTTTGCTTCTAAAGGGAAGATTTTTAAATGACGTTTCCCGAGGTATATTGTTGGAACGGTGGTCCCATGAGATGCTCCTTAAAAAGGGGGAAAAAAAAAAGGGGGAGGACAAAGGAGGGAAAAAAGAATGGTTTGGTCACATCTACTCGGAAATCCTCTTTGCCTCCCTGGGACCCATCCTAACAATGGCATAGTCCTGCCTCTTCAAAGAAGCCCAATAAAGATGTCTGTTAGCTTTGCTTAACACCGTAATCCCCACACTGATTAGACCAGGAACTCTTTTTTTTTCAAGTACCACCCATGAAAGACCCCTGAGGCTAGAGCAAGCAGGGAACCCACTTTAAGATAAAACCCGGCCTTAGCCACTGCAGGCGGGAGGCGGCCCCTCATCCCCTGCTTTCTGCCAAATGGTTTTGAAATATTCATCAATTAATTCATCTCGCCTACAATTCCTGTAACATTTGGTATCTGATAAAGAAATTTTAAACAAGAAGATACATTCACAATTGGGAACCAAAAGGCAGCCAAGTGTCCCGCTCACCAGCCGCCTGCGTGTCTGAAGCGACTACTTCTGCTCCCACAGTTTGGGAAGCTTCTGGAACACACCCGCCTTGCCCACCCAGCCCCGCACACCCCACACTAAGGAGCGCTGCTCCAGTCTTCAGCTAATCACCCAGCTCAGCCCCTCCAGCCAGTTGGAGACTGGGGAAAACGTGCTCATCTTTTTTGCAGACCCATAGAGAGCAGCGTCTGCAGAACTGACGGTGTCGAAAGCATCCGGGAGTTAGATTTCCTCCCCAAACTTCGCTGTTGGCTCATCAATTAACTATTGCTAAATCCCAAAGGTGAACACAGCAGTATCTGGAAGTCTACCGACTGCCCCCCCCCCCAATTTTGCTGTCATTTCTCCAAAGCTTCCGTTCACGCCAGCAGCATATCATGTGGGCAACTCCAGTGTGCCTCGCTCGGGGTCTATCTTGTTCATTTGGGGAAGTTAACATATTTTTTTTTGCTCGAGAAAACTAAGGGGCCATGATGCATTTACAGTTTCTCCCTCCCTTCCCCCTGCCCTGTGATTAAAGAAGGAATGTAAGAGATGATGCCATTTATTCAAAAATAAATTTCCCAACGGCCCTCTACGTGCAGTGAACAAAACAGCAAAAATCCCTCTCCTAATGGAGCTGACATTTGAGCAGATGGCTCAGGCAGAGAAGTTTCCAGCTAATATGGTGGCTCTTATCATGATCACCAGTCCAAGAAGGAGGCAAATCTTTGCCTTTAGGTTGTTTTGCGAGGAAGGGGTTCAAAGTCGTGAAAATAGGAAGGTTCACGTAGACTCTCACCTGCGCATAAGGAGCAGCTCTCAGGGGGGCTGAGGGGTCTAGGTTGCTCAGAAGGGGGAAGACCTGCCAGAGAGATGGAGCTGGGGTTGCAGCCTCCGCCTGTGGAAACAGCAGAGGCCCAGCCGGAGGACACCCCCAGGGGCCGCCAGGGAAGGGGGGCAAGGCAGGGAGGTAGTTAAGTCAAGGCCCCTGCACCGCTATGGAATCCCAGCCCAACCCTTCTCGAAAATACATCTTGGGCCTTGAGAGAAGTTCAGTGTGTTCTGGGCCAGGGACAGGAACAGTATTCGAGAAGAAGCCGTCCCACTCGCTGGCCCTCGGTGGGTTGTGGGCTGAGGAGAGCACAGGCCCCCGGGCCTGAGAGCTCAGGAGATGGCGCCCAGGCCTCCCTCTGTCCCAGAGTGTGCCATGGCCAGCCGCTGTGGCCGTCACTTCTGGGGTACCCTCCGGCGTGGGCAGAGCACGCTCATTAGTGCTTCCTAAGGAGACGGACAAGCGAGGTGCATTTTCTGGCTCTCTGGGGAAGATCTGCTTCGGGGCCTCCACGGTCCTGCCATGGCACCCTGGCACCCCCGGCCTCATCACGGGGTCTGAACCACCACAGAGGTGGGCTCCTTCCTCAGGCCCCCAGCACTCGCTGTCTGCTGCCCAGAGCGCTTTCCCCCCACGTATCTACTGATTCTCTCATTCAGGTCTTTGGTCAAATGTCACCTTCTCAGTGACGCCTTCCTTGATGACCCCAACTTAAAATTTCAATCTTCCCCACTCCCCCACCCCCACACCGTACACTCACCCTCCCTATTTTGTTTTTCTCCATAGCACTTAGTACCATCTGGTTTGGGTGGGATTGTGTTCCCCCATCACCAAAGATATGTTGGGGTGCCTGAGTGGCTCAGTCAGTTGAGCATCCAACCCTTGGTTTCAGCCTGGGTGGCGATCTCAGGGTTGTGGGATCGAGTCTCACATTGGGGTCCCTGCTCAATGAGGAGTCTCCTTATCCCTCTCCCTCTGCTGCTTACCCTATTCTCTCTCTCTCTCTCTCAAATAAATACATAAAATCTTTATTTTGTTAACGATTTTATGTATTTATTTGCATTAGAGTGAGAGAGAGATAGGAGGAGCAGGAGGGCAGAGGGAGAGGGAGAAGCAGGCCCTCCACTAAGCAGGGAGCCCCACGCAGAACTTGATTCCAGGACCCTGGGATCATGACCTGAGCTGAAAGCAGATGCTTAACCGACTGAGCCACCCAGGCGCCCCATAAATAAAATCTTAGAAAAAATATATATATATATGTTTAAAATATATATATAGAAGCCCAAACCCCCCAGTACCAGAATGTGATCTTATTAGGAAACAGAGTCATTGTAGACGTGGTCAGCTAAATTAAAATGAGGTCTTTGGAGAGGGATGCCTGGGTGGCTCAGCGGCTGAGCGGCTGCTTTCAGCTCAGGACAGGATGCTGGGGTCTGCGGATCAAGTCCCACATGGGGCTCCCGGTGGGAAGCCTGCTTCTCCCTCTGCCTGTGTCTCTGCCTCCCTCTGTGTCTCTCATGAATAAATAAATAAAATCTTAAAAAAAAATAAATGAGGTCGCCTGGGAATAGGGTGGGCCCCCAATCCAACGAGACGCCGAGACGCGTGTCTTTATAAGAAGAAAGAGATTTGGAAATAGGGTCACACAGGGGAACACCAGGCCCCAGGACAACGAAGGTGGCTGACACTTCAGAGTCGGGGCAAAGAGGTGGCAATTTAGGCACCCCAGGAGGGAGGGCAGGGTAAGAGGAAGGCCCAGGGCAGAGTCCTGAGGCCCGGGGCAGGGGGAGGAACCGGCCCCCCCACTCCCGAGGCAGGGGGCGAGCGGGAGCCAGACCCGGGCCAGGGCCGCCGCGGGGAGGGCGCGCTCCCGCACTGCCTGTGAGCAGCCTCCGATTTTACTAGAGAGAGAGAGAGACAGAGACAGAGACAGAGACAGAGACAGAGACAGAGAGAGAGAGGGAGACAGAGAGACAGAGAGACAGAGAGAGACAGAGAGAGGGGGAGAGAGACAGAGAGAGAGAGGGAGAGAGACAGAGAGGGGGGAGAGAGAGAGAGAGACAGAGAGAGAGAGACAGAGAGACAGAGAGAGAGGGAGAGAGACAGAGAGACAGAGAGGGGGGAGAGAGAGGGGGGGGAGAGACAGAGAGACAGAGAGGGGGAGAGAGTGAGAGAGACAGAGAGAGAGAGAGACAGAGAGAGAGACAGAGAGAGGGGGAGAGAGACAGAGAGAGGGGGAGAGAGAGAGAGGGGGAGAGAGTGAGAGAGACCGAGAGAGAGAGACAGAGAGAGAGACAGAGAGAGGGGGAGAGAGACAGAGAGACAGAGAGAGGATTTCCGTTGCGGAGTAAGTGGCGCACCCAGAGGGGGGCCCACGAACACAGCTGCCCGCCTCCGGGGCCCTGGAGCCTCCTGCTGAAGCTGGGGGGAGGGATGCGGTGGGGAGGGGCGGGGCCGCGGTGGGGGATGCGGTGGGGCGGGGCCGCGGTGGGGGAGGGGCGGGGCCGCTGAGACAGGACCCCGAGAACCGAGGCCCGGGCCGTCCCCGAGGTGGGCGATGTCCGGCCACCAGCCGGGACCCGGGCAGGCTGCGCGGGGGTGGCCGGGACCGGGCGCAGGTGCGGGTCCCCCCTTGGAGAAGGCGCGGGGCGGTCACCCTAGGAGCGCGGGGGCCGAGGGGGCTGTTTTAAGCCGGAGGAAACCTGAGTGTGCTTCGGGGGGAGCCAGCGGAGGAGGAGGAGGAGGAGGAGGAGGAGGAGGAGGAGGAGGAGGAGGAGGAGGCCCGTCAGCAGCCCCGGGCGGGCGGTGGGAGGGGGAGGGGCCCCCTCAGCACGGGGAGGGCGCGGGGTCCCCCGAAAGCCCCCGCTCCCAGGACGTGCCCCGCAGACCCACGGACGGGAGTGGAGGCGGGTGGAGAAGCAGGAGAAGCAGGTGGCGAGGACGCCCGAGCGGAGGGCAGGGGACAGGGGGGGCGAGAGTGGGGAAGGCTGGGACCCAGCGGGAGGCCGAGCCCGCTGCAGTGAGGCCCGGGGTGACCAGCGCCCACGGGGGCCGGCCTTGGCGCCCTCATCCTGCCCCGGGCTGTGATGCTCTTGGGAGGCGCTCTGCAGCCCTCGGGCCTAAATTCAAAAGTCGGGGAGTTGCATCCCTCCAGGGCTGAGATTCCAGCGGGAGGAGTGACCCCGGGGAAGTGGAGGTAACGCTCCTGGCTGCGCTCCTGGACTGCAGCCGGCTGGAGGGGGCAGGCGGTGGGGGCCGGGTGGGGGCCGAGGACAAAGAGGAGGGAGAGCCGGGCAGGTCAGGGGACCACACGTCTGAGCGCACGAGGTGGCAGCATCTGGAGCAGGAGCCCCGCAGGCAGGGTGGCTCTGGGCCACCAGCAGGTGGAGGACTCACAGGTGGGGGGGGGGGTGGCTGAGCGGCCACCCTCCTGGGGGACGCAGGACTCAGGGAAGCCTGTCTGCTGCGCCGGGTGGCAGGTCGGAGGCCCCGCGTAGAATAGGATGAGGTTGCATCGTGAGCCTTCCTTCTGCAGCATTTGGTTCGGCCTCGGCAAGACCGAGTGGTGGTCACCAGTGCGTGGTGAGCGCTGGCACAGCGGCACAAGGGAGGGCGCTGGACGGAAGGAACCCCCTTCCCTCAAGGTGGGGTCACCGGTCACCAGAGGGAACCGGTCACCAGAGGGAACCGCATTCCCACACTCTTCTGACTGGGGGCTCCTTGCCTCCGAGGCAGAGGGCGGTGGAGGCAGCTCAGCTTGGCCCGGGATCCAGGGAGAAGCCTTCCCCACCTGCCCTGGGCAAGGGCTCAGGCGAGGCCACCCCCCCCACCCCCCCCACACACACACCAGAGCTGCTGGGGCGCCCACTCGGCTCCGAAATTGCTTCGCCCCTGACGCCAGGATAGCGGGCTCCCCCGCACCCCTCTGTGGATTCTCATCCTCTGCCTCCGCCCCAGCCCCTCTTCTGCGGAGCCTTTAGGTGGTGCCCTGCGGGGTGCCAGGCTCAGCCTCCTCGCACCTTGCCCCAATGGCCCCCTCAAACCTGACCTGTTCCCACAGCTCCACTTTCTGTCTCTGGCAACATCACGGTCCAGGTCTCTCTCTCTGCCGAGCGCCCAGCCCCGTACACCAGTGTCCACCTGGCAGCTCCCCTTCCACCTGAGCCGGCCCCTCCGCCTGGGGCCCCTATCTGCAGCAGCCACGAGCTGGCTTATGGCCACCCAGACTCTGGTCACCCCAGGACTGAAACAGGCCTAAATCTGCTG
Organism: Vulpes vulpes; assembly: GCF_048418805.1. Lineage (NCBI taxonomy): Eukaryota > Metazoa > Chordata > Mammalia > Carnivora > Canidae > Vulpes > Vulpes vulpes. The sequence continues at coordinate 2,934,722 of NC_132787.1, forward strand.
GAGACACCCCCTTCCTTAGGGCCCTGTGGTTTGGGGTGTCTTGACATTCCCCACACACACACACACACAGACACACACACTGTGAGTAGAACATGTGACTGAGGCCTAGACCATTCTATCCTCGAAGCATGGGACTTCAGGGTGAGTACACAGCCAAACAGGCCCCGTTCAGCTGCTCCAGGGGCTTGGCCTGATTGACCTGAGAGATGAACCCCCCCTCTCTTTCCTGATAGATTTGAACCTGAGAGGCCATAATTCCAGCCTCCTGCCTCACGTGGAGGCTGAGAATAAGATGGGCACTTACTGTGCATTGCTCTGCGCCGGGCACCCGTGTGTGGCTCTCATTCGTCCTAATTTAAAAATAATAATAATAATAATAATAATAATAATAATAATAATAATAAATAAGCACTAGCTAGGTGCTGCCTTTCACCAGTCTAAAGAGGAGGGAGGGCAGAGCCGGTGGCTCAGCGGTTTAGTGCCACCTGCAGCCCAGGGCGTGATCCTGGAGACCCGGGATAGAGTCCCACGTCAGGCTCTCTGCATGGGGCCTGCTTCTCCCTCTGCCTGTATCACTACCTCTCTCTCTCTCCCTCTGTGTGTGTCTCTATGAATAAATAAATAAAATCTTTAAAAAAATAAAAAATAATAAAAAATAATAAAGAGGAGGGAATCGGGTGCCTGGGTGGCTCAGTCGGTAGAGTATCCAGCTCGTGGTTTTGCCTCAGGTCGTGATCTCACAGGTCATGGGATTGAGCCCCGAGTCAGGCTTCACACTCAGCACGGAGTCTGCTTGCTCCTGTCCCTCTGTTCCTGCCCCTATATGGTCTCTCAAATAAATAAATAAAATCTTTCTAAAATGGTTTCTTTTAAAAAATTTTTTATTTATTCATGAGGAACAGAGAGAGAGAGGCAGAGACACAGGCAGAGGGGGAAACAGGTTCCATGCAGGAAGCCTGACATAGGACTCGATCCCAGGTCTCCAGGATCATGCCTTGGGCCAAAGGCTGCGCTAAACTACTGACCCACCCGGGCTGCCCAATAAATAACATCTTTTTAAAAAATAAAAAGGGGGGATCCCTGGGTGGCTCAGCGGTTTGGTGCCTTTGGCCCAGGGCACGATCCTGGAGTCCCGGGATCGAGTCCCACATTGGGCTCCCAGCATGGAGCCTGCTTCTCCCTCCTCCTGTCTCTCTCTCTCTCTCTCATGAATAAATAAATAAATAAAAATTTATTTAAAATAATAAAAATAATAAAATAATAAAAATAAAATAAAATGGGCAGCCCAGGTGGCTCAGTGGTTTGGCCCTGCCTTCCGACCCGGGGCGTGATCCTGGAGACCCGGGATCGAGTCCCACGTCAGGCTCCTTGCAGGGAGCCTGCTTCTCCCTCTGCCTGTGTCTCCACCTCTCTCTCTCTGTCTCTCATGAACAGATAAATAAAATCTTTAAATAAAAAGGAGGGAATCAAGCCACCAAGGGATGAAGTACGTTGCACAGATCCCACTGCTAGTGAACGTGGTGCCAGCTGTGTGATTCCAAGCCCTTGCTCTGACCACTAGACCGCCCTGCCAGAGGCTGACCACAGAGAGTGGACCAAGCCACGGAGGGAGGAGAAATCAAGGCTGCTCATCGTCTGAGACTGGAGTCCAGCAAGCGGAGGCCAGAGCTACCCCTAAGCTTTTCAGTCACAAGGCCCAATAAATTTCCGCTGCCCAAGCCAACTATCACTTGGGTTTCTGGTAAATTCAGACCAAAAAAGTCCTAACAGATATCACGTCACCTGAGTGGGTGGTAGGCGTCTCCAGGCTCTCAGCGATTCAGGGCAGGAGCCAGATCCTCCCCTCCTGCTTCCCCCTCATCCCTCACATCCAACTAGTGACCCACGCCTGAACCCCGAAAGTCCCTGGGATCTGTCCCCTTGCTTTCCACCCTAGTCCAGGCCACTACTCCTTTGCCGGGCTGTGATGACGGCCTCCTTCCCGTCCAGTCTGCTCCCGCCCCCCAACTTTCCTCCCAATCCCCTGAGATCCAGATCTTACCGCGTCCGTTCGCAGCTCGAAACCCTCTAACCGCCTCATTACCTCCAGGGAAATTTTACTCTGCAGCCACCACCCTCTGGTCTCCGCTCCCTTCACGCTCTGCTCTACCTTCCCTGCCCATAGGGCACCCTCAGCCCCACACCCTCCACACCTCTGTCCAGAGCGCTCTTCTTCCCCTTCCTCCCCCCTGTGCATGGCCATTCAGCACACCGCCTTCTCCATGAGCAGGTCACTCTCTGCTCTTGGCTCTGTTGATGCTGGGCACTACTTATTTTTTTTTTTTTAAGATTTTAGTTACAGAGAGACAGAATGGCAGAGACACAGGCAGCGGGAGAAGCAGGCTCCATGCAGGGAGCCCGACGTGGGACTCGATCCCAGGCCAGGTCTCCAGGATCACATCCTGGGCCGAAGGCAGACGCTCAACCGCTGAGCCACCCGGGTGCCCCACTTACTGTCTATTTTAACTTTAGTGAGCAGTGCTCTTTACTGGACTGTGAGTTCCGCAAGGGCAAGGGCAAGGGCTCCGGGTCATTCACCTGCTCACCCTCGGGTCCCAGGGTGTGCCTGGCACAGAGCAGTCAGCCATCCAGTGAACACTCATGGAAAAGATGAAGAACTGAAGTGTTCCCAGGAACAGGGTGGCCAGTTCTACATCTCTTCTCTGAGGATGGGCAGGTCGGGGGCAGGGGGGGCAGGGGGGATGGGCAGGTGGGAGAGTGGGGGAGGGGAGGCAGGGGATGGGCAGGTGAGGGGGGAGAGGACCCAGGGGGGATGGGTCTTCTCTGGGGATGGGCAGGTAGGGGGCTGGGGGGGGTGCAGAGGGGATGGGCAGATGGGGGGGCAGGGGGAGCAGGGGGGGTGGGCAGATGGGGGGGAGGGAGGCCAGGGGGATGGGCAGGGGGGATGGGCAGGTCAGGGGGGAGAGGAGCCAGGGGGGATAGGCAGGTGGGGTGGGGAGGCAGGGGGGATACCATCCCATGATAATTACCGGGTAGAAAACCTTTTACTGGGACACCTGGGTGGCTCAGCAGTTGAGCATCTGCCTTTGGCTCAGGGCATGATCCTAGGGTCCCGGAATCGAGTCCCATGTCAGGCTCCCTGCGTGGAGCCTGCTGCTCCCTCTGCCTGTGTCTCTCCCTCTCTCTCTCTCTGTCTCTCATAAAAAAACAAAATATTTTTTAAAAAAGAAAAAAAAACCTCTTATCTATGGACAACCGCATTACCCGGTTGATCCTCACAAGGACACTGCTGCCCCCATTTTACAGATGACGGGACGGAGGTTCGGGATGCTTTACAGCCTAGAAGTCGGTCACACGCTCACAAAACCCACTGTCATCTCAAAGCACCCCGCCTTAGGGCTGCACTGAGACCCCGACTCGGCGGCGGCAGCGGGTGGGGCTCTCGCCCACGCCGGCCACAGGGGGGCAGCCGAGCGCTGGCATGAGCCTCCCGGCCGCCCTGGAGAGACTGGCTCTGGGTGTGAAGGGCAGCAGCCACCCCTGGGAGAGGCCGGGGCAGAGGGGCTGGGCTTGCTCTTTCAGGATCAGCTAGAAACAGTTCAACCTGGACGGTGGGTGGCATTCGTAGGCCGCTGCCACTGAGGCCAAGCGTCTAGAGCTGGAAACATAGACTGCGTACCCCAAACTTGCATTACCAACGTATTTAATAACAAGCACGGGAAGTGATAAGGCATGGCTGAGGGCTGGGGCACCCAGCGTCCCCAAATGGCCAACACTGACCCACAGCCCTCGGCTGGGACAGGTCAGTGGCCTGTCGGACCACAGCAGCCCGGTACCAGAGATGGGACAGGGGCTGCACTCCTGTCCTCGGAGGCCTGCGAGTCGGGGGGCATGGCCAGCATCTGCTGCGCTGGGCATCCAGGATGTATGTCCACCGCGGCGCCCCGGACGTGCAGCGGATGCTCAGGGGGCTCCCCCATTCCTGGAGCGCTGACCTCCCAGGCCCACGTCCACGGGTACAGCAGGAGGCTGAAGGGAGCAAACCAGAGGCAGGGCTGAGTGCAAGGATCCCAGGGGGAGGCCTCCCCACAATCCAGCCGTCTCCCAGGCTCGTCTGCATGGCTCAGGGACCAAAGGTAGCAGGAGTTCCCCGGGCTGCAGGCTGGCGACGGAGCTCTCTGGGAGACAGAACACGCGAGGCTGAGCAAGGCTCGAGAATCTGTAACAGAGAGCGCACCACCCCCCACCCCCCCCACCCCCGCCCCGTCTCCGCTACAAAGGGTGCTGTACCACGTGGGAGCCGAGCCGAGGAATGCACTGGATAAATGCCGACAGCCCTCTCCACCTCATGCCGAAACTCATGGGCCACAGGAGTACAGGCCAACGGAGCGTGCTGGGGCTCCCGATGCCCGGCCTTGCTCTTTGGCACTCGGGCCACACCCACTCCCCCACCTGTCACTCCAACCTGAGGCCTGAGAGGTGGCAAGACAGCAGCACTCACTCGTTCCTCAATTTCCTGAATCTCTTCCCTCCCCACTCAGACAGCCTTGGCCAGGGTCAGAGTTCCTTAGCAAACATCTCAGTATCTTCCCCCAGGAACACCGAGGTCCCCGGCACAGGCCCGGCCCCGGCTCTCCAAGCACTGAGCTGAAGGGACAGCAGAGGAAGGAGGTTGGATAAAGAAAGCCTCTGCCTACACCGCCCTCCCAGCAGACACATGCCCCTGGGGACACAGCCCTTCCTCCACCAGAGCTCTCCATCCCCCTCCCTGCACCCAGACTTGAATCCAAACATGATCCAGAAGTCATCACCGTCACGTCCCATCCCTCTGCTCTGTCCACTTGGCGTGTCTTCCACAGATACATGTTCCAGCCGACCCTCGGGGCCCGCCCCAGCCTCAGGACCATGCCCGAGAGCTGAGCCCAGCCGGCTGGGGAACAGCTGCCAGCAGCTGGAAGGTTGTATCCAGCAGTAAAAGGCTATGTAATGAGGCCACTGGGGAAGAAGGGTCGGGAAGGAGGCAGTAACATGGGGGTTTGGAGTTCCAGCCCCAGAAACCGTATGCCGAATGGGGGTGTGCATGTGAAGGTTCCTTCCTTCACGGAGAGAGGATTTTGCATCAGCATCTCGGGGAGTGGTGGGAAACCAAGGAGGACAGAGCAGGAGTAACCGAAGGCGGGGGGCTTCTCACTCAGGGATGCTGGCCCCCCCAGCTCCGAATAGGGAGCCCCAGGGTTCAGCTCCCGCGCTGTCATTCACTTGGGCCTGCCACTTCTTCTCTCTGAACGTCTCCATTTGCAAAATGAAGGGTTCACAGTGGATATGGAAATTCCTGTAGCCCAGGTGGGGAAGGAGAGGAGAGCACAGGGTGGAGAAGGGGTAGACGAACACCAGGACGGTACCAGGCAAGGGGGCGAATGAGCCCGGATGTAATAAAGAGGGCATTCTCAGCCCTGCTCGGGCCACGTAGCAAGGGGAGGTGGCCAGTGTCGCCCAGGTCCAGCTGCTGCCCTTGTGGAGCAGCACGAGGAGTCACACCGCCCCCCCCCACTGCCCTGGCCAGCCCTCTCTCCAAGGGGGTGGCAGTGGCGTCCCTGAGGTGAGAAATCCACAACTGCCTGGGATTAGCGCTAAGCCCCGGGCTGCTCGGTGCTGGGATCACACCTCGTCAGCTTCACAGCTGCTCGCCGCACCCTGCGTGTGCCCTCACCTTCCCCTCACCAGCCTCCCCGGGGAGCTGGGACCTGGCCTCTGCCTTGGCGAGCAACGGGTCAGAGGCGCCCCCGAAGAACAGCCCCACAGAAACGTCCCAGGGGCCCACAGGTGTGACGCTGAGCAGAGGAGAGGGACCCAGAGGGCTTCCCTGCCCAAGCCCCGTGGCTCTACCCAAGGTGGCCTTGGCCTGGAACTACCTTGCCTTTAGGCCACCCAGGCCCTTCACTCCAGATGGTTCTTGTCCTTGGAGAGTCAGGGGCGGGAGAGCCAGATGGAGCCCGCGCAGCTGGGAATCCTCAGCGCCAGCCTCCTCCGGCCACGTGCTTCTGAGGCCCCCCGGCTGTCAGGAAGCTTCCCATCCACCACCTTCCCCACAAGGCTCCTTGCTGGGGCCACACCTGCCTCCCTCCACACACACAAGGTCAGGGGCTGGGGGAGGGGGTCCCCGCCAACCCCTCCCTCCCCCTCCCTCAGAGTCACCCAGGCCCCTGGCTCTGCCATAAAAACAGGACCCACGCTCCCGCGCCTGCCTCTAAGGGGAGGCCACAGTGAGGAGTCTTACCCAAACCCCCTTCTAGGGACAAGCTTGAGGAAGGGGAGGGGGAGGATGATGCAGAAGCCAGGGGCACGGGGCTGCCAAGTCCCCCTGTCCTGCGCGCCAGGTGGGGCTGGAGCAGAGCCCCACGGGGTAGGTGCGCTGGGAGGGCTGCAGAGCTCACCCGGCCCGCAGGCGCGTCCTCCCACCCACCCCGCCACCCCCTCGGTCCGGCCCCCCTGCGGGGCTGCAGGCCCCACCCGCTGCAGGTGCACAGCCCCACTGGCCCGGCTCACCTGCGTCGCGGCCCCCCGCAAGGGCCCTAGGGGTCGTCCTCGCCTCCGCTGGCGCCGCTGGGCTCGGCCTCGCAGGATGCGCGCGGCTCTCGGGCCAGTGAGGCCGTCAGGCCCTGGGCCCGGAGGAGGAGGCCACCGCCCAGGAACAGGACCCCGCAGAGCACCAGCAGCGACAGCACGCCCAGCACGGCCGCCTGCACGACGCGCGGCCCCTCGGGGGGCTCCGGCGTCCCCCCGGACTGGTTGCAGCAGGAGCTCAGCCAGGTGGCTGGGGCCGCAGCGCCCGCCTGGGAGCCGTTCATGCTAAGGCGCCGGCTGCCCAGATGTGCGCGGGGAGGGCCAGATGTGCGGGAGCCCAAGCCGGCGGGCGGGCCTCAGCTGCTGCGCAGGGAGGTCCCCTAGGGGCGGATCCCAGGCGCCGTGGCTCCCACCCTGCGCGCAGAGCGCTCTGGCTCCTCCGGTGGGGACTATGGCCCAGGCTCCTTGTCCCGAAGGCCTCCACACCCACGCGTGAGAATCCTGCCCGTGCACCCAACCAGCCAAACTGGGGTCCGGTCCCCAAGGCTTTCCCTGTCCCTTGGCAAAGGAAGTCAAGAGAGCGCCTCCCTCAGAACCCTGAAAAAAGCCGTTCAGAGCGCTGGAGTGCTGCCCCACTAAGCAGGACACAAGACAAGCAAGGATTCGGGGCGTCCTGGAGCCAAAGGCCCATGCTGCCAGGTGGCCCAGGAACGGGAGGCAAATGAGCAGCCTCCGGGACCTAAGGGGTGCACATCCTTACTCCTCCATCAGCCCTCCTGGGAGCCCCTTAGAGTTGGACAAGCAGGTTAATGCCTCCTTGGGACGGCAGCAAGGGGAGATGGAGGGGAGGGGAACTTCAAGTCCTAATCCCACCCCCCACCCCTCATTTCTTTGCTCAGGCCCCAGAGGTCCAGATGAGAAAGTGGATTTGAGTCACCAGGGCTCCTGTTCCCACCTTGAGTGAACCAGTCCCCTACGTCTGGGAAGACATAATGCCAAAAGGAACGGAAAGGTTCCAGTCCTGTCCACCAAGGGGACCTCACTGCCAGGTGGGTGTCACCGCGAAGCTGGGGTCGGGCGGGTGGAGCAGAGTCTGGCTGCAGGAAAGTAGAGTCTCAAAAAGCTGAGATGGAGGGAAGACCCTCCTGAAAGGCAGCAACCTTGAGCTCTCTCTTCAAAAACAAAGTGATGGCCAACAAACAGCTCTATCAGCCAACCAACCACTCAGGAGGGATTAGCTGATGGCCAGCTCGGAGGAAAAGATGATCCCCAGACTGCAGCAGGCCAGGTAGGGATTATACACCATCAAGGACTTGTTGGGAAGTGGCCTTCCCCATCTCCAAAGCCCTGAGAACCTCCTGAGTTCTCCCAATGCCCCAGAGATCAAGGGCAAGACTTCACAAGATCTGTTGTGAACTAGCACAGGGCCAAGGTGGCTTGGAATGGGAGAGATCTGCAGAACTCCTGGCCGCCCCGGCTACCTACCTGGCTCCAGGACCACGGGCAAGACCCCGCCACCCCCCCCAACTCCATTCAGCCGAGCGGAACTGCCCATATACAGCCAAAAAGTATGATAAATTAGAGAATAAATCAGTAAGAAGTACACAAGGAGTTCACGGATTTGGAGTATGCTCGAATGCAGAACTGAGTGTTACAGCAGGGTCCTAACAACCTCCTGACCCAGAAACCCCCAATTAACTGAGCTTTCCGGTGGGGGCGCCTGGGTGGCTCAGTGGTTGGATGTCTGCCTTCGGCTCAGGTCATGATCCTGGGGTCCTGGGATCGAGTCCCACATCGGGCTCCCGTCAGGCAGCCTGCTTCTCCCTCTGCCTATGTCTCTGCCTCTCTGTGTGTCTCTCATGAATACATGAAGAAAAGAATTTTATTTTTTTTTAAAGATCTTATTTATTTATTCATGAGAGACACAGAGAGAGAGGGAGGCAGAGACATAGGCAGAGGGAGAAGCAGGCTCCATGCAGGAAGCCCGACGTGGGACTCGATCCCAGGACCCCAGGATCACACCCTGGGCTGAAGGCAGACAGACGCTCAACCGCTGAGCCACTGGGGCGTCAAAAAAAATTTTTTTTTCAGTGGGCTTTCTGGTGCACATGGGGAGCTGTATGTGCTCTATCGTCAAACAGGACCAGATAATATAAAGGGCAGGGATGTCACAGCTTCCTGAGGAAGCGAGAAGAAACAGCAATCCTATCCAAAAGTAACAGCTCCAGATTGTCATCATTCATAGGACTGACGGCAGTGACACCTGGGTGGTCAACACGGGCTTACGTGAATGTCCAACAAGGTACAGAATTGGTCAGTTTTAACCTCTCCCACCCCCCCCCTTCATGGTGGAATAATGCCTTAACACACACCTATATCCTCGCAGGTCCGCCACAAAGTGTTGATGTTCCAGGACAGAACACAAGCCAAGGGAGAGACGGCTCAAGCTAAACACATTCTCAACTTTATTCAGCATCCTAGCGATGGCTCTTCCGTACAGTGGAGGAAGGGAGACCCCCCCAATAGGGCCCTAGAGGGACAGTGAAGCCCAGACTTGACCATTAGCCAAGGTTAGAGGGATGACCAAAGATTGGCAACCGCAGAACAAGGAAGCCAGGGGTGGCCATTCCAAGTCTCCTCAAGGACCTGGAGCAGGTTCCAGAGCCCCAAGGGCCCAACAGTACGATCCCCAGAAGCCCAGGTCTGCAAGCCATCCAGGAGAGCCCATGGCCCCCGTAGGCCTAGAGGGCCAGGGTGTCTTTGATGAGCCTGCGCATGGTGGTGGTGACCGACGTGCCTAGAGCATCAGTAATCTGGAAGGAAATCTTGTAGAGGTAGGGCTGCACATCCCGCAAGCCCGTGTCGAACACATTGTCCACCTCCGACTGCGTGGGCATCTTGGGCAGGTATTCGTGCCTGTTCATCACCTCCACAATGTTGATGACCTTCTCACAGAGCTTCTCGCCCACCTTCTCCCGGCAGATCTGCCGCTCCTGCTCTGTGGCCAGGGCTACCACGTGCACCTTGACCGTCCACACTTCCCAGGGGATGCATTCGTCGGAGAAAGGCCAGCGAGACTTCTTCTTCTGGTAGAACTCCAGGGACATCTGCCCCAGCCCATCACCCCCAGAGTTGCGCAGTGCGTCCTGGGGAAGGAGGGGTAACAGATGAGCAGGCCAAGGCCTCGGAGAAGCTGGCTCCCTGGGAGCGCCTGCTTCCTACACCCCAGGGAATGAGGCTCTCCTAGCTTTATTCGTCCTTCAGGGAGGCAGGGAATGAGACCCCCAGAGGGACTCCTGTGAAGTGACACAGCAAACCGTCCGCCTAAACTCGAGTGCTCCAAGCAAACCAACAAAATCTCTCCCAAGAAAATTGGAAGAGGGGATTAAAGCCTCATGATCCTAGGGGCATCTGGGCGGCCCAGCAGTTGAGCGCCTGCCTTCGGCCCAGGTCCTGACCCCGGGGTCCTGGGATCGAGTCCCACGTCTGGCTCCAGGCATAGAGCCTGCTTCTCCCTCTGCCTGTGTCTCTGCCTCTCTCTCTCTCTCTCTCTCTCTCTGTGTCTCTCAGGAATAAATAGGTAAAATCTTAAAAAAAAAATAAATAAAAGACCCATGATCCTTAACTAGAAAAAAGGAAACTAAGGGGCGCCTGGGTGGCTCAGTCGGTTTAGCATCTACCTTTGGCTCAGGTTATGATCCCAGGGTCCTTGGGATTAAAGCATGTGGTGGGGAGGGAGCACTCCCTGCTCAACAGAGTCTGCTTCTCTCTATCTCAAATAAATAGGAAGGAAGAGAAGGAGGGAGGGAGGGAAAGAGGGAGGAGGGAGGGAGGGAGGAAGGACGGAGAGAGGGAGGGAGGGAACCAGGAATAAAAGGGGGCTCAGAGCCACCTTCAACCCAGGGCCTGATCCCGAAGACCCAGGATCCAGTCGCAGGTCAGGCTCCCTGCAGGGACCCTGCTTCTCCCCCTGCCTGTGTCTTTGCCTCTTTCTCTCTCTCTGTCTCTCGTGAATAGATAATATCTTAAAAAAAAAAAAAAAAAAAAAAAGAAGGGGGAAGGGAAGAACAGAGCAGACCTGGCTTCTCCGTCTTCTCCTCTGGAAGCAAACGAGAGCACCGCACCCAGTAATTCGGGCCATCCCCTCACTCCAGGGGTGGGGGCCCCATTCCTCCTCCTAGGGCAGCCAGGCCCCTGCAGCACCTTTCCATGGGAGTTGGGGCCAGCTTGGAGGGTAGAGATGCTTCCCTCAAGTCCTGAACTGTGCACCAAGGAATTAGTTCTCTCCTCTGTGGACAAAGTGAGGCCCTGGACCTCGGCTGGTCCTAACGCCAACCCCCTGGAATGCTAACTGCGGGCCCAGCTGGTTCACACACTTGACGCGCTCGGTTCACCTGACCCCCTAGTGCCTTCGCCTCTGAGGCAGGTGCGATTATCAGTCCAACCTCACCCAGAGACCCCGAGGCCGGGAGGTGAGGTCACCTGCCCAAGGTCACACACTCAGGCTCCAGCCTCCAGGCTCTTAGCCATCGTACCTACGGGCCTCTTACAAGGCATCCAGCGGACAGACAGCGACTAGCACGGCCGCCCTTCAAGGACTCGGAGACTCCTGTGAACCTACCCTTTGTGGTCTCCGAGGGACTGGGCGGGGGACCCGGGGCCTGGCAGGGTCCACGTCCCGCCGTGAGCACATGCTGCCAGCACCACGTAAGACTCTCCAAACGTTTGGGGAGTGGAGTCAGCCATGAGCTCACAGACGGCACCTTACAAAAATGCCCGCACTCTAGAATTTAAAACAGCCCCTCACGGGAACAGTGCGACCCTGCAACCCTGCATGAAAACCCAATAAAAAATCAGCCCGACTCACACCGCCGGAGGTGACCAGCACCCGCAGCAGCTGTGTCCCTCACACCCTCCTCCAGGCCCACAGGGGCGGGCGCATGCAAACCTGTGCCACATGGCCCAGGGGGCTGTGCCACCGCAGGGCCGTCACCTGAGCCCAGCAAGCTCAGGGGATCTCCCGGGGGAGACCCAGGCGGCTGAAGGGAAGAGGGGCAGACGGAAGGCCCGGCCCACAGGGGCAACAATCACCGTAGGGCCCCCCACATCACTGCTGCAGGGCCCTCCTGCTCCCCCGCCCTGGCAGGTTGGACCAGCCTCTTCGCCATGCCGCCCACAGCCATCCTCCCCGCAGGGAGCGCTGAACGCCCTGCCCTGTTCCCTGGGATGGGAGAGCCTGACCTGAGCACCCAGGAAGGCTTGGCTGGCCCGAGGACCCCCTGCCAGCCGCCGGGCCGCACCCCTACCTTGAATTCGCCCACAACCTTGCGCAGGGCACGGTCCAGCTCCTCGGAGGAGACGCGCACGTAGGTGAAGTCGATGAAGTCACAGTCCACATCCTGGGTGCCCACGGTGCCAATGGAGTAGGTGCCCTCCTTCTTGTAGTGGAACTTGCCTGTGCTACGGTGCAGCAGCACTGTGTGCAGCACGGCCAGCATGGCCTCCTCCACCTGCCGCCCTTCCACCGACACCTCCAGCACCTCCGAGCGACAGTTCATCCTGAGGCCAGCAGCCCACACCAGGGCGGGGGACGGGAACCGAGACGGGGAGCTTCACCCCGGCCAGGGGCCACCCTGCAAGAGCAGCCAGGTCAGAGAGCTCACACCTTCTCACTGACCCACAGGCTACCTGTCCCCTTCCTCCCGGCCCAGCCAGCCTCTGCCTCTGCTGGCCCTCCTCTGCGTCCCGGCAAGGCCTACTATCGGAAGGCTCGTGGGGGAGAAGGGGAAGGGAGCTTCAAAGCTACCGGCAAACAACAGCAAAGGCTCGACTTCAGTAGGGCGTCCAGCGCAGCGTACGGCAAACGGTCCCCGTGCAGCAGCCGTCAGGCACTGGCCGTTCAAGGCAAGCAGGGCCCCTGCCCCTGAGAAGCCTCAGCGCTAGAGTGAGGCAGGTGATGTTACCTGAGCGGCCAGAGCACAAGGCGGGAGGAGAAGGAAAAGGAAGCCTGGAGCCTGACTGCCTGGGCCTTGGATGACCTGACCGGGTTAAGGCATCCGGACCCTGCTGAGGGCGGTGGAGGGTCAATGCCCTGCTGTGCCAAGATCAGATCTGCGTGTCAGAAAGTTAACTCAGGACACGAGGCGAGGGATGGCTCTCAACTATTTTGCGGCCAGAAACTGCTTGGAGAAATCAGTAAAACTATGAAGACAGGGCTCTAACACCTGACGGACACACACACACCCCAAATCTCACCCGGTGCCAGGGCCAGCCACAGCCTCCAGGGTAAAAACTTTTAGATTGAAGGCAGAAGGGCTGGGCAAGAAGAGGTCCAGCTGGAAGCCACATCAGGAGGGAGTTACAGACGCAGCCGTGGGATGCGGGACAGTGAAGTGCAGAGTGGGGGGAGGGGGGTCATGTCCAACGGTCCCGGGGGGAACCCCAGCTCCTCTGTGCCTAGCTCTGTGACCTCATGAAAATCATTCACCCTCTCTACGTGTGCTTTACCTGTAAATACAGATTCTTGTGGGGATCAAATAAAATCACGTATATAAAACACACCAGAATGGTGGTTAAGAACAGTGACTCTAAAGCTAGGCGGCCCGGCTCTGCCACTGGCTCACTGTGTGATCTTGGACAAGCTACTTAACTCCTGTGTGCCTCAGTTTCCCAAATCTATATACACGGGATCTATAAAAGCTACCCTGAAAGGACTGTCCCAGGGATTGGAGGAGGTGGCCCCTGCAAAGCACTTTTAAAGCAGTTCCTGGCAAGTAGGAAACACTAAGTATCCTCCGTCACTATAATTCGTTACGATCACGGTGGCCGAGAGGACACAGGCTATGACACAGAACTGGTGGGCCGAGGGCGCAGGCCAGAACACACTTGAGAACCAGGCCTTGGTAAATAACTGAGTATGAGCCCCAAAGGAGGAGGAAAACAGTCGAATTTCTGGCCGAGTGTTCAGCTTACAAACCTGCCCTGACGGGGAGCTCACCACCCGTCCCAGCGCTCCGTCCCACTCTGAGACCGCTCTACTCAGCCATTCCTTGTACAGGAGGAAGCCGCCCGCCTGCCATAGTTTTGATCCGAGGAGCCACACAGAGTAAGGCTCACCCCCTTCCACTAATGGGCCTTTCAGGTACCTGGACCATCACCACCCACTCCCACCACAGGGTAGAGGTCCCCGGGCCCCACACCCACGCCAGCTGCCCGCGGGCCGTCACATCTGGCAGCTTCCTCCAGGTGTACTTCAGCTCCTCTCCATCTCCACTCAACAGCGGTGCACGCTCGAGGAACAGCTGGCTCTGCCTCCCGCCCGGTACCGGCCCGGCCTCCCTGTCCCCGCAGTCCTCTCTTCACCAGCGTCCTCCCGTCCTGGCCCTCCCACTAGACGGACAGATCCTCCAGGGCGAGGACTGGACCCTACTCATCCCTGGGAGCCCGGTGCCTGGGACCTAGTACTAAGCAACGGCTTGATGACTCAGCGTGACCCAGAGGCTCCAGGTCCTTCCAGGGGCTGCTGGGCGGGTATGGCCTGCACTCAGGACTCCTGCTCTCCTGCTCACTTCTGCCCTCTAGTAAGATTTCCCTAAACAGCCTCCCCCCCCCCCCCCCCCCCCCCCGCAGCGAGGCTCCCAGCCCTGACCCAGCTGCCCCTTCTTCCGGTGTCCCCCACAAACCTTCACCCAGGCCACTTACCTCGGCCCCTCGCCCTGGGCCTTCCCCCGTTCCCCACACCTCCTCCGGGAAGTCGGTACTGACCGGCCCCACCAACCCCGCAGCAAACCACCCCTGGTGGGAGCTCATTCGGCCCCTGCCCCCACCCCCAGGCCAGGTGTGCGAGCACAAGGCCAGGCTGCAGCCAGGGCAGCCCCACGCCCACTCACCCGAACAGGCCGGGCGCGGGTCCCTCCGGCGCGGACCAGGTCCCGGCTGCTCCCCACGCGCAGGTGTCCCCTCGGCAGGTGCGCCCCGACTGAGCGCAAGGGGTGGCCTAGGAGCAAACACAGAAGGCTCCAGGCGGCGTCGGACGCGGGGCGGGGCGGGGGCCGCAGGGAGGGCCTGGCGCGGGTCCCCAGGCTCCCTCCAACGGTGGGGGAGATGCCCGGGAGCGCCCGCGAGCTTCTCAGGGAAGGGGGCAGGGGGCGGCCGGCAGGAGCGGCCCCCCCCGCCCCCCCCCGCCCTCGGGAGGCTCCCTCCGGCACCCCCGCCCCCGCCCCTCAACCCCGGGGCTCCCACCACAGCGCGGCCCGGCCGCGCCCCCCTTACCGACCCCTGCCCCCCGGCGGCTCCACCGCCCTCCCCCCGCCCCCACCGACCCCGGGGCCCCCGGCGGGAGCGCGAGCACAGCCCGGCCCGGCCGCGCCCCCCTTACAGCCCCCGCCGGCCCCCCTGCCCCCGGCGGCTCCCTCCCCGCCCCCCCTCGGCAGCTGCGCCCCCCGCTCCCCCGGCTCCCCCCCTGCTCCCCCCCCGCCCCTCCCTGCTCCCCCGGCCCCCTCCCCTCTCTCCCCTGGTCCCCAGCGGCTTCCCCCGCCCCTCCCCTGCCTCCCGGCCCCCTCCCCGCTCCCCCCGGCTCCCCCCCCGCCCCTCCCCTGCCCCCCGGCCCCCCCGCGCCCCCCCCGCCCCCCGGCGGCTCCCCCCGCCCCTCCCCGCCCCCCGGCGGCCCCCCCCCGCCCCTCCCCGCTCCCCCCCTGCTCCCGGCGGCTCCCCCCGCCCCTCCCCGCCCCCTGGCGGCTCCCCCCTCCCTCCCCTGCCCCCCGGCCCCCTCCCCGCCGCCCCCCGCTCCCCCCCTGCTCCCGGCGGCTCCCCCCGCCCCTCCCGCCCCCCGGCGGCTCCCCCCACCCCTCCCCGCTCCCCCCCTGCTCCCGGCGGCTCCCCCCGCCCCCTCCCCCCCGCTCCTCCCCGCCCCCCCGCCCCCCCCCCGGCCCCCGGCAGGTGCGCGATCACCGCCCGGCCCGGCCGCGCGCACGGCCCTCCCGAGTCCCGGGTCACCTGCCGGCCGCGGGGCCTCGGCGGGGAGGGGACGGCGGGGCGGACGGGCCCACTCACCGCCGCGAGCTGCTCGGGCGCCGCCGGGCCGGCACTTCCGCCATAGAGACGAGGCGGGAGGCGGGAGGCGGGAGGCGGGAGGCGGGGCCGGGCCGGGCCGCGGGCTCTCGGTCGCCCCCCGAGGCCGAGCGGAGTCATCGGCGCGGAGCCCTGGGGCCGTCGGAGGCGGGCGGGAGGCGGGCGCTGGAGGCACCGCCAGGCCTCGGCTTGCGCAGTGCGCGGAGCAGCCTCCCGGCCCGGGGCGCCGGCGAGGGCAGCGCCTGGCGGGCAGCCGCGGCCCAGGTGGGGCAGCCCCCAGGGCGCCTCACTCCGCCGTCGCCCCCCACCCGTGGGAGCCTCCTGACGTCACTCCCCCTGTGCGATGTTCTCCTCTATGAATGGGGCGCTGTTGTGAGGATCCCAAGAGAGAATTCCCACCGGAGGTCTTGGCGGAATGTAAAGCCCTGCACGGATGAGTGCGTTTTTAGTGCCGCGTCCCTCTGGTTTTCCGCCCAGATGGCAAGCCCGGGCAGGCCGAGGTTTACCCCTTGTTTTCTTTTTTTTTAATTTTTTTTTAATTTTTTTTTTTTTTTTTTTTTTAATTTATGATAGTCACAGAGAGAGAGAGAGAGGCAGAGACACAGGCAGAGGGAGAAGCAGGCTCCATGCAGGGAGCCCGACGTGGGATTCGATCCCGGGTCTCCAGGATCCCGCCCTGGGCCAAAGGCAGGCGCCAAACCGCTGCGCCACCCAGGGATCCCCTACCCCTTGTTTTCTGAGCACCCCCAGAACCCCGCATGCCCCAGCCCACGCACAGCCGAGTTACTCGAGGACCCAGAAGCTCCTCTTCCTAACACACACCTTCTCTCTCAGCATAACAATAGGTAACATTCATGGAGCGCCAGGTGAAGCAGGATTCTAAGCGCTTTATGCATATGAATTGTTCAAACCTGGGGGCGCCCGGGTGGCCCAGCGGGTGAGCATCTGCCTTTGACTCGGGTGGTGACCCCAGGGTCCTGGGATTCAGTCCCACAGCAGGTTCCCCCCAGGGAGCCTGCTTCTCCCTCTGCCGGTGTCTCTGCCTCCCTCTCTGTGTCCCTCATGGATAAATAAAATCTTTTTCAAAAAACTTAAGCCTGATAACGATCGATACTAGAAGGCAGATAAAGAAACTGATGCCGCAGGCACCTGGGTGGCTCTGGTCATGATCCCAGGGTCTTGGGATCGGCCTGGGGTGGGACTCTCTGGTCAGCAGGGAGTCTCCTTTCCCTCTCCCTCTCCCCCCCCCACCCCACCCCACTCATGCTGGCTCTCTCTCTCTCTCTGAAACAAATAAAATCTAAGAAAAAAAGAAAAAAGAAGAAAGAAAGAAAGAAAGAAAGAAAGAAAGAAAGAAAGAAAGAAAGAAAGAAAGAAAGAAAGAAGAAAAGAAAAGAAAAGAAAAGAAAAGAAAAGAAAAGAAAAGAAAAGAAAAAGAAAAGAAACAGAGACTGATGCTGGGAGAGGTTAAATAACTTGCCCAAGGTCACCCAGTAAGTAGCAGAGCCTGGGGTTCAAATGCAGGATTCCGTACCACTACAGAGGTTTTCTTTCTGGTTCCTCCACCCTGATCCTCCCCATGCACCACCGCTCTCCAGTGCACCCCGCTCCAAAGCCTGCTCTCTAGTGGGAAAATGCCTTGATCAGTGTTTGTTGTTTTCTACGATGTCTGATTTGAAGCTACAGGACATCACTGAGTGCAGAGTCCTTCATTCGAAGGATGACATTTTGATCGTCAGAGGTACAGTGGGGTCTCCAGCACCAGTGCCAGCTGGCTCCAGCACACCAGTGTCACCCACCCACCCTTTAGGCTTCCCGTCTCCCACCAGTTTTTCTTTTTCTTTTTCTTTTTTTTTTCAATTAAAGATTTTATTTATTTGTTTGTTTTAGAGAAAGGGGGAAAGAGAGAGAGTTTGATGCGGGGAGGGGCAGGGGAGAGGGAAAGGGGATCTCAAGCAGACTCTGAGTTGAGCACGGAGCCAGTCACAGGGCTCAGTCTCACGACGCTGGGATCATGGCCTGAGTCAAAAATCAAGAGTTTTGACGCTTTAACCGATTGAGCCACCCAGACACCCTCCCACCAGGTTTGTTTTTTTCGTTTGTTTGTTTGTTTGTTTTTATTTTTGAAGATTTTATTTATTTGAGAGAGAGAGTGTGCACACAAGTGGGAGGAGGGGCAGAGGGAGAGGGAGAAGCAGGCTCCCCACTGAGCGGGGAGGGTGCCGGGAGGCTTGATCCCCAGGTCCACCAGGTTTGTTTTTGTTTCTGTTTTTGTTTTTAAATCCCACCAGGTTTTCTAAACCACCACACCACTCCTTTTCTGGCTGACCCTTCCCCCTCCTCATCAGTTCCCTACCCACCCTCCTCCTCCTCTCTGCAGTTGGGTCCCTGTGCAGCCTCGGTCTCTGGTTTGTCTCCATCCCAGGTGCAGCTACCTGTCCCCTGGCAGCCTCAGGGTAACCCCAGCCTCAGGAGTGAGAAAGCTGCCTGCCTTACAGACCAGCAGCCTCCTCGGGCTGCACCTGGACTTAACCAGGAGGAATCAGCATAAAATGCTGCAAGGAGAGAGTGTATGAGGAGCCAAAAAAGGGGGGCCCAAGGAGGTGAGAACCAGCCCTGGGTGGGCGAGGGGATCAGTGAAGGGAATGGCTGAGCTCTCCTCTACCCTTGACACCCCCTACACCCCTTGGAGGCCACTATCCTGACTTCATCATCATCATTGCTACCCAGCCCTGAGCCTTACAAGGCACCACCAGCACTTTGAATCCACTATCATGCTGATTTCTCCATCTACCTTTGAAGGTAAGTACAATCCACCCCACCCCCCCATTTACAGTTAATGAAGCTGAGGCTCAGTGATATGTAGTGACTTACTTTGATGGCTAATTTTTTTAAGACTTTATTTATTTATTCATGAGAAAGAGAGAGAGAGAGAGGCAGAGACACAGGCAGAGGGAGAAGCAGGCTCCATGCAGGGAGCCCAACGTGGGACTCCATCCCGGGTCTCCAGGATCAGGCCCTGGGCCGAAGGTGGCACTAAACCACTGAGCCACCGGGGCTGCCCCAGACACTTGATCAAACATTATTCTGGGTGTGTCTGTGAGGGCATTTTCTGAATGAGATCAACATTTGAATCTGGTAACCTTGAGTAGAGCAGACCTCTGCCTCACTTAATGAGGGTGGGCCCTGTCCAATCAGTTGAAGGCCCGGCTAGCATAAAAGGGCTCAGCCTGCCGCCGCTAAGAACTCCTGACTGCTTTCAAGGTGGGACATTAGTTTGTTTGCTTGTTTGCTTGTTTCCTGCAATACCTGCCCTGCCTGGGGCTCCCGCTTGCCGACTGCAGATCTGGGGCCTTGTCAGCCTCCATAACCACATGCGCCAATTCCTCAGAATAAATCTCCTACAGATATACATCCGATTAGTTCCATTTCCCTGTAGAACCCTGACTAACACACTTGCCAAGGCCACATGCTCCTCTGTCCTCATTCCACCCACTCTTGTCCCTCCTCCAAAACTCACTGTGTCCCTGGAGACTTTTCTGCCTGAGGCTGAGGCTAAGCCCTCTCACCTTGCTTGTCTCCTGCCAGATGCTGGCCAGTCCTTGCCTGCTCTTACTTCCCCAGATCCTTACAGGGCAGCTCTCACTGCAGCTCAGACCTTGGGTCCTATGTCCATGTGGGTGGTCCTGTCAGGGAGGGAGGGTCCAAAAAGAGAGACCGTGTGGCGTGAATTATCCCACCCCATGCCACTCTCTTCATGATCAAGATATAATCTTTTTTCCATTGTTTTTAGAGATTTTACTTTTAAGAAAACTCTGCACCCCACATCGGGCTTGAACTCACCACCTGAGTTTAAGAGTCTCGTGCTCTAGGGACTGAGCCAGCCCGGTGCCCCTCAAGATGTAACCACTTATTCATTCACTTGTTTATTCATTCATTCATTCATTCACTCATGCCACGCGTATGTAACTATCCGCACGCCACGCCATGTCATACCAAGGAAGACAACGTGGCCCTCTGGAAGCTCAAAGTCTTGCAAAGGAAATGGGCCAGGGGGCTGCACCTGCGCAGGAGGACACAAGGCCTGATGTGAAAGAAATGGCAGCAGGCTTCACGGGGACCGCAGGGGCGAGGATGGAGACTGCTGCCGTACACTGAGAATGAAGAAGGGGCCCGAGCCCTACTTTCGGCAAGGTGAGGGGTGACTGGCCACCAGAAGACTGAGATGGCTGCAGAGGGCGCAAGATGGGACGTGAGGGGATGCGCAGGGCGGGCGAGTGGTTCCAGAAAGGAGTGGAGCTACAGGGCATTATTCCGGGGGCGGGGGAGGGCTGCTGCTTCCTGGAGAAGGAAGAGGCTGGGGGAGAGTTCTCAGCTGAGAGCTCAGGCTGGAAACGCTCTCGGCAAGGAGGCGAACACGGAGAGCCCAGGGCCCCGGCCAGCCAGGCGGCCGGGCCGGCGGCGAAGGCCTGTGCAGGGACCTTGAAGGCCAACCCAGGACCTTGGGAGTAGGCAGCTGGCTGTGCGGTGACTGTGGCCTTGGACGGCCCCACCCCATCCTAGCCTGTGCCCAGGGGAGAGCTGAGCCCCGAAGCCGGCCCTGCAGGCCACCCCCAGTCGCTCCGGAGCTGACCCCAGTGGCGTCACGGGGAGTGACTCAAGCCCCAGCAACAACAATGAGTGGGGCTGACGTCAGGCCGGGGGCTCCTGACGGTGCCTCGCCTGGCCCGGCAGCCAGCACCCTGTCTGCTGACCCTCTAACCCTGGCCAGGCTGCCGGGCCAAGGAGAATCGGCCGTCTCCTTCTGACATGTGTCCCCCTCCCCCGCTGGGGTCCCCGGGCAGGGGCTCCCCCATCCCCCCCCCCAGCAACCTGTCCTCCGAGGCAGAGGAAGTGGCTGGGCTTCCGACGGGTGGCAGAGAGCGTGAGAAAGAGGCGCCTCCCAGCCCCGACCTCGGCAGGCAGCCTCTGGACCTGGCCCGCGCTGCCTTCTCTCCTGGGGGAGGTGGGCCCGTGTCCTTCGGTGCTGGGGACCCGTGGCAGCTACTCGCTCTGGGGAGGTGCGTGTGTTTGTCTCCCTGGCCAAGTCGGGGGTGGGATGGGGGCTAGTTTCTGTTTGGGTCCCCAGGGGTCGGGGGTCCGTCGTCTCACTGTCCTGCAAGGTCTGTGCACCTGTTCCTTTGGGAGCCGTGTGTGTATCTGTTCCCTGGGCCAGAGGATTCTCTGCGACTGTCCTTGCAAAGGGAGAGGGTTTCCCCCCACCCCAGTAAGGGGTTCTCTCCATGTACCCCTGGTCTCTTGTGAGGTCGGGGGCATCTGTCTATCCTCTTAGTGCCCCAGTTCCCAGATTAGGGTCCAGGTCTCCAAGGCCTGGCTGGGTGGGGGCCTGGTCCCTGCGATGTGCCCGACGAGGAGGGCAGCGACACTCAGCCTCCCGGCCGCCCGGCTTGCAGCTGGGCACCGCTCCCTGCTAACACAGCACGTGCCAGGGCGGCCCCCCTACACCCCCCCACCCCGGCACCCAACTCCCGGCCCGGCTGCCACCCCCAGTCCCCGCGGCCATGCCTGGGTAGGGGCTGGACGGTGCCGGGGCCTGAGTCAGACCTTGAGGAGACCTCAGGTGCCCCCCCCAATCCCTGGCCTGGCAGGGTCAGGGCCCAGCCGGAGGCCAGGGGGAGCCAGGACGGTAGGAAGAAGACGGAGCACAGGCCTGCGGTGGGAGAAAGGGGGCAGGAGCCAAGGCCAAAGGCTCCAGGGCCCCATGGTCCTCAGGCCGGCTCGGAGCCTAGCTGGGGACCCTGGGATGGGCCTCCTGCCCTCAGCACGTCCCTGGCTGCGTGCGGAAGGCAGTATTGGGGGAGTAGAGGGGGGTTAGCCTCACGCTAACTCCTTCCTGCCCTCAAGCTGGAGGCTGGCGGCTTCGAGGTCCCCGGGCCAGCCTGGACGGCCCTCAGCAGCCCCAGCCGGGAGTGACCCAAAGGGACAGGGCACGGCCGGAGCCTGAGCCGGGAGCAGGGGCGCGCGGGGGTTGGCGCGGGGCTGTGTCCTCCCGGGGGGCGGCCGGAAGCTCAGCCCTCAGCCCCATCTTCTGAGGAGGCCCCGTTCTGGGGTTTCGGCGGGGGCGGGGGCCAGTTCAGATTCAAGCGAGAACCCCCGGGACACCCCGGGCCTGGCTGTCGTGGCAGGAGGGGCCCGGCCCTGCCCTCAGCCGGCCGAGGCGCCCAGGGCCCAGCGCGGGGCACCGCACCGCGGCTCAGGTCCGGGCCGGGCCGTGACCTTCAGGGCCTCCTCAGCCTCCCTGAGGCCGACCTTCGCCGGGTCCCTCCTAAACCAAGTGCCCCCGTGGCCAGAGCCGAGGCCCCAGAGAGGGCACCAGACAGACTCCGGGGTGCAGAGCGCCCACTCGGATCCTAGGCCTCAGAGCCACCCCAGCCCGTCACAGTGGCACCTCGGGCCTGGGGAGGGGGCCAGGGCCTCTGGGCACAGGGCCCAGCGTGGGTGGGGTGGGGGGGGACAGGGAGGCAGGCTTCCTGGGTCTCCATGTGAGGACAAACAGCAGGCTTTGAGGCCTTGGAAAATCCCGCCTGGGATTCCAGGCCCTGCCGGCGTCACTGCCTTTTGACTATTGTCCCCGTCGGAAACGGGCCCAGCCCCCGGCTAGCCGGGACAGAGCAGCCATTGTGAGGCCCCACCAGGCTCAATGCCCCCTTGTTCGCCCTCCCAGCCCCTAGCAAGACTCGGGGGCCAGTTCTTCCAGTTGCTCAGTGGAAAGAAAGGGCCTGCCTCTGGGCTCGGCCCTCGGGCGGGGCAGGGTGGGGCAGGGCGGGGCTGGGGAAATCAGCCCCCCACCCTGTACCCCAGTGGCCGGAGTCCTGGAGAGGAGCCACCTCGGATGGATGGATGGATGGATGGATGGACGGACGGATGGATGGACGGATGGAGCACCTTCCATTACGAGGCCCTGGGCAGGGAGACCTAGTGGTTAGGTCGTTAGACACACCCTGCTCGCTGCTTAGAAGGCGAGTGACCTTGGGAAAGTCATTTCCTTTCTCCTCTTTTGTAAAAGCAACAGCTATGATTTATCCTGGGTTTGCTCCCCACCAGGCGCCGTCTGAAACACTTCGGCACTGTAGCAACTCTACGCCATAGATACAGTTGTTTCCCCATTCACAGAGGGAGATGCTAACTTAGCCAAAATTCCACAGCTAGAAGGAGCTCTGGAACCGACTTAGAGCCACGTAGTCCAGTTCCAGGGGTCTTGCTCTCTGCTACTCGGCTCTGCTCCCTGCCCATGGGGTGGAGATAACCACACTCAATTTATAGGGTGGTAGTGAGGGTTCGAAATGACAAATACCATGTGAAAAGAACTTGGTGGGTGATGGAACCTCGTGGGTGGTGGTGATTATCATCACTACGGGCATAGATACCCATATGGACCAAGATTCTCCACGGCCCGCCCCTGCCCCTGCCCCAACTCCTGCCCCTGCCCATCCTCTGCCCTGTGCTCCGCATCTGTCTTTGCTGAAGTCGGGGTATGGAAGAGAGTGACCCAAAGGGACAGGACTCCATCCAATCCCACAGCTGGTGGGAGATTTCCCAGCAAGCTCGGCTCCTAACTAGAGGACTGCCACCACACCCACCTCCCCAATGAGCGGATGGGGAAATCAAGGCTCAGGGAGGAGGAGGGGCTTCTCAGAGAGCAGCACGGAGCTGGAGGCAGGGCGGAGAATAGAAGCAGATCTAACTGACCCCTGCCTGCCTCGGACGTTGCCAAGTATGGGCTTTGACAGAGGCTCATTCGGGGACTCTGGCTGGGGGTGCCGGGGACACATGCTGGAGGTGGTGGCCACCGTGCGTGGGGCCCAGGGCTCCCCACCCCAACCACATGGAGACCCTTGACGAGGCCTGGGGCTGCACTGACTTCCTAGAACCCGAGCAAGGGCATGTGGTAGAGAGCTACCGGGGCTGTGGCTGGAGCACTAGGAAATGCCCTTGATTCCATCCTCGGGAGCAAATCCCTAGTTTATATGACTTCCATCCAGGCAGGGGCCACAAAGGTGGAGACTCGAGTCCTGGGCCGAGGGTTGTGAGGAGCAGGTGTAAGGGGCAGTGCTTTCAGGTCTCCTACCAGGTCCTTGGGAAGAACTCCAGAAAGGCACTGAGCTCAGTGAAGCGGGCTGGACCCCGCACGGCTGGCAGCTACCTCGGGCCTCTCAGGCTAAGGCCGACCTAGGTTCATGTTTCTCAAAAAAGTGGCCCTGAGACACCTGCCTGGCAAGCATTCTGGGTGTTTGGCATAAGCACAGATTCACGGGTCCTTCCCCTCAGCTAATCGGAGTTTCTTACATAGATCTGAGGAATCTGCATTTTAAGCCAGTTAAGCAACTGATGAGCTTGGAAGTTGGGAGGATGTACATGGGGCACTTGAGTACAGGTAAGCACCCCAGAACAATCTTTTTACCAAAGGGACAAGGGCCACCAGCAACCCGGCTCTTCTTACTGGGGTGCCAGGCAGGTCCGGAGGAATGGTGAAAATGCAGACAGAAAAGAAACTTCTACTAACAACAGCTAATGCCATCCTGGGCTGCCCTGTACCCAGCCCCAGGCTCAGCCCTCCCGCCCAAGCTCCTGTACTCCCAGCAACAACACGAGGTAGGCACTGCCCCTTGCCGTTTTGCAGATGTGGAAGCCCAATCAGAGACCGTGACCCCAGAGTGGTGCTCTCGTCCCTCAGCCAGCTGGGCTCTGCTGCAGGCCCCATCCACGAGGCGGGAGGCGGGGGCTTATCCGAGGCTCTCCGCACATTAGAGACTAGTCTGAGTGCTCTGTGTAATGACCCCAGGGAGTGGGTGTCATTATTATCCACCTCTTACAGAAGAGTAAACTGAGGCCTGTTAGCTCAGGTTGGTAATATCCACGACTTACCTAGAGTTATTTCTGTCTCTTCGGTAATTATGGGGAACAGGGGCCGGGGGGCAGGGAGCTGTGGTGTGGGGTAAGGTGTCAGAGATAGACAGGCTCCCGATTTCAGCTACAGGCCTATTTTTTATTCAATATATTAAATATATTAATCAGAAAAGTCACATACTATAAATCCAGGAAAATACACAAATATAAATGTCAGAATCTGTCATTTGTCTTCTTTGTAGAGTAAGGTTATGTACATGTGGAAAGAGGGTGGGAAGAGAGAGTAGGTGCAAGGAGGCGGGAGAGGCTTGCCCAGGCTGGTGGGGGCCGCCCCTCCCTCCGAGCCCCCACTCCCATCTCGGCCTCTTCCTTCCTATATTTACAGCAGCATCTGGCTTATTTACAGCACGGCGGTGTGTGTTAAAAACGGTTTATCTTACAAAAACATGAAGGCCAGGGCTGGGCTGGGGGCTAAGACAAGTAGTAGGGGTCACCCCCATGAATGCATCCCCCTCCCCCAGGGCGTGAGCTCCCTGCCAACCACCCAGTACAAGGGGGGAGGCCGGCTGGTCTGCGGCTCAAGCCCAGGCTGGGGGTGCTCTGAGGGTCCGTGGGCCATGGGCTAAAGGCACGTGGGGTGGTGTAGGAGCGTGCATTCACGGCGCACGCGTGTTCCTGGGCTGGGGTCAGAAGGGCAGTGTGTCCATAAAGATCTTGTCGACAATGGGCGGAGGGGGCACCAAGTCCTCCAGCTTGAGGTAGAAGATGCGTTGCAAGCCCTGGGTGCACAGGGTCCGCAGCTCGGGCAGCTTGCCCAGCAGGCGTGACAGGCAGCTGGCCGGCTGCGGTTCGCCCGCCACGGCCGAGACATGCTCCTTCAGGCAGCTGGCGATGCGATTTTGCAGCTCCTCCACCCGCCTTGGCTCCTGCAGCCCGTGCCGGTCTGGGGGGGCACAGAGGGGGAGGGGCAGGTCAGCCACCTGCCAGAGGAACAGCCACTCCCGCACCCCAAGACCCCGCCTCGCCCCACTTGCTCCCTGCCCGAGAACTGTCCCCACTGGCCATCCCTCACACTCTCCCGCGCTCTGCAAAAGCAAGTTCCCACAGGAGCCGTATTCAGGCCCCACTGGAAGTCCAGTGGTCTCGACAGGCAGTCGTACTCGTTATCCTCATCTTCCAAATGAGAAACTGAGGCCCTAAGAGGTTAAATGATTGGCTCAAGGTCACTCAAACAAACTAAATCCCTAACCAGGTTTTCTGCCTTGGCCAGTGGTTCTCTCCCTGTTGGTTTTGAGAAGCCCTGGAGCCGAGCAGTATGGTTTAGAGGTCACCTCCACGGAAAGCTGATTCCAAAACCCACCACTCCTTAAGCCCAAAGTGCCCCGGATTTTGTCCTATATTGGCTGGGTCCTTTGTGGAATTTAAGTGGAAAGGGAGATGGGTGCAGATTCGGGGGCTTTAAAAAAAATTAAAAGAAAAAAAAAAAGATCTGAAAACCTCTTCACTTAACACCAAAAAATTGTGTCCTGAGTAACTGTACTTGCATAAAGTAACCAACAGGCACAGGTAACCTATGCTGCTGGAGGTCAGGGCAACGGTTACCCCTGGGGGAGCTGACGACACTAAGGGGATAGGTACAAGGTGGGGTTCTGTTTCCTGGTCTAGGTGCTGGCTACGTGGGTGTGCTGAGCTCACCAAGGTTTAGCATCCGTAAGCTCTCCTGCATGTGACATAATTCAGGAAGATTTTAAAAACAAACCCAAAACCCCAGGCCCCACACGACAGCCATGCAGGGTGCATCCTGGAGGGCAGGGGATAATTCACAGACTGCCTTGGGCTTTGCGGTCAGACGCTGCGGGGCCTGGACCCCGGCTCTGCTGCCTCCTAGCTGTGTCACTCTGAGCGAATGCTTGCCCCTCTCTGCATCTGGGCGCCCTCACTCCGAAATGTGGGCTCCCCCGCCCCCCGAAGTGCCAGATGCCAGGCCCTCACACCCTCCCCGGCTCCCCACTGGCCACTCACCTGTGATGAGGACGAGCGCCGAGAGGCAGGCGAAGGCAGGGACGTCCACCACCAGGCCGTGCAGGGACCGAGAGAAGGCCAGAATGCTGTCGATCCAGTCGCCAAAGCCGCGGGCGCACTGCAGCCGGTGGAGCACCAGGCCCGAGCAGAAGATGAGCTTCCCCTCGGCCGGCTTCGAGCTGGCGGGGAGGGAGGATGCAGATGTGGGTCAGGGCGGTGGGGGGGCCCGAGGACAGGGCAGCAGGCGAGGGGCTGAGCGTGCAGCGGCAACTCACCGGTAGGCCAGGCGGAGGATGAAGAGCTCCAGGAAGGCCGACTCCAGCAGCAGGTCCTGGTCGCCCGGGGACAGCTCGGCAAAGCCGGGGATCTTCTCGGCCCACTTGCGGATGACCTCCAGGGAACCCGAAAGCAGGTCGTAGAACTGCTGCACGTCCCCGGCATCTTCCTTCCCGAAGTGGGGCAGTACCAGCTCCTGGAACTGAGGTGGTCGGGCGGGGTCACCATCCCCACGTGAAGGGCCCTGCACCGGGGCCCCCTCGTACAGCCCCGTCTCCCACTCGGATGATCACCAGATCCCGGGGGCGGGGGGAAGCGAGAGAGAGAGAGGAACCGAGGTTCAGTCCCTGCTCCTGCTCGCCAATTCTCAGACACCAACCCGGGGCTGAGGCTGCTGGAAGCAGCACATTTTTTTAACTGGCCGCCCACCTAAGGGGGGTGCACTGTTCCAGCCAGGCAGCCCAAAGGGGGCTCCGCTCTCCCCGACGTGTTGGCCTGGGGCAGGGCCCGCATGCAGTGTGCACCAAGGCCCTAGGTGTGGAGCGCGCCGGGCCTCACCTTGGAGTAGTCCAGTTTGGCTGTGCTGGGCCCCGAGTCCAGGTGTGCCCTGACCAGGGACGTGAGGAGGTTGGCAGGGGAGGCATCCGGGGGCTGCTTGGGCTTCGAAGGGAGCCGCCCCCGCCGCCCCTTCAGGCTGTCTGTCCGGACAACTGCAGAGAAACGGGCAGGGCTAAGGAAGTGGAGAGTCCCCAGGGAAGGGACTCTCCACTCAGGCTCTGTGCATCGATGCTCGAGGTACCTTGGAGCCTAAGGACCTAGAGCCCCTGAGACCCTACAGAGAGCACCCTCCCGCCCCCGATGAGCCAGGCAGGTGGACCAGAGGTGGAGCGCAGGCAGGTAAGGTCAGATCATACCATCCACTGCGGCCCACCAGGACAGATGTCTTGGGACGGCCCCCCGCCCCCTCAGGCCTGCCTCTGTCCGGCCAGCCCATCCAGCCACCCACCTTCCTTCACCATGCCTACGGCCAGGCACTTCTGGAAGCGACAGAACTGGCAGCGGTTTCGCCGCCTCTTGTCCACAGGGCAGTCCTTGTTAGCCAGGCAGATGTACTTGGCGTTTTTCTGTACTGTGCGCTGGATGGGGGGGCAACAGGGAACAGGCTGTCAGAGTCGGGCGGGGGGGGGCAGGGGAGGGGACCGTCCAGATCCTGCTGCCATCACAGACAAAAGCACCCTCTGTTCACAGCTATTTTTCTAACATTTGGGTGGCAGGGGAGGGAGAGATGGTGGGGGGTTGGGGGGGAGGAAGGAGAAAATCTTGGGGACACTGGGGGAGGTTTTTGCCGAAGGAGGGAGACCCCCCTCCACCCCAGGACACATGATCAGGGGCCAGGGGTTCGGGGCTCCCTGGCAGCCCAGGTATCTGGACTTCTCAACGTGCCTTTTCCGGGACAGACAAGCGAGGACAGAGGAGGGGTAGGGGGTGGGGACGGGAAGCTGAGCAGGCACCCAGAGCTGGGACAAACATACGGCCTGTTCCCTAGTCCACCCCCAGCCCTCTTCCCGGATCCTTTTATCTCACGCCAGGAACATGAGTGCCTGGGGCCCCCTTCTCACCAGGACCTTGGGTTGGGGGAGGACGGGCAGAGGGAAACCAGAGGCTGGCCTTTCGAATGTACCCTCCCGGGGGCACCCCCGCAGCCTGCACCCTCGCCCACGTGTCACCATCCCTCTACAGGCAGCCCGCTGCCTTCTGTGGGTCCCCAGGAGGGTGGCCCACCTGCAGAGGTGACCCCTTCCTGAAGGGCAGGACTAGTTGGGAAGAGAACCCCAGGGAGGCTGCCACAGAGGCAACCTGCTGGGAAAAGAGACCGGCCTTGCCCGCTTCCCACAAAAAGCCGCAGCCAGGGCAGCCCAGTACCTTGAAGAAGCCCTTACAGCCCTCGCAGGTGCGGACGCCGTAATGCTGGCACGAAGCGTTGTCCCCACACACGGCACAGCGGCCCTCGCTTCCACTGGGGGCCCCGCTCCGGGCCTTGGCCGAAGGCACCGGTGCGTCCAGCATCCCTGGGCCGTCGAGGTGTGGAGAAGTGGGCGCCAGGCCTGGGAAAGCCGTGGATATGGAATAACTTTCTCTCTCCCCCAGCTGGCAGGTGGCCTGTGAGGGGAACAGCTTCAAGGGGCTCTGGGCAAGGCTGGGACTGGGACCAGTAGGGGGGCTGAAGGAAAAAAAGGCGGGCGGCTGGGGGTGCCCAGAAGCCTTGGGCAGTTGCTCTGTCCATGCCCGCAGGCCTTCGTACGTCTGGCTGGGTGAGAAGGGGCCGAACGAGCCATCCCAGGGAGAGAGCTGGGATGGCTGGAAGCTGGGCGTGGAGGGGGATGGCGCTGAGCAGGGGCTGCCGTAGTAGTCGGAGCCGCTGGAGGACAGGGTCTCGTCCAGGGGACCGCTCAGGGGGCCAGGGTAGCAGCCGTACACCTGGAAGTCCTCAAACTTGAAGGAAGCAGAGGCGGGGGAGGTGGCCGAGGAGGAGGACGTGGAGGAGGCCGAAGAGGAGGCCGAGGAGCATGGCTGGGCCGTTCCCGGCAGCTGGTACAGGAAGGTGTCAAACTCCCCCGTGTAGCCGTCCATGAAAGTGCTGAAGCTGGGCAGGGCCGTGGGGGCGGTGGGGGCTGCCTCAGGGCTGGCCAGGTCCATGGTGGGCTTGCTGAGCTCGGGGGTCAGGGGGTCGCTTGCCAGGTGGTCTCGGGGTCCTGGGCTTGGTGCTGGTGTCCCATATTGGGCTTGGATACAGGGCATCTCTGCAGGGGGAGGAGACCAAGATTGCGGGGAGTGAGAGTCAGCGAGAGAAGCCTGAAGCCTGACCTTTTAGGTCCCTGAGCAGCCAGGTGGCAGGAGTCCCAGCCAGACGCAGGGCACCATGGCCCACCAGAGAACCCAGAAACCCTGGTCCGCAGCCTGAGTGCCATCTCAACCCCCATGTCCCAAAGCCCCCGGGCAGTGGCCCAGCAGGAGTGGGCTCAGCTGGAAGGCCAGCCACACCCCGGTCAGCCTGGGAACCCTAGGGAAGGCATCTAGCCAGCATTTCTCTGCTGGAACAGGGGGAAGCTGTGTTCCTTCAGCCCCCTGCCCTCCCGCACCGGGTAAGGCGTGGGTAGGGGCTGGAAGAAGGGTGGGTGGGAGAGGCAGCCAGGCAAAGCCTTACTTAGCCCACTCTCTGGGTGAAGGTATGTCATTTCTCCAACCTGGCACTTCTGGGAATATTCCCAGGCACAGCCCAGCCTTTGCAAAGCCCCCTCTCCTCCTCCCCCCACGGTGCCTGGGAAGGACATCCTGAAAATGGAAGAGGAGCCGAGACTGAAGGCCCAGCTGCCAAGCGAGAGGCCTAAGCAGCCCCGAGCCTGTCCCCCATCCCTGCCCCCACCCGACACACTGAACAAAGGCTGCAGCTCCCACGCGCACCCCAGTCCTGCCATCTGGGGATGGGCACCCACTCAGCACCGCCTGGGATGCTCCCAAAGGCAAAAAGGAAGGGAGCCCGGGGCCTCCTCAGCAATCCCCAGTTCCCCAGGGGATCAAGTAGCCGGACTCCAGACCTTTAAAGGCTGTACGCCGGAGGGAGGCCGAATAGGGGCAGGAAGGAGGAGAGAACAGGCCCCCTAGACTTCCAGGAGAATGGACAGTCCCTAAGAAGAAGTTCTCTGCTACCCCCAAAGCATCGCCTCTTGTTAGTTTTATAAGAGAACTCTGAGTCCAGCAGGCTCGAGGTGGCCATACAGGGAGGAGCCTGTTGGCGGGAGGTGGGCAGATGGAAGCCATCCTGCCCCCGCCTGGGTCCCTCCACGAAGGAGTTTCTGGGCCCTGAAGAACCCAGGCGCTCAGGCAAAGAGGGTTGGTTACACCCTCAATCATGAGCGGCCTGAAGGAGCAGAGACAGCACCACTTAGAAGGAGATCCGTAAGTCTGCAGCCCCGGGGCAAACTAGCGCAGAGGCGGCCCGGGACCGTTTCCCATCCCATGTCCACGCCTGGGGTCTGCACGGCTCTGGCCCTCCCAGCCAGGGCGGGGGGAGGCGGGGCAAGAAAGCAAGCTGGAACACAGAGTGCCGCGATCAAGGGAACAGAGAGGGGGCAAAGGCTGGCACCACCTCCTGGCCAAGAGCCCGGGGCGGGGGGGTGGGGTCCAGCCGTCTCCCACCTCCACGGGCGACGCACCCCTGGCCTGACACTCCCACAACCGGCCGGGGGCCACACAGCCCCTCAAGCTCTGCACCAGCCACCCTGTAGTGCCCGCCCGCCCGCCTGCCCGCAGGCGTACGCGGCACCTGCAAGAGATAAGAGTGGCCACGTCTCCCTGCGCTAAGACAGCCGGGGCAGGGATGGGTTTGGGGTGGAGAAGAGGTAGCAGCCACCTGGAATAAGGCTGGGTGTTCCAGCCTTATTCAAATCCTGTTTCTCCACTTGGACATCCCACATCCGGATCAACCCCCACCAACCTGTCCTCCCCCTCCACCCCCCTCGGCGCAGGTACTTAACTACAGCAGATATGGACCTGCATCCAGCGTCAAGGGGGTGGGGGAGAAGCAGTCCCCCAGGGAGGAGGAAGAGGCGGGGCTGGAGGAGGGAACAGGGAGGATCCGGCTTCAGGCAGGTCCTGGCAACAATGTGGTTTGCACCTGTTATGCTGAACAAGCTTGGGGCTGCACCCTACCTGTAGGATCCAACGGGGACTGGGGGGAGGGGGGCACGGGTGTGACCGGCCTGTGGGGCTGGGGGGGTGTCCTTCAGGTACTACAGCAGGGACTCCAACCTGGGCAATTCTCACTCGGGATCCCCAAGGACCAAGATTTCCACACCTCTCTCTCTCTCTCTGTCTACACCGTGGAGACACACACTCCCCAGAGGATCCAAGACACCCCTTAACCAATCTTCCCGGTGCTTCCCAGACCCTGCCTCTAAGAAGACCGAGTGGAACACCAGCAGCCCCCTCCACAGCTCCGCCGAGCCACCCATGCTGGCCACTTCCTCCAGCGATCCACAAGTCTCCTAAGGCTCAGGCACCAACTTCGGGGATCCCTGCAAACTAAGCCACAGCCTCTAAAGTGTTAAGAAAACAACTAAAGGAACGGGGTGTGTGGGGGGGGGGAGGAGGCCACAAGCCGGGGAGGAAGGAGGGAGACCCTTTTGGAAACCCAGAGCTGGCAGGAGTCCCGCGGATCCTTGCAACTCAAGTTCTGGGGATCTTCCCCCCCCATACACCCCCCCCCCGCCCCACTGTACCGAGTGAGCCCATCAGCACCTCGGTCCGGGGCGCCCTGGGCCACTCGCGCACCCAGGTGGGGGGGGGGGGGCGCTGACCCACAGCCGGCCTCGTCCCCAGCAAGTCCCCACTCTCGGGGCCACCCCCCCGCGGCTTCCACCTGGCCTCCCCCTTGCACCTCTCGCTTGCCCCCGCTGCAAGCGCTCCCCCCGGCGCCCGCGCCCTGCACGCCGACCCCACAACATCCCTTCTGCCCGCGCGGACGCCCGTCTGCCCCATGCAACACCCCCGACCCCCGAAGACCGGGGCTGGGGCGCTCCCCGCGGGGCACCTACCCGGCCGGCTCCGCTCCGCCCGTCCGCGCCGCGTGTGCGCTCCGGGCCGCGCTCGGGCTCCGCAGCCTGTGCCGCTGGGGCTCCCCGGCGCAGCCCGACCCTCCTCTTAAGCGCTCCGTGACGCACGGCGAGGGGCGGGGGCGCCACTGACGCACGCGGCCCGGCGAGCTGTGGCCATACAAGGGCGCGGGGGGCGGCGCGGTTCCGGCGGGAGGCGGCGGGGGGGGCGCGGGCCGGGGAGCCCGGGGGGCGGGGCGAGAGGGCTGGAATGTCTGCGCGCGTGACGCACGCGGGGTTCCATTGACGCAGGGAGCGCGGGGCGTTTGATCTATAAATAGCCCCCGCGCGCCCGCCGCGCCCGCTAAAAATAGCAGCTCGCGGACTCCCGAGGCTCCCCCCGCCCCGCGCGCCCCGGGGCCGCGCACCCCGAGGAGGGGGCGCTCTAGAGCCGCGGCCGCGGGGCTTCCCCGGGCTGAGCTCCCTGCAGCGCCCGCTGCTCCGCCTTCGCAGCCGCGCAGCCTCCCCCGGGCCTGGGGCGCACCCCGGGCCCCCCCCCCGCAGCCTGCGCCCCCTCCAGCCCGCGGCGCAGCGCGGCCACTGACTCCCCAGCAGCAGGGTCACCGGGGTCGTCCGAGCCTCGACCCCCCCCCACGCTTGCCTCGGCCCCCTCCTCTCCACGCAGGGCACCTTCCGAGGGCAGGCGTTGGCCGTGGGCGCCGCTCCACGCGCTGGCCCTGAGCCTCCCAGTCCCTTCCAGGGTGGGTGCGCTGCAGCTGGGAAATGACCGAATTTCAGAACCGGGTGGGGCCTGAGAAATCTGGCCCAATTTGTGCAGACTCTTTTTTTTTCCCCCCCATTTTATAAATAAACAAGCTCCGAGAAGTGATGGCACTTGCTCAAGGTCACACGGCGAGGTGGTGGCACACGCTGCCTCCCGCCCCCAGGGCCTCTCACTGCATCTCTAGGGGATCTTCTCACGCCCTCCCCTGACCACCTGTGGAGAGGGGAGCCTCCACCTGCCCCATGAAGCCAGAAGGGATGGCCAGGGCTGCATCGATGGATGGATGGATGGATGGATGGATGGATGGATGGATGGATGGATGGATGGATCGGGGCACAGGCCGCGCTGCAGCCACCTGGAGGCCTCCCTGGTCTGGTTGTCACCTCTCCACCCCCATTCCACGCCTGAACCTGGGGAGCCTGCACCTGCTAAGTAAGAGAGAGAGGGGAAGGAGTGCTAACGTTTACAAGAAGAGACACCCTCCCCCCCAAACACTGGGGTCCCACCCGGTCCCCTTCTCCCCACAAGTCAGCTTGAAGAGTTCCTGCTTCCACTGCGCCTGCGCTGATGGCCCTACTCTCACCTCCTCTGGTCACCCGACAGCACTTCCCCCTAGCCTTGAGGCACTTCCTGTTCCTCCTCACTTCCACTCTCACCACACCCTTGTCTCCAGCCTCTCCTGCGGCCCAAAGGTCCGGCCAGCATCTCGAACCTCATGCGTTGCCCACAGAGCTTGTCCTCGCTGTACCCTCTCTGCCCACTGCCCCGTCTCTGCTCCTGATGCCCCACAAGCAACTTCTCATTTTTTCTTGAAATTCTATCTTGGAACGTCTCTCGGATCCCCGCTCCTACTGCCAGCCACAGCCCACGCCTCACCGGTGCGGGAGGACAGCAGGCCCGCTGAGTGAGGCCAGTGACCTCCACTCCTCCTTGCCCACAACCAGTAAGGAAATGGCCCCTTAGACCAGCTTGTCTCCTCTTCCCAAACGCCCCCTCCCCACCAGCGGAGCAGTCTTCATGCAACACCAGTCTCACTCAGGGATCTGGTCAGAACTTGCCACAGCTCCCCCACTTCAGCACACAGTCTCAACATGGACCAGTCTTCGGAAAGCTCTGGTCTTTCCCAAACCATCATCCGAAGACCCTTCAGGGCCATCTGGGCGCAGGTGAAGCGTGGGCCGAATAATGCACCGGGGCCTATCCAAGATCCACGCTCCACTTCCACACCAAAGTTTTGTTTTTCTTTGTGTTGGGTTTTTGCATAGATTTTGCTTGGAAAAGAGATTCCACAGAAGAAAGAAAAAAACAAAAAGGCTTTAAAACTGCAAATATGGGGCACCTGGGTGGCTCGGTCAGTTAAGGGTCTGACTTGATTTTTTTTTTTAATTTTTATTTATTTATGATAGTCACAGAGAGAGAGAGAGAGAGGCAGAGACACAGGCGGAGGAAGAAGCAGGCTCCATGCACCGGGAGCCTGATGTGGGATTCGATCCGGGGTCTCCAGGATCGCGCCCTGGGCCAAAGGCAGGCGCCAAACCGCTGCGCCACCCAGGGATCCCCTGACTTGATTTCAACTCAGGTCCCGGATCTCAGGGAATCTCTCAGGGATCTCTGGGTCTTGAGATGGAGCCCCATGGGGGTGGGTGGGGGTGGGGCTCCGTGCTCAGTGGGGGTCTGCTTCTCTTTCCCCCTCTCCTCTGCCCCTCCTTTGGCTCGTGCTCCCTCTCTC
The DNA here is from genome assembly GCF_048418805.1 of Vulpes vulpes. NCBI lineage: Eukaryota > Metazoa > Chordata > Mammalia > Carnivora > Canidae > Vulpes > Vulpes vulpes. Next base: position 2,969,664 of record NC_132787.1, read on the forward strand.
TCTAAAATAGATAAATCTTTTTTTAAATAGGGATTTAAAAAAGAGAAATAAAATAATTTTTAAAAAATAGAAAACTGCAATATAATTTTTTTTTAAAGATTTTGTTTATCTATTCATGAGAGACACAGGGGTGGGGGGCAGAGACACAGGCAGAGGGAGAAGCAGGCTCCATGCAGGGAGCCCGATGTGGGACTTGATCCTGGGTCTCTGGGATCAGGCCCTGGGCTGAAGGCAAGGCTAAACCGCTGAGCCACCCGGGCTGCCCCCCAATATAATTCACATCATCCTATTTTGCAGATTAGGACCCAACGATTCCCAGAGGAGCCATGCCTTGCTCAGAAGTATATAGCAAGTTTGGGCTGGGGAAGTTAGCCCCAGCCACATCATGGGCTGGCTTCCCATCTAGCCTGTCACCCCACCCTGGGGTGCCTCCCTCCACCCCAGCAGGGCCTTTCTCAAAAAAAACCCCAAAAAACAAAAAATCCCAAAGTTAGCAAAACATGATTAGCCAAGTCAATGTTCCCACCATCCCACACCAGCTAAACAGGTGTATTACGGGGCAGCTGGACCAAAATGTGGCCAGCCCACCCGGGAGCCCCAGGGAACTAAGCGTGGCGAGGAGCTGCCCCAGGGCCTGGCCTAAATCTCCAGATCTCAGCATCAGCCTTCAGATGTGTGCCTGCAGCCCAGGCCCCACGTCCCCGGGATACTACAGGTTTGGAGGCTGCATTCTCACTGCCCCAAAGGCAGATGGAGGGGAAGACAACCACAGCCGCCACTTGGCCATGTTCGTGGAGGCAGGGATGCTGTGGGCTCTGTCTACACTATGCTCTGGAAATAAGCAACTAAGGAGAAAAAGGCAGAGCCCCTCTGTGGGAGCACAGCCAGGGCCACCCCTTCAGTGGTGAACATTCACTCCTGTGGAGCACCTAGCTTGAGGCAAGAGGGGTTTTGGGACCCTGGGTCTCATCCCTGCGGGACAGAGGCCCTCCAGGGTGTCGTCCTGGGGCTCTGAGGGTGGAATCTGGCTAAGGTGCAACTCTGGGGACAGGCTCAATGAAGGCAGACCCTGGCAAGCCTGGAGCCTAAGCTGGTCCTAGCCTCCCAAGGGATCCCGCAGTCCAGCCCCCAAGAGCGAGGTCAGGGTGAACAGCCCCTTGTGGGGGGAGGTGTGGGGTGGGAGGGACAGGTAATGACCAAAGAGGTAATGATGGGACAGATTCAAAACTAGAGGCAAGGACTAGAAGGCAAGGCAGGGCCATGACAGCCCAAGAGGTGTGGGGAGAGACCAGGTCATGTGGGAGATGAGACGACAGTCCCCGCCCCCCTCCCACAGCACAGCCTGGCCCAGCGCACCAGTGTTCTCATTACCTCTAGCTCCCTGCTGCTCCCCTAAAAGGACCTTGGGGCAAAACTTCTCACCACTCGGTGAGCATAGTGACCCCTCTTCCTCCCTCTTGCTCTAATCCCGCTCCTCCTCCAAGACTTCAGGCCATCCCCCTTCCCCAGCCTAACTCTTCATAATAGGCACCTTCTCACAGGTGAGGGGGATTATGGGGAATACCTCGAGGGTCAGACCTCAGTCCATGGCACTGCACAGGGTTTCTTCCTCTCAATTCCTCCCCCTACCTTACAGGTTTAGATTGTGACCCAAATTTTATCAACGAGGAGATGGAGCCTCGGGGGCAGGACTCAAATATAGGTGCCCTGACCCCCAAAGCCTGTGCTCGGCCCATGGATCCACTCTGGACTGCAGACAGTGGCTTCTGGCCTGCTGGGCCTTGGCTCTTCCCAGTGTACACAGATCCAAGTGTGTGCAAGCGCACGCACGCACACACACGCACACACGCACACAGCCTGTATTTGGAAACAGCAGCACCTATGAGGGGGTCTTTGGTGGGACCGGAAGCCTTCCAGTTTCCAACCAGGGCAAGGATCAGCCAGGTGTGTTCACCCGGGAAAAGTCATCCCACTGTCCTCTTAAGATTTCACACTATGGGGGGTGCCTGGGGGGCTCAGCAGTTGAGCATCTGCCTTTGGCTCGAGTCATGGTCCCGGGGTTCCAGGGTCCTGGGATCGAGTCCCGCATCGGGCTCCCTGCAGGGAGCCTGCATCTCCCTCTGCCTGTGTCTCTGCCTCTCTCTCTGTGTCTCTCATGGACGAAAAAATAAAATCTTAAAAAAAAAAAAAAAAGATTTCACACCTATGATTTGTGCACTTTTCTGTGATGTAGGTTACATTTTCAAAGACAAAAGTTTCAAAAATAGCCACGCCTAAATGGGAGAGACGCATTCATTCACACGGACGCAGAATGCTGCTGGAATTCATTGAGGACAGATTCATTCAAGTGTGTGTTGCTGGCATCAGAGGACAGTGCCCGTTTCCCATCACGAAGGTGGTGTGTGGGCACACGCCGGGCACAGCTACAGTTAGCAGAGGCGATCGTCTCCCGTTACACAGGGGTCTTCACACAGGATGCCTCCCTCAACCCTGGATGTTTCCTGAGAGCCCTTGCCCCTCCTAGTGTAATGTGGCCTGGGGACTAATGTGCTGACTCATCCCTCACACCTATGTGTGAATGTGAGAGCAAGGCCCTGGCTCCCCGACCTCAGCAGGGGGGGCGGCTTCATGCATCAACTAGCCCAGGGCAGGCCCCGATGGGCAGCCTGTGTCCAGCATCGTTCACCAGCCCAGAGGGTGGACATGGATGTGGGTAAACGGGCAATGAGGAAGTGGAAGTGCCCGGCCTCTTTCTCACGCTGACCCCCCCACCCCTGCACCAGCCCTCACCCCCCCCCCCCCAGCGCCAGTCAGGGACTTGCCCTACTTTCACCAAGACCGTCCCCACCCACAGGCCTCCACACCCTTCCCGCGTGGTGGGCCCAGGGGTGACCTCTGCCTCCTGCTGCCACAGGAGCGTCCCCCCTTCTGCCGCACGACCTGGTCATTCCTCTTCCTGCCTCGGCGGTGGGGAGGAGGACTTGTGCTGTGGGCGAGGGAGCAGCGCCTGCCACCCCAGGGGGCCTCCGGCCAGCAGCTGGGTCAGGCCCCGGCCTCTGGCTCTCATCCCCCGGCCCTGGCCCTGGCTCTGCCACGACCACACGTGCCGTCACCTCCTTGGAAACAGATTCCCACTGCCCCCCCCCGCCCCCCGCTTCCTGCCCCAGCCCTGGCAGGGACAGAAGATGGGGGGCTCTCAGAGGCATCTGTGACCAGAAGCTGGGAAGCCTGCTGTGTCACCCGGGGCCAGTCCCTTGCCCTCTCCGAGGCCGTTCCTCATCTGCCCAAGGCAGCCGCACCACACTCCCCGGGGCTGGGAGGGTCAGTTCGTTAAGGGCACCGGGAGGCTCAGCAGTGAAATGGAGCAGTGCCTGGGGCCCCGGACTCCAGGACCCCGCAGCTGGGATCCTGGAGCAGTGGGCAGGCCCATACCAGGACCTTCAGCTGGACTCGGGAGTCAGCACCCCCTTCAAGAAATGGAGACCAGTAACCCCATCCACACCTCTTCCCCCCTCCAGGGCTGAGTGGAAGGAAATGAGAGCGTGCCCAGAGACGTGGCTCCACCCAGCACTGGGAAAATACCAGCCTCTGTATGCAGCAAGTGCTCAACTAATACTCTGGAGAAAGCCTGTGAGTTGAGGAGGTCAGGGCCCTCTCCAGGGAGGCTGTCTCTAGTCCAGGCTGCCTCAGTCCGACCCTCACCTCCCTCCAGGGCTAGGAGGAATTAGCATCAGCTCAAAAGAGTAAGATCAGACTTTGGGAAGAGCCAGACAGCGCTGGTGCTGGAGAAACCAGACGAGATCACCCAGTGCCTCTGGGAAGGCTCGGCCCACGCCTCCGCTGCACCCTCCTCGCGGCTCCTCCGTGCCCCCCGAGCCTGCTCAGCTCCCGGCCAGCTCCTCTCCTCCACCCTTGGAGGGCCTCCCACCACCTTGCAGAACATCACCACCCACCAAATTCTCCTGCCCCTGCCCAAGGTCTCCACCCAGCCTCCTTGGGCAAAATTTCAAATTCCAAAATAAAAACCCTCCGATAACGAGCCCCAGCCGGAAAGACTGATGCATTTTCCTATTGTTAAAGTATTTTTAGTCACAGGCTCTGGATTCATTTAGAGACTCACGTTCAGAAAGGGGGAAAATTTTTTTTTTTTTTTTGAGAACCGAGGAGAGTACAAGAGCCTCCCACGTCAGGAGCTGCCACTTATTCCATGCCGGGCTGCAGCCCCTGGCCCCGGGCCCGGGGAGCGTGTTTGTGGCAGGATGGTTGGCGGACTTGCCAGACCTTGCTCCAGTCCTGTTTCGCAGGCACCAAGACCAGCGAGGGAGCCAGGCAAGGAGAGCGGGGCAGGGGCTGAGGGCTCCGGGAAGCCAAGTCCCCTAGGCCCAACCAACGGGGGGTAAGGGGAGCTCAGGGACCCTGCTCAGGGACCCACGCAGAGGCCCCCCCACCCAGGGACACCCAGCCCACTTCAGCGTCCCTCCCCAGCCTAGCAGGCCCGTGCCTCCTCCAGGGCCAGGGCAGCAGAAGGGGAGGACCGAGAACGCGGTGGAAATCTCCAAGGAGGGCCAAGAGATGCCAGCACCTGTCTCCTTCCCTGTCTCCCAGCTCTTGACCACAGCGAGCTCCCAAGGGCAGCTCCCCCCCACCACCCAACCCCGGTCAAGCTTTACTCTCACTGCCTGGGAAGGTCAGCCCTTCCTGCTTCCTCCTCCGCCCCCCTCCTCTCAAGGCCAAAGAAACCACAACACGGATGGTCACAATGGCACAAGAGCCACACAGCTCAGCTCCTGTGCCTCAGTTTCCCCATCCCTGAGACTCACCAGCTATCTCTTCACGATCTGCTTAGACTCTCCGAGATCCTGGACAGCTGCACCAGGCGAGAATCCTGGGGTTGGTCAGGGGCTCTTCCTGGCGGCCTCAGGGAGCCCTGCGGGAACAGACGGGACTGCCCGGTTAGCCCGGCCTGCCCGGCCAAGGCTATGCACCAGCTGAGCGGGCTTAGGACGTGGAGCTGTCTCCAAGCCAGCATGTCCTGCTCTGTTTATATAGCCGAAACCAGAGCCGGCCTCTGGGGACAGAGGGAGCTGCCTCGGGGCCCTCCTGGCGGAGGCCTGACTTTGGCCCAGGTCAGCAAGAGCCCAAAATAGTCAGCTGACGGGAGCCCCGGCGTGAGCGTGACCCTGGGCCCGTGCCCGGGCCTGGCAGACAGGTGCCCACGTCACAAGACCAACAGCTCTAGCACTCACGGGGCCCCGGCTGGCAGCCCCTCAGGGTGGCCTTGGCAGTGTATATGGCATGGGAGTTCCACTCAGGCACCACCATCACCCAGACAACGAGGGGAACACAAGCACTCTGCCCACGGGGGCCGCTCTGTACCCGGAGGGAAGGTAGGGGTGGGGGCCGGGCTGGGGGAAGCCATCTGGCCTGCTGCTGTCATCTTCACTCACGTGCCTCCTGGGTCCAGATCCCCGGCTGACCAGGGACACCTGCCTCTCCTCCGTACAGTAATTCCTCTCCCTGCCCCCAGCCCAAGGTCGGTGGCACAGGGCCTGCTGCCAGCGGGTGGCCAGGTGCACACCCAGCCCAGCCCCTGGAACAGGAGGCCCTGCTTCCCAGGGCTTCCCCTCCTTCCACCCAGGCTCCGACTGGACACCCCATCCTCCCCCACTGGCAGCCACCTCTGTGGGACTCCATGCCAACATGTGTGCCCTGAATGCCAACACCACATGAGACAATGGTGTCTGGGGCGCTGGGGGAGATACAGAGCCAGCCCCTACTTCATCTGGGGATCTCTCAAGGCCTGAAGGGGGCTGTGGCACAGTTCTGGAGACAGTTCTGGGGGAAGAGGAAGGCCATCACAGGTCCCCGGCCCGGGTGTCAGGCTGAACTCCAGCTCTCTTAGGTAAACATGGTAACCAGGACCATGGTGCCCTTGGCCCCATCCTATTATCTGAGATGGCTCAGGAGAGGCCAGGTGAAAATTCAATTCCTACACTCCACCCCTCACCCCTGAATCTGCCTGTACCTTCTCCAGAAGTGTCCTCAGGCGAGGAAGGCGTGTGTCCACCAGCCGGTCAGGCCTCTGGGAGACCTTGATTCTAAGCTTTGCTCTAGGGACGCCCGGGTGGCTCAGCGGTTGAGCGTCTGCCTTTGGCCCAGGGCGTGTACCCGGGATCCGGGATCGAGTCCCACATCAGGCTCCTAGCAGGGAACCTGCTTCTCCCTCTGCCTGTGTCTCTGCCCCTCACTCCCTCTCTCTTTCATGAATAAATAAATTATTAAAAAAAAAAAAACAACTCTGCTCTACACATCCTCACTGTAGGATGTTAAAAAGTCACTCCTCTGCTCTATAACTCCGTTTCTTCATCCATAAGAGGAGAAGGTGGACTAGAGGCCTAGAATCCCTCTGGCCGTGGCCATAAGTCTGAGACTCTCCCGCTCCGGGCTGCTGGGTGAGTCGCCGCTGAGGGTCTAGCACTGCCCTTAGTCAGGAAGATCCTCCCCCTGCATAGAAGCACCTCCCCATACCTGCCGTGGAGGAAGGGGGTGGTCACTGCCCTGATGCAGGAGATGATCCCAGCCTTCCCCGGTGCACTCCCCTGGTGTACGCCCTGGAAACAAACCAATTTCCTATCCCCTATGCCCGCCCTGCCCGCCCTGCCCCGCTATACTCCCAGCCTGGCCTTGAGCCATCCGGCCACACCCCATCAGAACCAGACACATGCTGCCTTGGTAACAGTCGTCATTCACCCCCACCCCTGCCCCTCTCCTCCCACACCAGCCCATGCCCCCCAGACAGAGCCCCTCAGCCTATCCTGCTAAGAAAGCTGGGCTTTCCCCCTCTCCATCCCTCCTCACCCCCCACCCCGTCACCAAAGAAATCAGATCTCCCCGGAGTTGAGCAGCACCTAGCCTGCCACCTCTGCAGGGCTTCCCCCTCCATCCCCCAAACCACATCCACTTACGGCAGCTTCACACCCACCTCTGCCCCCCCAGCCCCACCTGCTTGAGGGCCCCAGAGGTGTACAAAAGACAACAGTAGAGCACTTACCAGTCTGGATGAACCAACAGACTTCGGACAACAGTCAACCGACCCCTGGGCCTTCAGGGTCTGGCAGAAGGAACTGGGACACCAGAGAGGGACCAGGGCGGGCCTCTGTCCATGGTGGAAGCCTACAGAGGGAGAATCAGTGTGAGTGAGGAGGAACCCGCCAGCAGGGACAATCCCTAGAGACAGCACAGCCAGGAAACACAGGAGTAGAAACAGGGGCGGGACCCAGGCCATGAGAGGCGACAGGCCAGCCCGAGGACTGCCCTGGGCTGGGCAGCAGAACCGGGAGGCATACAGAGCCCCAGGCAAACAGCTCTTGGGGACATGGGACGTGATCAGGAACTGCTGCCGGTATCTGGGCCATGTCAGGCCCATGGAGACATGTGCCAGCATCCAGCCCCTCAGCGTCCTCCCCACTCCTGCGTTGGGTGGGGAGGCTTCAGTCCAACACTTGGCCCTGATGTGCACAAAAGGGCATTTTGTAGGCAGAGAAAAGGGAGCTACTGTGAAGACAGGGCTAATAATACCCCTCTCTCCCTAGGGGGCTCCACATTGGGCCCTAAAGTCTCTGAGGACCCCACAGGGCAGGGGCTCAATCACCCCAACTCCAGGCAGCCCAGACTTCTAACCAGAGCAATGGGGACTCCCAGGAAAAACTCTGTGAAGCCACTCTGGGCCCCAAACACGAAGGCCCAACTTGAAGCAAAGTGGTTAAGGGCCCCGACGCTGGAACCCCGGCACCTGCGTTCAAGTCCTGGCTCTGTCACCTGTCATCCTGGGCAAGTTGCAGAACCTCTCTGCGCCCCAGGCTCCCCCACTGTGGAAATGCCAACCAGTGATAGACATCTCCAAAATGAGCAACCACCGGGGCTGCCGGGGGACTTAAAATGAATCCACGTGTGTAAAGGACAAAGCAGAGCGCCAGACACACACACAACAGCACTATGGTTATTAGGAGAAATTAAATGAGGACACGTCAGAGCCAGTCGCAGGCCCTGGGTTTTATTCCAAGCCATCTGTGGGCACCTGGTCTCCCCTTCCAGAGCCAACTGTGAGCACCACCCTTCCAGCCAGAGTACTCCAGGCCCTACATCTCTCTTTCCCTTTTTCTCACCCCAATTCAGCCCTCTCCTCTCTCAACTGAGCCTCAAAGTGAGAGCAGGAGCGGGTGCCCTCTGGGGCAATGTGAGGTGTGGAAAAAGGGAAGTAGATGCTCCCATGCTGGGAGGTAGAGGGTGCAAGGAGGAGGCTACATGATGTAATGGGCTTCCTTGAACTCCTGACCCCTGCCCCAGGGTCCACAGATTAAAGGGAGCTACTCTGCACCATGGTACCCAGATCCTCCTCTAACAGAGCTATGAGCACTCCCATGCTCCTCTGCGTGAAATGGACCAAGGGGTGAAGGCACCGGGAGTGAAAGGCAGGGGAGCAGTCTTGAGCATCTGGGGGGCTTCCAACCCTAACAGAGGGCAAAATCAGGGGGCACCTGGGTGGCTCAGGCATGATCCCGGGGTCCTGGGAGCCTGCTTCTCCCTCTGCCTGTCTCTGCCTCTCTGTGTCTCTCATGAATAAATAAACAAAATCTTAAAAAAAAAAAAAAAAAAAAAAGGGCGGCCAAATCAGCTTCCAACCTGTCTGAGCTCACAGGCTACACCTGCTTCCCAGAGTGACACCATCATCGTCCCGTACCCCGGAAACAGGTCTGCAATAAGGCCCCAGGGCTCCCCTGCACAACCTTCCCTTTTCTCCCTACCAGTCCACAGCTGAGGAGGAAGGGCAGGAAGGACCAACAGCTCCCACCACAGTGAGGCCCGCCCCAAGCGCCCAGGTCTTCCGCACGCATCTTCCCCAGACTCTGAGAAATAGGGGCCAGAGTCGGGGATCGGTCATGCCCAGAAAGTGCTTCTTAACATCTCGGAGCCGAGCCGACATCTGATGCCGTCTCCTGTCTCAGATCAAAATTCCCTCCACAAGCCTTGGAGGGCCTCGGCGAGCCAGGCAGTGAGCCACGAACTCCATGTCTGGGCCCCGGGAGGCTGCGATGGGGGAATGAATCCAGGTCAGTCACCTGTGCAGAGGGCGAGCCTAGGGCCGAGGGGGCTTGGAGGAGAAGAGACTGATGCCCCCTAAGTGGCGTGGAAGCATCAGGCCAGACCCGGGACCCAGCTCTTGCACCCCCTCCTTGCTGTGCCCCCTGCACACAGGCTTTCTCTCCCCAGGCAGGGCCTTTGCTTGGCTGTCCCCTCCACCGAGGCCGTTGCCCGGGGGGTCTGTATGCTTAGCTCCTTCTCAGCAGCCAGGCCTCCTGTCCTCTTTCACCTCCTTGGAGAGCCTCGGCCCCCGCCGCCGGCACACGGCCCTGTTTTGATTAGCTGCAGCGGACTAATGCTGCCGAGCGAGCTGTTCACTCATCTGCCCTAATCGCTGTGGTCTTCACTCTCCCAAACACAGCTCAGCGCTACTAGGTACTTGGGAAATATTTGAGGAATGTTGCCGAAGAAGAAGACTCACACATGCCTGCCTCAGAACTGGGCTGAGCAGGGCGCCTGGTGGCTCAGTGGCTGAGCGTCTGCCTTCGGTTCAGGGCATGATCCCGGGGTCCTGGGATCGAGTCCCTCATCAGGCTCCCAGAGTAGAGCCTGCTTCTCCGTCTGCTTAGGTCTCTGCCTCTCTCTCAGTGTCTCTCATGAATAAACAAAATCTTTAAAAACAAAAAAGAACTAGGCTGAGAGAACCGGCCAGCTGCCTGGAAGGAGGTGTGGAAAGGACACCGGAGCTAAGGAACTGTCCCTTCTGTTCGACGGCAGATCCAAAGTCCGAGGATCCTTCCCTACGCTGGGCTACGACCCCGACTCCTAGAGCCCCAGCCCTGCATCCCAGCTCCACACAGGCCCCCCCCAAACCTCCTCCTCCTTCCTACCAAGTATTTGTCTTCTCTTAACTCAACTTCTCCTCACCACAGGACGTGGTGGGCAGACCCTCTGCAGCCCTGGTGCCTTCCTGGGTGTAAGCTCTGCATCGGCTAAGTCCCCCCGCCCCCCCCAGAAACGGGCATACTACTAGTATTAACAATATAACAGCAGATAACACCTACTGAACACCATGCGCTAGACACATTACCCAGCACTTTACATGCACGTTCTCATTTCGGCCTCATGACACTATGAGGAAGGGATTATTATAACGAACTAAGTTTTACCAGAGGGGACACTAAGGTGCAGAAATGCTATGCAACTTGCTGAAGGTCACACAGCTAGGAAGTGACAAAACCAGGATGAGGACCCAGGGAGCCCCAGGGCCAGGCCTCCTTCTTCCCCGCTTGGACGACTCTAGTGGGTAGAGGTCTCAGATTGCACAGAGCTGTCTGGCAGCTGACGCCAGAAAGCAAGTGGGAGGCTCTGGGCCTTAGAGTCAGGCTCTAGGCCTGAACTCCTGCAACTAATTTTCTTCACTCCAGCACAGGCCCCAACATTTATAATCAGTCACATTCATCTTGTTCATCTTGGTCCACCCTTCTGCCCGGCTGCCATCATCTGGAATCTTGATTTTATCCTATCGTACACCTGTCATTCCCCTTGGCTCTAGGTCTTTAGAAAGAGTCAGCCGGCCTCCCTTTTAAGTCTTCATCCAAATCACTGATCTAAACGTTCACTTGCAGTGGGTGTAGGGACCATGGCTGTAGCCACCCCCCAGCTCCCTGTCCAGGGTGTTATCAGCCCCCTGAGCCATCAGCACCCTTTGGGCACAGCTTTTGTGAAGACACCTGCCTCTCCCCAGCCTTCCTTTGCCCTGCGTGCCCCAACACTAGCCCCAAGTCCAAATGAATGCTTCGCTGGAAAGCCCTGTAAGTGCCACTTCTGCAGCATTTCTAACCCCAGGTCGGCTCCTGACTACCTGACCCTCTCCGGTTTGATTTCTTCTACTCAATCCCAGGATGGGGTTGCACCGGGCAAGTCTGGTCCCTCCCCTCCCCAACTCCTGGACTCCTGGACTCCTGGAACCCATCGCCGGCCCCCCCCTCCCCCCCCCCCCCCCCCCCCCCCCCCCCCCCCCCCCCCCCCCCGCCGCAGCCGGTGGGGAAATGGAAGGAATGTCTGGCCTGGCCACCTCCAGCGCCCCTCGTGGGCCAAACCCCACCCTCCGCGGCGGGGAGAGAGGAGAGAAAGCCTTGGAAAGCCTTGGCCGCCAGGCTCGCACCCGGGGGCTAACTGAGCCGGCAGGTTCCTCCGGGAACCAGCCCCCCCCCGCCCCCGCTGCGCCCCCCGACCTCCCCCCCGCACACGCTGCACCCCGACCCCCCGCGGGACCCCCCCCCGGACCCCCCTCGCACACGCTGCACCCCCCGCCCCCCCCCGCACACGCTGCACCTCCCCAGCCCCCCCGCACTCGCTGCACCCCCCGACCCCCGCACACGCTGCACTTCCCCAGCCCCCCCCCCGCACACGCTACACCCCGACCCCCCGCGGGACCCCCCCGCACACGCTGCACCCCCCCGACCCCCCCCGCACAGCTGCACCCCGACCCCCGGGACTCCCAGCACACGCTGCGCCTCGACCCCCGCGGGATCCCCCCCGCACACGCTGCACCCCCCCGCCCCCCCGCACAGCTGCACCCCGACCCCCCGCGGGACCTCCCCCACACGCTGCACCCCCCGCCCCCCCGCACAGTTGCACCCCGACCCCCCGCGGGACCCCCCCAACACGCTGCACCCCCCCGCCCCCCCGCACAGCTGCACCCCGACCCCCCGCGGGACACCCCCACACGCTGCACCCCCCGCACAGCTGCACCCCGACCCCCCGCGGGACCCCCCCATCGCACACGCTGCACCCCCCCGCCCCCCCGCACTCGCTGCGCCCCGACCCCCGGGACCCCCAGCGCGGCCCTCGCGGAGACCGCACCGTCCCGGGCCTCCCGGGGACCCCGTCGCCCCCACCCGGCCGCCGTCACCTGGGCCGCCGAGTCCGCTCGCCTCGCACCCCCGCCTTCCGGGGCCGCGCACCCGCCCGCGGGGAGCCGCTCCGCACCGCAGGGCGCCCATGCCGGGGGCCGGGGCCGGGGCCGGGGGGCGCGGGGTCCCCGCCGGGTCCGCCGCCGCCGCCGCCGCGCGCTCGTGCGGCCGCGGCTCGGACCCCCGCCCGGGCAGCCCCCCGCCCCGCAGTTCCGGCCGCGGCCGCGCCCCCCGCCCCCGCAGCCCGCGGCCGCCAGCGCCGCCGTCCCAGCCCGGGGCGCGCCTCCCCCGTTGGGCGGGCGGGGACCGTGACGCGCGCCCATTGACGTCTCCGGAATCCCGGCGGCGGCGGCCGACGCAGCCTCATCAATGGGGCTAAAAATAGCGGCGCCCGGAATAGCCGCGAGCGCCCCGCCCCGCCCGCGCCCCCCCGCCCGCGCGCACCCCCGTTGCATAACCCGCCCCGCTGCGGCCGGGGGCGCGCGCGGCCGGGGCGGCCCTGGGGCGCGCGGGCACCTGCGGGGCAGCACACCTGGAGCTGGAGCTGGGTTCTGAAGGTCCCGGGCGTCCCCGGGAGGAGAGGGAGGGAGAGGGGCGCCCGAGAGGCCCCGCGGGCCGGAGCACACAGCACCTGGGCTGGCCAAGGGGACAGGGCCCGGGCCTCGGAGCCTTGGGCGCCCCCCCACCCCCACCCCCGGCCTCGATGGCTTGGCCCGCGTGCCACCCCGCAAGGGCCAGGGACCCAGCCTCCACGCAAGCCGGCAGCGGGGCGGAGGCATCCCCGGGGTGGGAGGGCAGGGCTGGGCACGGCGGTGCTGGCTTCCCTGATCCAGCTGTTCCCGCGCTCCCGTGTGACCAAGGGCAAGTCACGTCGCCCCTCTGACCTTGGCTTCCTTACCCATAAAACGAGGGTGATACTATGACCCACCTTTTCGGGTGATCAGGAGATGGGACAGCTGCGCAGGTGCCCTGTACGCAGCAGGCACTCATGCTTACCTTCTTCTCCTTGCTCCCTCCTCGGAGTCGGACTTCCCCCAGTCCACACAGGAGGGCTTAGTGCAGGAAATACACAGGGGCTCCCCACAGGGCCCAGGAAGCCATGAGTGTCCCCCCTCTTCTGGCCCGAGTCTCCAAGCCCCTGCCTCCTCAGTAAGCATCGTCCTAGGGGTGGGAGTACTCGGAAGGTGTCTCTCTCACACCTGGGAGGGAACTACCTTGTCCAGAGCAAATCCTTCTCCCCCTGCCGCCCCCCACCAGCTCCCCATTGCGGAGTGGCCGGTTCAGGGGAGGCAGGCCAAGGCTGGAGAGCGGGACTGGGTGGGGGCTGACTGGGTGGGGCTGGGTTATGGGGCTGCTCTGTACTGCCGGGCAGGCAGGCCTCTTGGGGAACAGCCATGAGGCAGGACCCAGGACCCAGGACTCTGCTGCGCCAGCCACCAGGCCCTGCTCATTTTTAGAGCCACCTTAAATTACAAGCATGCTATCATATCCCCAGCACCCAAGCCAGGCCCCACGCAGCAAAGAATCTCTTCTGTATTCAAAACTGTCCAAAAGAGGCCCCACAGCCCCACTCAGCCCTCATTCCAGGGGCCACATTCCTCTCCCAAACTCCCTGCCCACCCGCAGAAATCCTTTTGTGGACCTGTCCTAAACTGCTGCAACTCAGAAGCCCCTTTCTCTCGTTCTTCAGAATGATCCCAAGGACCTCTGGTTGGTCTCAAAATCCAGGTTCTCCTCGGAACCTCGACATTTCTTTCCCAGATTCAAGGATTAGGCGGACATAGAAATAAAAAAAACCAAAAAACTGAAGTTTCAAAATGGCAAGGTAGGGAGGCCTTGGGGCCAGCACCCCCTTCTCCTTCCTAGCCCAGCAGCTCCTTCCAATTAGGCATTTTCAAGAAGCCACTACCCCCACCCTCTCTTTTTCTTTTTCCAGAAATCTAACTTTCAAAATACATTTTAAAAATATTTGCCTGTGTAGGAGAAATACATTTATTTGGACAGGAAGGATAAAAAAAAAAAAAGAAAGAAAAAGGCTTGATTACCAGTTTTTCCATGAAGGCTTCCAACCCACAGAGGTCTCTCCCTTCTATAAATACTTTAGCACAACTTGGCTTTATTATATATTCTCCTGTTTTATAATCAAGTAAATCATATACTAAGATATGTCATGCCAAAGCACACACACACACACACACCTGTGTGGCTTCCGATGGCCGCACGGGGTGGTGGAAGGAGCATAGGCTCAAGAGGCCGGTGCCAACTATTACCAACTGTGTGACTTCAGGGAAATTACTCATCCGGTCTGGGCTTCAGTTGCTTCGCTTGAAACAAGAAGATGAAAACATACCGATGACAAGATGTCACGAGCTGTCGTGAAGAGTGTGTCTTTGGTAGTGGTTACAAAGGATGTAGGAAGTAGCCTGGCTCATGTAGCAGACCTGCTACTTCCACGCAGGAGGCCTTGGGGGACCTGGGAACTGGTCCTGAATGTGCACATGCAGGATACGCACCTAGCTTTGTCCAGCTGGTATGTTTTATCTGAGGGCTTGAGAAGGAGCTGCACAGTGATGGAGGCAATGTCACCTTTTAGTGTCATTACAGACGTCCAATAGCTCTCAGCCCCCCCTTGCCTCCTTGACCCAGGCCACTCAGCTAGTCAGTGTCCAAGCTAAGACCACAGCCCTGGTCTTCTGACTCCCAGACCAGGGCTCCAGTTTGTACGCACCATCTTGTTCCTTCAAGCCCTTCTTCTTGCTATACAAGTTCCAGGAACTACCACACGAGCCCCTTTGGCAGATGGGAAAACTGATGAGAGGGAAGTCCAACCACGTGTGTTGGACTAGCAGGAGCTAGGACCAGAGGGGACAACAGGCCCCTTGGCCAGTGCTGTCACAGTCTGGGAAATTCCCAAGGGAGAAGGACAAGCTCCTGGGGCAGAGAGTTGCTTCCCAGTGTGATGGGGGAGGCAGGACACGGAATGGTTATGAAAACATTGCCAGAAGACGCCAAGGGTGGCCTCCAGGAGGCCTCCAGCTGGCACTGGGATGGGAATTTGGAGGGTTAATCTGAGAGGCCTCCCTTGAAGAAGAGAACATGGAGCACTCAGGGTGTAAAGGGAGAGGACCAGGCAAGGCAGAGAGGAGCAAGGGCATCCATGGAGGGGAAAGGCTGACCTTGAAGGTTTTAGGTACCGGGTGGGGGACAGGGTGGAGAGCCTGGGGGTGGAAAGCCCCAGAACCTGGATAACGGAGCCCTGGTGGTCTTCCCCACACCTCCCTCCCTCTCACAACAGCAAACTCTTGCTCCACCCAGTCAGGGAGACACGGTTCTACCCCATGACACCCCTGTCCCACTGGAGCTGGGGGTAAAAGTATGTCAAGGGGGTTCCCCAGCCCCTGTGGGGCCAGCAGGGGCTCCCCTGTCCTGAGTGAGGAGAGGGGCTATGGAGGGGATTCCCTTCATGGTTCCCTTTCTCATCCTGAGAAATCAAGAAAGACTTCGCTGGGATCCCCCACCCCTCCCCAGTTTTAGGAGCAATTCAAGGGGGGAAAAATAGGGACGCAAAGACAGGGCAGGGCCTTCCTGGGGCTCTCCCAGGGATCAGGGGCCTCCCAGGGACACCGCCCGGATGGGGTTACACGCTCTGAATTACATAAGGAGGAGGAGGAGGAGGCCTGGCTGGGTGCTTTTTCGAAAGTGCCTCCACGTTTGCTTTTTCCCTGGTTGTCATGAGAGAAAGGCCCAGCAAGAAAAAGCGACCAAGGTCACTAGGCTGGAATGAAGGCCAAGATTTCCCCTAAATGCAAGCCAGGCCCTTCATTGCAAACAAGCAGCAAACCTCGACAACTTAATTTTTTTTTTTTTTTTTAAAGTCACAAAATCAAGCAGGCTTGTAAACAAATGCAGAATGTTACGGAGCGACATGATTTACGAGAGAGAGAGGCTGGTCAGCGACTCCCCAAGGAGCTGGGTTTGCTAATCCTCTAGCGTCTGCTTCCAGATTTCCCTCCGCCTCGCCAGAGATCAGATGGGGCCGGGACCGGAACGCCAGGCCGGAAGGAACAGGGCCGGGCCCCGCCGCCGCGCTCAGCCCGGGCCGCGCCCCCCGCCGCCCCCCGCCGCCCTCCGCCCGCCGCCGGGTGCGGCCCGGGGAAGCCGCTACGTCACCGCGAGGAGGGGGGAGCCCGCGCCGCGCCGCCAGCCTTCCATTACGTCACCGAGGCGGGGCCGCGGGGCGCACGCCGCCGCAAACCATTGGCTGCCTTGCGGCCCTTCCGACCAATAGCGCGAGCGTATGCAAATCAGCCGCTGGGCCTCCGCTTCCTCCCGGTGCGGGGTATGCAAATAGCCGCCTGGGCGAGGACCCGCGCGCCCCGGGTCGAGGGGGGAGGGGTCCCTAAGTCCGCAGGGGTTGGGGCCTGGTCCAGCGCGTCCCCGGGGGACAGGAGAGTGGACTCAAGGCTCAACTCCCTTAAGTCTTTTTTTTTTTTTTAAGATTTTATTTATTCATGAGAGACACAGGCAGAGGGAGAAGCAGGCTCCGTGCAGGGAGCCCGACGTGGGACTCGATCCCGGGTCTCCAGGGTCACGCCCTGGGCTCAAGGCGGCGCTAAACCGCTGGGCCACCCGGGCTGCCCAACTCCCTTAATTCTTGAGCTGTCTTTCCAGTTAGACCTCGTTTCTTGGAGAGTCGGTGAACCTAAGAAATGATGCAAAAAGTATTTAGGTCAGGGGACGCCTGGGGGGCTCAGTGAGTGAGCATCTGCCTTCAGCTCAGGGCTCAGGGCGGGACCCGGCGTCCTGGGGTCCAGTCCCCGCATGCATCGGGCTCCCTGCAGGGAGCCTGCTTCTCCCTCTGCCTGGGTCTCTGCCCCTCCTCTCTCTCTGTGTCTCTCATGAATAAATAAATAAAATCTTTTTTTTTTTTTTTTAAGTATTTAGGTCAACTTGGAGCTGAGGAAGAGGAACAAATAAGAAATAAAGAGAAACAGGGGTGTCTAAGTGGCTCAGTGCGTTAACCCTCCTACTCCATTTCTGCTCAGGTGGGGATCTCAGGGTTGTGAGGTGGAGCCTCGAGTGGGGCTCCGCTAGACCCGGAGTCTGCTTGATTCTCTCTCTCTCCTTCTCCTTCTGTTCCCCCCTTCCTCAAAAAGCAAACAAACAAAGGAATAAAGAGATACAGGAGCTGGAACGTACTTTGGAGAACACCTAGGCCAAGTCCTCCGTGGAGACATCCTAAAGAACAAAACAGACACAGCCTCTGTCCTCCCACACGAACTCTTACAGCCCAGTAGGGGAGACTAATGCTAAACCACCCTGGGAATAAGTAATAAATAAGTGCCATAAAGAGAAAACAAGGGGATCCCTGGGTGGCTCAGTGGTTTGGCACCTGCCTTTGGCCCAGGATCGAGTCCTGTGTCGGGCTCCCGGTATGGGGAGCCTGCTTCTCCCTGCCTGTGTCTCTGCCTCTCTCTCTCTCTATGTCCATTATGAATAAATAAATAAATCTTAAGAAAAAAAGAGAGAGAGAGAGAAAACGAGAGGGCTGCCCCTCCAGGGGCAGCCGGATGGGTAAGAAGTACTGTGCAGTAAATCATTTGAGCCCTGGGGGGAAAAAGAGAGAGAGAAGGAAGAAGAGAAAAACTAAATGCAGGATGCCAGCAAGATATTTAATGGGGAGCTGTAATTTAGAAGAGGTGACGGGTAAGGGAATGCTTCTCCAAGAAAGTAATTTTTCAACTGAGGAGTCTTTGTCAGGTGGAGCATGGGGGTGTGTGTGTCAAGTTTTCCAGGGAGAGGGAACAATATGCGCAAAAGGAGAGCTGGGAGAGAGTCTGGTTCCCTGGAGCAGCAGAGGAAGGTGAATGACCCGAGCCCAGTGACTAGAGGGTGTCGGGACGTGCAGCCAGAGAGGAGCGCCTGGCCCAGGGCTGCAGGACCGCGTGCCAGGCGTTGGGCCAAGCACTTTCCTTGCTTTGTCTCTTCTTTCTTTCAACAGCCTTCTAAGGTGGGCACTATTTAGTGTGGAGCCTTGGAGGAACCAAGGCTCCGGGAGGCCAAAGAACGTGCCAGATGTCACGCAGCTGAGAAATAGCACAGTGCAGATTAGCGTCCAGGCCAGCAGGGCCTCAAAGCCTATGCACTGAACCGCCAGTTACTGCCTCCCCGATTGGAGTGTGCGGTTCAGAGAGGTGAACTGACTCGCCTTCAATCTCACAGCTGGTACCAGGGCCTGGGATCCCCAGAGAGGTCACTGGGCTGTGAGGGGAGATAGGGCTCAAGAAAAGGAATAGGGACGGGGAGGATAGGAAGGATGGGGAGAAAAAGCATTCTCAGCCCAGACGTTTTGGGGTTTCTGGAACTCGCCTAGCACTTGGCGTTTCCTGATGCAGAAATAGGTAGAAAATTTTAAGCATCTGTGTCTGGGGGTCTGCTGGTAGCCAGCAGGCAGCTGCCTGCCAGGGCAACCCAGATTAGCTGGATCTTGTGTGCTGTCCTTGTTGCCAAGCGACACCTCCTCCGGCTCTCACCAGCAGAGCCAGCTTTGGTTACCGGTGACAACTCCCAGGGGAGCGCCTGGAGAGACACGGAGGCAGACAGGGGAACAGGAGAGGCCAGGCCCTTCTCATGGGTTTACTTGGCAGCGGGATGGGTATCCCTTAACCCTCAGGCGTGCCTTTGGGGCCCGTCTCTCCTGTGCCTCCTCCACGGGCCCAGAGGTCCAGGACCCACAGGCGCACAGGAGGGTGGCAGAGGGTGGACAGTGCCCGGGCATAGGCAGGCCTTTCCGGAGAAGGCTGTTGGCAGGGGAGGTCCACCCCCACTCCTGAGCGCCAAGAACAGCAGCACGGCGTGTGCCCGTGTGTGTGTCTGTCTGTCGGTCTGGTCGCTGAGCAGGGAATCTGTCGTCAGGAAGATAACTGCCTTCTGTTGGGCAACTCACCTGCCTTCTGTTGATTTTGTAAAACTTCCCACACTGCTCCAGTTGGGGCGTTCCTACGTGTCAGAGGGTTCTGGAGTCTTGGAGTAAAGAGGTCTTAACTCCCTCGGATGGGAGTGCTCATTCCACGCAAGGATTTGGGGGAAAATACTTAGCAGATCTAATTGCTAGGTAACATAAAGCGTTAATCTTATATTTTTAGGGAGAGGGCGGTGGTTGTTATTTGGTTGTTGTCATTTGTTTTTTGAGGACTAAGTATCTTAAAGGCACAAAATTATGATAGCCATTATCATCACTCTTTTTTTTTTTTTTTAAGATTTTATTTATTTATTCATGAGAGACACAGAGAGAAAGGCAGGGACACAGGCAGAGGGAGAAGCAGGTTTCCTGCAGGGAGCCTGATGCTGGACTCGATCCCAGGACCCCGGGGTCACGCCCTGGGCTCAAGGCAGACGCTCAAGCACTGAGCCCCCCAGACATCCCCCCTTATCTTCACACACCATCCCTGTACACTGGGAGAACAGCCCCCATGCCCTGGGGGCTCTGTGAGGGTGTCCCCAAGTTGTGTTCAGGAGGAGGGGTGTGTGCCTAGTGACCGGAGGTCGAGCAGCTCTGCCCTTTCCACTGGGTTTCAGAGTGCATGAGCCCCTCCTCCGATTGAGGGGCCGTAAGGGCAGTGACCGGGCAGGTGTGACGTGGGTGCGGGGTTGGGCTGGAATGTCGCCCCGGAACAATGCGGCCCACAGCCTCCAGCTGTCCCCATCGCCCCCCAACTTCTCAATGTCCTCCTGCTCTCTGTTGGGGCCCTGAGTGGAGGACCCAGAGGAGCAGAGCTTCCCGCTGTCCCTGGTGCTGGCTCCAGGGACCCCAGAGCACTTTCTGTGGGCTCGGCTCGGCTCCCAGCATCCTGGGGGCCTGCGGGGGCGGAGTGTGGCTATGAGCTGCCCTAGCCACTCAGGCTTGTGAGCAGGACGATCCTTCAGACACTCGCACCATAAATGTCCAGACGCAGAGTCACTTTGGAACTGTCCTCTGCAAGCCAGGCAAGGCCTCCTCCCAGGGAGGGCTGGGTAACCTGAGCCGCCGGCAGGCCCTCAGGTCACTTCGGGAGCGGTCAGCTGATGCTCCTGGGGACCATTCATCATGCCCCCGGCCCAGCCCGGCACTGCCGTGGCTATTTCCAGTCCCCGGGTATGGAGCAGCTTATGTAACAGGCTGGAAGCCAGGGGCTGGGCTGGGGGCCTTGGTGGCAAGGGATGGGGCTGCTCCCACCTCCCACTATCCGGCCAGCCCCTCAGTGCCCCTTTTCTACCTGTGGAGGGGGTGGAGGGGGTGGAGGGGGTGGCGGGGAGGGGAGGGAGCTCATGGGCCTGGGTGGAATCACAGTGAACAGCCTGGCGTCTACCGGCACCTTTTCATTTCCTCCCTCCCGTCTTGGCCCAGAAGGCGGCTCAGCCTCCTTCCTTCCACGAACTTGAGGCGCCCAGCAGCCTCTTTCAACCACTGGGCCCCACGCGGCCTCTGTTCTCTTACCCTCCCCGGGGAAAGCAGGCGTGTTTGCTGCTGGTCCCTCGGAGACACCCCGGCCCCCCCACCCCAGCCCCTTCCTTGCTGGACTCCACGGGGACTGGGAGGTTCAAGCAGGGTTCAAATACACCTGTTTGCATCATGGCCTTCGCAGCCTTTGTAAAGCCTGCTGAGCCTCAATTTCCCACGGGGGAAACAGAACAATAAGAGCCGCTTCTCCGAGTGGTTGTGACCACGGGGGTTTGGGAACCCATTCCGGGAGGCCACTGCCTAAGTCTGTGTCCCTGCCCTATCTGTGTGGCCTCGGGCAAGCTACTCAAGCTGGGGATTTAAGCTTCTTCATGTGCAGCCTGGAGGCAGTGATGGGCCACAGCTCCCCAAGTTGTGGCGACCCGATGGGTTTGGAGGCAAGGAGCACTTGAGCGGTGCCTGGCACAGGGCAGCGTCGCCTAAGTGTTGGCTATAATTAGACCGCCTTCCAGATCACTTTCCTCAGCCTTGGCTCCTAATAAGCTCTTGGTGAAAGGTAGTTGTTATTTTTAACAACTTCTTCCTCCTTCGCTGTCTTGATCTTCCTAAGCCCACCTTCCTTGAGCCTGGCAATTCCCTTCAAGTGGCCTCGGATCTCTCCTCTTCTGTCGCTGACCTGCCGCCACCACCAGCGAAGGCGGGTAGAAATCGCATTTGCCTGGTATTTATGTTCACAAAACACGTGGAGCACGCTCCTCTCTGGGCCCGGGGGCGAACCGGGGAGCAAGCCTCGCAGCTGGTGTCACTGCCCTCATTTGGCACCGCCTGGGCCGGCGTGACCCACCCAGAGGCATCAGCTGCTAGCATGTGTCTCGGGGCAGCAGTCAGGGTACTCCGACCTCGGGCACCGGGCTGCTGGAGGACGGGGCCAGGGCTCGCCAGCTCAGTGCTGCAGGACAGCTTAGCCCAGGAGCCCCACGGAGGCCCAACGGGTGGGAAGCCCATGGGCTTCATCAGTGTCTCCCATCCTAGCCCCAGGCCGGACCACCCCCAAAATGCTGTGCGGTGGTGCCCTCTGCTGGACAGACGTGGCCTCTGGCGGGCAGCTGCCTGGGAAGGGAGCCTGCGAGGGCGGGGGGGGGGGGGGGGGGGGGGGGGGGGGGCTTATTCATACACCCCAACCTGTCCAGGGCCCACTCTGTGCGGGGCAGTCTTCTAGGGACCACAGCGGTGGGAGAGCAATAAAAAACCCTCCGTAAGTCTCTACTTCCTTGAAGATTATGTTGCTGGGGAGGGGTGCCGGGGACGTCGGTTCAGTGTCCGCCTTTGGCTCCAAAGTCCTGGGATCAGGCCTTGCACCCTGCTCCCCGCCCTGCAGGGAACCCGCTTCTCCCTGTCCCTCTGCCCCTCCACCCTGCTTGTTCGTGTGCTCTACCTCAAATACATAAATAAAATAAAATAAAAAAGATATATTGCTGGGGAGAGGGGAGGTACAGATAAACACATGTAACATACCGAGAAGTGCTGTGTAGACAGACAGGGCAAGTAAGTGGCATCGGAATGCCTGGGGCTGCTAATTATATATATATAGAGAGAGAGAGAAAGAGAGGTTTTTAAAGATTTTATTTATTTGTTTGTTTATTTATTTATGAGCGGGAGAGAGAGAGAGCACAGAGGGAGAGGGAGAAGCAGACTCCCCACTGAGCAGGGAGCCTGATGGGGGTGGGAGGGTGGGGGGGGCTAGATCCCAGGACCCTGAGATCATGACCTGAGCCAAAGGCAGACACTCAATCCTCTGAGCCAGCCAGGTGGCCCTGGGGCTGCTAATCACAAAGGAACAGGCAGAGGGGCTCCAGGTAGCAGGGACCCCAGGGAAGGGAAGGGAAGAGCCCTTAGGTGGGGGAAGGCCGGTGAGGCAGAGGGCGGTTGCAGTGCACTTAGGAGGGGGAATTCCGAGTGTGCTGGAAGGATAATGGACCCGTGAGCCAAGAGCGGCTTTGGGGTGGGGGCTCAGAGAGGGACGGCTCTCCCTCAGGCTCTCCCTCCGGCTCTCCCTCTGCCCCGGGCTGTTTCGGCTCACGTAGAAGGGGAACATCTTGCACACTCCAAGAATCCCGGGGCTGGAGAAGAGTCTTGCTGAAAATACAGGCACGAGACAACACGGGCTGACCCAGGTTCTGGGGTGGATGTGCCGGGGCCTGCGAACGGCTGTTCCTGGCATCAGCACCATTTTGCAAACGGGGAACGGGCTGCGAAGGGCAGAGGCTCCGTGGTTTGCCTGAGGACAGAAGGACTTGAATCCAGGTGTCTGACTGCAGAGTCCAGGCTTTTAGCCAGGACCTGTGCACCTGGAGAGGGGGAAAAAAAGCCAGATATAAAACAGTATGTAGGGTACGGTCACATTTGTATTAAAATCCGTGTATATGCTTCTGTGTATGGGGCAAGGACTACCAGGCAGTGTATCAAAATGGGAGGATCCCTAGGGGTGAACCTGCTGCAGCTCCACATGGGCCACGGACGGGGAGGGTGGGGGGAGGGTGGTCCCCCCTAAACGTGACCCACGCCCCGGGAAGTAGGGGAGGCCCAGCAGCGCGCCTCGCTGTGTACCGAGAGCCAGTGCCCGTCCCCGTCCCCGTCCCCGGGCCGCGCGTCCGGATTCCTGGGGCGGAGGTCACCGAGGGCGGAGAGGCCCCGGGTCGGGAGGGAGGTCGCGGAGCAGCGGCGGCGCGGGAGGCGCACCCCGCGGGGACGCGCTTCCCGGGTCTGCCGGCAGGGGGCGGCGGCGCCCCAGGCTCCGCGAGGCCGCCCGGGCCACGCCCCCTGCGCGGAGCGCGCTCCCGGACCCCGAGCCGCCCCCCTGCTCCAAGGGGTGCCGAGGGGTGCCGGGGGGTGCCGAGGGGTGCCGAGGGGCCTGCGGCGCGGGAGGGCGGGGGAGGGGGCGGGGACTACTCCCCGGAGAGGTGGCCCGGGCCTCGGGGTGGGTGCCCGTGCCCCGGGTCAGGTGCCGGGCCTCGGGGTGGGTGCCCGTGCCGCGGGGTGGGTGCCCGGGCCACGCGGTGGGTGCCCGTGCCTCGGGGTGGGTGCCCGGGCCGCCGGGTGGGTGCCCGCCCCGGGTCAGGTGCCGGGGCGCGCGGGCGAGCTGGGGGTTTGCAGCCGGGCGGGCGTCTGCAGGGAGCAGGTCCCGGCGCGGGCGGGGGGCGGGGGGCGGGGGTGCAGAGCGTCTGTGGGGCTTCCCGGGGCGGCGGGATTTGCTGCTGCGGGGAGGCGGTTACCACCCGAGCTTCGCCACCTGCTTCCCTCCCAGCTTCCAGCCAAACGCAACCCAGAGGCCCGGTCTCCACCCCCAGCCCGGCTAATGACGGCTGCGCCCCCAGGCTGGAACCTGCGTCTGCAATCCGCAGCTTGAGAGTGGGGGGAGGGCCCTCCTCCTCCTCCTCCTCCTCCTCCTCCTCCTCCTCCGCCCGCTGATTCCAGGTGGTGCCCTGAAGTGGCACCCCCACCCCCAGCCCACTTCAACCAAACCCAGAACCTGAAGGTCACTCCTGTGGCCCTTGAGGCAGCTCCTGGGGCTCCCCCACCGAGCACCACCACGAGTCTGCTCTCCCCCTGCGGACCCCCCGACCCCCAGCTATTAGCCTAGAGATGAACCCATAAGGACCAGCCACCTGCAGGGAAGACCTAGCCTGCCTGCCCCCCAGGTGCCAGCCTCCTGTCCCCTCCCCTCCCCCCTGAGCACCTGCCTGCGGCCTGGAGCCGGTCCCGGAGGCCTCTGCAGTGTGCCCACACCCGCTCCTACCAAGGTGTGGACACACCAGTGTCCAATGGGGTCTCCTGCCCTCCAAGAGCTCCCAGCCTGTGGGGGAGCGGCCACCGCCCTGCGGGGCAGAAAGGGCCGGTGGGCCACACGGGTCATCGTTCCCTGTGGATGATGTGACCTCAGGGGAGCCAGACTTCGGTCGTCCGTGGAGTGCCACGGGTCTAGGTGGGAGGGAGCTCAGGGGTCTATAGAAGCATCTTCAGTCCTCACCCATTCAGTAATTGCTCACTGAGCGTGAGCATCTGGGGTGGCTTTAAAACACCGGAGCCGCGGCCTACGCCGAGAGTCCTGAATCTCAAGGGAAGGGGTAGGGTCTTAGTTACTGTAAATGTCTCGCAGGTGGTTTGTTGCCACAGTTGGTCATCACTGGTCTCGCAGTCTCACTTCACCAGAGACCAGTTTTTCAGAGAAAGTGGGGTGAGAGCCAGGCCGGGTGGGCCTGCGAGGCAGCAGGTGGGGGGCCATCTGGCCAGCTGTGAGGGGGTTCTTGAGTGACTCTGCGGGGGAAGCATTGGGGAAAGAGGCCCACAGGGTCACTGTTTGCATAAGTTTTACTTTAAAAAATGTTTTTATTCACTTTATTTAAACAACAACAACAAAATCAAAAGAATTCACCCATTTATCCCATCCCCCACCTCCTGCCTCTTGCTATCACCAATTTCTTATCTGTATCTATCAGTTTGGGTTGTTTTTGTTTTATTTTATTTTATTTTTTAAAGATTCTATTTATTTATTCATGAGAGACACAGAGAGAGAGGCAGAGACACAGGCAGAGGGAGAAGCAGGCTCCATGCCAGGAGCCCGACGTGGGACTCAATCCCGGGACCCCAGGATCGTGCCCTGGGCTGAAGGCAGGCACCAAACCGCTGACCCACCCTGGGATCCCTGTTTTTGTTTTAGATCCCATATATGAGAGATCATATAGTAGTTGTCTGCCTCTGACTTACTTCACTTAGCATGATGCCCTTGAGGTCCATCCCTGTTGCCGCAGAAGGCAAGTTGCCTTTTATGGCTGAGGAATACATAATATCTACCATGATTTCTTCATCCATTCAGCCCTTGAGAGACTCAGAGTGTTTCCCTATCTTGGCTATTATAAATAATGCTTCAGTAAACATGAGGGTGCAGATAACTTTTCAAATTAGTGTTTTCATTTTCTTCGGATAAATACCCACAAGTGGAATGGCCAGATCATATGGTAATTCCAGTTTTCATTTTTTGCGGAGACTCCATGCTGTTTCCACAGTAGCTGCACCAGTTTCCATTCCCACCGACTGTGCAGGGGGTTTCTTTTTCTCCACATCCTTGTCAACACTTATTATTCCTTTTTTTTTTTTTTTTTTTTGATACCAGCCATTCTGACAGGTATAAGGTGACAACTCATTGTGGTTTTGATTTGCATTTCTGATGATGAGTGATGTTGAGCATCTTCTCATGAGTCTTTGGCCATCTGTGTGTCTTTTTTGGAAAAATTTCTATTCAAATCCTCTGCCCATTTTTTTCATCTTTTTTTTTTTTCTTTTAAAGTAGGTTCCAGGGACGCCTGCATGGCTCAGCAGTTGAGCATCTGCCTTTGGCTTATGGTGTGATCCTGGGACCCAGGATGAGTCCCTCATCGGGCTCCCTGCAGGGAGTCTGCTTCTCCCTCTGCCTGTCTCTGCCTCTCTCTCTCTCTGTGTCTCTCATAAATAAATAAATATAAGAAAGAAAGAAAGAAAGAAAGAAAGAAAGAAAGAAAGAAAGAAAGAAAGAAAGAAAAAGAAAGAAAGAAAGAAAGAGAAAGAAAGAAAGAAAGAAAGAAAAGAAAGAAAGAAAGAAAGAAAGAAAGAAAGAAAGAAAGAAAGAAAGAAAGAAAGAAAGGTTCCAACGCCCAGTGTGGAGCCCAACATGGGGCTTGAACTCATGATCCTGAGATCAAGATCTGAGCTGAGATCAAGTAGGATGCTTAACTGACTAAGCCATCCAAGTGCCCCCCTCTGCTCATTTTTAACATGGATCGTTTGGGTTTTGTAGGAGTTCTTTACATATTTTGGATACTAGCCCCTTATTAGATACATGATTTTTTTTTAAAGATTTAATTTATTTATTCATGATAGTCACACACAGAGAGAGAGAGAGAGAGAGAGAGGCAGAGACACAGGCAGAGGGAGAAGCAGGCTCCATGCAGGGAGCCCGACGTGGGATTCGATCCCGGGACTCCAGGATCGTGTCCCGGGCCAAAGGCAGGCGCCAAACCGCTGCGCCACCCAGGGATCCCTAGATACATGATTTGCAAATATTTTCTCCCGTTGAGTAGGTTGCCTTTTCATTTTGTTAATGGTTTCCTTTGGGGTGCAGAATCTTTTCAGTTTGATGTGGTCCTACTTACTTATTTTTGCTTTTGTCACTTTTGTTTTTGGTGTTAGATCATCATCAAGATCTGTGTCAGGGAGCTTACCGCCTACATTTTCTTCTAGGAGTTTCATGGTTTCAGGTCTTACGTTCAATTCTGAGGGAATTTTTGTGTGTGGTGTAAGACAGTTGTCTAGTTTCAGTTTTTTACATGTGGCTGTCCAGTTTTCCCAGCACCATTTATTGAAGAGTCTGTCCTTTCTCCGTTGTATATTCTCGGCTCCCTCGTAGTAAATTAACCATATCAGCATGGATTTATTCCTGGGACCTCCGTTCTGTTCATTTGGTCCTGTGTCTGTTTTTATGCCAATACCATACTATTTTAATTACTGCTGCCTTATAATATAGCTTGAAATAAGGGAATGTGATGCCTCCAACTCTGTTCTTTCTCAGGATTCCTTTGGCTATTCAGAGACTTTTGTGGTTCCATACGAATTTTAGGATTGTTTGATTTCTGTTAAGAATACCATTGGAATTTTGATGATGATTGCATTGAATCCGTAGATTGCTTTGGGTAGTATAGACATTGGTTTACCAATATAATTCTTCCCATCCATGAGCATGGGCTTTCCACTTATTTGTCTTTTTTTATTTCTTTCATTATTAATGTCTTGTGGGTTTCAATATACACCTACTTGGTTAAATCTCTTCCTAGGTATTTTATTCTTTATGGTGAAATTGTAAATTTCTGATAGTTCTCTATTGTAAACATTGTTGGTATTTAGAAACACAACAGATTTTCATGTATTGATTTTGTATCCTGCAACTTTACTGAATCTATTTATTAGTTCTGGCAGATTGGGGATAGAGTCTTTGTATACTATCATGCCACCTGCAAATACTGACAGTTTTACTCCTTCCTTTCCAGTTTGTATGCCTTTTTTGTCTTTATCTTGCCTAATTGCTCTGACCAGGTCTGCCAATACAATGTTAAATAAAACTGGCAAGAGTAGATATCCTTGCCGTGTTCCTAATCTTAGGGGAAAAGCTTTTAGCCTTTTGCCATTGAGTAGGATGTTTGCTGTGGGTTTGTCGTACATGGTCTTTGTTGTGTTGGGGTGCCAACTTTGTTCAGAGTTTTTATCATAAATGGATGTTGAACTTTGTCAAATGCTCTTTCTGCATCTATTGAGATGGTCGTATGATTTTTATGTTTCATTTTGTTTATTGGCATAATCACATGGACTGATCTGTGGATGTTGAACCATCCTTGCATCCCTGGAATAAATCCCACTTGATCATGGTGTGTGATTCTTTTCAGGTACTGTTGAATTCAGTTTGCTAATGTTCCATTGAGAATTTTTGCCTCTATGTTCATCAGGGATATTGGCCCGTAATTTCCTTGCTTTGTGACGTCTGTGTCTGGTTTTGGTATCAGAGTAATGCTGGCCTTGTAAAGTGTGTTTAAGACTGTTCCCCTATTCTATTTTTTGGAGGAGTTTGAGAAGGATTGATATTAAGTATTTGAATGTTTGGTAGAATTCACCAGTAAAGCCATCAGATCTTGAACTTTTGTTTGCAGGAGGGTTTTTTTTTTCCCTTAAAGATTTTGTTTATTTATTCATGAGAGACACAGAAAGAGGCAGAGACATCGGCAGAGGGAGAAAGAAGCAAGCTCCCTGCAGGGAGCCCGATGTGGGGACTCGATCCCAGGACCCCGGGATCGTGACCTGAGCCAAAGACAGATGCTCAACCACTGAGCCACCCCGGCGCCCCATGCAGGAAGGTTTTTGATGACTGATTCAATATCCTTACTAGTAATCAGCCCGTTCAGATTTTCTGTTTCTTCCTAATCCAGTCTTGGTAGGTTGCACATTTCTAGGAATGTAGCCACTTCTAGGCTGTGTAATCTATTGCACGTAATTGTTCATAGTGGTCCTCATTATCCCTTGTGTTTCTGTGGTGTCAGGTGTGACAATTCCTCTTTCATTTGGTTCTATTTATTTGAGTCCTCTTTCTTTTTTTTCTCGGTGAGTCTAGCTAAAGGTTTGTCAGTATTATCTATCTTTTCAAGGAACCAGCTCTTGATCTTTTCTACTGTCTTTTGAGTTTCTGTTCCATTTATTTCTTCTCTATGTTATTTCCTTTCTCTACTAAATTTGGGCTTCATTTATTCTTTTTGTAGTTCCTTGAGGCAATAAGTTAGGTTGTTTATTTGAGGCTTTTCTTGTTTCTTGAGAGAGACATTTATTACTGTGAACTTCCCTCTTAGAATTGCTTTTGCTGTGACCCATAAATTTTGGTATATTCTATTGCCATTTGCACTTGTCTCAAGGAATTAAAAAAAAAAAAAAAAGCTCCATACCCAATGTGGGGCTTGAGCTCAGCACTGTGAGATTGAGAGTTGCACACTCTACTGACAGCCAGCCAGGTGCCCTTGTTTCTCCTTTGACTTCTTCTTTGGCCTAGTGCCATGCCCAGTAGCACGTTTCAATCTCCACATATTTGTGAATTTTCCGTTTTTCCTCATGTAATTAATTTCTAGTTTCATACCATTGTGGTTGGAAAAGATGCTTGATATGATTTCAATTCTCTTCAATCTAGTAAGCCTTGTTTTGTGGCCTAACATATCATCTCTCCTGGAGAATGTTCCTTGTGCATTTGAGAAGAATGTATATTTCTGTTGCTTTTTGGTGGAATGTTCTATAAATGTCTGTTTAGTCCATCTGGTTTCACATGTCATTTAAGGCCATGTTTATTATTGATTTCCTATCTGGATGATCTATCCAGTCATGTAAATGGTGGGTATTAAAATTCCCTACTATTATTATATTGCTGTCATTTTCTCCCATTAGGTCCATTCATGTTTGCTTTATACATTTAGGTGCTCCTATGTTGGGTGCATAAATATTTACAGTTGTTATATCCTCTTGCTGGATTTTGTCTAATAGAAGCATAGCTACTCCAGCTTTCTTTTGGTCTCCATTTGCCTGAAATATCTTTTCCATCCTTTACTTTCAGCCTTTATGTGTCCTTGCATCTAAAGTGTGTCTCTTGTAGGCAGCACATAGAAGGGTATTCTTTTTTCTTTTTTTTTAAGATTTTATTTATTTATTCATGAGAGACACAGAGAGAGAGAGAGAGAGAGAGAGACGCAGAGACACAGGCAGAGGGAGAAGCAGGCTCCATGCAGGGACCCTGATGAGGAACTTGATCCTGGAACTCCAGGATCATGCCCTGGGCGGAAGAGAGGCACTATAAACCGCTGAGCGACCCAGGGATCCCCAGGTATTCTTTTTTTTTTTTTTAAATTCATTCAGCCACTATGTCATTTGATTGAAGAATTTAGTCCATTTACATTTAAAGTCAGTATTAGGACAGCCCAGGTGGCTCAGCGGTTTAGCGCCACCTTTGGCCCAGGGCCTGATCTTGGAGACCCAGGATCAAGTCCCACGTTGGGCTCCCTGCATGGAGCCTGCTTCTCCCTCTACCTGTGTCTCTGCCTCTCTCTGTGTGTGTGTCTCTCATGAATAAATAAATAAATAAATAAATAATCTTTAAAAAATAAAAAAAAAAGCATATGCTTATTGGCATTTTGTTAATTGTTTTCTGGCTGTTTTTTTTTTTTTTTAAAGATTTTATTTATTTACTCATGAGAGACACACACAGAGAAAGAGGCAGAGACACAGGCAGAGAGACAAGTCCCACACAGGGAGGCCGATGTAGGACTCGATCCCGGGACTCCAGGATCATACCTTGGACCGAAGGCAGGCACCAAACCACTGAGCCACCCAGGGATCCCCTTTGGCTGTTTTTGTAGTTCCTGTCTGCTCCTTTCTTCTTTTCTTGCTTTTTTCCTTTGTGGTCTGACGACTTTCCTTAGTGCTATACTTATGTTCCTTTCTCTTTAGTTTTTTATGTATTTACTATAGGTTTTTGCTTTGTGATTACTGCGAGGCTTACATATAACAACTTATAACAATCTGCTTTATTTTTTTTTAAGATTTTATTTATTTATTCATTCAGAGAGAGCGAGAGAGAGAGATTGAGAGAGAGGCAGAGACACAGGCAGAGGGAGAAGCAGGCTCCATGCAGGGAGCCCGACGCAGGACTCAATCCTGGGACTCTAGGATCACGCCCTGGGCCAAAGGCAGGCGCCGAACCCCTGAGCCACCCAGGGATCCCCTAACAATCTGTTTTAAATGGATAACAATTTAAGTTTGATCCCATTCTAAAGCTCAACATTTTTACTCTCCTCCCCCACCTACATGTTGTATTTTTGATGTCACATTTTACATCTTTTTACCTTTATATCCCTTAACCAATTATTGTAATCATAGTTATTTTTACTACTTTTGTCTTTCAACCTTCATACTAGCTTTGTAATAATTAACCTACTACCTTTACTATATATTTACTTTTTAAAAAGATTTTATTTATTTAATTGACAGAAAGAGAGCAAAGCAGGGGGAGCAGCAGGCAGAGAGAGGGAGAAGCAGACCCGTTGCTGAGCAGGGAGCCCAATGTGGGGCTGAATCCCAGGACCCCGGGATCGTGACCTGAGCTGAAGGCAGACACTTAACTGACTGAGCCACCCTGGTGCCCCTGTGTATTTACTTGTCCGTGCTTGCTTTGGCAGCACATATGCTTTTCCAATAAGATTTATCCTTACCTGTTTTCTTGCTACTAATTAGCACCCTTTCTTTTCCATAATTTTTTCTTTGTGTGTAAATTGGTGTGTTTTTGAAACTCCAGGAGCGAAGCATCCCCTAAAGCTTTGGAGGTCTCCCTTAGGGCAGAAATTCCGCGTCTTGCAGTTCAGCAGGCGTGTTCCACTACCCCCCAACTCCAGTCTATGCACCTTCAGACTCAGTGGGCCTCCACACAGAGAAGCTATGTTGGTTGAAATAAATTAAGCCTGATGATTTATCAGTTCTGAATGTGTTGTTCATTCGTTCAGACTTACCTGCCTTCAAGCTGTGTGGTCTGAACGGCCCACCCAGCGCCAGGAGAATCGAGGTCGCAGGGAGCTTCGGATGGGTGGCGGTTCAGAGGCCAGAGGCGTCTCCCCTCTGGGGGAGCGTGGGTGGGGCAGGCCTGCTCTGCAGACCCCGCACCCTATTTCTGTAAGGTCAGGGCTGAGAGGCGCAGTGTTCTGAGGTCACCACGAGGGGTCGGGCTCGCCTGCGGTGTCATCTCTCCCTCTCCCTCTCTCTCTCTCTCTCTCTTTTGGCTCTTTCACCTCTTTGAGGAGCCCTCCTTGGTCCCGCTTCTCCCCACCCCAGGCTCCGTTCTCTCCGCCTCCCTCAGCCCGCTCCTCCTCCCTTAGGCCAGCCCATGCAGCCTCAGCGCAGGCCCAGACAGCCTCCAGACTAGACAGCCTGGCATTTCTCTGACCCCCGGGGAGTCCCACAGCCTCTCACTTCCCCGACTTTAGGAGTGACTAATTAGTGAGCAGAAAGTGCTTTCTCCTATCTTATCTCTTCTCCGGCCGCCCTTCAGCTCAAGTTCTCTGGTTTTGTCTCCAAGCAAAATGGGACGGTTTATGAGTTACTCCTTCTAACGTGTCTTCTTATGTGTGTCAGCAAAGCTCTTCTCCAAGCCCAGGTCCCTTTGTGGCACCCAGAGCCCAGTTTCAAGAGCCCCTCGATCCTTAGATGGGAATGTTCTCACCTTGCTCCAGCACAGCACGCGCATGGAGCCTGGATCGCCCTGGACCTGATCTCCATCTGCTCTCTGGCACATCTCAGACCCTGCTCCCCCAGGTCCCACCTTTCATCCACCCTCCATGCTCCCTCTTTCCCTCCCCAGAAGTGGCTCCTCTGAATGGTTCCTTAGCATCTTGACATCCTGTCCTTCACACACTCCTTCATCCAGGAAGTCTTCCCTCTGCCCAGTCCGGGCTCTCGGGAATGCTGGCTCTGCCAGGGACTAGCTGTGCTACCTTAACTTCTCTAATTTTTTAAGAAATATTTTATTTATTTATTTATTCATGAGAGACGGAGAGGCAGACACAGGCAGAGGGAGAAGCAGGCTCCCTGCGGGGAACCTGATGTGGGCCTCGATCCCAGGACCCCAGGATCACAACCTGAGCCAAAGGCAGATGCTCAACCACTGAGCCACCCAGGCATCCGACTTCTCCAATTCTGAGCCTCCTCTTCATCTGTAAAATGGGGACAGTGGCACATGGCTCTCAGATACGCTGTGAGGCCGAGGTGGTCAATGGCTCTGGAAGTGTTTAGCGCGTGCTGGCATATGCAGGTGTTCTGGGAGGCAGGTCCTGTCCTTTCCTTCAGGTACCGCACCCCCAACTCCACTGCGGATGGAAACCTGCCCTTGTCTCTGTGCACTAGCTACTTCTGCTCCCCACTCCACTCCTGAGCAGAGCTCTGCCTGGGGAAGAGGGGAAGCCCCAGGGGCACTCAGGGGCCTGCAGTCACCCCATGCTAGGGAGATGGGGGCAGAGGCAGGGCTCTGCAGGGACCCCAGACCACAACTCCCTCTGCAGGGCTGTGTCCTGACTCTACCGGCACACAAGACCTAGAGCGGCGTCCACTCTTCTCCCTGGAATTATTCGGGGCCCCTCGTGGCCTGGGGTTGGGGAAGGGCTCCCACAGAGTCCCCCGAGGCATTGAGGGGACCAGAAGGCTGGTGGGAGTTGAAGGAGGGGAGGCAGGGGCAGGGGAATACCAGCCACACACTATTCCGCGTCCCTGCTCCCTTCCCATCCACCCCCACCCTCCACCAAACACGATCCCTGGGTTAATTTTTAGCATCACAGCTCGCACATTAGTCACTCCCTGTCACCCACCTACACGGCAGGAGGCTGCTGTGCTGGTGCCGTCATCCCATCATCTGTGAGGTGGGATCCAGCCCCCCTCTGGGCACCCCCTCACCCTGCTCGGTGCGTGCCCGGGCCAGGAGCCCCCTTCCACCTGGGTGAGGGGTACTGACATCACTCCCAGGGCTAGCTGCACGGGAGGAGGGGAGGGAGGAAGAGGCTGCTCAGCGAGGGGCTGGTAGCTCTGCTGGGAGGAGAGCCGGGGCGGCCACAGACCCTGCCCCCAAGAAGGTGCTAGGCTTCCCCTGGGCGGCTGGTCTCCTGGCAGTCCTGGGCGCTGGGAACAAAGGTAGGGCCCCTCCCCGAGACCTGAGCCTCCGGGAGCTGCAGTTTGTCATGGCTCAGAGCAGCTGTTCAAACAGGGAGCTTGGGGAAGCTCCATTTTCTTAATCAAATGTCCTCCTTCCCCGGGAACCAGGGAGGGCAGGGCGGCCAGGTGCAGGTGTCAGGCCTGGAGCTGACACCCAGCCCCGAAGGGATATAATGAGAGGGGCCCGCAGATGCCGGCATCAGCTGGAGCGGGGCTGGGGGGCGATGACCTCCCCTCGGCTGGCCTGGCCCCACTCTTGAGCACCTGCTGCGTGCCACCCGTCAGGCCCTGGAGGCACGAGGTAAGCAAGGCTGAGTTTCCCGTGCCTGCCTTAGGCGCAGACACCTGTGCAGAGAAGTCGGTATAGTTACCAATGGGGGTAAGTGGTGTGAAGGAAAAAACAAACAAACAAACAAAAAAACCCCCTAGAGGCCTGGAGATGAAGCGTAAGGACAGGGAACTGCTGATCTGATCTGGGGAAGCTGAGAAAGTGTTAAGCTGAGGAATCAGCCTGGTGAAGAAGAGGATTCCAGGCGGAGAGCGCTGCATGGGCAAAGGGCAGAGACGAGAAAGAGCTTGGCACGCTTGAGGAATGAGACAGGAAGAAGCGTGCGGCTTACACACGAGAACGCGAGACGTGTGTCAGGGGAGGAGAAACGATCAGAGCTTGAAGAGAGGCCAGAGCTCTGGCCTGCAGGGCCTCCTGCCGGGCGTCCCAGCACAACGGCTCCCAGGTACCAAATTCTTGGGCCTGTGTGGCTGCTGTCAGCTCAGAGGAAGGGGTGTCCTTTTGTCATTTGTCTGCCCGGAAGGACGACGTGTTATGGGTGAGCCACGGGCAGTAGTTTGGATTTTATTCTTTTATTTGAAGGGAAGCCATAGGGGTTTTAAGTGAGGAGGGTTACGATTCAATTTCCCAAACTGTGTGAAGGGGTCTCTGGGGCCAAGAGAGGCAGCAGGGAGCCCATGCAGGAGGCTAGTGCAGTGGTGCAGGTAGGAGATGGCCTGGCTCGGGGAGGGGGCCGCTTAGACCCCTTGAAGCTGTTCCTTGTATGCTGGTCACCGCCAGGGAGGACGGGCACACGAGGCTCCAGTCCCAGGCCCAGCTCTGCTGCTTGCTTTCTGTGTGACCCTAGACAGGTCGCTTGCCCTTGGTCACTGCCAAGAAAGGTAGCGTCCACCTCACGGACATGCTGTGGGCACACACTGTCGTTATTGGGGTTCTACTATGAGCTCGTACCAGGCAGGATGTAAAGCAGCAGATTAAGACAGGAAAGATCCCTGGGCCCCGCTGCAAGGAGTGTGCCTCGTAATAGGGACGGGAGCCAGGCAAACACCAGAATCCACAAAAGTCAAGACAACCGCGGACAGTGATGAGTAGTAGGACAGAAAAAGCAGGGCTCTGTCACGGTGGAAGGTGCGGCTACTTCAGACTGGGTGGGGAGTCCCTCGGGAGGCAGAGCTGAGGACTGAAGGGGCCAATTATGGGAAGAGCGAATGCAGAGGCCCCGAGTGGGATGGGGTGGGAAGCGCACCAGATGGAGCAAAAGGGCCAGAGCAGGAAGCGAGAAGGGGGACAAGAAAACGAGGCGGGCGAGGGTCAGATAAGCCAGTGTGGGACTTAGAATCTCATTCTAGAAGTAGGGAGTTCGACGACAATGGAGCGGTCAGTGGTTGGGCCGGTCACAGGCGGGGTGGCTGTGGGTGGGTGACCCAGGCCCAGGGCCCAGAGGGTTCCAAGCACAATTATTTGTGCAGGGCAGGGCGGGCGAGGACTTTAGAGGAGGCTTGGCCACCACCTGCTGGGAGTTCTGGGGAGGGTGTGCGGCCTCTTGCTCAGGTTCACACAAGTAAGTCAAAATCCCCCTGGCTGCAGGCTCCAAGCAAATAAGATGTAAAATACAGTGTGTGCCTGCGCATGTCTATGTTGGGGGGGGGGGGGGAGGCGTGTGTGTTGGGGGATGGGGTGCGTGGTAGAGTCAGAGCTTGCCAGAGCCCAATCCTGCCCCCACCCCCCACCCCCGCAGTCACCACGCTGACAACAGATGCAAAAAAACCGTCAATTTTATACAGTTTGTGGTTCAGAAGCAACAATATGCAAAACGGCGGAACAGTCTGTGCTGCCCCCACCCCACCTGGACGTGCCCATTCCTGTCCCCCAAGGGGGCGGAGAAGAACCAGGGACCCCCTGCCCGGCAGGACCCAACTTAGTTACAGGCCCCTGGGAGGGGCCAAGCCCTTAGGGGTCCAGGCCGGGAAGGAGGGGGCCCAGCACCTTGGGAGGCTGTGCGTGGAGGGAGGGGGGAGGCCCGACCCCAGGCCCTGTGTCCCCCAGGGCCAGGGCGAGGAGCACGTAAAGCTGGGGAGAGGGCTTCGTGGGAGGGGGCTCCTCCCCTCCAGGGGAGTTCTCCTGGACACCCCACAAGGCACTACAGACCTGGATGTAGGATGAACGCCCCCAAACCGTCCCCAACCCAACCAAGCTCCCCGCCGGGATTAGAGGAGGAGGCGGGGAGGGGTGTGGGCGCCCCTGCATGTGTGGGGGGCGGCAGGCCAGCTGGGGCCGGGGGACCCTCCCCCTTGGCGCTGGGCTGCTGGGCTGCTGGGCTCCCGGGGTCCCCCCACCCGCCACCCCCTTTCCGCACAGGCTGCCACGAATAAATAAATAAATAGCTTCCCCGCCGGCGCCCCTACAGCTGGCTCTCCTCCTCCTCCAGGGAGCGGTTGAGTCCGGGGATGAACTTGAGCAGCCGCCGGCGGAAGCTGCGGTACTTGGCCTTGCGCAGCCCCGGGGCGCACAGGGCCTGCTCGCGGGCCTCAGTCCAGAGCGCGCCCCCCGCGCCCCCGCCGCCCCCGCCGCCCCCGGGGCCCCCGCACCGCACGCTGGCGCTGCGGCTCAGTGCAGCCCGGGCCGGGGGCGCCGCCGGGGGCGCGGGGGGCTCGGCGGGGGCGGGGGCGCGGGCGCGGGCGGGCGGGGGCGCGGGCTCGGCGGCCCCGAAGAAGCACGTGTGGTAGACGGCGTCGTCCGCGTCGCCCCCCGCCCGCCGCGCAGCCCCGCGGGGACCCCCGGGCGCAGCCAGCAGCGGCCCGAAGGGCAGCGAGCCCGGCAGCAGCCCCGCGCCGTACAGGCAGGAGCGCACCGACTCCAGCGTGTCGTAGATGCTCGGGTCCTTCACCACCAGGCCTGCGGGGGGCGGGGGGGAGCAGGGGGGCGGTCAGGGCGCGGGGACCCGTGCATGGGGCTCCTCCGTGGAAGGGGCATGCACGCAGTGCCCCGTGACACTGGGGCCCCCCGTAAGTGCAAATGTCTGGGTCACATAGCCCAGGTCAGGGCTGCACCCGGAGCGCACCCAACCTTTCTTCACTTTGGAGAGGGAGGGAACCCCCTCCCTCGGCGGGGGGAAGCATGACTAGGGATGTACGTAGGGGACCCTCTGCACCCCCACCCCTACTCACCATGCACCAGCCGCTGCTCTTGCACCATTAGGGACCTGTACTCTCCCCACTTCTCATACAGGGTTTGCTGCAAGAGACACCCCCCCAGGTCGTCAGACTGTCAGGAGGTGGGTACACGCAGGCTGGGAGGGCTCAGGCGGCACCCAGGAGGCATCTTAAGGTTTTTTCCAGGCAGGTTCAGACAGATCAAGGAGCCCCCAACTAAAGAGTGAGGCCTGGAGGGACGGGCTTGGGGAGGAGAGGGTGGCGGCTGGGCGTTCCCCGGGCTGCTCTACCTTCAGGTACTGCAGCCGGGCCTCCAGTTCCGCCTTCCGGATGGACGTCCCGTAGAGAGTTTCCAGCCTGAGGAGGTTGGGGAATCAGAGGATGAGCGAGCCCACGGGGTGTGGAAACATTGAGAGAAGCTGAGCTGGGGAATCTTCAAGGACGGCGGCGGCGGCACACAGACGTACCTGAGAACGTTGCCCGACGCCTTAATGATGTCAACAATCTCTCGATGCCGAATGCCCTCCACGTTCAGGCCGTTGACACTGGCGATGGTGTCTCCTGCCAGGCGGAGAGGAGGGTCAGCGTGTGTCCCATGGGGCATGACGGGACGGTCCTAGCCCCCTAGCCTAGCCGGCAAGGGTCAGGGTCATAACCCCATAGAACACTCCTGAGCTCCCTCCTGCCACTCCCCATGGTCATGGGGAAACCTGGTCCTGACCCAGCACCGGGGCGTGGGGGTCAGGCCCTCATTCGCCCACACCTTCACCCCATCCTCAGGAGGCTGCACCCAAAGGCCAAGCCCTCTCAGCAACCGTGGGCTGCAACCGGAGCCGGTTACTCCTGTCTAGCCCACAGGCGGTCATGAGACCCAGCCAAGACAGGAAGGGGTCAGGGTGAGGAGCACGCAGCTGGGAACTACCACTGGCCCCAGGCATGAGAGGCCTCGGCTTCTGACTCCCCGCGCCACCGCAGAGCCTCCTGACTCGAGGCAGGGCAAGTCACCATCTCCAAGGGCCCCATTTCCCATCTGTTGAAAAAGGATGTGGATCCTCACTGTGGCTACTTCGGGGATCAGGAGGGAGAGCGGGCCTCAGAGCATTTTGCAGAGTTGCTGTACACCACTAGGCTACCAGGGGCTGCTGGTAAGTGGGCAAGGAGGCGAGGGCTTAGAGAAGAAAGTGGTGATGGAATTGGGGGGGTTCATACAGTCTCAATCCCCTTCCTGGGGCCCGGGGACTCTAGACTTGGCCAATCCCAAGGGCCCCCCAACTGGAGGCACCATTTCCTTGTTGGAGGAAGTAACACAGGTGCCCCGCGGAGTTGGGCCAGGTTGGCACAGGATGGGCCCTGATCGCCGCCATCAAGCAGATCTAATGGAGTGGTGCGCCTTCCCCGACTCCTGCCCAGGGCCAGAGGGCCAGAGGGCCAGAGGGCCAGGAGGAGGCAAACAGTAGCAGCAACATCTGCCACTCACCAGGCCTCAGCTCTGTGCCCAGGGAAACCCTCGGTGGGTCACTGCCCCCATTTTGCAGCTGGGACTGCTTGAGAGCACACAGTACGTGGCCAATTTGCTTGGATCCAAAGCTTAGACTCTATCCATTCTTCTTTCCGGCCTTCTCAAAACAGGAGAAGGAAGGGGAGTTGATTCCAGAAGAGATTTCTCACCCCTTCTGCTTGGGAGTAAGGCCATCCCGCCTGCCCGGAGCCTTGCCACCTGGGCTCAGACCTCACCTGGTGTGAGCCCGGCCAGCTGGGCAGGGCTGGACTCATGGACCCGGCAGACAAAAGTCACCATCTCCACGCGCTGCTCCTCCCGGTGGTGGAGGCCGTAAGTCTGTAAGGGGCAGGGGGACCATCAGCCAGGGCTGCGGCAGGGTCCAGCCCTCCCTCGGGCCGGCCTCCGGATCCCCCCCTTCCTCTGCACCCAGCTTCTCCCACCTGGATCTCAAAGCCGAAGGTCTGGTTCTCCTCCTTCTCCAAAGTCAGCACTTTCCTGCAAGGGGACACGGGGGCCATTTCGGGACTGTCAGGGTTAGAAGGAGCTTGGTGGTCCCGTCGCGTGGCCTTCCACTGACGGGGTCTGCTCTAGAACACCCGGCAGGGCTCACTGTCTCCAGCGACAACTCACTCTCATCATGGGTCGCTGGAACGCCCGTCGTCCCAGTCCCCAGCTGAAATCAGCTTCGTGGAGCCACAGAGAATCAATCAGTCTGGCCTCCAGCGTAGGCTGGTCCCCAGAGGGAACGGGCGTCCGGAGGTTGGGAGGCAGGCCTGCAGCCTTCCAGCGAGCCCTGGAGTACCACTCGCTGCCTAGCCGGGGCCCCACTCCAGGCCCTGGGGAGCAGGCTGGCCCCACCCCCGGAGGCCGGTCACGAGGCTCAGCCCAGACCACAGCTGCTCCTCCCAGCTGCGCCGGGCCAGCCCAGCCCACCAGATGTGAGGCCGGGGGAGGGGAGCCTGGAGGCCGCCCCTTCCCGCACTGAAGGCCTGCCCGCCGGACACAATGGTCTGGAGCCGCTCCAGATCCTCGCCTGCTGGGGGAGCCCAGAGTTTCCTCTGCCCACCCCCACCCCCTTCCTTCCCGCCCCCGCCAGAGGCAGAGTCACAGCAGCCTCCAAAGGCCCCTTCGAGTCTCCCGGCCTCTGAAAGGCCCTGGAGACGCGGGTCCACAGCTCCCAGCCGGACCCAGATGCCCCCCAAATGCTGAGCAGCAAGCAACTCCCAGTGCTCCCTGGAGCGCCTCCCCACTGGGATCGCTGGGCCGCCCGCTCCGTGTGTGTTTTGTGTCGGGCGGGCAACAGGGTGACTGAAGTTCTGGGTTACTCTGGGTTTCTTCAAGTGTTGGCAAACTTTTTTCTGCAGAGGGCCAGCTAGTAAATATTTTAGGCTTTCTCTGCGGGCTCCGTTGGGCCTCTGTCCTATATTGTTC
Source organism: Vulpes vulpes (assembly GCF_048418805.1). Taxonomy (NCBI): domain Eukaryota; kingdom Metazoa; phylum Chordata; class Mammalia; order Carnivora; family Canidae; genus Vulpes; species Vulpes vulpes. The sequence goes on from NC_132787.1 coordinate 3,009,775, forward strand.
TTTGTTGTTATTTTTACAACCCTTTGGAAATATAAAAACAACTCTTCGCTCAAGGGCCCAACAGGCCAGTCTAGCTAGCAGGCTGGAGTCCGCTGATCCACTTCAGAAGCCAGGCCCCAGTCTGCCTGGGCCTGAGCGGCGCAGGGCCTGAGGGCAGCGCCTACTTCTGCCCTCACGTCGGATGCTTCCAAAGAGGGCTGCCATGGGATGGGAGCAGCAGAGGACAGAGCTCCTGGAGGCAGGAGGCGGCCACACTCAAGCAGTTGGACACAGCTGGACACGGCTGGGCTTGGGTCTGGGCCCCCTGGGGCTTTGCTGGGGCTGGGAGAGCTCTCAGGGGAGCCCCCAAGGACTTCTACTTCCTCCCGCTCCCAGATCTAGATCTGCCCGGGGAGGGGTGACTGGCAGGGACTGGGGGTGGCATGAGGAGTACCTGATGACTCAAAAGTCCCTACCTCCTTTCTCTGCCACCCCCTTAACACAGCCCACACCCCCACCTGCCCCTCACTCCTAGTGAGGGAACCACGCTGAAAGGGTAGGAGCATGACTCCCCCTGGGCTGAGAGCTGTGTCGTGCTGCCCTCCACCCCCACCCCGGCACCTCACCCTTTTGGACCAGGGCAGGGGCTCCGGGGTGCTGGTGACTCACCGCTGCTGTTCAGGACTGTGGCCGAGATTCTTCCAGCGGAATCCTGAGCCCTGGGTGGGAAGAAAGAGAGGAAAGAGCAGGTGAGAGGAGGACTGTCCTGGAGCAGGTGCTGAGAGTCCACTCTGGGAAGACGCTCCCCTGGGCTCCAGCTCCTGGACCCAGCACCTCACTTCCTGGTGCCCACCTGGCTGGTCCCAGTTCCATACTTGCTTTGGCGACAGCGTGACTATTTGCTGAGTGCCGCTCGGCTCTAGCATCACTCCACAAAATTCTCCCTAAGGCTCTACCCCATAAGGGAGACTGTGAGACACAGCAGTCCTCCTGGGGTCCAGATGCACGAACCTCTCAGCACTGTGGCTGGTCCAGGCCGGGGGCGCTGAGGGGACTCATTAAGCTAGAATAGTCTCTACCCTCGGGGTGTGTGTCTGCAGGGCTCAGGCGCCCCCCAAACCCTGAAAGCTGAGGCAGAGGCTCTTTACAGATGTTGCCAAGGAAGGGCAGGGGGACCCTGGGCTTGCCCATCAAGGTCCTCCAGAGACCCCCCGGCCACACAGTTAGGCATCTCCTTCTAACGTCTCAGCCACTCGGGGAAGCTGGGGTCAGAGACCCGGGTCTGGAGGGCCGGCAATCCCAGCCTGAACTTGGAAAATCAGGAGAGGGTAGGGCCAACCCTCCTCTCCCAAACTACAGGCTGTTTCAGGGGCCCACCGTGGATGCCAGCTGCAGGTGTCCAGCTGCGCCCTGCTCCACCCGGGGTTCTGGACATTGCCATTTATTTTGTTGCTCTCTGGGACAAAACAAACACACACAGAATCTCAAACTTGTCCTTAAGTCTCACTATACTTAGGAGAGAGACTGGGAGGGTTTTGGGGAGGTGGGCGGGAGGGAGATGTCAGAGCCGAGGGTTCCTGCCTCCTTGGGGCCCCGGGAGCGGCTTCTCTCTCTCGTTCCCTAAAATGTTGGGCCTTGGAGGAGGCCCTGCCAGACCAGCCCTGGTCCCGCGTGCCCTCAACCGCCCAGTCAACCCTCCCCCGGGGGCCCACCCGAGGCTGGGAAGAGAAGCGAGTCCTCTTTCTCCAGAACCCAAGACTGGCCCTCAGGGGTGGGGGCAGCTCCCAACCGGGCCGGGACGGAAGGGCTGCGCAGCATAGAGAGACCCCTTTGTCTTTCATTCCGATTTTCATAAAATGCAAATTCTCAACAAGCTGTTCATTGTATGGGGGGGAGCCGGGGGCCAGGGGAGGGGGGGGTGGCTGAGCGAGGAAAGGCCACCAGCGCCCTCTCCCTAACCTGGGTGCGTGTCCCCACTTCTGGGCGCTCAGGTGCCCCCAGGCCGGAGGAAGCGCCCCGCGGAGGGGGAGCCGCAGAAGGCGGGCGCGGCTCGCATCCTTCCTGCCCCGCGGGCGCCGGCGCCCCCTCCCGCCGCGTCCGGTCCCGGCCGAGTCCCGGGCGCCCCGCACCCCGCGCCCCGCACCCCGACGCCGGGCAGGGCGGCAGCCGGAGCGCAGCAACCGCGCGCCCCCTCGGAAGCGTGAGCTCCGGGGACCCCGCCCGCGCCCGCGCCCGCTCCCCGCGCGGCGGGACCGCAGCCCCGGGCCTCCCCGCTGCAACCGAGGCCGCGCAGACGGGGGCTCCCGGGGGGGGGCTGGAGGCACCTGGGCGCGGGGCGCGGGGCGCGGGGCGCGGGGGCCGGACGGAGCGGGAGGAGCAGGGGTGCTCGGGAGGAGCCGGCGGGCTCGGGGGCGGCGGGGCAGGCTCGCGCCCTTGCGGGACGGGGCCGAGGGGGCCGGGCGCGGGGCAGCAGGACGAGCGCGGTGGGGTCGGCGGGCGCAGCTGCGCGCTGGAGGGGGCGGGCGGGGCGGGGCGGGCGGGGGCGCACGCACCTTCCGGCGGGGCAGGGTGCCCCCGGACACGGCGAGCGCGCGGTACAGCTCGGCCGGGTGATAGTCCTCCAGCGCCGCGTACAGCTCGTCTCCGGGGGCCCCGGGGCCGGCGGCGGCTGCACGGGGGCCCGAGGCCGGGGTCGCGGCGGGGGCGGCGGGGGCCGCTCCCGAGTCGGGGGCCCGGGCGGCGGGGTCCGGGGCGGCCGCCGCCTCCTCCTTCTGCTGCAGCTTCCTGAGTCGGCGGAGGGTCATGGCTCCGGCGCCCGGCGACCCTCGGAGGCGGCGCTCGCTCGGCGCGGCGGGGCTGCCAGCGGCTCGGGGCTGCCAGCCGGGCGGGCGGCGGGCCGCTTCCCTTTATAGGCTCGGGGAGCGGGGCGGGGCGGGAGGGGCGTGGCCTCGCGTAGCCACGCCCCCGCGCGGCAGGCCCCGCCCCCGGGGGCCGCTGCCCCAAGCCCCGCCCACGGCGTCCCCGGCCCCGCGGGGCTGGGGAAGCCCAGAGACCCGGGCGCGCCCCGGGGGAAGCCTGGCCGCGGGGGAGGGGCCGGGGGTCCCCCGGGTACCTGCGGCGGGTGTGCGTGTCTGCGTGTGTGTGCGTGCGTGTAAGGGGCTTGTGCACGAGGTTTGAAAATCCCGAGATGGATGACTTTGGAGATTCATGGGGAATCTGGTGGCGTGGGGGGCACAGAGAGGGGTCGTCGGAAGCCCAGGGAAGAGTCTAGGCCATCGGGGCGCTGCGGGAGCCTTTAGGCAGGGGGAGGGTCGGGAGGGCAGTGCAGGGGCAGGGGTATGGACAAAGGGGGGTGAAGTGCCTGAAGGAAGTGAAGGTTAGAAATACCCCTGGCTCTGCACGAGCCCCCCGGGAGTGAGGCCTGAGCATTTCCCCTTCCAGAGTTGCCCCAGAAGAGGTGAAAAAGGAGGCAGTGGACACCCACGGCCTGTCCCCACCGGGGGTCAGGAGCGGTCCCTCCTGAATGTGCCTTTCCCCAGCTCCTGAGGTTGGAGCTCAGATGCCCCTTTTTGCAGCAGAAAAATCTTCACTCTGTTGACTGCTGGGGAGGGGACCGTGCCTGAGCTGCGTGGGTGCTGGGGGGCGGGGGGTGGGTGCTCCACCACTGTCTGACGGGACTTTGGGATCATCTTCCCCCCAGCCCCCGACCTGCCGCCTGTGTTACCGTGGCTGCCAGGCAGTGGGAGAGACTGGGGTGGCCCAGCTGAAGTCTCTGTCGTCAGAGGTGCCCAAATAAGAAGTGAGAGGAGGAAGTGGAAGGCCAGTCTTGGCGTCTGAAGAGCAGCTAGCCACCACAGGGCGTCAGCACCAGCTGGGGCCTCCGCACCCCACCAGTGGCCACCGGACGGGGCTGGGGGTACTGTCCCCATCTGTCCCCTTCCCCAGTCTTCCCAAACCTGTGTTTCACCTTTACAGCTGACATTTACTGGGCAGTTGCCGTGGGGCCGCGCACACTGTCCTGCGGGGGCTGTTCCTTGCGTGCATTAACTCGCTTGCTCTTCCTAGCAACCCTATGAAATCGATACCTCGCACGTGAGGAAACTGAGGCCCAGAGGGGTTGGGTGACTCGCTCTAGGCCCCTGAGTGGCAGAGCCGAGACTCAAACCCAGGCAGCCCGGTCCCAGAGCCTGCGATCCCACCCGGTGAGACGCTGTGTCCCTCGGGTCCCCACTCGCCCGGTGCGGCCCAGGCTGGCGCGGCGCGGCCCTGCCTGCTTCCCCGTCGCGAGCTGCGGTAGCTGCGGTAGCACCGGCCTGGCGAGTGCGGAGGCAGGCGGCCAGGTCCCCCCGGAGAGCCCCGAAGGGCTCCGTCTCTGTGCTCCCTTGCCTCCGGATCCGGCTCTGCCCCGCCCCGGCCCCAGCCCCAGCCCCTGCCCGGCGCCCACGGGAGGTGTGGGTGGGGGGTGCACAAGTCCAGATGGCAGGCTGCTTGCTGGGTGGGGGGCGGCAGGCGGGGGCCGCGGGCTGCTGGGAGCCGAGGGCCAGCTCCTTCGGTGCCTTCCTCTCCCTCCTCCCACCTCCCCCGGGGCACCACCAAGTGGCCATCAGCCGAGGGCCCGAGGGGGTGTTGGTGGGGAAACACGGGACTGTATTGTGAAGCGCGAGCACAGATGGGGACCCCCGGACCGTCTGCTGCCTCCCCCGACAGACGGTGTCTGGGGTGCGGGCGGGGGTGTGGGTGGCGGTGCGGAGCGAGAGGCGATGGCCTCTGTTCTCTGGGCTCCTGGTCAGCCATCCCTGGAGGGAGCAGCGGAAGGGCACCTGTCGTGGGAAGGGCCAGCGACCCAAAGACTCGGCCTTGTCTGAAAGCCGGAGCGGTGGGCGCCGCGGGCGACAGGACAGGGCACCTGCGTCTCAGCCCCTGAGGCACTCCTCCCCCTGGCCTGGCCCGGAGGCCGCCTTTCTGCCCCCCAGGGAGGGCGCAGCAGCAGAGAGGCCCAGTAGCTCGGAACCCCAGGGTCAGGGTGGGCCCAGGAGATGCAGTTCCTGCGAGGCTCACCGCACCCTGCCCTCCTACCCGGAGCTGGAGAGCCAAGGAAGGGCCCCGGGCCCGGGCACGACACAGGTGCAAGGACAGAGGGGGCCAACCGAGGCCAGGGAGGAGAGCCGGCGGCAGGTCGGGCGCTAGAAGCCACTAGGCCCGAGGTCTCCGGACTGCATTCAGCGGCTAGGAGCTGCCCACGGGCTGAGATCTGTGCCCGCTTCCTGCTCCCAGTCCGGCTCCAGTCGTCCAGGGAGGGGATGGATGGGGAGCCCAGGATGCCACGCGACCTGGGTGGCGATGCCCCCTGGTGGCCACGCGTCTCTTGCTGGAGAGTCTTCAAACCCGCGCAGCGCAGGCCAGTCTGGTTGGGGCCCGGCCTCCTCCTGGGCCCAGAGCAGGGTTTGCGGAGCTCCCGCGTCTCCTCCGGTGCAAGAGGGCCTGTGTCCCGCTGAGACGCCACGCTTGGGTCACCGAGTTCTGGAGCCTGGCCGCTGTCGCGGTTCGGAAGTTCTGTTTGTGACACCCCCCACCCCCACCAACCCCAGGGCTGCTGTGCCGCAGGCGCAGACTCAACCAACAGAGGGCAGACAGCTGGCGGGCGTCCTCTGGGCGGCAGACACGCGGGGTCCTTGAAGCTGTGCCTTCTCCCACCCTCCGCGACTTCCTCCTAAGCCCAGTCTCTTGTCTAGCATCTGTTCTCCCCATCCTACCTTCCGCAGCTCCTTAAAGCTCGGGGGTGGCGGGGAGGATGGGGGGGCATGCTGCACGCTGCCTGCAACTGCGTGCGAGGACACGTCCCTCCGGGAGGCCTCCTTGCACAAGTCCCAGGGCTCCGGCTCCCCAGACATCTGCACTCAATCTGTAGCTTATCCCCGAGCCAGTCCCTGTCAGAACGAGCAGCTCCCAGCTTTTCTTACTTTCGCTCCAGCTGCCCTGGCTCTGCTCTCAGGATGGGGCTGGCCGTCTGTGTCGGGGGCTCAGCCCAGGAACCGGGCCCGCGGGACACCCCTTCTCTCTGGGACGAGCCCCTGCCTGGATGCCTACGGGTCCCCAGTCCCCGGCGGAGGAAGCGGGACAGCTGCATGCTGTGCCCACCTCCGTGCTCAGGTCTAGGGTACGGTTGGGGAGTCGGGGCACTTGGGGCGAGGGCGCCAGCAGCTCGGGCCGCTCTGGAGTCTAATTCAGCTCCAGCATCGTCACTTGATCCCAGACCTGGGACGATGAGTAACAGGTCGCCGAGGCTCCTGTGTGGGCACTGGCGCTGCTTCTGAGCCGGGCGGTGGGAGAGAGGGGCCTGGGCCTCAGCGGGTGCTCTGGCGCAAATGAGGGCCTGGGCCCCCTGGTCGCATGACAGCGAGGGAGGCACAGACAGCCGGTGGGCAGCTGCCTGGGCAGGGAGTGGTTGTTTTTCCTACTGGTTCTTATTGCCCAACAGTTTCCACTGGAGAGACAGAGAGAGCGTGTGTGTGCGCGCGCGCGTGTGTGCCTGGTGCTGGGGCCCAGGGGAGCCCAGCAGCAGGGAGGATCCAGCGCAGTCCCCAGAGCCTGTGCTGGGGCGTCTGGGAGTCAGGGCAAAGCAGATAAAGTAGTTTGTGTTGCATATGGGTGGCCTCTGGGTGCAGTCTGGCCAGAGGCCTGGGAGCACCTTGCCTCTCGGGTGGGGATGGCACAGGGTCTCCGTGAGCAGGCTGGTCGCACAGAGGGAGGGGTAACTCCCCAGCCTTCCACGCGGCATCCACACGCCGCTGCTAGGACACCAGGTAACAGGAGGCAGAAACCACGGACCTTGGGGCCTCGGACACCCCGGCCCACCTCCCCCTTGGCTCTGGTGGCTCATCCCCAGTTCCCTCTCCCTGGGCACAGTGGTGTTGTGCACCCAACTAAGTTCCTCCCACCTCTTCCGATCTGAAGTCAGCCCCCCTCTTTCTCTGCCTGCCTCTGGTCACGCCCCAAGCCTGTGCGCTCTGCCCGCCACCATCTCCCCCTGAACCCCCCCACCCCCCCACCGCACCGGCCGTCTGCACCTCGACCTTCCCAGACAGGACCACGGGACTCCCCTGCCAATGGCCTATGCCCTCCACCAGGAAGCAGGGACCCCAGAGAGGTTTCAACCTACGGCAACTCCACGCAAGCCGTGCTACGGAGAAACATTTGGAGGCCGAGCCCAGACCGCTGACTCGACGGCCGCAGGTAGCTGTCACGAGGGATGGAGTCTTGTCTTCTCAGCGTGTGACAGCCCCAGCAGGCTCCCTCGTTGCAGCTCCGGCTCCCTTGCTCTAGCCTTAGACATCTGTGAGGACATCTGTGGCTCTTGGTGACACACTCTTTTTGACTAGAACCCTCTCCTCAGTCAGCAGGCCAACACCTACAACAAAATAGAGAGGTCCCCTCTCCTGACCCCAACTAATGTCACCCTGTGCTCCTGAGATGCCCTGGGTCAACCCCAACCCAGCATGTGCCTCGCACTGTGTGGTCATCTACGTGCTGGTCCAGTCCAGCAGTTGGGGAGCCCCTCGGGGGCAGGGATGCACGGGGCTCCCTCGGCACACACCACACTCTGCCCTATTGTTCCGTACAAACCCTCTGTCTCGAAGGGCGAGGGCCATAGGCGGCCTTGGTGTTGTCCGCTCTACACATTAGGGTTGCTCAACAAATTAAAGAGAGCCTCGTCTATCCAGTTGTTCCTTAGACCTTCCTACACCGTTAGCCCCCATCCACGGCTCCCAAGGAGCGGCCCCAGATGGACCCGAGGCTCCGCCATGTTCCTTAAGCTCCATCCTGTCCGAGCGCAGGATGCCCAACGACCTCCAAGGTGTGGTGCCCATTGTTTGGTGAAACCTGTCTAGATGTTGCTGTGAAGATATTTTAGATGTGATGACATTGAAGTCAGCAGCAGTGCCCGGGTGGCCCAGTCGGTTAAGCGTCTGCCTTCGGCTTGGGTCATGTTCCCGGGGTCCTGAGATCGAGCCCCTCATCGGGCTCCCTGCTCAGCGGGGAGTCTGTTTGTCCCTCTCCCTTGTACTTCTCCCACTCCCTCTGCAGCTCCCTTTGCTTGTGCTTGTGCTCCTTGACTCTGTCAAATAGTCTTTTTTTAAAAAAAAATTTTTTTAATCAGATTTTTAAAAAAGATTTATTTATTCATGAGAGACACAGAGAGAGGCAGAGACACAGGCAGAGAGCGAAGCAGGCTCCCTGCAGGGAGCCCGATGCGGGACTCGATCCCAGTTCTCCAGGATCACGCCCTGGGCTGAGGGCAGATGCTCGACCGCTGAGCCACCCGGGCGTCCCTAAATCAGATTTTGAATAAAGCAGATTACCCTCCATTATGTGGATGGGCCTCGTCCAATCAGTTGAAGGCCGTAACCAACTGCAGTCCCCGAGGAAGAAGGAACTGCCTTCGGACCCAAGACTGTAATGTCAACTCTTCCCTGGATCTCTAGCTGTCGGCCTGATTTCAAACCTGCCAGCCCCCACAGTCATGAGTCACTTCCTTAAAAATATCCACCCATCCATCCACCCATCCATCCACCCACCCGTCTGTCCGCCTGTCCATCCGTCCATCTATCCATCCATCCATCGGCCCACCTGCCCGTCTGTCCATCTGCCCGTCCATCCATCCATCAGCTCGCCCGCCCACCCACCCATCCATCAGCCCATCCATCCATCTGTCCATCCGTCCATCTGTCCATCCATCCATTCTGTTCCTCTGGAAAACCCTAGTACACTATTCCTGGCTTGTTCCAAAGCCTTCCCCCCCTCCCGCCACCTTCATTATGCATCCCTCACATGTTCCTGAGCGTCTCTTGAACTCCACTACTTTAATTTTGTTTTGGTTGTACTTAGCAAGCATGTTCTCAGGATTGTAAAGATCAGAAGACACAACCTGCTGGGAACAAAAATTTACAATGTGTTTAACAAAAACCCAAGTGATACACTGTTCAAAGGAATCCAGGTCTCCTGTGTCATGGGCCTCACAAAGGTGAGACTTTTGTGTCAAGGGCACACAAAGGGGCATCACAACAGTTGCCATTCTGATGTTCAGAATGGTAAAGCTGAAGCTGCAACCCGTAGCCTAATGAGTTTTAGGCCCATGCCCGGCAAGATGACGGATTCTTCACAGGATGGCTTTTTAATGGGGTTGAGATTCCCCATGAGCCACTTCACCTTTCTTTCAACAAAGAGATGCAACAGCCACAATAATACCTTGCCACTTCAGAGAGATATTTGGACTTCTGCTGTTATCTCTGTCCATAAATGAATTATGGCGAGGGCACAAGGACAATTTAATTAGCAGCTATTCCAGGTTACTGGGATATGTGCCAAACTTAAAGCCAACTTTTAGAGGTGAGTTACTGGATTTTCCCCAGCCCAACAGTCTCAGATGAGAGAACAATGGAAAACTCTGGATAACAATCAGCATTTATATTTTTTTAAATTTTATTTTTAAGTAGTCTCTACACCCAACATGGGATTTGAACTCAATCCCGAGATAAGAGTCACATGCTCTACCGACTAAGCCCGCCAGGCGCCCCCACAATCAGGATTCTTAAATACAGACAGGCTGGAGCCAGAGCACATTCTCTGGTGAGATTTAACAGGGCAAACATGTAAGGTCCTGCACTTGAGCTCAAAATACCGACTTCCCACGTGCGGGATGAAGAAGGTGGCTGTGCTTCACCCAACCCAGGAGATGCAGTCCTGGGGTCCTCGCATGTGACCCGCGCGAGTCGGACACAACCTGGTTCTTGTTCCGGTCCGCGCTTTGCTTATGCTAGCTGCCCGTCCCGGCTGCAGGCCCCAGCTAGGTTCAGGGGGAGCAGTGGGCACGGGCGGGGGCGGGGAACCACGCGGGCAGGACAGTGCACAGGCGCACCCTGGACCCGAGGTCTTTCCCACCCTGCGAGCTCCACAGACGAGCAGCTGACGACCTAACCCTCAGCTCCTAATCCACAAAGGGAGAGTAAGCCCACCTCCTAGGCTGTTTGAGGGTCAGAGCAGTTCATGTACATAAGGCAAACTCGGTGCGCTGTTGGGCACACGGTGAGTTTTCAGTGACCCTAACTACTGTTAACTGAAGGGCCGCACAGGGAAGAAAGAGGTCTGCTCTCAACGGCCTGTGGAGAAGTCGCCAGAGGCTGCCTGGTTCCACGAGGGCCTGCGACTGAGCAGATGGGCTGCAGGTGCAGGTGTGGAAGGCGAGGGCCGGCAGCAGGGGGCCGGTGTGCAGGGGAGTCCGGTGCCCGACACCGAGGGACCAGGCAGGCGGCCTCTAGGGTCCCAGCCACACTTGAGCTTCCATGACCCGAGGACTTGCTACCTTGGGTTCCTGTGGCCTAGAGAAAGACATTCACCGCCACCCATACCCTGAAAGGCTGAGGAGCCACGGAAGGCTCCCATCTCAGTCACCTAAGTGCCCCCGGTTCACATTTACTCTCTCATCGACAAGGGGCAAGGCCCAGACTGAGCAGAGCTCTCCGGCTGCCTTCGAGAGTCGGTGGCTGGGGACGCAGCGGCATCGAGACCGTGTTCTGTACACGGAGAGAAGCTGAAAGGCACAGGCAGATACAGACAAAGCCCAAGAAAAGGTGCTCCCTTGCACAGGCCAGGCCGCTCCCTGCGTTTCAGGGAGGAAGACCCCCCGTTCCGACCGGCTCCTCTTCCGACGATGACAACGGGACCGGCCGTGACTGGGTGGTCACAGCACCTCAGAACGTCCGCCCCGTTCGCCTCTCCCCCAAGAGCCGGGCAGTCGGTCTACACGCACGAAAGACAGAGGACGCCAGAAAAGCTCTGTGAATAAAACTTTAATAATGTACAGCAGAAATTGGACAGGCTCATTCTTATATTAAAACAAAAGATCTCCTATATTACAACTTATTTACATTTGCATACTGAAGAGGTAAAGTGTCTAAGTGGCTATTTTACAGTCCTTTCTAATAAAATGTACAAAAACAAACAGAAGTACCGAGAATGCCGTTCGGGGGCCTTGATGGCGACGTAAGAACGGGCTTGGACTTGGTCTGTGAATCCAGAATCCAGAGGTGCAGGTAGCCCTATGGATCAGGGTTAGCCCCAGGGGCCAAAAACCACGGCTTCGGGCTTTAGTGTCCCCCCACCTCTCTAACTCCTAACTCTTGGTGTTGAGAGTGGCGGGGATGGGGGTGGGAGCTTCCCCAAAAAACTGCTCACTCTTCCCCAGGGTGTGAGGCCAGAAGGGCCCCCTGGGAAACAGGCTAGTGGCTTGGGAGTCCCTGGGTCGAGGAGTGTTGGCAGATCCCAGAGGCTGGTTGTGACTTGGGCACAGGAGTCTAAGTTCCATTACCGCCTCTGCCCTGCCAGGTTCTGCTGCAGGGCAAATGTGGGGGGATCAGCAGGGGTGGGGCAGGAAGGTCCCCCTAATGACACAATTGGTATTCAAGGGAAATTAGTCAGTAGCCAGTAAATTGGCCCAAAGGGTGAGGCGCAGATCTCCTTTAATGCAAGGAAAGAAGCAACACATCAGGAAAATAAATAGGAAGACCAGGAGCATTGGGGAGACCCCCGTAAGCAGGGCGAGGCTCGCCCCTCCTCCACAAGCTTTGGCAGAGAGTCACTGGGCTGGAGGCGGGCGAGCTCTCAGGCTGCAAACACCATCCGCCTCCCCCGGGGGCAGGAGGGAGGCTGGGAGCGAATGCCCGGAGGGTCTCGCTGCCCACCACCGGGCTCTTTGGGGTGGGGAGACAACCTGCTCCTCGGTGGTCTTCTCTAAGAGCAATCGTTCCAGGCTCAAAAGGCTCTCAGAACCAACTATGCAAACTTCTGGTCTTGAAACAGGCACCCACTGACTTGAATCAGCCCCTTCTTCAGTGCTCCCAGAGGAGGACCGACGCCTGTCTTGCTCACATCTATATATTCCAAGTGCCCAGCACAGTGCCTGACACTCGACAGGCACTCGGCAAACATCTGTTGAATAAGAGCCTGGAGGAAAAGGTGCAACCAGCTGAACGATGCACAAAAGGATAGGGCCCTGATGCAAAAACCACTCACAGAACTGGGGGCAGGGGTGCACAGTGCAAGAGAGACTAACCTCCAGGGCAAAGAGGGAGGAACTCTCACTGCTCAGTGGGAACAGGCTCAGGTGCAAGGACAAACATTTCCAGTGTGATTGAGCTATGTGCGTTTGATTGGAGCACTTTTTTGTGGTTGTTTTGTAGGAATTTCTTTAAAAACAAAGAGATTGAGAGGTAATCATCACATAGAGATGGTTTTCCTTTTATAAAAACTTAACAATATTAAAAAAAGTTAAATTCAGACCCTTCCAATAAAATTAAAAAAGAGAGAAGGAAGGAACAAAGGAACGAAGGAACGAAGGAAGGAAAGAAGGAAAGAAGAAAGAAAACCAAACCACTCCAGTTTAAAAGTTATGGCTTCAAGGTTATTATATACCTAAGATATGCTGACCAAACCACCACCCACAACCGTGCTTCTAGGCATCATTAAATACTATACTCAGGTTAAAATAACAGGTTTGGCTCGGGCTGTTCCCTTTCCTAGGGCCCCTGAAGAGGGTGCAAGTCTCACATCTTCCCTCCACCGTGATCGGATAATCCAGTAGAAGACCCATGCAGATGCCTCCCTCCCACCCCGACTCCCTCCCCACTCCTCGCCCCCCCTTCCCTTCCCCACCCTAAACCCATCACCACCAAAAATATACACTGCTGTTTCCAGAATCTGGGATATGAAAGACAGATGTGACATTCCAATCGGAGTCCCAGGATCTGGGCTTCAAAGCCCTCCGCCCTCCCTTGATGCCGTTGAGGACGATGCCCTTGGGCTGGCTCATTTCCCACGGTTGCCGCTGATCACAACACCCGAGACTTCCACTCAGATTCTTTCCCTGCCCACCCCCGCCTCACACTTGGACCCAAAAGCCTCGCCTGACATGGACAACGGGGCCAGCTTTGGTTCCACGGTCTGAAATAGAGGTGCTGACACAGGGGTGGGTGGAGCAGCCTGCTGGGAAAGGAGCCCCACCGCGGGGTGGGGGTGGGGGTAGGGGTGGGGGGTGGGCCGGGAGGGAGACCTCTGGGAAGGGCACCAGGGAAAACTGGACGCTGCTCACTACTGCACAGAGGCACCAGCACGCAGACGGCATGACGACCACACCCCCGACCTGCACATGCACAGAAAGCTCAAGCAGGTAAGTGCGCACCTACAGACACACACGTACACACACACACGTGTAAGGGCGTGGCACGGACCAGGCACAACGGGGGACGCACCTCGGCACATGCACACACGGCTGGACAGACAGGCGGCAGATCCCGTCTCGGCTGGCGGTGTCCGCGGCGGCAGGAGGGGCGCGGGGCCCAGAGCTGCCCGGGAGAGGGGGCCACCTCCACCTCGGAGTGCTTGGGTTGGTCCCTGGAGGAAAACCCTCAGTGCTGCTCCGCACTGGGCCCGGGCGACGGCGACGCTGGCTCCTCCTGGGTCCCCCCAGGCCGCCTGCCGCCACTCCTGACCACCCGCCAGACGCGCCGGGTCCGGGGACTTCCCACCACAGCCAGTCTGAGGTGTGGCATCGAGTTCTCCACACTGTCCACTCGGAGTCTCCGTGCCGTTAGGAGGTAAATATAAAAGGTGTCTGTGTCTCAAACCCAACATGGGAGTGACGGAGTCTCCCGGGCTCGGTCCCTCTTGCGGGCCAGGGCTCCTGGCCACAGAGGGCTGGGCAGAAACGAGAGGTAGGCCTCATCGGACGCTCCGCACGGCAGCTGCGCGTAGTTCCCGCTGCCCGGGCCGCGTGCAGGGAGGGCGACGCTTAGATCTTCACATCTTCCTGCACGCTGAGCTGGGACAGGGTCTTCTTAATGCGCAGGGCGGTCAGGCGGGCCGCGCCGTTGGCGTACCAGCACTCTCGCATCATCTTCCCCATGACCCGCAGCGCCTGCGCGGGGACCACAAGGCCGTCAGGGACCCGCCCCGGGAGGCCTTCCTGAGCACCGCCTCTCCGGGCGTCCCCTCCCTGCGGGGCCTCCCCCTACGCCCACCCCCACCGGGGCTCTCCCTCGGGCCTGGGCGGGAGGCCTGCCCTGCGAGCGGGGCCAGCGCACTCAGCCGGCCCGGGGCTGGCGTGCTCTGCATGGGGGCACCCAAAACAGCAGGGCTCTGAAAATCCTGCTGTCAGCCTGGAGGATCCGTCTCGACGGTTCTGGACTGTATGAACCGGGCACAACAGGGACCCAGCCTGGCACGAGTACGTGCACGGCTGCGACCCCACAGCTCACAGATAGACTGAAGGTGGAGAAAAAAACAGGACAGGACAGGAGCCCCCGCACAGCAATCCTGTCAGAGGCGGGAAGGTTCACGGCCGCTGCACGGTGGCCAGGCCAACAGATGGATCCGGACGGTCGCCTACGTACTCTGCTGGCTCCTGGGCGCCACAGAAGTCCCCAGCTGCTACTCTAGGCCACTGGGTTTCAAAATGTCAAAAACCGACTGAAGAGGGTGTGGGACAGGGGCAGCTAAAGACCAGCTCTTTCAGCCTCACCCTCATCCTTGGAAACCCTGACCTGAGGGTGTCGAGAAACATTTTGGAAAATGCTATTATGCAACAGGAAGACAGCACCTCAAATGTGAACGAAGGGATTTCCTTCTTAAATGCAGAAATGCCCTCTAGTGGTTCTAGTCCCTAAAAGCAGAGCCTCGAGGGCAAAGGAGGCCCGCGTGTACTTGGCTACTCAAGCCCTGTGCCCCTTGAAGACTCCAAGACCCCAGAATGCCATATTCATAAGAAACCTATGCCATAAACTTCCATTTCCCCCCAAATGCTGTCTCTGCCCCACTTCAGCTGCCTGCTCCTCCAAATTCCAACCCTCCAAACCCTCAATCCTTCACACACTCCTCCCTTCTGAGGTTTTTAGAAAGGCCACCTCCCTCACAGACATGTCTTCTGGCTAAGCTCTGTCCTGTGACTCTTCTATACCCAGGCTAAGCTTCTTTTACGGATTCCTCTCCTGGCCTCTTGTACAGAGCTCAGCTCCCCTCTGTGGTAGCAGAGCCATGTCTCTAGTTAGATGGGTCTAAGAGGTCCCACTCAGTCTTTCTGCCTCTTGTTGACTACCCCTTGGCTCGGTCCCCAACATACAGATTTTTCTTCTACTAGGTTGTCCATTCGTAAGGGGACCTACAGGCCCAGGACAAGGCACCATGGACCCTCAGGGCTTAGTATACAACAGCACGTAGTAGTATATAACTGACACACTCAGGGGTTACCTCTGGGCATGGCCTCCTGCTGGGAAACCCCTTTTTAACTTTTTTTTAAATTAGGAAACCCTCTTTCTAAAGTAGAAAAATCAGGCAGATGGAAAAGCCACAGGAGGCAGGGAAGCTTCCTACCTCATAGCTCTGCCACCAGTTGGGGATGTTGGGACGTAGCTTCTGGTCACACACGACCTTCCGCATTTCCTCAATGGAAGGGTCAGAGGGCACTAAGTCGTAATATGGCAGCTGATATTCTTCATGGACTCCTGAGAGAAAAGAAAGAAAAGGTCCACCTGACTTATCAACAGAAGCAGGGCAGTACTCAAAGATCTATGACAACACTTACACTGCGATCTAAATACGATTCCCGCTCTTCTAAGAGGAGCTCAGGCTCCTGGGAGAGGCGGGTGGGTTCCAGGAATGGGATAAGAGATGCACAAGGTTAGCCAGGAACACTTTTTTCAAAGCAAGCAAACTATCAAAAAATATAAGGCCATGTCAAAAGGCACCAACTTGAAAAGCTCCCAAGTGGCCAGAGATGAGAACATTTAAGCATAAGACTAATTAATCACTTCAATGGAAGCAAATATTTTAAAATATTTTAAACCCACCAGTTCATGATACTTTAAAAAATACCAAAAACTTCAGTCACTTTTACAGGATAAGAGAGTACAAGCTCATTTTTTCATTGTTTTGAAAAATGGGGGCAGCCCAGGGGGCTCAGCGGTTTAGCGCCGCCTTCAACCCAGAGTGTGATCCTAGAGACCCGGGATCGAGTCCTACGTTGGGCTCCCGGCATGGAGCCTGCTTCTCCCTCTGCCTGTGTCTCTGCCTCTCTCTCTCATGAATAAATAAAAATTTAAAAAAAGAAAGAAAATGGTAAATAAATGGAAAGAATCAAGTAGTATTTTTCCTGCCTTCCCTATTCAAATTACACATCTTGGTAACCTAACAGACTATTAGGGGAAGTTTCTCTTTAAAGAGGAAATCTAGGGGCACATGGCTGGCTCAGACAGGAGAGCATGCAACTCATCAAGATGTGAGTTCAAGCCCATGTTGTGGAGTAGAGTTTACTTAAAAAATTTGTTTAAATTAAAAAAAAAATAAAGATCTCTAGCTAATATCTGAGGATTAATTGGGCTTGGACAAGACCACTGATGGCTGTTAACATCACAGAGACACAAAAAAAGAGATAACCAGCATTGTGTGCCTGGTAAGAGAACTTTTGGGGGGAAAAATCTGTGTGTGTGTATATAAATGTGTGTATGTGTGTGTGTGTGTGAGAGAGAGAGAGAGAGAGAGAGAGAGAGAGAGATGAGATGAGATGAGATGAGATGAGATTCTAATCGTTAGATGTAACTATCACAGGAAATCCACAGGAATGGTAAAACGTGAATGCCACAAAAAGGTGATTGGCAAAATCTAGACAGGAAAACTTTACAGGGCAAATGACCTGGATTTGCCAATAGACTAAACTGCTGAAGAAAAAAAAAGTGGAGGAGGAATCTGTAGATTATAAGAGACTTAAGACGTGTATCCATCAATTGCAACGGATGGACGTTATGTGAACTCTAATTTAAATAAACTGTTTTAAAAAAAAATCTGGAGGCAACTTGGGAAATCTCAATCAGGACTGATATTATTTATTTTTTTAAAAGATTTTATTTATTTATTCATGAGACACAGAGAGAGAGAGAGAGAGGCAGAGACACAGGCAGAGGGAGAAGCAGGCTCCATGCAGGGAGACCAACGCGGGACTTGACCCTGGGACAGGGTTCTCGCCGTGAGCTGAAGGCAGATGCTCAACTGCTGAGCCATCCAGGTGCCTCAATCTGCCCGTGTTTCAATCCTAGTTTATTAGCTGCGTGACTTTGGAAAAATTACCTAATTTTGCTGTGACACATTCTCATGTACAAAATTATGAAAATAATAGTACCCACCTCTTAGGTTTTATAGTACAGATTAGGTAAGTTCATACCTAGTGAGTAGTGAATAAATATTAGTATGACTATAGTACTTAGCCCCAATTTCTGGATGGTGTGAGAAAGAACAAATTAGCTTATTCACAGTTTAAGATCTGTATAACCAGGTCTTTCTTTTTTTTTTTAAGATTTTATTTATTTATTCATGAGAGACACAGAGAGAGGGAGGCACAGACACAGGCAGAGGGAGAAGCAGGCCCCATGCAGGGAGCCTGATGTGGGACTCGATCCCGGGTCTCCAGGACCACACCCTGGGCTGAAGGCGGCACTAAACCACTGAGCCTCCTGGGCTGCCCAGGTTTTTCTTAATCTACCTGTATATAATGGTCAAAATATTAGGGAAGCCTGGCTGGCTCAGTCTAGCAGAGCATGTGACTCCTGATCTCAGGATCATGTAGTTTGAGCCTCACGTTGAGGGCAGAGTTTACCTAAAAAATAAATTTAAAAAAATGTTAGATGTCCAATTCCATGAATAATACTTGGGTGCCTGGCTCCATATTGTGAATCTTCCCAAACCTATCAGAGATGGAAAAGGACAGTAAAACAGAAGAGAGCTCTGCTGGGAGACTGACTGGTTCTTTTAAGTTCATTTAATTTTAATTTATTTCATTTCCATTGACCTGAATCTCTTACATCAGAGATAAATGGCTGAGGGAGAGGTTCTAGTGGTTCTTGAGCCTGTTCAGGTGAACAGAACACTTGGAAGTCACTGAATAATACTGATATACTAAGCTAGTGACAAAAAAATGTTTCCTGCTACATCTGATACTACCTTTTATGGGATTCTGACATGGGTGAGCAGGTGCAAATGCCAAAGATGTAAGAAAAAAAAAAATCACAGAACAAAAACCTCATTTTGAGAAAATTCTATGTTAATAAAAACTGTCTGTTCCGTCTGTTCCATGTGGAACAGAAATCACCACTATTATTTTATCAACAAAACCCCAGCACTGCGGCCTGAGAGCTGGTACCAAAACATACCCACCGCCTGTCATGTGAAGGAGACGCCCTGCATCAGTCCTGTACCATTCCTGCCCAGGGCTTTCCCAACCTCCAAGGATTAATAAGGATATAAAGGTATGTAAGGGATATAAGTATATAAGTATCCCTTATATATAAGGGATATAAGTAAAGGTATATAAGGGATATAATAAGGATAAGGTATAAAAAGGGTAAAAAGAAAAACAGCAACAACAACAAAACCAAACAAAAATAAGCCAAACAAGCCTCCAGAATGAATAGCACAATTTTTTTTAAAAAAAGGTTTTATCTATTCATTCATGAGAGACACAGAGAGAGGGGCAGAGACACAGGCGGAGGGAGACGCAGGCTCCCTTCAGGGAGCCTGACGGATTCGATCCCGGGACCCTGGGATCATGCCTTGGGCCGAAGGCAGACGCTCAACTGCTGAGCCACCCAGGTGTCCCATGGGTACCACAATTTAAAACACTATTCAAGAGGGGCATCTGGGTGGCTCAGTCAGTTAAGCAGCTGACTCCTGATTTTGGCTCAGGCCATGATCTCAGGGTTGTGAGATTGAGCCCTACTCAGGCTCTGCACTGGGTGTGGGGCCTGCTTGAGATTCTCTCTCTCCCTCTGCTCCCCCAATCATTAGCACACATGTGCATTCTCTCACTCAAAAAAAAAAAATTAAAAAAACAACAACAACACTATTCAACAGTCAACACACCTTTTGTACAACCACATCTGAAGTTCCCTCATCTATGTGTGATGGGCCGCGGCACTAACACCCAAGATGTTGTAAAAAGAAAGGAGGCAATGAAACACCAGCCCTCTCCCGAGCACCACCCTCAGGTGATCCAGCAACCTGTACTGGGATGTAGAAACAAGAAAAGGCAAAAAAAGAAAGGTACCTCCGGAATTGCATCTCCGAGCAATCTCCCAGTATACGAGCCCGAGGGCATAGATATCAGCACATTTGAAGGAGTCAAAGTGCTTCATGTTAATGGTTTCATCGAGCACTTCGGGGGCCATGTATCTGCAACAGCGAAGGAAACAAGATGATGCAGAGAGAAGGATGATTTCTTTGTTTAAATCCAAGTAGTGATTCAGGGGCCCTCAATGTGGGAAGGCATCACCCCAAGAATGCCCCTTGAGGAGCAGGAAGTGATCAATTCTCTTTACTGCAAACTCCCATGCTTTGGATTCGAATCCAAATCCTTCAGCAGAGGTTGGGTGCTACTCGGCTGGTCTTATTGTTTAACCGTTGAGATGTATTTTAAGCATGCTTTGATTTCTTGGCAGAAGTATTTGTACAGTGGGTCACAGGGCACTAATGATCCATAATATCTGGTTGCTGCTGGGGTCTTGGGCTTTATTAAATGTAGCCACGGTGATGGGCTGAGCTTAAATTTCATTCTGAATCACTTTTGTTATCTTACCTAATTACAGAGAAATGAAAATTAATTCTAGGTGATCATCAAAGTGTCCCTCAGTTAATTAAGACTACTCATGACACTCTCCTCACCGCACCCCCGCCCCGTTCGCCCCAAGAAGGTCAACAGGCCTCACACATACTCTGGGGCCTCGGTAGTTGCACTCATTCAGGTCAGGAGGAAGGGGGAAAGCAACAGCTCACTTGAGTGAGATGCACTGGATCTGGCAGGTAAACAGACTTCCTCTTCTGACCCATTAGACGACAGTTCCATTTCTAACTCAGGAAGTCAATCTACAGTCACGGTCCTTATGTCTTACCTCACTTCTGTAGGAGGCAGGGAGCAGGCCCATAATCCTCAAGCTGCCCCCAGTCTCTGACCTAGATCACCTCTGCTCCAGCTCGGCAAAGCTGCTCTCTAACCCCCAGCAGGACCTACTCCCTGCCTCCTCAGGGTCTCCACACGAGCAACCCTTTGGTGGCACCTTCTTCCTCTTTGTCCCAGCCGAGCCTGCTGCCCATCTCCCTTCCAAGTCTTCCTGCACATTCTTTCTCTGCTGCCTCTCCCTACCCAATACCATGAACAGCTAGCTAGGTGTATATAGTTCCACGGAGCCATGCCCGTGGCACCTGTATCTGTTAGATGCCCCCAGTGCAGCGTTCCAGTGTGGGGAGTGGGGTTTCAATTCAGCTTTCGGCTGTCTCAGAGCAAGGGCCACACCTCCTTCTCTATGCTTCTGTCTCCTGTGTAGATGGGAGAGGGTGCCCATGAGCTACTCAGTACAAAGGTAAGGCAAGGGCAGAGGCCCAGGGCCTTCCTACCGTTTGGTTCCCACCCTCTGATTTGGGGCAATGTCAATGGTGTCAGTGACCGCATCATGGCGGACGGCCAGGCCCAGGTCTGCTATGGCGCACATGCCATTTTTCTTCACCAGGATGTTCTTGGATTTTAAGTCTCGATGAGCAATTCCAGGCTTCCCTGGCAGAGAAAAAAATAGGGATCTTTACAGAGAGATAGCGAAAATGTTAAAAACATAGACTCTGGAGCCAGACTGTATGGGTCCGAGTTCTGGCTTTGCCTCCCACTAACCCGATAACCCTAAAAAATCAACCTGACCCACGTGTACCTCTGTCTTCTCTTCTGTAAGATAAGGCTACCCCAGTCCTTACCTCACGGCAATGTGAGGATTAAATGCACTAATGCAAGTAAGTGAAGTGCTTTGAAGGGCGTGTGTATCAGCTCTTACCATTCCTTCTACTCCTCCTCCTCCTCGCCTTCCTGAACTGATACGCTCCGGGTCAGAACTGCCAAGGAATCCCAAGAAAAGCTGCTGCACTGGCTAAGCTTCTCACCATCAAACAGGCAAAGATAAGGACCACTACTGTCACCACAGGGGCGAGCGAGGAACAGGATCCAACACTAATGGCTGGTTTTCTGTCATGGGCGGCAAGAGCTGTTGTCCTGGTCAACCAGGAATCAGCACAGCCAGCACAGCCTGCCAGCTTGAGGAGAACCACGATCCCCCAAAGAGCTGATGTTACAGTCAACAAACAAGGAAGCTCGGGGTCTTTTTCCTCCAGAACCTTCCTAGGTTAGTAAAGCCCAGTGTCTAATGCACTATGCAGTCCGTAAGCCAACGGTCCCAACAGTGAACGTGTGGGATTACCCCACTGCTGCTCCTCTGCCCTAGCTGGTTGTTGCTTCTTGGCTCCATTCTTTCACATGTGTATGGTGGGCTTCTGGGGTGATAACTCAGAACGCAGGCTGAGCTCACCACCCAACAATCATGCCTGGCCACCAAATGACAAACAATGGAATCTTTATGTTCTAGAGCCCAAGACGGAGGTTGAAGAAACCCCACTGCAGACACCTCTCATTTTCAAGAAAAACTCAACCCTCTCTCTGAGATTAGGCCCACCTCCAACCTCCTCATTAAAAAAAAAAAAAAGAAAAGAGTCCTGGAAACTAAATCAGGAATGGTACAGGCCTTTAAAGTCTACTCAATGTTACTGCCCCTCGGCGGGTCCGCTCACTCACCTTGGGTACCCACGATCTCCATGTGCAGGTGTGCTAGCCCGCTAGCCGCAGACAAGGCCAGTTTAATCATCCCCTCGATCGTCACCGTGTATCGGTTAAGATAATCAAACAGGGAGCCATGCTCATGGTAGTCTGAGACGAGCCACAGCTGTGTCCAGGTGCCATTATCTGCAGAGAACCACAGAGGAGTTCTGGAAGAGGCACAACTACCAGCAGAAAGGTTAAGGCAGGAGAAAAAGAATACGTGAACGACACAAACTCCACCGAGATGTTCCTGAATCCGTGCTTCTGGCCTCCATACCTCCTGAGGCTCCCCCTCTGTACCCATTTCATCTACACTTTTTTTTTTTTAAGATTTTATTTATTTATTCATGAGAGACACAGAGAGAGGCAGAGACACAGGCAGAGGGAGAAGCAGGCTCCATGCAGGGAGCCCGATGTGGGACTCGATCTCGGGACTCCAGGATCATGCTCTGGGCCAAAGGCAGGCACCAAACCGCTGAGCCACCCAGGCGCCCCCGTTTATCTACACTTATTCACCAATGTGTGTCCTTGAGGAAGGACAGAAGAACATCATACTTTCTTAGACACGCTCCCTTCTTTCTTGCAGGTGGCTGTCGGGGTCTGAACAAGACCTACTCTTTAGACCATGACTGGCTGCACCCACCGCTGCCAAGGAGGAAAGCTTCGCAGACCCTCCTCTGTGCTCCAAGATCCTGTGAGCACAGCCTAGCCCCAGCACCTGGCTCATCTGTAATGTTTCCTTTCAGTCCACTGCTCCTACCGAGCCATGAGCTCTCTCCCTGGGAGGAGTAAAGAGCTCCTTTGTGCGTTATTGTATTCCAGACTAAAAAAAAATGCTTTTCAATGCATGAAGAGCACAATTCCAAGTATTCCAGAGAGGTCTTCTCCTGAGAAGAGCAATGGAAGGTGGACAGTGTGCACTTTTATACGGGGTGGGGGATGAGAGGCAGTGTGTAGTAGGAAGGAGGAAAAAAACCCAAAGCTGGTAATCTAATTAGGTTATGCTGCTGTCAATAGGAAGATTGGAAATTGGATTGAGATCTCCAGATTCCAGGCTGGTGCTAGTTCCAGGACACTATACTATATATATATCATGTTAAAAAGGCAAAAACGAAGGAGTCCGATTTTTCTCCTCCCTTGGCCCTAACGTGAGTTTTTACAGCCAGATCCCCGCGCACACGAACCGCCAGAATCAATAAAGGGAGTGGCTCTTGGAACAGCACCAGGCCTGGCTTCCGGCTGACCAGCCAGGGGTCTACCCAACATACGCTTGCACTCCAACCGGCCCTGAAGCTGCAAGGACCCTGGTAGGTAGTTAAAGTTAAAGGGAAGGCATCTTCTGAGCCTTTCAACTGTAGGTGAAATTCAACTGTCATCAAAAGATGCTGCTGTTTTGAAAAGGCACAGCTTACTCAGAGTAAACACTTTCTCCCTTCCCCTCCTTCCCCTTGCGTTGAAGTCCGAGCCTCTTCAGCTTGGGGGCAGTTGAGGCCATGACCAACCCCCACAGCAATGTGAAGAATCAGCAGTCTGTTGTTGTTTTAGGAAGGAAAAATAAATACTTAGCATCTTCCGTAGGCTTTGTAGACACTAACTTGTAAAAACTGCCGTGTCACGGGAGCAGCCTGGGTCTCAACTGCCAGGGAGACTCTTCTAAAACGTAAGCTGCAAACATCTCACAGCTTTTCTGACTTCAGGTGCACTACCTGGCCACTGTCTGCTGCCCAACCCCCCCACCCCGAGCGTGAGGGCTAGGACTGTGAGTCATTCTTACATGTGATGATCATAGTGGTCACCAAATGTTCATGAATTAATGAATGAAATTCCAATTACTATCTCAGAATAAAATGTAATCCTCTCAAGGAGGCCCTTCACTCCGGCATCCACTGCCCCCCACCCACAGAGCGTCCCTATTACTTGTGGGGTACCAAACCTCAACACGTGTGTCTGCAGTGTCCTTCTCGCTGACTTTTCTTCTTGACCTTGTCCTCGATCAAGCTCAGGTATGGCCTCCCTGACCCCTATCTCTCTCCCAATTCGTGCTCACTAGAACAGCTTGCTGTTTGATTATGTCCTGTATCAACCATTAGTTTACTTCTCCTTTGCTGGTCAGTGAGGCCCCTTCAAAAACAAGGACGTGCCTGGCCACACAAGAGGGACTCAAAAACTAAAGAAAAATCAGAAGGGGGACGCCCAGGTGGCTCAGCGTTTAGTGCCTGCCTTCGGCTCAGGACGTGATCCGGGGGTGCTGGGATAGAGTCCCACACCGGGCTCCCTGCATGGAGCCTGCTTCTCCCTCTGCCTGGGTCTCTGCCTCTCTCTATCTCTGTCTCTTATGAATAAATAAATAAAGAAAAAAAAAAACATTAAAAAAAAAAAAGAAAAGAAAAATCAGAAGGGAGAGGAAGGAGGAACCAAGAGACCTCAGGTCTAAGCAGTCCACAAGCCGAGCCTGAGAGACCACAAGGTAACATTCTGGGGGCAGCCAGGTCATCCCTGCTGCGCCTGCTGCACTACAAGTGTGTATGATGCTGATTATGTCACAGAACGCACATCCCATACTTTTCTGGGCTATTCTTCTCTGGCAGGAGTTGAGGCCACAATTCTTCATTCCAGTGATTTTCAAGGTCAATTAACTGGAGCCCCTGCCAGGACTACACTAGGAGTGCGGGGGAAGGGGTGCTAGGAACAGGAAGTGAGCAGGAAGGGTGAGGGGTTTATCTTGTTTATCTGCTTAATGACTGTTTGCTTAACAGCCTGGGTTTCTATATAAACTTTCCACAGAAGAGAAGCTGAAGGACCATCGGCTTATTCAGATTCTCCTTCTACAGGTAATAACCATGAAGGCAGCCCACAGGTGCTCAACTTCCCCAGTCACCCCTCCATCTGGGGCTGCTGTTGGCTCCAAACCCAGCTCGTTACCTTTATTGTCAGCAGCAATAAATCCAAGGATGTTTTCGTGGCGCAGCATGACCGTCTGGTATATCTCTGCTTCCCGGAACCAAGACCGTTCTTCACGAGAAGAGAAAATCTTCACAGCCACATCACCACCCCTCCAGCGGCCACGCCACACTTCCCCAAATCGGCCCTTGCCAATAATCTCCTGTAAAACGATGGTTCGGGCCACGGTGCGCTGGACGAACAGGGGCAACCCTGTGGACCAAAAAACAGAAAGAAAGCGGACATTGTAAATTTTGCTAAGCTTTGCAACTCCCACTCTCACTGCCACACTGGAAAGGCCATGACCACACCGTGCCTCCGCTCTGCCCCGGTCCACCGACCAGGGAGAGCTGCAGCCGCCGCTGCACCAGGGCCCGGGGAGCCAGCAGAGGGCCAAGCAAGGCCGCGACCAGGAGTGAGTGAACACGAGGAAGGGAAACGCATGCCATTAGCTGTGCCTTATCTAAGCCATCTCTCCTTGCAGTTAGTACGGGCGACAGGTTTGCACACAGCATCTGACCAGATTTGCCAACCGTGCAGCCAGCCTCTCGCGGGCCGGTCCACGCACATCTGCTTTATGCTGACTGAAGAGGGAAGAGGGCAGAGAAGGTGAAGGCCGGGGCTTGGGGCTGGGGGTGCCCGGGCTGCCCTGTCCGCAGCCACTAGAGGGCGCCGCTGCGTGGCCCACGAAAGCCGGGCGGCGGCTGGGGCCACGAGGCTCCCACCGCCCTCCAAGCAAAGCCCTGCTCCTCCGCCAGCTCCAGATGCGGCTCCAGATGCGGCACACCAGGCTGCCCACGCTGACCCTCAGGGTGACTCTACTGTCCTTACAGGGCTCATTTACTGCTTCATTTGCCCCGTCAGTGGCCTCCCTATCTATCCATCAAGACTGACTCCGAGCTCTCACTTCCTCTCCCAGACCAAAGAAACATGTTATTAACCCCTACGCCCTGCGGACGGGAATGCCACTTACTGGATGCTCACGGTGCACCAGGCACTATGATAGAGGCTTTACACAGATTATCTCATTTCCTCACAACCACCTGTACGCTGGGTAGACAGTGTTATTATCCCCATTTTACAGATGGGAAAACTAAAGCTTGAAAGGGAAAGTTACGTAACTCCTTTGAACTCATTTAGGCAGCAAGTGTCAAAGATGGGACTAAAGTCTAGAACTGTCTCCCAAAGTTCATGCTTCCAACTACAACACTACACAACCCTCCCGTCCATCTCCTCTGTGCCTGCCTGAGTCCTGGCCCTTCTTTAAAAGACTTCCAACTGGTCTTTCTGCTTCCCTGGTCGCCCTGCTCCTGCCCTGCACACCCACACACAGCCCTGCCTCACCCTGCCCTAACAGGAGGCTGGTGAATGAGTGAATTCACCCCACACCACTGCCAGAATTCCTTCCATGGGAAAATAAGAACATTTATGTTGCCACATGAAAACTTCCAGTAGATGCCTCTCACCGTACTGGAGAAAGCACAGCACCCAAGGTCCTTCCCACCCGGGCTGTCCTACCATTCCCCAACCCCGTCCTCACCCCCCCCGCCCCCCCCCCCCCGCGTTCATTCCCTAAACACATGGTGAACTTTGGTGCCTTTTTGTCCTTTCGCTCAAGGGGTTTTCCTTGGCCTGAAATGTTCCCTGTCCTCTTACCACTCTTAAAACCTCCAACTCAGTCTTCAAGACCCCTTTAAACGCATCCTCCCCCAGGAGACCCTTTCCCAGCAATCCCAGTCTCTTCTACCCAGTCCTGGGTCAGCCTTTTTTATCTTTCTTTACCTTGTGCCACCCAGAGGGCATTCGACACGTATTTGTTAAAGGGAATTGAAAGTCACATAAGCAGCATGGACTTACTACTTAAAAAACCACAGTATTGAAACTCAAACAGCTTGGAAGCCCTGGATTAAGAAGGGACTAAACATCCAAGGAGAAATAGTTATTAATCATTTTACTCCAGATGACTAAGTAACCACCATGGACCTTCACTGGCCTCAGCTAGTTCTGATCTTAAAAAAGACTCCAGAAAACCTGAGCTACCCTCCTGTGACAGCAAATCAAGTCAGAGAGTCAGTCAGGCAGTTCTAACCACTGCCCTACCTCTTTCAGCAAAGAACAAGACATATATTTTCTCTCTTCCTAAAAATATGCAGCTTTTAAATATATCCATCATTTTGGCACTCTCTACTGCAGAGCTTAATAAAGGCAAAACCACTGAAATTCAGGAGATGTCACAGCTCAAAGTATTCCCTGTGTTCAAGGAGGAATGTCTGGCCATGACTGATGGCATAATTTCCCTACAGAACAATAGTCTTGTCACATGGCAAGGAAACATACCATAAACACACACAAAATTCTCACAATATGATTCTGTATGTTTTAACTAGAATGGCAATAGAGACCTTTGCAGATGATTTTTTTTCCACAAGAAAAGAATACCACCATCACTAAAATAATTGTCTATCTTCATAAAAAAAAGACTCTTTTGCAGTCGTTTCACATCTAATAGCTCGCTGAGCTATACCCTGAGACCTGAGCAACCCCAGGCCCTTTATCCTGAATTCTGAGCTCACATCAAGGGCCAGGGTTCAGTTCAATTCCCTCAAGTAAGAAAGACTCGGTTACCAATAGGCAGTGCAGGAAACAAAGGGTACTGACACCAAGTGGCAAGCCCAAGCTGCCTTTATGTAACCCCCACCAAAAAAAACCCTTGGGCAACGGGTACGAGTCAATGATTCACCAAACCCCAGCTCTCAGCTTTACTCAATGTCCTTAAACTCCCCTTGTGGTTGCTCAGAGATCAATGATTAGCTGTCACCACCTCACAGAAACCCGGCACACTCCTGTTTCTCCAAGGGGCCCTTCAATTGAGCACTCTACTGCTCAGATGGAACCAGGTGAATTTTAATAGATGTACGCTTACAAGACTGGGAGAGAGGCGGGGTTTCTGGAATGGAGAGTTTTACTCTTGACCTTTGGAATCCCAGGGAATCAAAGATTTTCTGTGGACCCATTATCTTATTACATATCAGACTCCAAAAGAAGGGGTGTCCTGAAACCAAACGCCTTGGTGCCGGCAGAAACAAGTGCAAGGCCCAGCCTTCTCCGTGCATGGTCTATCCCTGCTGGGAAATGGTGACGAAGACCAACGACAGACACAATTGCTGAAGGACTCAGTACCTGAGCCAGACCCTGATGTGGAGAGATCGTAGACAAGATCCTGGAGCGTCTTGTCTTTGGAGAGACACATCTCACACGAGGGATCTTCCATGTCCAGTCTCTGGCGGTTGTGATAGACACGCTGATGATAGTTAATGACAAGGAAAACAATGATGATGATGAGAAACAGGAGGAACACTGGGCCAGCAATAATGCCTACCAGCTCCACGGGGCCCCACATGGATGGGTGCTCAGACTCCTTGAGGTGACCTGGGTCAAGTGAGAGAGGAGAGGGAAAGAACACGGTAAAAACACGGGAAAGCTCTGACCCTCTCTGTCCCCGACACCCCCGTCCGCGGGAATGTGCCCTTTCCCTCCTGCCTGCGCTCAAGGTGCTCTTGACCTCCCTGGTCTTACCGGGCTCTGGGTGTGCCTGGTGCCCTCATATGCGAACCTCTCTAACGGAGGAGCCCGTTACGACGACAGTCCAGCTCACAACTCACTGTCATCCTCGGCATTTCCCGGGGCCGTCCCACCTCAGTGCCCCAGACAGATGCCAGGTTCTGCGCTTCCACTCGAAACAGCTGCTTTAAGCCCTGCAGCTGAAAGTCCCTCCTCCTCTGCTCTCCCCAGTCATGCCTTCTAAATGGGACGCTTGCAAAGGGCTGCCAGCTAATACTTCGCAGCCCCGACTGCTGTCCTTCTTTTCCAACTCCGGCCCCTCTTCCCATCTTGCCATCACACTCACCCAGCAGCTGCCTTCACGCAGATCAGGGGCTATCTCCATACCTTCCCATGGGGATCCCTGCCTGGCTCTCCCACTCCTCACCAGCGGCCCATGGCTGCTCAGCCAGCATCCAAAATGTGGCTTTCACCTCTTGACAATCTGTCTTCCCCAAACTCTTGTCTACAAATCTGACTGGGGAGGAATCCCATCCCCTCGTCATGTTGGGGAACATCCAAAAGGTACCTTTACCTATCATCAAACAAAGGGATTGGGGAAGAGTAGAGTAGGATGAGATGGCAGGGGTGCCCTACCTCCAGGATGAGCCAATAGTCCAACAAGGGTGTCCACTCACCACTGGGCACCCTCAGGTCGATCTTGTTACAGAAGTCAGTATAGCAGCAGTGGGTGTTGCGGAGATCCTCAGAGCTCAGACAGTAGAAGGGCTTCCCAGCGGGGACCAGCTCCACTTTGGGGATGCAGGTGCGCACGTGGTGCTCCATCCCATCCAGGTTGAAAATGGAAACCATGCAGGCCCCATCTGTTTCACACGTGTAGTTGGCCTGGAGGCAGCTGGTACACGCACACTGCAGAGCTGCAGGAAATTTGGGAGTACACTGACATTAACGGTGAGATCTTATCCTAGGTCCTTTTCCAGACTTAGAATATAATCCTCTAGCACACTTGATGTTCCCAAATAAGGAGCTGTGATGGAGATAGGGCCAGAGAGACGACACCGTCAATGGGAGCACCAACTTTTCGCCTGTTCATTCAGCTCAGAAACCAGGCTTCCAAGCCCCAACTTTTTCTTCTAAGTACCCTATCTTAGGCCTATGAGAAACAGAAAAAAAACCTTCTGAACTTTGCCTTAGACTTACTACACATTATTTTGTGGCTGGGAATGAAGTTTTCCTTTAAATGTAGATGCCCGAGGATGAGAGGAAGGCACTTTCCCCTCAGAGGATACAGATACCACCTCCCGCCCCACCCCTCCATCCTCCACCCAAAACCACCCAGGCTCCCTTGCTTGAGGATGGCTCATCAACCCCATCTTCTTTCTCTGGCACTAGGCATGCCCACAGTTTTCTGAATGCAGTATGCATGCTCTCACACATTCTTTTGCGGCAATGCTTTTCTTCCTGGCTACTTCTCACAAATCCTTTAAAATTCAGCCTAAGCATCACTTCCTTTGAAAAGCTTCCCATCCACTAGTCCAATGTCCTCCTCCTCCCTTTAGTCCATGGTAGGTGCACCTCTCATGGGGGGGAAAAGAATAACCTCCAAAGAGGATAATATTAACGCCTAACTCGTAAAGTTATTGTGAGGATTAAACGGGCTGACGCATAAAGTGTTCAATAAATTTAACCTACTCTGGAAGGTCGCTGGATATCACTTAAAAAATATTATATATCTTTATTATATATATATACACACACACACACTATATATATATATATATAAATATATATTTTATACATACAAACACACATACACATGCTTTTCCCCCCTGAAATAGGCAGTTTATGCGATCATGCCTGGGTCTAATGAGTTCTGCTGGGTGTGTTTTATACATAAGTGTGCACTGTTGACAGGAAATTACTGTAAATGAATTTGGCGCCTCTGAAAGCCAGTTCAGCAGCCCTGGAATCTGAAATCCTTTATTTATCTGTCTAACAAGAATAGCACAGACAGCGGCAGTTGGTTCTCCCCAACACTGTCTCCCATGGGCCTAACCTAGCCCTGACCTCTCGGAACGGGCAGGAGTGTGGCTGCGGCCGCCAGGACCCTGAGGTTGGGACCCGGAGCTGAATGAAGCCTTCGGCCACAGGCAGTGGAGGCTGCAGGGCCCACCCAAGTCCCGGCCTGGACACTCAGCCAAGAGTATCTGGGTACCAAGTGGGACGACATTCAAACCAAGGCCCCTGGAGAAGAGACGTTTATGACCAGCCCCGTGCAAAACGCGCCTGTTGTAAGTCACCCCTTGGGGCTGTGGACAGGCTATCTTTGTCTCTCCCTGCAACACTCTGGAAGGCGTCTCTTGGCTTTTCAGTTCCAAGGATGGATTCTAGACCTCTCTGTGCCCAAGGCCCCTTCCTCAGGCTTTCCATAAATGATGCAATCCCTCACCACTCCCACCGAGGAGACAAAGGAGCGCGCACTGACAGGTAACGCCGCGGCGTGGAGCCTCCCAGGAGGCCTCTGATCAGAGCCCTTTCTTCTGGGAGAAATTCCACGGCGCTGCCTGCTGACGTGGAGGGGAACGAGCTATTTTTAAGGGCAGGAAGTTTAAAGCAGGTACCTTCGGACTAGGCTCCAAATCATAAAAGGAATTTTAAAAGCACGTCCTTCCTGAACTTCGATTCCAACCCTTTTAGACACAAGAAAGACGAAGGAACCGCCTCATCCCCCCCAAATGCCTTTCTGCCCCCCCTCCTACCCCCTCTTAGTTTTCCCGCTAACCGGAGTTTGCTCCTGCACCCCTCGGGTCCTCAGGCCAAGCCCTCCACTCCCGCTGGCGCCCCTCCCCCGTGGGTCGGGAGGCCGGGGCACAAAGGGGTTCCCCGTGGGGTGCACACCTCTCAACACGCGTGCGTGACACGCGGCAAAGAGAACAGCGTCGGGGCTATTCCGGGCGCCAGGAGGGGCCGCGGGCAGACCCAGACCGAGCGGCCTTCGAGGAAGAGCTCGCCCGCCTCGGGGTCGGGGTCTGCCCCTGAGCAGGCGGCAGGGCCGAGAGGCTCCAGCTCCAGATACTTCTCCCTCCGCTGGTTCACGGCCTCTTTCACAGTGATTCATTCTGGAGAACGAACACACCCACACGTGGCTCATTATTTTTGGGAAGTACTTAAACAATCTTGGTGTAAGACAGGAAAGAACAAAAGTGGCGAAATCTATGTGAGACGGGATGAAGAGCGGAACTGGGAGCGGGGCCATGCGGGCTTGCGATAAGGGATTAGGCAAGTCCCTGAATCCACCGGCCTCGGCCTCGGCCGCCCCGCCAGAAAATGCCATTTATCTTACGGAGATGGTATGAAGATTAGCCAAACATCCGCTAAGCGCGGTGTGTCCTGAGGAAGGTTCTCTCTGCGCACATCTGGGCACATCGACACAGTTTACAGAGTGACAGAGAAGTCTGGATGGATGGATTTTTTTTTTTAATTTTTTTATTTATGATAGTCACAGAGAGAGAGAGAGAGGCAGAGACATAGGCAGAGGGAGAAGCAGGCTCCACGCACCGGGAGCCCGATGTGGGATTCGATCCCGGGTCTCCAGGATCGCGCCCTGGGCCAAAGGCAGGCGCCAAACCGCTGCGCCACCCAGGGATCCCGATGGATGGATTTTTAAGAGAACCATCACGGCTGCTCGCACCCCTGAAAAGGCTTCGGTTACTACCGCTACAGCCACAGCAGGGCACTAGGGCCGGGACGGGTCACAAACACCCACGGCCCCAACTCCAGCGCTATCGTTAACCACGTGACCTCGAGCACGCTCCTAACCTCCCTGCACCCTGGTTTCCTAATCTGTCGAGTGGGACTGGGGATAATCACTTTACAGGGCTGTGTGCGAACTATATGGAATAACACATTTTAAAAGTGCTCAGCAAATAGGTGCTCAATAAATTCTAACCTCTCCTCTAAATATAACGCTCAAGCATAAACAGGCACGCACACAGAAAATGTCTCTTTAACCACTAATTAGGAAGTGGCAAGTTACCGTAAGACCGCAGCAAGCACAGCAAGAGACTGTTTTAGCCTCAGCTCTGCCAGTAACTAGTCGTGTGGCATTGGGCGAGTCATTTAACCTCTGAGCTTCATTTTCCTCATGATTAATCAGAAAGAAGGCAATGAACTAGATGACCTCTAAAATCCTCCAGTTGAAATTTGAATCCAGTTTGTTTTTAAATTCACATTGTCTGGACCACTGATCCAACACTGGGAAGTTCTGCTTTACACTGGATATACTTTCTCCTTAACTTTAAAGATAGACATTAGGGCCAGTTTTCTGTTAACATTCATTTTTCAAAAGAAAGTGATAATAAAATCATAAAAATAACTGAATTTAACCATAAACGTACTAGCATGCGAAATCACAAAACTATGCACGATTTCTTTGAAAACTAAATCTGGACTAATGAATGCTAATAGCCCTTTATAATCTACTTCACAGTGACTCATCAGGTTAAATCAGTCTCCACACATGCATATAAACAATACATACCTAAGACTCTCCATATTCCACAACCAAGGAGTTACATAGTAGAAATAACATAATTTGGAAAACCAGTAACAGAGGAGTAACAGAATCAGTGGAGATACAACCGAATTAAAAAGTGGTCAGAAGGAGGGGCGCCCTGGGCCGCTCAGTCGGTGAGGCGGCCGACTCTGGATTTCAGCTCAGGTCCTGATCTCGGGGTGCTGGGATCGGGATCCTCTCTCTCCCTCTCCCTGCCCCCCACGAAAGTGCTTAGAACGAGCTCTCACTAGCACAGCACTGTGCTCTTAACAAGTCTGTCAAAACTAAACTGAAGACAAAACCACCTAAGCAGGATTTGAATGTGGCTCCAACATATGATTAGAAGGTGGTTTGTGGTAGGATGTAGATGCAAATTTGATTCATGATCGAGGCTGTATTTTGAGGAAGACCAACAAGTCCCAACCTGGGCAGCCTCCGTCTAGCTGCGTGTTACGGAGGCACTAACAGCCGAGTCTCGGCGAAGACAACCCCACTGCAGGCAGGGCAATGGGTTGGGTTCTCTGACCCACTGGCATACACCGGGAGGACACTCAGCGGGCCGTGGCTCATGGGAATTCCCAAGAACCGCCCTCCGGGCACAGACTCAGCCACTCAGCCCACTACTCTGTCCCAGAACACATCTCCATCTCCAGGGCACGGGGGGGGGGGGGGGGGGGGGGGGGGCACAGGGCGGCGGCACCAACCTCAGAAGGTAAGAGGCAAGCCACAAAACATCCGCAGTTGTCCCGGCAGATAAGGATCCACAAACGTCCTTAAACATTGTAAAGCTACAATATTTATGATTTTTAGCTTATATTAATCACTCCTTGGGATAATAAGCTTCACCAGTTTTGTAGCACCACAGGGCACTGTCCTGCTCAGGTACGCTAAGACACTAAGCTTGCCTCTTCCAAACCTCACTGGGCAGCTCTCTAGTCCTACAGCATCCAAGATGAGCTGCCCAAACCAGCTTGTGTAGCCCTTCCTCTTCGCATTACAGTTCGATCATGAACTGACTCTCCGCCCTCCTCCTTCCAGACGGCAGCATCCATCAGACAGGCCAAACCGATAAGAATAGCCTATTACAATGCATGATTATTTTAATTAGTCTTCCTTGGACCTTATCCAATCTCCCTACAGCTTCCTGAGGATAGGACAGGACTTGAGTCTGAATAGCCAAAATGATCTTGGGGAAAAAAGAAGAACAAAGTTGGATGACTCACACTTCCTGATTTCAAAACGTACTACAAAGCTATAGCAATCAAAACAGTGTGGTAGTGGCATTAAGTATAGCCACATAAAGCAATGGGATAGAATTGAGAGTCCAGAAACCAACCTATACATCCATAACTGACTTATTCTTGACAAGAATGTCTAGACCATTCAGGGGGAAGGACTAGTCTTCAACAAATGATGCTAGACAACTAGATATCCACATGCAAAAGAATGAAGTCGACCCTTCACACCATATACAACATTTTTTTTTTTAAAGATTTTGTTTTATCTATTCCTGAGAGACACAGAGAGAGGCAGAAACACAGGCAGAGGGAGAAGCAGGCTCCCTGCAGGGAGCCCGACGTGGGACTCAATCCCGGGACCCAGGATCACACCCGGAGCCGAAGGCAAATGCATAACCGCTGAGCCACCCAGGCATCCCCATATACAAAAAATTAATTCAAAATGGATCAATGAGCTAAATATATAAAAGCTATGACTTGTATTCTAAAACTTAAAAAAAGAAAAAACAGAGGTAAAGCTTCAGGACTTTGGATTTAGCAACGCTGTCTTAGATAGCATACCCAAAGTACAAGGGACTAAAGAAAAATACATAAACTGGCCTTCATCAAAATTAAAACCTTCCGTGGGGTACCTGGGTGGCTCAGTCAGTCAGGCATCTGTCTGCCTTCGGCTCAGGTCATGATCCTGAGGCCCTGAGATCGAGCCCCACATCAGGCTCCCTGCTCAGGGGGGAGCCTGCTTCTCCCTCTCCCCCTGCTGCTCCCCTGCTTGTGCTCTCATTTTCTGTCAAATGAACAATTAAAATCTTAAAAAAATAAAACCTTCTGTGCATTAATGGACAATATCAAGAGAATACAAAACAACCTATGGAACAGGAGAAAATATTTGTAAGTCATGTATCTAATAACTGCCTAGTATTCAGAATACTTAAAGAACTCATAACCCAGGACACCTGGGTGGCTGTGGCTGAGCGCCTGCCTTTGGCTCAGGGCATGATCCCAGAGTCCTGGGATCAAGTGTCACATCAGGCTCCCTGCATGCTGCCTGTTTCTCCCTCTGCTTATGTTTCTGCCTCTCTCTGTGTCTCTCATGAATAAATAAAAATAATAATAACAATAATAAAAGAACTCATAACTCAACAACATAAAACAATTAAAAAATGGGCAAAGGACTTGAATAGACATTTCCCCAAAAAAGATACACAAATGGCCAACAAGCACATGAAAAGATGTCCAATATCATCCCAGATGCAAATGAATTTTAAATGTAGGTTTAAATCAAAACCACGAGACACCACTTCACACCCACTAGGAAGGCCATAAGAAAATGAAAAAGATGGGATGCCTGGGTGGCTCAGCGGTTAAGCGTCTGCCTTTGGCTCAGGACAAAACAGTTTGATGGTTCCTCCATAAATTAAATGTTGAATTACCATATAACCCAGCAATTCTACTCATAGGTGTATATCCAAAAGGCTGGAAATAAGTGTTCATACAAAAACTTGCACACGAATGTTCAAAATAGCACCACGCATATAGTCAAAGGTGCAAACAACCCAAATGTCCATCAAATAATGAAGGCAAACCAAAATGTGGTCTATTCAGACAGTGGAGTATTATTCAGTCATAAAAACGAATAAACTGTTGGTATACACTACAATATGAACTTTAAAAACACTATGTTAAGTGAAAGCTTATGATTCCATTTATTTATTTTTATTTATTTTTTCATGAGAGAGAGAGAGAGGCACAGAGACACAGGCAGAGGGAGAAGCAGGCCCCATGCAGGGAGCCCGACGTGGGACTCGATCCTCGATCCCGGGTCTCCAGGATCACGCCCTGGGCTGAAGGCGGCACTAAACCACTGAGCCACCCAGGCTGCCCTATGATTCAATTTATATTAAACATCCGGGAAGCACATTAATGGTTGTCAGGGGCTGGGGGCAGAGTGGGAGGGAGGATGGGAAGTAACTCCTTAATGGGTTACTGGGTTTCCTCTGGGGTAAGGAAAAAGTTCTAGTACTAAATAGTGGTGATAACATTATGAAAGTACTTAACACCACTGAATTATACACTTTAAGATAGTTAAAAATGAAAAAAAAAATAAAATGGTTAACAATGGTAAATTTTCTGTTGTGTTTTACCATAAATTTAAAAAATACCAAGTCTCTGAAAAGCAGTATGTATAATCTCAATTATGAAACTAAAACATTAAACACCTAATACGTGCATAGAGGAAAAAGAACCAACTTGGGGCACCTGGCCCAGGGTAGAGCACACAACTCTTGATCTTGGGGTCATGAGTCTGAGCCCCACTGTGGGTGCCGAGGTCACTTAAATTAATAAATAAATAACAAGGGAAAAAACAACCTGGAGGTCTCGTGTTCTTCAGACCTTATTCATCCTGAATCCCTGTGCTCTCCAAGATGTCCCAGGAACCTCAGAGCTCCACAAGGGGGGAGCCACTGCCCTGCTTTGCTTCACCATTTTCTCACTGGTGTCTAGCAAAGTGCCTGGCAAATAGCGCTGCGCTTAATAAATCTCAGGCAATAAATCTCAGCCTAATAACGTGAGAGGGAAGGGGGCTCTCCCAGGAGTGGCTTTTATCTGCTGTACATACATTTCTACATTTGTTTTTTTTTTTAATTTTTTTATTTATTTATGATAGTCACACACACACAGAGAGAGAGAGAGAGAGAGAGAGAGAGAGGCAGAGACACAGGCAGAGGGAGAAGCAGGCTCCATGCACCGGGAGCCCGACGTGGGATTCGATCCCGGGTCTCCAGGATCGCGCCCTGGGCCAAAGGCAGGCGCCAAACCGCTGCGCCACCCAGGGATCCCACATTTCTACATTTGTATTCTTAAAAGGGTCGTGCTGCTTTAAAAAGGCAAAGAAAAAAAGAAAAATGTTGTCCAGCAACTCCTGATCTAGACAACTGCCAAAATGTTTAGGAAAATCCTGAATCAGGTTAAAAAATGGAGGCATCGGGCACGAAACCGTCACGAAACAGAGGTAACGGTCGGTTCCCCTGGTAGGGGTGACGGGAGACAGTAACTGGGAACTGACAATGCGCCAACGGCGAAAACCCAAACCTAAGTAGAAATATCATGCAGTGTTAAAGTAAAGCGATTAGACGCTACTGGTTGATAAAAGAGACCCAAGTTACATTTTCACCCTTCATAATCATCAAAATTAGATTTTAAAAACACATTAAAACAAAATAAAACCAAACCTCTCAAGTACCCAAGGGCCAAAATGAAGTCAAATTTTACATGTGCAATTGAGTGGTACCTACAAAACCAAAAACTGTACTGGTGAAAAAAAAGCACTTAGGAAAAAAAAAATGTAACTGACTTAATAAAGGAAGCTATTTGTATGAGGAGGGGAAAAAAAAAAAAAAACCAGAGATTTAACAATAAGACACTTGATAAGCTTGGTATTTAATTCCAATCTGGGAAAAGGTCTCGGAATGGGGTTTGCATAAGAGAAAGGTGTTTGAAAAGCCAGCTCCACACACTATCTATTCCACCAACTGCCTTTCTGACATTCTACTTGGAGACAAACCCAACCCTAGAGAGCTGTTTAAACAAGTTCACCCTTAAGCCTCAGGTCTAGAGAATGAAAGCTTTGTTCTCCCTCAAAAAGAGACGTTTGATGTTTATGCTAAGGAGACCTGTCATTGCAACTTAATTTATGGCTGACTGTAAATACCTGAATATCTTAGCAAGGGCCCACCTGCTGCCCAGGAGAGTGTCACGGTAAAACTGGAATGAGCGCGTCTTACTACACAGCGCGCCTGGTCGTTCCTCGGACCCAAGCGTATGGACTCAGCTGTCCCATTCAGACAGTCTGCAAGTAACCTGGTACTTCTCCTTTACTTAACAGTTTATAACGAACATGGAAAACCATTCTGTTTTCTTTCTTTGTTGCACTTAAAGAGACGTTTTTGTGGCTCATTAGGGCAGGGGGGATGTTTATGAGCGGTATTTTGTATTTGCTTCCTGACCTATTTACTATACTATGGATGAGTGGAGAGGAGTCGTGTACGTCACGGTTTTGAGCGAGAAGAGGAATAGGAGGAATGGTTTCAGGCAACTGGGACAATGAAGGAGAAAAAAAAAAAAAAAAAAACAGCCAGAGCTGAGAATAAAACTAATGAGGCTGAGATCAAGTACATTTGGCTGGAATAAAATGGGTAGGTGGTAGAATGAAACAGAGATGAAAGAGGTGAGGTAGGAAGAGAGCTTATCGTGTTCCAAGTAACTCAAATGTTTGCAGCATTTTTGAGTGACCGGGATAAAAACTGCATATAGAGGGATGTCTGGGTGGTTCAGCAGTTGAACATCTGTCTTTGGCCCAGGGTGTGATCCCAGGGTCCCGGGATCGAGTCCCACATCGGGCCCCCCGCATGGAGCCGGCTTCTCCTTTTGCCTGTGTCTCTGCCTCTCTCTGTGTGTCTCTCATGAACACAGAAAATCTTAAAAAAACAAAAAACAAAAAACCCAACTGCATATAGAGGAGATACCAAAAGCAGAGCAGGCCAGAACTGGAATTATTTACCTAGGATATCGCTGAGAGGATGGAAAAAAAACTGAATGGATCCAATTAAACAAACTTATTAAGTACTTAAAATGTGCAAGGGTCTGTGACAGGACAAAGCCACATAAAAAAGAATAAGCTAGTTCCTAGCATCCATTTTTACGGGGCAGAGGCTGGGAGAGTGGGAGGAGCAGACGGACCAAAGAGAAAAGCACAGAGGATAGAACCACTGACCAGGGGGACAGCAGAAGGACAAAGGAGGTCCCACACTGGAGGGTGGTCACTTTGGCCAAGAAGAGAAGGCCAAGGCCAAGCAAAACACAAGGCATATTAGGTCCACAGCGAATGGACAATGCCAGGTTCCAGCTGGAGACAAGGACAGTAAGGAACATGAGACCACATCAGGTGCACCATGACGCCAGGTGAAGGGGTCTGGGCTGATCCTGGAGGCCACATGAAAGCAGTGGAACCACAAGACGCAGAGGGGATGCTCTCCCCAAAGTTAAATCCAGCAACGAGATGGATGACAGGTGTGAGACTGGAGGCAGAGACTGGTTAGAAAATGACTTGCACAGTCCTCGTAGGATGTGGGACAGTACAGCACTCAGAGCACATGCTTTGGGGTCCAACAGACCTGAGCCACTGAACCTCCCCATGCCTCAGTTGCCTCATCTGTAAAACGGGGATGAGAATGCTCAGAGGGTAGCTGCACAGAGTAACTGACATAACCCAAGTCCCCAGCATCACACCTGAGTATATAGTAAACGTTCAGTAAACCAGATGCCTTTACTACTTCTGTCACCCAGGTGCACGAGAAGGGTCGAAACTCTTCCTAGTTTTGTGGTTGTTCCAACAAGAAGAAAGGTCAATCTGTGTAAACTTCTTAAGGGCAAGGACAGACTCTTTCCTCAGTATCCCTCTCACCATTCAGCTTGGTCCTGGATGTTAGAAATGAACACTGATTACAATTCAATCTTATCGACCCCGATTATAAACTGTAATATAGGGGCACCTGGGTGGCTCAGTGGTTGAGCGTCTGCCTTCGGTTCGGGTCAGGATCCCAGGGTCCTGGGATCAAGTCCCGCATCGGGCTCCTTGCAGGGAGCCTGCTTCTCCCTCTGCCTGTGTCTCTGCCTCTCTCTCTGTGTGTCTCTCATGAATAAATAAAATCTTTAAAAAAATAAAATAAAATAAACTGTAATACACAGGTGTACACCAAGTCAACACACGAAGATCTGGGGCAAGGCAGGTTCACCATAACTACCTAATAAAAATAGACAGGCTTCAGTTCAGATTCCTCAACCCAAACATTGGGACTACCTAAAAAAAAAAAAAAAAACCTTATCTCCAAAGCACCCACAATCTCCTCTCTCTCTCTCTCTCCTCCAATCAATCATAAATATCTAGGAGAAGGTAACTGGCAGTAGGCGAAGGCCACGTGCGGTCCAAGGACTTTTCACATGAGAGCTCCATTAACAGCACGACCGGGCACCAGTCTCAGTCTCCCTGAGCCCACCTCAGATAGCTAGTTCCCTTCCTGCTTCCCTTCTCCTCACATATCCCTCTGAGCCACCACACACACATTTTTAAAAACACCACTTATTTACTATCTCAGTTTCTGTAGGTCAGAAGTCCAGGCACAGCGTGACTGGGGTTGGCCCGGGCTGCCTTCTCATCCAGGGCTGGGACCTCTTTCAAGCTCACCGGTTGTTGGCAAACTCCACTGCCTTGTGGATGGAAACCTGAGGTTCCCTTTTGCCTCCTTGCTGACAGCCAGGGACCACTCTCAGCCAGGTGGCCCCCTGGGCAGTTCACACATGGATGTTTACTTTCTTCCAAACCAGCTGGAGCATTTCTGACTTCCTTTTTTGCAACCAGCTGAGAAAACTGCTTTCAAAGACCTAGTGTAGTTAGCTCAGGTCGATCACACCAGTCCCCTTAGCTGAAGATCAACTGATTTGGGACCTTAATCGCATCAGCAAAATCCCTTCAAGGCAGTACCTAGATTCATGCTCAGTAATTGGAAGGTCCTATATTCCAAAGGCAGGAAATCTTGGGGGGCGAGGCAGAGGGCAGACTGCGGTAGGAAAAATCACCTTATATTTTACTTATTATCTCTCACATGCCAGAAGGTTAAGCTTCATCAACGAAGACATTTTTGTATGTCCTTTCGCCTACTGTTACACCTCTAGCACCTACGACAGTGCCTGGCACATGGTAGGTGCTCAATAAATGAGTGAGCTAAAGGAATCTTCAGCTATCACTATATATGGACTTAGATCACTGTATTTAGGCATAGTTACTTCAGATTATTATATATTTACAGGCTGGAAATGGGACTTCTCTCTATATTCAAATTCTGGTTCAATGAAACCATCCAGGAATCCTTGGAATTCCATAGGATATAATTTTTCCCTGCCACAATGATCTATATAGCTTTAACAAAATACAGGTGATTCTCATGGTTCATAGATTCTATATTCACTAAAATTTATCTGTAACCCCAAAATCAATACTCCCGGTGCTTTCGTGGTCATTCAGACACGTTCAGAGTGGTAAAAAAAAAAAAAAAAAAATACAAGTCACCCAATGTACATGTTCCCAGCTGATGGCGAACAAGGTAACCATGCTCTGCCTTCTTGCCTCAGCTTTCATATTGTAAATACGTGTTCTTTTCACAGTATACCCTGTGCCATGCTTTTCACCTTTTTGTTTTTGTTTTTGCTGGCGGTGGGGATTTCACTGTTTAAAATGGCCCCCAAGAATGGTGCTAAAATGCTCTCCAGCGTTCCAAAGCTCAAGCAGACAACGATGTGCCTTGCAGAGAAAATACCTGTATCAGATAACTGTCGTTCAGGCTTGCATTATAGTGCTGTTGGCCTCGAGTTCAAGGTTAACGAACCAACAATATATATTAAATAAGGCGTCTTTAAACAGAAACACATACATAGCAAAGTTATGTACTGATGGGTCAGTGGAAATACAGCGGCCAGGGGCTCAC
Organism: Vulpes vulpes; assembly: GCF_048418805.1. Lineage (NCBI taxonomy): Eukaryota > Metazoa > Chordata > Mammalia > Carnivora > Canidae > Vulpes > Vulpes vulpes. Next base: position 3,051,310 of record NC_132787.1, read on the forward strand.
AGGAACAAGCCCCGTCATTCCCCTAGGAGCAGCGGCTCAGTATTCGCTAATCCAGTGTTCCAGTCAACTTTATAGAACAGAAGTACCATGAATAATGACACTTGACTATATGAGCCTCATTTTACAGATGAAACAGTGAATCTGAGAGAGAGAGAGAGGACATGGTGGTTCTCAGCACACTCTAGCACATAATTCTGTTTTATTTTCTCCAGAGCACTTAGGACTGAGAATTGTGTTTACTTATTTATTTTCTGTCTAAGCCACTGCTATTTTAAGTTCCATGACAGTTAGGGATTTAGGGATTTTTGTCCATCTTATTCTCTTGGGATTATTTCCCCAAGCCAAGAACCATTCCAGGCATATACCCAACCTAATGAGTAAAGAACTCTCCTATATGTAATCGTGTAAATACTAGAAGTGATGGATACTTTAAAGGGACGGGCAATTACTTTCATTATGTTAAATTCCAAATATTTAGGGACGCCTGGGTGGTTCAGCGGCTGAGCGTCTGCCTTCGGCCCAGGCCGTGATCCCGGGATCTGGGATCCGAGATCGAGTCCCACCATTGGGCTCCTTGCATGGAGCCTGCTTCTCCCTCTGCCTGTGTCTCTGCCTCTCTCTGTGTCTCCCATGAATAAATAAATAAAATCTTTAAAAAAAAATTCCAAATATTTAGTAAGACAAATGCAGGCTTAGGATCAAGTGGAGAGAGAAGAAAGAGAACCAAAAAGAATACCAGAGCTGCCTCAACCAAAAAGAATACCAGACAGTGCCTCAAGTGGCACTGTCTCTGAAACCCAGCGAGCTGGTAAGATGGTCTGGGATGCAAACTTCACGGCTCAGCCGAACGCTGGCAGCTCTACCGAGTAAGGGAAAGAGAGATACACTCTGAAATCGTATTTTTGCTTGGTTTTACAGCTATCCTTGATGGAGAAGCCAGCAGGCAGAGAGAAGAGGCAAGAGCAGGAACGGTACCTCTGGAAGCCCAAGCTCGGGTCAGACCACACGTGCGAGAGGCACTGAGGAGGGCAAAACCCCATGGCAGGTGGGTAGGTATTTGAACCTGGCCATGAGGTGGTGCCTACAGAGCGGGAGAAATGCAGACTGGACTGCAGGTCTGAGGAGCTGATCCCTTCAAATGCTTCGGCATTCCCAGTCGAGGTGGAACTGATGGGCTCCGAACGCCAGCAGCACCTCCAACGTCAGAAGGATGGATGAGAAAGAGGACTCTAGGATCTTCTTTTTATAAACACAGAGAGGAAAATGAGATAAGACCCTCTTACATCAGCTCCTACTGTAACAGACAAATAACACAAGAATTCAAGACAAAGAGGCGGGATTCCAGAATTAATGTTCGCTGCTGCTCCGAGCAAAACTTGAACAGTAAACAATAAGGATTTCAAAATTAAAACAAAAGAGCCACTTCAGTATTCTAATTTAACCTTCAAAAATAAAGAAGATCTCAAGCACCACGAACTGAGAATTCCATTCCACCTCGACACCCTGTACTCCCAAGTTATTATGAGAGCAGACTGCAAGGCAGTTCCACTCATGTTCCCAAACGCAACAAGCAGCTCCAACAGGACACGCCGAAAGCAGCAGCACGTCTCCTCGTCTCCTCGTTTACTGATTCATATTTTGGTAGCAAGGTTACAATTAGCTCACCGGTGGAGAATAAACCTATTTATAACACGGCAGTCCACCTGAAAGACACAATCATCTAAAAAGGTTTTTAGAGGAAAATGAAGTGCAGCTTCTTCCTGTGCTGACTGCAGATTCCCAAGGTCCTTTCGGATGAAGTCCTCAGTCTAACCTTCCTGTGTTCACAGGCACCATTCCAGCCACCTCGCAGCCTCCATGTTCTTATGTAACATTTACATAGTGCCATAAACATACCCAGAGTTGCGTAAGAATCAAAACGTTGCCAAACCAATAAAGCCTAAAGCAGGTCACTCCCTCCAGACTGTCTTTGATTAGCACAGGTACCTGCCCGGTGTCCGACGTAGGCGCCTGGCAAAGGACAGAAATTAACCGGAGGAGATCTGATAGGGTCCACAGGAGAAAAAAAAAAAAAAAAAAAAAGCACAAATCCGAAGAAGCGAACCACTCTGTGCATGTGGTGCTTCTATCAACCCCGAGAGCATGTTATTCTGTCCCATAAGATAAGAAGTAACCCAACAGTGCTCATTCCCTGAAGTCAGAAACTGTGTCTAAAAATACCTCCCAGCCAACTGGCTATCAGTAAGTTCGTCTCCAAATGTCCCAGGAGGAACTCCACGGACTCCGTCCTCCACGGCAGAGGGAAGACTGAGGCAGTCACCGAGAGTTTAAGCAAGTGACTCGCTCAAGGACAACCTGTAAGGGAGCAAAGTTCCGGGGCCGCGATCCGCGATGCGGCCTCCTCCCTCCGCCGGGCCCCAACCTTTGACCAGAGCGGCTGTTTTATTATGTTTTAACCACATCTGTTCCGGGAGCTCTTCCAACAAGGAACCAAGCAGAGATTTCTCTCTTTCCCTCGCAGAGCTCACTCTCACTGTACCTCAAGTCCACGTGCACTCGGGAGAGTACAAGGATTTGGCCTGGAATTAGATTTTCAAGTCTGTTCACGGAAACTCAGAGTGTTCCCATCAGAACCTCAAATGTCTCCCTCGATGCTTTTGTCTTGAGAAACGAATGTCCTGTTCTCCCTCCACCAACTCAGGCGACTTTACATTTTCAAAGACCCATGTGAAAATTCCAAAGCGAGGCCTCGAAAACCTGCTACGCCTGTCAAGGGAAGGCTGCCCATTACCCGGAATTCATTCTCCTGGTCACCGGCCTTTGCCTAGGTCGCGGTTAACGCGCCGGCAGGAGCGCCCCGCCGGGCCGGGCCGCCCTCAGGTCAAGTCCCAGGGAGCGGCGGCCCGGCCACTCCCCCAGCTCACCTAGGGCAGCGCACAGAGGAAGTGCAGGGGAGGAAAGCAATCAACTTCTTGTTATCCCACAGCCTCTATTTTTCCCAGAACTGACGTTTTACTTCAGCCTTTTGCAACAGTGGTCTCTGTAGCATGCACTATTGGCAACTACATGTGTCCCGGAAAAAACTGTAGTGTCTGGCCAAGAAGTTTAAAGGCCTTCGAGAATGTTTGCTGGACACACAACCTAATTTCCAATTTACCAAAAAAAGAAACTAACTCCCCATTATGTCCATCCCATCCTCACCCTAACAAACATCCATTTTAGGAAGGCTACCAAAAAAAAAAATCAAATAAATAAAACAAAACAAACAAACAAACAAAAAAAACCCCTCTGTCCTAAGCCGGATCACCAATTAAACATTCTTAACTAGGCTCACCACAAGAAAAACCCCGCAGACGCTACACCAAATCAACAGGGAAATGGTGGTTAAAAATCTTCAATATATCAGGGACAGGGTACAAAACGTTCTATGGGAAGAACCTCAAGATTTCTCCGGACACACACAAGAATGACAGCCCCCGAGACTGAGTCTCCTTATTTACTATCCTACTAGAGAAATGACATTATGCTACACATTCCAGAAACAGGGCCCACGATAAGGCCCGGCAAGCAAACATTATTCACCAAAACCATCATCTCAGCACAACTGTGGCCGGCGTTGGCAGACCTTCCCCACGGCCACCAGACCCCACGGCAGATCACCCGCGCGCAGAGCGGCGGGCCCCAGGAACACACACGAGGTGCCTAACACACGCATTAGCCAGCGAACAAAGACCCCACTGCACAGGCTCCACCGCTGGGAACAAATATCAAAGCTGGCGATAATGAACTTGTTTTCCACGCTCCCAAGCAGGCTGATGTCTCCTCGCGTTTGTCTGGTTTTATTAAGGAAGCCTGAGCCCACCTGAGAATCTTTATTTTTCAGTGGCGAGGGCAGCCGGGGAACTGCACACTGGCTCTCCCAGAGCTGGGAGGTGAGGGGCTGCAGAGGAGTCAAAGCCCGGGCTTTGTACATCAGGGGCCAACCCAGCCCTGATCGCCTCTCCCGGATTCTCCCGGATCCATCCGTGGGTCAATAATCACTTCAATAGAGCTGCCACATATAACCTGCATCTGCTACCCCAATGCCAAAACACATCCCAGGCGACTCTCTTAAATCGGGGTATTTTAGGGTTTCGGGGCGGCTCTTCTCAGCCCCCAAAGCCTCATAAACAACACGCCCAGGCCGGTGTGTCCCACGGAAAGGTACCCACCTCTCTCCGGGAGGAGGGGGAGGGTGGGGGTGGGATCGGGGAGCAGAAGGCTGTGGGGGCTGGAAGGTAAGGGGTGTGTGAGGGTGGGGGAGTGCGTGGGGGGCAGGGCCGGGCCACAGGGATCGTGTGGGCAGGTAAGTAAGTGCTGACCAAGGGCCGGAGGGGTCGAGGGGTGGAGGGGTGGAGGGGTGGCGGGGTGGGGGGTGAGGGGGAGCCCATCCAGGGGTGGGATCTTTGCATGATCTTGGGGGGTAGGAGGGAGGTTCTAGGATTTCACCTGAGAGGCATCCACAAAGTGACTACCTGGATGGGCCCCCTGGGGTGGGGTGGGGTGCGGTGCGCTGGGGGTGGGGGTGGGGGGCGGGGGGAAGCCAGGCGGAAAGCAAATACACCTGGATGCAGGTTAACCGTTGTGGAACCAGGGTTCCTAGGGTTAGAGAGATTCCAAAGCCAAGCTCCCAAAAAAAAAAAAAAAAAAAAAAAAAAGGAAAAAAAAAAACCCACGTTTAGGGGCCTGTTGGTCTCGCTTCCTCCGGGCATGTGTCCGGGGGGGGCTGCCCCGCTGAACTCGGAGGGGCCGCGCGTCGGGGCGGGGGGGTCTCCCTCTCCAGAACCCGAGCGAGGAAGGGGAGGCAGGGACGCCCCAGGGCAGGTCCCTAAGGGCAGGTTAGAGACCCCCTGGCCCTGTCATCGGAGGTGCGCAAGGGCTCGCAGCACCAGGGGACCTCGGGCGGCACAGAGCACCTGGGGGAGGGGGCCCGCGGCTCCGGGGCCCGCCCGCGCCCCCTCCGCGGAGCACCGAGCTGGCCGCGCGCCCCCGGGGCTCCCCGGCCCCCGCCCCGCTGGAGGGGCCGGCGCGGGGTCGAGCTGCAGGGGCCGCCGCGCCCGCCTCCCCCGCGCCCCCCGCGCCCCCCGCGCCCCCCGCGCCCCCCGCGCCGCCGCGCCGTGCGCCTGGGGGGGGGCCGCGGCCCCGGGCCTCGCGCGCGCCCGGCCGCCTCCGCCCCGGCCCGGGACTCACCCTGGATCCCCCGGGGCCCCGGCCCGCCGCTGCCCGCCAGCAGGAGCACGACGAGGGGCAGGAAGGAGGAGGCTCCGGCCGACTCCGCCATAGTAACCGCCGCCGCCGCCGCAGCCCAGCAGCGCCCAGCGCGCGCGCCCCCGGCGCCGCCCCTCCCCCGCGCCCGCCCGCCCGCCCGCACGTGCGCTCCCGGCCGAGCCGCCGCCGCGCGCGCCCCCGAAGGGCGGGGCCGGGGCGCGCGGGCGCCCGCCTTAAAGGGGAGTGTCCCTTTAAGTGTTAAAGGGGTGGGAGGGGCCGGCGCCGCGACCGCCTCGCGCGGGGGCGGGGCGGGGCGCACGGGGCGGGCGCACGGGGCGGGCCCCCGGACCCCCGCAGCCGCACCTCGCCGCGCTCCCTGCCCCCTGCATCCCCTCCATCCCCCCTCCGCTCCGCGTCCCGCCCGCCTCCCCCCACCCCTGCGGCCCGCGGCGGGGATGCTTGCACGCACTACCTGTGCGATCGCAGCCTGCGGCGCCCCTTTGCAGGACGGAGCTGAGCTCGGTCTTGCAGGGGCGTGGGGCGGCGGGGGGGAGGGGGGCACTGCGGGAGGCGCCCGCATCCTGCCCCGAGGTCAGCAGTTTGACATTCTGCATCAAACAAACGCCTTAAAACTACCCCTACCCATTCCCCACGGGCTGCTGTTACCCGTCTTGGAGAAATAATAAGAGATGACAAAACACGCGCGGAAAAAATGTTAACAGGTTGCGTGTTGATGGTTGTGAGCAGCTGGAGACTTAAGTAGGCAGCGATAGGGACGCCTGGGGGGGCTCAGGGGTTGAGCATCTGCCTTGGGCTCAGGGCCCAGGGCGTGACCTCGGGGTCCTGGGATCGAGTCCCGCCCACATCGGGCTCCCTGCATGGAGCCTGCTTCTCCCTCTGCCTGTGTCTCTGCCTCTCTCTCTCTGTGTCTCTCATGAATAAATAAAATCTTAAAAAAAAAAAAAAAAGTAGGCAGGGATGGAAGACCAATAAATGAGGGCCCATCCATGGGATGGAGCTATGGAGCGATTACAAAATTATGTTTATAAAAGCTGATACGGTGAGAAGATGTTTGTGTGATCATGTTAAATGAGCAAGCAAAAGACCAGCCTATTTACAGTTATTATTCTGATTTTGTTGAGAACGCATAATAACTGTATGGGGGAAAGAGTGGAAAGGGATTACCGGGTATGATCAGTACTTACGGCCATGATAGAGAATTTTTTTTTTTTTTTTACTTTTTTCTTGAAGTATTTCAATGTTTTCTGAATATTTTATAAATAAACAAGTGTTGCTTTCAAATTTAGAGGAGGGTACTTTTAGAAGGTTAACTGAATCGCCCATATCTTTTTGAAAAGACTTTGCTGGGGGGTCCTTGGGTGGCTCAGCAGTTGGGCGCCTGCCTTTGGCCCAGGGCATGATTCTGGAGTCAGGGGATAGAGTCCCAGGATTGAGTCCCACCTCTAGCTTGCTTGCTTCTCCCTCTGTCTGTGTCTCTGCCTCTCTCTCTGTGTCTCTCATGAATGGGTGAATGAAATTTAAAAAAAAAAAAAGGAAAAGAAAAGAAAAGACTTTGCTTTCTTTAGTTTGAGAAATAATTTGAGCTCATGGAGGGGGCTAGGTCTTTGGAACCAGAGTTCTAGATCTGATTTTTTCCTTTTCTTACTAACTGGCATGAAAACGTGGGCAAGTTTCTTAACCTCTCTCTCTCTCTCTTTAAAAAAAAAAAAGAAAAGATTTGATTTATTTACTCATGAGAGCCACACAGAGAGAGGCAGGATCCCTGTGGGGAGCCTGATGTGGGACTCGATCCCAAGACCCTGGGATCAAGCCCTGAGCTGAAGGGAGACGCTCAACCACTGAGCCACCCAGGTGCCCCTCTTAACCTAATTACAGCGCCTCATCATCCAACATCTAGGCGTGGAGAGGATGACCGGAGGTGGGGGCAGCGTTTCCCAAAAAAGGAGTCCTCATAAGTTATTACCATTCTGAAGAATGCCCATCCTCGCATCCAGAAAAAAAACAAGACAGCAGCCACACTCCCCAGACACAACTCACACACAAACACACACGTGCAAAGTCACGCAGAGACCCTGTCTACAAGCTTGTCAGTGGCTGGATGAGTAAACACCTTATTTTTATACCGCTCTCCCTCATCACCCCAAAATGGGCACACACACCCCAGTCCATCTAACTGGTCTCTCAGGCTCTGCTCCACCCATACTTAGGGCACCCAGCTATGCTGCGCGCAGCGCTGGGTTACCGAGCCTTAACAAAGTACCACAAACCGGGTGGCTTAAAATAACAGAAATTTATTCTCTCGCAGTTCGGGAGGCTAGAAATCTGAAACCAGGGTGTCAGCAGGCCCATGCTCTCTCTGAAGCCTCTAGGGAAGAATCCTTCCTTGTCTCTTCTGGCTTCTGGTGGTTCCCAGAATCCTTGGTGTTCCCTGGCTTGTGGAAGCATAATTTCATTCTCTGCCTCCGTTTTCACATGGCCATCTTTCCTCTGTGTATCTCTGTGTCCAAATTTCCCTCTTCCTATAAAGACACCAGTCACTGGATCAGGGCCAACCCTAATCCAGTATGAGTTCAAGTAATTTTAACTTGATTCTATCTGCACAGATCCTATTTCTAAAAAAGGATCCCATTCATAGGTTCTGGGTGGACATGAATTTGGGGGAGACACTATTCAATACAGTTACATTCACCAACCCCTGTGGTTGGGGAGAGAAAGCTGATCCATCAGGGGACATTTCTGAGGCCAAAAAGAAGGGACTGTCCTTCCCCGAAACCTTGCAAAGCACTAGCACTGTGCTACAGACACAGAAGGAACCTGTGGCTGCTTCCTAGACTGCAAGGTCAGCTACGTACCTGTATACACAGCCTGGGGAACCAGAACACGGGTCAACAACCCAAAAGCCAGCTCTGCCGTCTCGCTTGATAGCAATTGACTTTGAGCAAGGCGTTTTACCTCCCCGAACCTCGATTCACTCATCTGTAAAATGGAGCTGATAATAGTTCTGTCTAGGGACACCTGGGTGGCTCAGTCGGTTAAGCATCCGACTCTTGGTTTTGGCTCAGGTCATGGTCTCAGGGTTGGGAGAGTGAGCCCTGTGTCAGGCTCCGAGCTCCGCAGCGAGTCTGCTTGAAGTTCTCTCTCTCCTCCACTGCCCCTCCCCTGTGCTCTCTCTCTCTCTCTCCCTCCCTCTCTCTCTCTAAAGTAAATACATCTTTAAAAAAAAAAGTTCTAACTTACAAAGATGCTGTGAGGATATCATATGTAAAGCACTTGGCATAGCTTCTGAACACATAGGAAGTGATATAAAAAGAATAGCTATTATTATGATGACGATTTGACCTTTACTGCAATCCTGTAAAGTGGTTGAGGCACGTCAGTGTGTGCGCAATTTGCAGGTGAGGCTGTTGAGACCTAGGGAAGGTGAGCAAGTTGCCGAAGCTCACATATAATTAAGTGTTGAAGGCAAACCTGCTGGTCCTGTGCACCTTCAACATCATAGCATCTCCTGCTTCCCCCAGGACTGGTCTCCAAGATCCAGCTGAAGGGGGGGAAATTAGACTGGCTGGAGTGTGGGAGGGGTTAGTTAGATCCTCACACCCCGTTCCTGAGAGTTTGGCTCATCCCTTCAAATTAGAGCTTTCCCCTGTGATGTGCCTACCTTCCCTTTTAGGTACTGAGCCGAGCCCTACTGAGCCCAATTTATCTGTGTCCCGTCCACAGCTCAGATCTCTGACCATCCCTGAAGGCTTCAGCAAAGTGTCCATTTCTGTAAACCTCCTTAATCTTAGGACTGGACCCACATCACAATCTATAAACTTCCTGCCTGCCCTGCTCAGTCCCTTTGTCATGGGATTCTTCAGAGCTTACTCCCCACGCTCTCTACTGACTACACCATCTAGTGTTACAGCTGCCGTCTTAGTCACAGTGCACCAGGACATTGTCATTTTAGGGGATTTGGCACAGTTCCCCTTGGTGGGCAGCAGGCTCATTAACCTCAAGAAGGTAATAGCTCATCTTCATTCATCCATTCTACAAGCATGCATGGAGCACCTATGGTATACCTGGTGTAACATGTAAACACAGATAAGTCACGGTCCTTATGGATCCGTGCCCTTATGGATCTTACAATAGTAGAGACAAGTATTTTTAAAAAGGCAACAACAGGGTGCCTGGGTGGCACAGTCAGTTAAGCGTCTGACTCTTGATTTCGGCTCAGGTCCTGATCAAGCCCTACGTCAGGCCCTGCACTGGGCATGAAGCCTGCTTAAGATTCTCTCTCTCTCGGGACGCGCGGGTGGCTCAGTGGTTGAGTATCTGCTTTAGGCTCAGGGTGTGATGCCGGGGTTCTGGGATCAAGTCCCACATTGGGGACACCCGGGTGGCTCAGCAGTTGAGCGTCTGCCTGCGACCCAAGGTATGATCCTGGAGTCCCAGGATCGAATCCCACCCCAGGCTCCCTGCATGGAGGCTCCCACTGCCTGTCTCTACCTCTCTCTTTCTTTGTCTCTCATGAATAAATAAATACAATCTTAAAAAAAGAAAATCCCACATTGGGCTCCCCACAGGGAGCCTGCTTCTCCCTCTGCCTATGTCTCTGCTTCTCTCTCATGAATAAATAAATAAAATCTTAAAAAAAAAAAAAAGATTCTCTATCTTTCCCTCTCCTTCCACCCCTCCACTCTCTCTAAAAAAAAAAAAAAAAGGCAACAATATGTTATATATGCTACAATACACACCAGTAAAGGGTCAGTGGGGGCACTCAGGAGGGAATGGATGATTCAACTCTGCAGGCACAAGCTAAGGAGGTGGGAAAGGTTTCACAGAGAGGCCATGCTACAGCTGACTCTTAGAAGATCAAAGAACATCCCCTAGATAGACAGGTTTGTGTGGGGCAAGGGGAAGCAGGAGGTTGTTTCCAGCAGAGAGCAGAGCAGAATGAGCAAGATACTGAAGTAAAATTGCCTGGCATGTAGGGGAAGCATGAGCAAAATGGCACCACCCCCCAAGGATGTTGTGGAGATAGACAGATGTCGAAGTATACTTGGAAATGCACTTTTCTCCAGTGTTCTTGGCCAGGTTCTAAGCAGACATGGTTTTTGGTTTGTTTGTTTTTATCATATTTTTGTTTTAGAAAGACCACTTTGCTAAACCAAATGAACTTGAACTTTGTGCTGATGGTTGGGGGAAGGCAGGACTGGTGGTAGGGAAGCCAAAGAGGAGGCAATTCCAGTAATCCAGACAAGATAGTAGGAGGACCTGACCCTAGGCAGCAGCGATGGAAATGGGAAAGAAATGTGGGGGCACCTGGCTGGCTCTGTCAGTGGAGTGCATGACTCTTGACCTCAGTGTTTTGAGTTCCAGCTCCACGTTGGATGAAGAGATGACTTAAAAAATAAAGTCTTAGAAAAAAATAACAAATGTGGGTTTGAGAGATTTGAAAGATTGAGTGGATGTGGAAAGTGAAAAGGAAGTGGGGATGGCCCAGACAACTCCAAGATGATCTGGCTTGGTTGACTGGATGCTTGGTGGCTCCACCCAACAGACTGGCAAGAGCTGGTTTGGGAGAAAGGTAATGAGCTCCACATTGGGCGTACTGAGTTTGAAGGGCCTCTCGTAGGTATCTGGAACTGTGAAGATGTGGATTTGGAAGTCAGCAGCATATCGTAGTTGTTCAAACAGCTCAGGGGTGTTGCTGGAAGTACAGCAACACTGGCAGGAAAGAGGAAATGGAGAAGGAACAGTCAAATAGGAAAAGAACCTAGAAAGAGTAGAATCATGGAAGCAAGGCAGGAAAGGGTTCTCTTGAGATCAATGGTTTCTAATGTTGAGAAGGGGTAAAGTAAGATGAGGAACAAAGAGTGTCTAGGATCTGTTGCCTAGAAGCCCATTGGTGAAGCTTACCTGAGTGGGTTCAGTGCACTGTGGGGTAGAGGCCTGGTGGGCTGCAAGTGAATGGCAAATGAAGGCTTAGAAAGGCCGAGAGTCATCTATTCTTTAAAAGAACTTGGCTGAGGGGCACCTGGGTGGCTCAGTCAGTCAAGAGTCCAACTCTTGCTTTTGGCTCAGGTCATGATCTCAGGGTCCTGAGTCAAGTCTCACATCTTTGGGCTCTGCACTGGGTGCTAGGCATGGAGCATGGAGCCTGCTTAAGATTCTCTCTCCTAAAAATAAATAAATAAATAAATAAATAAATAGGAAAAAAAAGATTATCTCTCCTTCTGCCCCTCCGCTCCCCTTCTCATAAATAGATAGATAAATCAATCAATAAATAAATAGATAAATAAATAAAAGAATGTGGCTGTGATCGGTGAGGGAGGTTTGGATTTCCTTCAAAATGATGGACCAGTTTCCCTGAGCAAACCTTCTGCTGAAGAAGCAACTCAAGATGCTTAGTAAATTACTCAAGTCAAAAACTAAGGAACAAAAGAGAGGAAAGCAGAGTAGCAAATCTGGCTTTCACCTTGAGATTATTTGTATACAAGGTGAACTTGAATTTTGGTTTTCAAAGGCAAGCAGGATACAGGGAACAGAAGACAGAGCCCAGCCCTGCCCAAGGTGAGGAGTCTAATAAGCAACCATCTGCACAAAGCTGTGACCCATAATGGGTAATAATATACTAGGTTGAAGGATGAACTAGAAATAATTCACTCCTTGAGGAGATAGGCAAGGAAAATTGCTGGACTTGACCCTTGGCTCTGAGTGAGAACGGGGGAAAGTCTTCCCTGAGAAGCACAACTCCAAGCTGGCCTCATTAAAAATTCCCCCTACCAGTGCGATCTGAAAAACTAAACACTGTTTAGAATCAAAGGGTCCTGGGCTGATGGTACCTCCTGACAATACCTGGAAGAAAGAAGAGCAGATCATCTCTAGATGAGCCACCTTCAACTCAGGCTACAAGGAATTTTCATAGACATAATTCCAAGAAATATAATCTCTGTAGTCAAAAATCCAAAAACAATTAAATAGGGACAAGAGAAAAATAACAGTCAGCTTAAATTGTATGCAATAGTTCCCCCTATCCACAGAGGATACATTCCAAGACCCCCCATGGATGCCTGAAACTGCAGATAGTACTAAACCCTCTATATACTGTTTTTTCCTATACATACATACATACCTTTTTTATTTTATTTTTTTATTTTATTTTTTTTTTTACATACCTTTTTTAAAAAAAGATTTTATTTCTTTATTCATGAGAGACACTGAGAGAGGGGCAGAGACACAGGCAGAGGGAGAAGCAGGCTCCATGCAGGGAGCCCGACCTGGGACTCGATCCCAGGTCTCCAGGATCACACCCTGGGCTGAAAGCGGTGCTAAACCGCTAAGCCACCCGGGCTGCCCACATACATACCTTTGATAAAGTTTAACTTATAAATTAGGCGCAGTAAGGGATTAACAACAATAACAACAAAATAGAGGAATTATAACAATATACTATAATAAAAGTCATGTAAACGTGGTCTCTCAAAATATCCTATTGTACTGTACTCACCCTTCTCCTTGTGATGATGTGAGATGATAAAATGTCTACAACATGAAATGAATAAGGTAAATGACGTGGGCATTGTAATGTCGTGTAGGCTTCTATTGACTTTCCAACAATATGTCAGAAGAAGCATCATCTGCTTCTGGGCCATGGTTGACCACAGATGACTAAAACTGTGGAAAGGGAAACCACAGGTAAGGGAGGCTACTGTACCCATAAAAAATACTTTCAGGGCAGCCTGGGTGGCTCAGTGGTTTAGCATCGCCTTAGGCCCAGGGCCTGATCCTGGAGACCTGGGATCGAGTCCCATGTCCAGCTCCCTACTTGGAGCCTGCATCTCCCTCTGCCTGTGTCACTGCCTTTCTCTGTCTCTCTTTGTGTCTCTCATGAATAAATAAATAAAATATTTTTTAAAATGTCTTTCAAAAATATAGGCTAGGGACACCTGGGTGGCTCAGTGGTTGAGCCTCTGCCTTTGGCTCAGGGCGTGATCCCAGAGTCCTGGGATCGAGTCCCACATCAGGCTTCCTATGGGCAGCCTGCTTCTCCCTCTGCCTATGTCTCTGCCTCTCTCTGTCTCTCATGAATAAATAAATAAAATATTTTTTTAAAAAAATAAAGGCTAAATAAAAAGTGTATAAGTTATGTATGAATTCATGCATACTTTATTGTCAGATATTTGCTAATAAAAGAGAAGCAGATTACATAACTTCCAGGTGAAGAGAAGGAAGAAAATAGAATGAGAAAAAATAATCTACCCAAAAGGAGGCAAGAAAGGAAAGGAAAAAAATGATATTAAGGTAAGATGAATAGAAAGCATAAACAAAATGGTGAAAATAAATTCAGATACGTCCATGATTACAATAAATGTGAATGGGCTAAATAATCCAATTTAAAGATATAGATTTCCAGATTGGACGAGAGAAAGAGAGAGAAAGAGATTTCTAGGAGGATACACAAGGTCACAGAAGGGTTTGCTGTGTTTTCTTGCTTTAATAGGAAGGGAGGGATTGCAACTTAGACTGCAATAAAGGAGCCAACGGGAGTTCAAAGATACAGGAAGAAGAAGGAATAAGTGATGGAGCCAGAACCCAGGATGGATGGGGAACACAGGATCAAGATCCAGAGGTACAGGGAATAGCCTTGGCCAGAGGCTGGAAGGAGAAGGTGAACCAAGGGAGTTTACAGGCAGGAGAGGGCCACCTGGGTGTTCTCGGTCAAATTGCAGTCCCTCTGTTGTGTACAATATGGTCAGGAGGCAGGATGGCATATGACGGTGGATCTGCTTGAAGAGTGGTGAGCATTTGTAAAAGCCACTGTGGAGAGGGGGAAAGGTGTGCAGGGACATGGAAAAGCAGAAAGGGATTGTCAGAGTGGCACCAGGGTCCAGCCAGCGTTGCAGAACATAAAGCCAAGGTCCTAACAAGCTTTGGTACAGTTTCCTCTGGAAAAACTCAGCAGCCCTGGATGGGAGCAGAAGAGGGGACATTTGGAGGATGAAGAGGTAGGGAGTGGGGTGATAGGGGCTGGTGGGTGAACTAACGGACAGGGAGCTGAGGGAAGCAGAGGGAGGGCAGTATAGGAAGGGGAGGGAATTGAATGTTATGGCTGGTGGCTGAGGATGGGAAGCTGGCCAGTGGGGCTGCTGTGGCTCTTTGAGGCCCAGAGGCCCCAACAGCATCAGCGACCCAGCGCCATCAGCCATGTGCAGTCTGTGCCTCGTGATCCCATGGGATGGTGCTGAGCTCTGGTGTGCTTGAGGGAAACCTTCCCCTGGCTTTTCTCACCCTCTTGCTGCTCCAGAGGCCATTGCACGATTTTAGATTTTTTTTCCCTTAATCCCCACTCTGACCTCGTTCCACTCCAGTGCCCCCTTGGTAAACAGGCCTGGTGCCCTCAGCCTTGATGATTCATGCTTGTTTATATCTGAGCGTGCCCTCTGGCCACACAGGATGGATCTCCTGGTCATTCTCCTTTTGTCGTGGACCTCTGCGCTTTTGCCTCTCTGGCCCCTTCTTCTCCATACCCTTAGTGAGGTCCCAGTCCAGAGCCTCATACCACACATCTCTGATACTGCTGGCACTGCAACCTCTCTACCTCCTGGCCACACTCTCTGCTGGCCCCGGGCACACCGCTGCGTACCCATGTCCAAGAAATCCCCTTTCATTTTGTCATCTGCCTTCTTTTTTTTTTTTTTTAATTTTTATTTATTTATGATAGTCACAGAGAGAGAGAGAGAGAGAGAGAGAGAGAGAGGCAGAGACACAGGCAGAGGGAGAAGCAGGCTCCATGCACCGGGAGCCCGACGTGGGATTCGATCCCGGGTCTCCAGGATCGCGCCCTGGGCCAAAGGCAGGCGCCAAACCGCTGCCCCACCCAGGGATCCCTGTCATCTGCCTTCTTGACAGCATACAGGCTCCCTATTGCCCGAAACACCAAGCCAAACCCATGACATTCTAAATCTGGAGGAGATTTTAGAAATTATAGTAGTCAGATCTCATTTTACAGAAGGAGAAGTTGAGGTTCAGAGAAGATCGATGATATGTCCAGGGTAGAACCAAAACTGGCAGTCAAGACCTCCACATGATGAGAACTTAATATCCATCCAGACTTTACTTAAAAATAGCGTACGGAAACTGACCATTTACTCTAAGAGCTTTATGTGGATTATTTTTTTTAAAGTTTGTTTATTTTAGTAATCTCTACACCCAACTCACCACCCCAAGATCAAAGTTGCATGCCCCTCTGATTGAGGGAGCCTGGTGCCCCAGGAGCTTTATATGGAATATTTATTTAATCTTCACGACTCCATTGTAGAGATGAGGAACTGAGGCCTACAGAGATTATATAACTTGCCCAAGGTCACTCAACTAATCCTGGTCCTGATAGCTCTCCTGTTGTCCTGGCTTCTCTCTCCCTCCCCTTCTACCCCTTTTACACACACACACACACACACACACACACACACACACACCCCTCAAATCCTCACTCACAGTTTCCTCCCTGCCTGGATAGCCCTTGTTCCTTCTTTTCCATCTGGATTGTGAGAGCCAACGCCCCCTTCTCCTGGGTGAGTACATGGTCTGCGCTCTGTTCACAGATGATTGCACCAGGGTTGGGCATCTGAACCAAGGAAAAACAATAAGTAGACTGGCTGAGCCGTTTAGTTTCTCTCTCGTGGGCATTTGAACCAAGGAGGCATAGTAATTGAGTTACTTAGATCGTGACAGGAGCTACAGAGTAGTTCCTGGAAGCCACCCTGGACCATGTGGCATCAGGGTGAGCCAGAAGAGGAGAGTGGAGTAGAGCAGAGGCAGAGAGAGAGAGAGAGATTATTGTGGTGTGCCTGTGGGTGTGTACATGTGCACACACGCCCTCCAGACTCACCCACTCGAACAGTCAAATTGTCCTCAACACATACCCAGCCCAGTGTCTTCTCAGATTCCATGAGTCCTAGCTGTATTTTCCGCTACCCGTTTCTCTGAGATTCCCATGTCTTTCCAGGAAATCCTCTTTTCACTTCCATTGATTTGAGCGTACTGGTCCTTGTGGCCTGCGCGCCTTAGCTAGAGCACCAGCTCAAGGAATTGTACCCATCCTTCAGAAGGAGCTCAGGGCCTGACTTCTCCAGGAAGCCTTCCCCTTCGAGGTGTGCTCCTCTTTCCTTCCCCAGACAGACCATAAACCCCACCACTTCCGTTTTCCTCCCGATGTTCCGTCAATACATATTGATTGATCGCACCTTCTAACTTTGGGGCACCCATTTCTAATTTTGCCATCTGAGGCTGAACTATCTTTATTGCTATCATTCTATGTTCTGGCAAATCCACGCATCCAGCCATCATTTATTTATCCTGGGAACAGGCATCGAGTGCCTATGTGCCAGGCACCGGGCTAGGCCGTGGGGATGGTTAAGATGAAGTTCTTAGCTCTTGCCCTACAGAAGTGCATAGTCCAAGGGGGAAATGCAGAGTCTCCTCACCAAACTGGTCACACCAACACAGCCTCTGGTTTCATGATACCAGACACACACACACACACACACACACACACACACACGACGATCAGCTGTGTCACTGTGTCACACACACCCAGACATGGGCTCTCTTGGTCCCTCCTCCTTGTTCCTCCATCCCGTCCTCGCACCAGCTGCCCACCCCGTCTCCTGGCGGGCCTCACACTCACACTGCCCTCTGCTCAGGAAGATGCCCTCCACTCTCTCTACCCTCCACTCTCCCTCCTTTCTGATGATTCTGTGGTACGGGAATTGACACTATAGTCTAGAGTGTGTGTGTCTTTATGCTATTTTAAGACCCCAGCACTTTGCAAAAACCTGGTGGAGAATACTGCCAAAGCCAAGACTGGGGGAGGGGCTGAGCAACCTGAGCCTGGGGCCGGCTGGGCGGCCGCCAGGTTAGCAGAGCCAGCTGCAGAGCCAGCTGCAGAGCCGGCCCAAGCCACCGGTTAACTGCTGGTTTCCCGCCCCGGCCCAGCCCCGGGCAGGCCCCGTTCTCAGGCTCCCGGCCCTCATCCCTCCCCAGGAGTTGCTTAGGAGGTTGCACACCAGGCAGCATGTAAAGTTGTTGTGTTTCTGGAAACACACACACGCAGAGAAGCCTTGAAATTCTTCTTGGAACAGGTCCAGGGATTTATTTATGAAATTCCCAGGGGGCGGAAGAGACAGAAGTCTGGACTTTGCAGACTTGAGTGCTGTGCGGCCGTCCGGTGGACACCACCAGCCGCCCTAGGGTGCACTTGCTAAATGCCCACCAGCGGCCTGCGGGGCCTGTGGGGAGGGAGGCGCCCTCAGGTGAGCCAGGCTCGCCCCTGCCCTTCCCCCCGGCCCAGGGGGAAACACAAACACAATATTGACATATTTTGGCCCTCGCCCCCTGTTCGGCAGCCTCTCTCCCCCTGGGAGTCCGTGCTGTCCTGTGGATGGACACTCCACTCCACTTGGGAGTCCGTGCTGTCCTGTGGATGGACATCAGGGTCCTCTAAAAATAAGGCTTTGTGGCTGGTTTCTACACAAGTGAGAAACCGGGAGCTGTAATGTGCTAGTCTTCCCTTCCCATCCTTGGCAGGGTGGCACGGAACAGAAATGGGGCCTACACCCAAGCATGGCGGGTCTGCTGAACGCTAGAGAAAGCCGCTTAGGATGGTTTCCAGGTCATCCCCAAGGATGTCTTCTGGGTGCTTCAGAGGGGAACAGGATAGAGGCAGATAGTCAGACTGATGGAATTGGGGAAAGAACCTTAACTACGCTTCTGGGGGGGAAATGTGTGTAGAAGCTTCCTGCTGTAAAACAGGCTTTCAGGTCTCCGCCCCTCATCTGACTACCTCAGAGGCACTTGGCAGGAGAGGTTTCTCGGGCCTCCCTTGACTCTATAGAGGTAAGAGGGGTGGACCCAAATATGTCTTTAGTTTCCTGTATACACCCTGTCTTTCAAGGGGAAGGCATAGGACCAAAATCTGTGCAATGACTGATCTTATGCAAATGTAGCGATTTTACTTAAGAACTTTGAGGTAAGTTCCCAGGTGAGAATATGGAATAGTCTTTCAGAGATAAGATAGAATGGTAGAATTAAAGACCTCAATGTGAGACCCAAAACCATAAAAGTCCTAGAAGAGACCACAGGCAGGGGCACCTGGCTGGCTCAGTTGGTTGAGTGTCTAATTCTTGGTTTTGGCTCAGGTCATGATCTCAGCATCTTGAGATCAAGCCCCATGTCAGGCTCTACATTCAGTGGGAAGTCTACCGGAGACTCTCCCTCTGCCTCTGCTTTCACTCTCTCTCTCTAAAAACAAATTAAAAAAACATTTTTTAAAGAGTGCACAGGCAGTAATCTCTCTGTGGCTGTGGCAACATTTCTCTAGATATGTCTCCTGAAGGCAAGGGAAACAAAAGCTAAAATACACTATTGGGAGTTCATCAAAATAAAAATCTTCTGCACAGAGGAGGAAACAATCAACAAAGCTAAAAGACAACCCATGAAATGCAAGAAGATGTTTGCAAGTGACATATCTAATAAAGGGTTAGTATCCGTAATATATAAAGAACCTTTATGTCTCAATACCCGAAAAACAAATAATCCAGTTTAAAAATGGGCAGAAGATGCTCAACATCACTCATCATCAAGGAAATGCAAATGAAAACCACAATGAGATATCACCGTACACCTGTCAGAATGGGTAAAGTGAAAAAAAACACAAGAAACAACAAGCGTTGGTGATGATGTGGAAAAAAGGAAACTTCGTGAATTGTTGGTGGGAATGCAAACGTCTATGGAAGACAGGATGGGGATTTCTCAAAAAATTAAAAATAGAACTATCCTATGACCCAGTAACTGCACTACTAAGTATTTACCCAAATACAAAGACATAATTCAAAGGAATACATGCACCGCTATGTTTATTGCAGCATTATTTACAATAGCGAAATTAAGGAAGCAGCCCAGTGTCCATCAACTGATGAACGGATAAAGAAGATGTGATATATATAAACAAGGGAATATTACTCAGCCATCAAAAAGAATGAAATCTTGTCATTTGCCACAACATGGGTGGAGCTGGAGTGTATAATGCTAAGCGAAATAAGTCAGAGATAAGTACCATGTGATTTCATTCATTTAGTGAACTTAAGGAACAAAACAAAAGGAACAAAGAGAAAAAAAAGAGACAAACCAAGAAACAGACTCTTGATTATAGAGAACAAACTGCTGGTTACCAGAATGGGGTTTGGGGGGGATGGGGGAAATAGGGGATGAGGATTAAGAGTACACTTATCATGATGAGCACTGAGTGATGTATAGAACCCTTGAATCACTGTATTGTAACACCTGAATTTATGCAAATGTCATAATTTTACTAATCTTACTAGTATACTAACTTTTACTAATATAACACTGTATATTAGCTATACTGGAATAAAAGAAAAACTTTAAAGAAAGATGGAATGATGGAAGACCACTGCACTTACCACAGAGATTGTAGGGCTTTTAAAAATCAAAGGCCACATCCAGAAAAAGAATTAAATCAAGGTGTAGGTAATTAAATACATTAAGTGAAGGACGTCTGGGTGGTTAAGTGTCTGCCTTCGGCTCAGGTCATGATCCCAGGGTCCTGGGATCGAGCCCTGCATGGGGCTCCCTGCTCCACAAGGAGTCTGCTTCTCCCCCTCCTACTCCCCCTGCTTGTGCTCTCTCTCTCTCTCTCTGTAAAATAAATAAATAAATACAATCTTTAAAAAAACCGCATACATAAAATAAAAAACAGACACTGGAAGAACAATAGGGACACTTTTCCTTTTGGAATGCCAGAAACTTCCTTATCCTAACGTTGGAGCAACTGAGGCTTCAAGCTTTGAAGTTTAGGCTCCTCATACTATTTAGAAAAAAAAAATCCCCCAAAGTCCCAGTAGACCCACAGACCTCCGGAAGTTTCCTCCCCCCTTGGGAAGCCCCAGCCTGTTTACACAGAATGAGCTGGGCTGGGGAGATGTGCCTTCCAGCAGCCTCTCCCGGGTGAGGCAAGCAGGTGTGGGCAGGCTCACCTGCCTGGGAAGTCTGTTGTGAGTAGGCGGGCCCATTCCTGGCTGGGAGGAAGAGGGCGTCAGCCTGCCAGGGCCTGTGTGCACATGTGTGCGTGAGTACATGCACGCATGCGTGTGTGTGTGTGTGAGGAAAGCGTTGGCACAGGGCTAAAGGCACAGAAACACACACACACACACACACACACACACCCCTAAAGCTAGACTAAGCAACCATGACTTGCCTCTTCAGGCTTACAGGCAAGTGTACCCATGTGCAGATAGGAAGTTCCGGATGGACTTCCAGGCACTTTGGTAGAAGAAAGACCATGAGCTATGGATTCAGACAGATCTGAGTTCAAATCCCAGCTCTATTCATTGCTGTGTGATTTGGGACCTGTCACTTAACCTCTCTGACCTGAGGGTTCTTCATCAGTAATATGGGAATAATAATTTCTATCTTGCAACATTTTTGTGAGGAGAGAAGGAAGCTGTACTTTATCAATTGCCAAAGGCTGTAGACGGAAGAGTTATGACTTACTAGAGATCCATAATACAAGCTCTGAATGAAGTCAGGCTGCAGTTTCAACCTCACTGCACTGGTCTTGTCACCTGTAAAACAGACAGTCCTGGTCCTACCTCACAGGTTAGTCGGGAGACTCAAGTCAATATACACATACAGCACATGTACTGGTGTCTGGCCAGAGTAAGTGCTCCAAACACCTCAGGTATTGTGCTACAGGGAGCCTGCCCTCACACCCCTGTGGTCTTTGCCCCTAGGACCCAGCCCCACTAGCCCTTGTCTCAGCTTGCCCTGCCTGTGGCTTCTGGCCACCTTTTCTTACAGTAAAATCTGTTTGTTTTTTTTCCCCCCTCAGGCTGGTCCTTCCCAGGCGTGCTGTTGTCATGGGAACCTACAGGGGCTGCCTGGGTTTGGGGGAAGAAGGGGTTGTGAATTAAAGCCAAAGAATCCCACATTACTGTTGGAGCCACTACAACAGTAGGCTGGCCACCATCCTTGCCCCATAGAATAGATCCAGACAGTGGGGGCTAGAGGGAGGAGCCTATAGAGGTCTAGCCCCTGCCTGTCCTACCACTGGCCAGGTAGGTCAAATCCCATGATTCAACACTCTCCACCACCCTCTCTCCCATCATCTTGTCAGAAACACAGCCTAGGGCACCTGGGTGGCTCAGCAGTTGAGCATCTGCCGTTGGCTCAGGTTGTGATCCCGGGGTCCTGGGATGGAGTCCTACACTAGGATCCCCGCAGGGAGCATGCTCCTCCCTCTGCCTGTGTCTCTGCCTCTCTCTCTCTGCATCTCTCTTGAAGAAATAAATAAAATCCTAAAAAAGAAAGAAAGAAAGAAAGACAGCCCAGTACTGAACACCATTGTCTCCTTGTGAAGCTGAACAAATACACGGCTTAGAACAGGGATTTATAGTTGATTTATTATTCCTCTTCACCTTTGAGAAATCTATGCTATTCCAGAGTAGGTATAATTAACCGCACTTAACAGATGGGGAAACTGAGGCCGAAACATCTAAGTGACTTGCCTGAATCATTGAGTCAGTGAATTGTGGGAACAGCCCCTGGAATCCAAGTCGTTTAATCTTTGCCATTATCCTGAAATGCCTGGGTGCAGAGGAGAAAGGGAAGGTGGATGAGAGCTGGTCCTCATAACCCAGTGATTCCAGGCGGACAAAAAAGCACTCTTCCCTCCTCTCCCACTAAAATTCCACTTTGGAAAATTAAGGTGACTTTTTTTAAAGAGCAAAATAGCACATCAAGAGCCTTAAAGAACTTCTAAACCTGAACCTCATAATTTCCTTCCTAGAAATTATCCCAAGAATATCCATATATTTCTTGACCTACAATTCGAGTTATAGCAGTTCATCCTAAAGAAATACTGCAATTAGACACATGCATTAAGATTTGACTTGGGGGGCACCTGGGGGGCTCGGTGGTTGAGTGTCTACCTTTGGCTCAAAGTGTGATCCCAGGGTCCAGGATGGAGTCCTGCATATTATTTTTGTAATTAAAACAATCAATGTGAGCTAATTTAAAATAGCCTATCCAGTGGCATCTGGTGGTTCAGTGGGTTGGGCACCCAACTCTTGGTTCTGGCTCAGGTCATGATCTCAAGGTCGTAAGATTGAGTTGGGCTCTGTGCTCAGTAGGGAGTCAGATTGAAGATTCTCTCCCTCTGCCCCTCCCCCACTCATACCCTCTCTCTCTTTCAAATAAATAAGTAAATCTTTTAAAAAATAAAATAAAAAAAATAAAAAATAGCCTATCCACAAAAATATACATTGAAATGTGATATAAGGTAGAAAACAAAACAAAACAAAATAAAAAAAAAAATATATATATATAGAGAGAAAGGCTTATTAAATTATCTAACACACTGTATTAAATACTATGTAATCATTAAAATTATTATAAAGCCTGTGTAGAAATATTAAAATGTTAATGATATCCTAAGTGAAAAATACTGGGCACAAAATGCAGCGTGTACCATGATTACAAGTATGTACTGTACGAAAAAAAAAACAAGTATGTACTGTACATATGCAGTGGAAATATTTGCTTCAATTTGGTAGGGTGAGATTATGTGTAATTTTTTCCTTTCTTTCAAAATTACCAAAATACAATGATTTGCCTTTTTAATTAAAAAAAATTACTCATGGGATGATAGAGTGCTAAGCACTGGACCCTATTTCTTTTTTTTTTCTTTTTCCTATTTCTAAACTATTCTAGAGAAACAGGTCCAGAGAGTTCTGATATCTTCAGTCCTCACCTCATTCATCCACTGAATGTATTAATAATAATATTATGGTTTATTATTCATTGAGTACCTACCATACAGACACTTACTCATTTCCACCTTTCACCATAACTCTGTAAGATCAGAATTAAAGTTACTTAGGACTTTGTTGGTTCCCAGTAGTGGAAATCCAATCTAGCTATTTAAGAAAAAAAAATTTTTTTTTTTTTCAGTTCAAGGATGCAGGAATTTCTCCCAGACTCTGTGCAGCTGGTCCCAGTCAGTCACTGGAAGCAGCCTGTCAAGGGCACAAGATTCTTTCTCTGTTTCCACCCTCTCTTCCACTCCGGGCCTTGGCTTCTGTGCACCTGTTTCCAACTTCTTTGATGCAGACCAGCTTTCTCTGTTTCCTTTCCCCCGGGGATACAGGGCTCCTGATAGCCTTTGGGTGTATGCTCAGGCCACCCACACAGGAACATCTCCATGTGGCTCTCTCTGGGTCCCCACTCCTCCTTCAGGAGGTAGGGATTGATAGTCCAGCTTGGGTCATGTGCCAACCTCGGGCCCCATTATCGGTGGGGGATTGAGCTTCACCATGTTATAGGAACATGCCTGCCGGGAATCATCACTGTTTCTACACAAATAGGGAAGAGCGAGCAATAGGTGGAGGTGGGTCAGGTAGATGAAAAGAAAAAACAGCATATGCCAGACGTAGCAAACATTATTTCTTTCTACAGGTGTGGACACCAAGGCTAAGAGAGGTTAGTGGACAGGCTTCAGATCACACAGACAGAGCTGGAATACGGACCCAGGTCTGCCCCTCTCAGAAGTCCACTCCATCACATCACCACCACACATTTACTGCTAGTAAGTTAGTCAGACCTAAGAGTGTCCTAGACAGAGGGGATGGTATGTGCAAAGGCCAGGAGGCAAAAAAAGAACTGTGGGTCTAAGGAGCTGGAGGGAAGAAGTCCAGTGTGACTGGACCATGAGGGGAGAGGAGGGCTGTGGAAAGAGATGTGTCCCATGTTGCAGGCTGGCTCAGGTCAAGCAATTTGGGCCTTTTAGTAAGAAGTTGGACTTTAACCTGAGGATAGTGACATGCAGTGGAGGACATCATGGAATACCCATTTGTATCATAGAGGAACTTCTCCAGCTTCAGTATAGAGGATGAACTGGAGGGACTAGACAGGTGCAGGCCAGAAAGAAGAGTTCCCACTAACCTAGGTGAGATGCTGGTGGCTGGGACCAAGGTGGGGGTGGGGAGAGGTAGGCAGAGCTGGAGAGGTAACCTGGAGGTGGACCCGTCAAAAGCCTGGGTTGGACTGATGGACGGATTGGGGGGGCGGGGGCGGGCATAGGTAGAAGGAGGTCATGAACAAATCCCATGCATTTGCTTGGGTAGTAATACCATTCTCTGATCATCGGGCACAGAGCAAGTTTGGGGTGATGGATAACCAGTTGCGTTTGGGACTGAGGAGTTGGAGAAGCCGGGGGACATCCAAGAAGCCATCCAGAAGCAGCTGGGGCTTAAGGTCTAGAGTTCCAGAGGGACGTGTGGGCTGGAGACACAGACCTGGAGGTCATCAGTGAGCATTAAAACCAAGGTGGGATGAGCTCACTCGGGAGGGGTGTGTAGATGGAGGACAGGAGGCTCAGAACAACAGCGTTTATGGGAGAGGCCAAGAAGAAAAGGCCCACCCCCACCCCAGGCAGGAGGGGGACCAGTCAAGCTGCAGGAAAGCCCAGAGAGGCGGGAGTGGTTAGCAGTCAAATACTGCCAAGAGGTCAAGTTAAATAAGGAAGGACTGATAAAGGGCTGCGGGATTCCCCCACAAGGAGGCCAGTGGTAACCACCAAGAGATCAGTTTCCATGGCAGAGCTGGAAGGCAGTGGGCTGAGAGTGGGAAGTGAGGAAGCAGAGACTTTTCCAATAAATGTGACCGGCCAGGGGAGGGGTGGCTGAGAGAGAGACTGGGGTGGTTGGAAGGTGGGGGAGAGAGTTTTCTGTCTGTAGCTGAGTCTACACCCTGGTGGGAAGGACCCAGAGCGAAGGACAAGGGGAAGACCCATTCTGAAGAGTGAAGGGTCATTAAGAAAGAGGAACCTGAGGCCTTAAGCCAGCTGCCCATTTTTATAAATAAAGTTTTATTCAAACATAAGAAAAGAGAGGAAGCTGAAAGGGGGGACCCGAGGGGGGAGAGATAATGATGCAGGCGAATTGAGAAGTTTGGTGTCAGCCTGAAGGAGCATCCTGGGCTTTCGTTTTCTGTGGAAAGGCAAAAGCAGTGGAAATCCGAGATTCACAACCATCTCATTTAGACAACTGTGGTCAATCTGTCTTTGTGGTTTTACCTCAATACTACGGGATCTAATTCTCAAATTCACATCTGAAATACAATAAAAATGCAAATCTGGAAGAATTGCAGGAAGGCCAGTTTGAATGAGTGAATATTGTTTAAAAAAAAAAAGTAAAGAAACAGGGGCACTTGGGTGTGGCCCAGTGGTTGAGCGTCTGCCTTTGGCTCAGGGCGTGATCCCCGGGTCCTGGGATCGAGTCCTGCATTGGGCTCCCCGCGGGGAGCCTGCTTCTCCCTCTGCCTGTTTCTGTCTCCCCCCCACCTCTCTCTCTCTGTCTCTCATGAATAAATAAATAAATAAAATCTTTAAAAAAAAAGAAAGAAAAAGATAATTTTATTCATTTCAGGTACATACAGTAACACAAAATATTACCTAGTGGTTGGGGAAGAATCATTTGTAATTAGCATAGAAATTGTTTGGAATGTAAATTAGTTTTTCTGAAGTACTTGACTAGGCTTAAAAACAGTACTTTAGTATTTTAAGAATTCCCCTTGTGGGGTGAAACCACTTTATATCTATTTTAAGACCTTGTTAAGTCTGCTTAAATGTAGTTAATTTCTTTCTTTTCTTTTTTTTTTTTTTTTTTCTGGAAAAGATACCGGCTACATCAGAAAACTGTTTCTGGCAAAGGTAAGACCGTGCAACTGTGCACCGCACAGGCACTTTCCAAAGGCCATTTCCACCAGAGAGCAGATCTGATTGCCGGAGATTGTTACTAAGGGAACAGTGGAGCGTGAATATAAATTTCATTTCACAAAAGACCTCACTAAAGTATTGATCCAAAGGGATCAGCCAGTGAGTACAGGGTGAGAAGCCTTTTTCTAATTGAAATGAACACACATGTGGACGGAGCGGGCCGACGTGCGCCTGCGACCTTAGGCTCTCACCTTGGCCCGCAAGTCTCTCCTTTTTAGCTGCGGCCCAGATAGGGAGGCCAGGGAGGTTAGAGAGCCAGGGGCTGGGCGAGGGCCTGCCTTGCTCTCTTCTCACTTGAGAGAGGAACAAAGCTAGAAGCGCTGACACCAAGCCAGTAGCGCCCCAGAACCGGAGCCGTCAGTGCATCAGTGGGGACAGCGTACTACCGCGGGCAGTGGTGTGATTATTTATTGAACAGCAACGCTGGCCGGGCCTTCATCCGATATGCTCACAACCCCCTTATGTATTATCCCCATTTCAAGATGGGGAAGCTGAGTATTCTGTGCTGAGTTGTGCTCAGGATCACAGGCCCATGAAGGGCTGTCAGGACCCCAAAACTCCGCGGTTGTGGGTTTTATTTTTTCACCACTCCCCATGATGGGCCTCAGCTTAGGCGTGCGGTTGCACATTAGCATCTCTGGCCTGGGCAAGGCAGCCAGGCGCCTCTTGGATTTTACTGTGTACCTCATTCTCCAATCCCCTTTACAATCTCCATCCCCACAGGCATTCTGGTGAACTTGCTCATGTCTATTTTTTTTTTAAAGATTTATTTATTTGGGTGCCTGGGTGGCTTAGCCGGTTAAACATCTGCCTTTGGCTCAGGTCATGATTCCAGGGTCCTGCAATGGAGCCTCACATCGGGCTCCTCGCTCAGCAGGGAGTCTGCTTCTCCCTCTCCTTCTGCCCCTCTCCCCTGAATTTTTAAAAAAGATTTATTTATTTATTTGGAAGAGGCAAAGAGACAACCGAATTGGGGGGCAGGGAGTAGGGCAGAGGGAGAAGGAGAGAATCTCAAGCAGACTCCCCGCTGAGTGTGGAGCCCTCTGGGGCTCCATCTCATGACCCTGAGATCCTGACCTGAGCTGAAATCAAGAGTCTGAGAAAAAAATCAAGAGTCTGATGCTTAACTGACTGAGCGTCACCCAGGTGCCCCTTTGCTAATGTCTTTAAATGCATGCATACCCTTGAGAAGAATGTGACATTGTTTTGAATATGCATGCATTCTATTATTATTGCGGGGGGAGGTAAGAACACTTGACATAAGGTCTACACTCTTATTTTTAAGTATAAAATACAGTATTGTTAACAATAGGCTGTACACTGCATAGGGCTCTAGGACTCATCTTATCCTGTATAAATGAAACTTTGCACCTTTGACTACTAACACCCTATTTCCACCCCCCCACGCCAACCCTGATAACCACCATTCTGCCCTCTGCTTCTATGAGTTTGACTATTTTAGATCCCTTGTATAAGTGATATCTTGGGGACGCCTGGGTGGCTCAGCGGTTGAGCGTCTGCCTTCAGCCCAGGGTGTGACCCTGGAGACCCAGGATCAAATCCCACGTCGGGCTCCCTGCATGGAGCCTGCTTCTCCCTTTGCTTGTGTCTCTGCCTCTCTCTCTCTCTCTCTCTCTCTCTCTCTCTGTGTCTCTCATGAATAAATAAATAAAATCTTAAAAAAAAAAAGTGATATCCTGTAGTACTCGTCCTACTATAATTTCACTTATTTCACTTAGCATTATGTCCTCTAGGTTCATCTGTATTCTTGCAAATGGCAGGATGTCCTCCTTTTTAAAATATTAACATTAATATTAATTAATGCATGAATAATATTCCATCATATATATATCACATTTTCTTTTTTATTTACTTAGAGGGAAAGAGAGAGAGGTGTGCGCCTGAGCAGGTGGGAAGGGGCAGAGGGAGAGGGAGAGGGAGACAGAGAATCTTAAGCAGGCACCATGCCCAGTGTGGAGTCCAATGCAGGGCTCAATCTCATGACTCTGAGATCATGACCTGGGCCAAAATCAAGAGCTGGATGCTAACAGACTGAGCCTGTAGGCACCCCTGAGAGATTTTATTTTTAAGTAATCTCTACACCCAACGTAGGGCTGGAAATAACAACCCCAAGATCAAGAGTCGTGTGCTCCACCAACTGAGCCAGCCGGGGTGCCCCAAAATACCACAGTTCCTTTATTCATCTGTCTGTCAATGGACCTTTAGGTTGCTTCCATGTCTTGCCCATCATAAATAATGCTGCAATGAACATGAGAGTGCAGATATCTCTTTGGAGCCTGATTTTAATTCCTTTGGATATATACCCAGAAGTGAGATTGCTGGATCATATGGTAGTTCTCTTATGCATTCTAAATTTATATAAAAGGTACTGTGCTATAAATCTCATTCTCTTTTTGCCAATCAGTTCTGTATTTTTAAGATCTATCCACGTTGCTGTATGTACATCTGGTTCATTGGATGACATAATATTCTGAAATACTCGTTTATAACATTTTACCTAGCTATTTCCCCATTGATGGACACCAAGGCTGGCTCCCTCCCTGCTGCCACAAGCAGCCCTGTGTTGAACTCCCTCACTCATGTCCCCTTGTGGACTTGTCTGAGAACTTTGCCGAGATATGGACACAGAAATGGTATCGCACACGAGGTCCAATGGGATGGGCACACTCACTCTCACTAAATAATACTAAAAAGACTACGCCAATTTACATTTGCACAAGAATTGCGCAAGAGTTTCTATTTCCCCACATCCTTGCCAACACTTGGCATTATTCACTTTTCAAATTTTGCCAATTTAATGGATGTTGATTGTTATGCCATCTAAGTGTGCATTTCTTGGATCACTAGTGAATGTGAACATTCCTTTCTGTATTATTGATCTTTTGGGCTTCTTTTTAGTGAATTGACTCTTTGCATCTTTGCCCATTTTTCATTGGGTCTTGTTGACGTGCAGGAATTTCTTGCATATTGTAGATATTAAAGCCTTAAAGTTTTAGGGATTACAAATATCTCCATCTATTTTTAATTTTATTAATTTATTTATGTTAATTTTATTTATGGTTTCTAGTTGAAAAGTGAACTAATATCATCATATCTATATTATTTATCTGTTTTGCAGTTGGTGTCTTAGGGTCTTATTTAAGTCTTGCCCCACTCTCAGGACACAAGGAGTCAGTCCTCTTCCATTTCCTTTATTGGCTTTACAGTTTTGCCTTTCGTATTTTGGTCCTTAATCCACTTGGAGGCCATCTTTATGTGGATGTAGAAGTAGAGACCCAACTAAATTTTCTCTCAAAACCATGATCTAGCATTCCCCACAGTATCTAGACAACCTAGCCTTTCTTCTCTAAGATCTTATGTATTTATTTACTTGAGAGAGAGAGAGAGCACACAAGCGGGAGGAGGAGCAGAGGGGGAGGGAGGAGAGGGATAAGCTGACTTGGCCCTGAGCATGGAATCCCATGCAGGGCTCAGTCCCACAACCCTGAGATCATGACCCCAGCTGAAACCAAGAATTGAACGCTTACCCAAGTGAGCCATGCAGGCACCCTCAAGGTATATTATTAAGTGAAAAAAAGTAAGGTGTAGAATAGTGTATATAATATGCTACTTTGGGGGCACCTGAGTGGCCCAGTTGGTTAAGTGTCTGCCTTCAGCTCAAGTCATGACCCCAGGGTCCTGGGATTGAACCCAAGTCAGGCTCCCTGCTCAATAGGGAATCTGCTTCTCCCTCTGCCTCTGCCTGCACTTCCCTTGCTCATGTGCTCTCTAAATAAATAAATAAATAAATAAATAAAATATTTTTTAAAAAATGTTACTTCTGTATAAAAGGCTGGGCAGGATATGATCCATATTAAATTTACATATATATTTATGTAAATACATAAATATAAAGAAATATGTTTTCTATATATAAACTCTGAAGGGACAGAAGCATAAGAAACTAAGACTTGGTGATTTCTTTGGAGGTCAGGGAACTTGAGCAGACAGGAGACAAGGATGGAAGAGAGACTTTTGGCACTTTTGGTTCTGAATCATGTGACTGTATAAACCATTCAAAAAGTCACCTAAAATAAGAGAAAAATTGATGTAGCTCTTTAGCTACATTTCTGTTTTGCCATATAAAAGTAAGAATAAATTTGTCGAATTACTAAAAAGAAAAATCCAGCTGGAATCTTGACTAGGATAAAAACCCTTGCTCTTCGCTGCTCTGCTCCTTCCCCAAGTATCATAAGTGCAAAGAAAGAGACAAGGTACCGAAGCCAGGAGACCCTGGTCAGGTGGGTACCAGGGCTGGAAACAGTTAAGAATTCAGGAGAAAAAGTCACCACGTGGTAAATGGCCGTTGTTTTCCTTTTAAACACTGGCCATTCAGAGAACCAATCTATTCCACTCCTTTATGTTTGCCTAACAGTTTTATTAAGGAATTGCATCTCTGGGGAAGAAGGAAAAAGAAGTATTGAATAGAGAGATCTTTATAGAACACCTCTGCCAGGAGCAACGGCTACTTGATGCCTAAGTGTTGGGTAAAACCTTGTCACCCACCTGGTGGCAGGTTATCTTAACTGCAGAAGGTTGGGGGCTGAGGAAAACTGCCTTTGTCCAGCTGAGTTTACAAATCCAAACCCAAGAAGGGCAGCCCAGCAGGCTTTGCAAACTTGTTTGCTTTGTTTATTTTTCTAAAGATCAGTCCAGCTTCTTGTCCTGAAGGATCATAGATTCCAAAGGAGTAGTCAAAAATTAATGAGATCTCCCAGTAATGAGCCTACGACTAAAATTATGGAAAATCCACTAATTATAGACTATGCAGCCACCTAACCAGCACTTGGAGCCAGGCCTCTGTGGGGAGGAAAAGAGGGAAGGTCATGGATGCAACCTGTGCCGGACCGTCCTTCCTTCCTGCTGCCACTGCCCTGCTCCCTGGGCTTGGGGGCCTCACAGCACCCAGCGCTTCCTGCCCCTGAGCTCTGACCCTGCACCTCCACCCCCACCAGGTCAGACTAGGCCCTGCTCCTAAGGGCTCTGTAGGGCCAAATTCCTGGAAACTACAAAATAGGGCCCACAGTGGAGGTGGGGGCCTGTTTTCCCCTCAGTTCTGGGAAGCAGTGGGGGAGGGATGCTGGGAGAAGGAAGAAGGTAGAAAAGGCAGACAAAATGCCCATTATACCCAAGCCCGTCAATTTCCTTTTTTCATCTCTTTATCAGTGTTTGCGACTGAGCTTCTTATCAACAGGAAACGCCTGCCTAAGGGGACGAGGCAGGTCCAGGAGGACTGGACGCCAGGGACTGGGAATTCTGGGTAGTGCACTGCTGCTGTCCAGCCTCACCAAGTGGCCTCATGATCCCCAGGACCCAGTAAGGCTCTTTGCCTTGGTATCCGGTGAATCCTTAGGTCTGTGTAGTGAGACCGCACACCAGACAGGCCCCGAGGCCAAAAGGTCTGCAGGACAGTGTGGGGGGGGGGCGGGGGGGCTCCATCCCTACCCTCTGTGACCGAGGGCAAGTCACCAAACAGCTCAAGCTATGAAATGAGGTTTGCCCTTGGCCCTAAAACCCACCAAATCCCCTCCTTTCTAGCCAAGCAGAGGCCAAGCGACCTGCCAAGGTCACAGGCAACTTAGTGACAGTCACCCCAATTGGCCCTTCTAGTGTGTTTGCCTCGAGCCTTCAGAGGATGGCACTTGTGCTGGGCATCCAGGGCTGGGACCATTAGTGCTTGGCAGAGACTACCAGACCAAGGGGAGGAGCGGCCCTCTAGCACTGATTGACCTCCTACTACGTGCCAGGTGCTTTAAAAACACTGATCACCAGACCAGGACGGGGGCTCCCACATGGGGCTCCCAGCAGGGGGACGGACTGAGGGTCAGATTTCACAGGAGGCGAAGATCACATCTTAGTGCTGAAAATAAACGCCCAAGAGGGATATCTGGGCCAAGCTGGCCTCTATGGGTGGCTCAGAGGAACAGGTTTATCTAGACGTCTTTCTTCAAACTGCCAGAAGCCTGAATCCAGAGTATGAGAACTGGCTGTCCTCCTGGTTAGGAGGCAAGAAGGTTTCCGTAGCACAGAGCCTGGGCTACCTCGCTCCCCGCTCCTCTGCCCTCGGCCTACCAGCTGCTCTCCGGCCGCCACGCTCTGCTTTTGGTGGTGGCCGGGATAAAGGAAATTCCAGTGCGCCTCTTGCCCTGTCCTCGTGTCTCCCTGGACAACCCCACGCTTCCCCCTCACCTCATCACTTGCTCCTGCAGTTGGGATCTAGGTCAGTAAGAGTGGGTGGGTGAGAAAGAACAGAGAAGAGACTCATCCAGACGTGACACCCCGCAGGGCAGCAGTGATAACACTTTAACCTGGAATCTGCCCGAAAATAGACTGTGTGTCTATGACATTATGCAAATTATATGCAAAGTCAAGAAGCCCTCTGTCTCTATTTCTAGCAAACTGAATGTGGCCCTGGTGGAAGCAGCTCCTTCCAAGAGTCGCCCACCTAGAGTGACGCCGGCGCAGATAGCATCAGTCGCCGCCCTGGGAGACTGGACCCAGGATGTGCACCCCTCCGCTCTACCCCCAGGGCTGGGCCTTTGACACAGGGGGACTGTGTGCCTTGGTCCGTCAGTCTTGACGCAAGGGAGGATTCGGGGGAAGCAGAGCACCCTCCTTGAAGGCTGATGTGGGGTGGGACTGAGGGAGACTGATGACCCGGACGGAGGAAGGGAACTGACCTTGAGGGCCTGACTACCTTGAGGCCTGGGCAGGGGAAGGGATGGTCCTCAGCTTGGACGCTCACGCTCTAGACCACCTTCACCTGCCCCCCCCCCCATACACGTGGGCATGTTACAGAATTCGTCATCCCTTAGGGATGTTTCTTTCTTTTTTTTATTATTTTAATAATAAATTCATTTTTATTGGTGTTCAATTTGCCAACATACAGAATAACACCCAGTGCTCATCCCATCAAATGCCCCCCTCAGGGCCCGTCACCCAGTCACCCCCACCCCCTGCCCACCTCCCCTTGCACCACCCCTAGTTCGTTTCCCAGAGTTAGGAGTCTTTATGTTCTGTCTCCCTTTCTGATATTTCCTACCCATTTCTTCTCCCTTCCCTTCTATTCCCTTTCACTATTGTTTATATAGGGAGGTTTCTTATTACACAGATGATCCTCTCTCTCTTTGTACAGGTAAGGGAATTAGGAGTCTGGGGTCCCCCAGGAAAGTAGGGCAAAACCTGCAAAGCAGTCAGTGGGATTTCTTCCTCCACAGGCAGACGGGTTCTCTAGGCCCTACGTGGGGGACCGCGGCTAGGACACGGTGATCTCCCAAGGACTCTTCTAACCCTGGAGGGCAATGGGCCAATTCTCCTTTCTCTGACCCTGGGCCATGCGCAAGCACAGAGAGGACATCAGGGCGGGAATGTACAGACCGGGTCTGCAAGCACACAGGGAGGGGAAAGGCTGCCTTTGTAGGATGCCAGGACCGCTCTCATTTCCCCAAAGCTGGTCTACGAGGTCCTCTGGGAAGAAGGTCACCACCTGGTTGGGGCAGGGGTGTAGGGGTTCGGGAGGGGGTGGGCTGCGCGATCCATGGACACAGGCACTGGGAGGCCTTAGCAGGCTCCAGGCATGAGGCCGCCTGGGGGTCTGCGGGGAGCAGGGTGGGCCTTCGGTGGTAGGAAGAATTAGGGTACCCCTTCTGCGGTTCCCTAGGAGGGCCTCTAATACAAAGACGCAGATTTTTCTAGGCTGGGAAGTCGGATGGATGAGTCCCCTCTTTCAGTACCTTTCTCCCCCAGGTTCTTCCTTGCCCCTAGGGGCAGGAGCGGGGCTGGGATGGGGGGTGGGATGGGTGGGGTGGGACAGGTGGGGTGGGACAGGTGAGGGGGACAGGTGGGGGGACAGGTGGGGGGGACAGGTGGGGGTGGGACAGGTGGGGGTGGGACAGGTGGGGTGGGACAGGTGGGGGGGACAGGTGGGGGGACAGGTGGGGGGGACAGGTGGGGGTGGGACAGGTGGGGGTGGGACAGGTGGGGGGGACAGGTGGGGGGGTCATCCTTGGAAGCCCAGGATGCCAAATGTGACCCAAGGCCTGCGCGCTCCTTCCCATTCTAGGGGCCCGAGCGCTGACTCCAGGCAAGGTGGGGGCCCCCCTGGGGGCGGGAGCCGAGAACAGAGACTTGAGGCTGCCGGGTCCACGCAGCCTCCGCGCAAAGCCGCGGAAAGCTCCTGGCTCGGCGGCTCTCCGGGGACAGTTCCTGCCAACCGAGGCCCGGGCGCAGCGCGCGCCGCCGCCGCTGATGCTCCCGCCCGGGAGGGCCCGCGGGTCCCCGCGCAGGGGCGGGGCGGGCGGGGCGGGCGCGGGGCCGCCGGCAGCCAGCAGAGGGCGCTGCCCCCAGGCTGCTCCCGGCCGGGACCGACCGCGGCCTGCGCGCCCCGGGGTCGGGGCTGCGCCAACGTGACCGCCCGGGAGGGAGGCCCGAGGCCGGCCCCGCTCCGCGTTGCCCCGCGCCGAGCCGCTGCAGAGGCGGCGGCCCCACAAGACTCCGCGGGAGCTCGAGATGCAACCGTGCTTTATTGAGGACCTACTAGGTGCTAAGCACGAGCTAAGCGCGCCCACGGCCAGTACCTCCAGGTAAGAGGCTGCATTCGGGCGGGGCACACCTGCCTGCGCCCACACAGGAGCTCCAGGGGCTTCCTCCCCTCCCGAGCCACTAGAGCCACCAGAGCCACCAGCCAGGCTCACCCAGCGCTGCGGCCCCTGACCTCAGACCTTCTCCCCCTCGGGGATTTTCCAGCCTCCACGGCCTTCAGATTCTGGCTGTGGAGTCCTCCCAGGAGAGCTTTGGCAGAGAAAATCTGGCACGAGGGTGGGGGGCGGGTGGAGGTGGGGAGAGGGGGTTTCTGGCTCCTGGGCTGGGTGGGTTCCAGTGTCGGGAGGATGTGAAAGCGCCCCCCCCACCCCAGCTCATCTGAGGACCCAGCAGGCCCCTCTCACTTTTTTGTTTTCACCCAGTTTCACTTCCTGGTTCTCCTGGGCGCCTTGCACAACCAGGGGAGATAGGCCTGGGAAAGTGCCCCTGGGGGCGGAAGCGGGGCAAGCAAGCCAGCCGCCTGGGAGGCTGTGCTGGGTCATTTACGCAGGAGGGGAGGAGGCTGTGTGTGTCACCTCCGGGGGGAGAACTGAGGGTCCTTCTCCAACCCTGCCCCAAGGGCTGCCATGCCAGGTCTTCCAGAGCTTGGGACTGACTGTCCGTGTCCCTGGCCTGAGCCTCCCCGTCCCCCAACCCTCAGGCTCGACCTCCGATCCACCGACCTCCAGTCCATCTACCCGCCCAGGGTTTGGGGTAACGTCTTCATTGCATGGACATACACCCTTGACATTGCCAAATGCTGAACTTCCCATGTGTTTCTTCACCGCCACCAGGTTCTTCCTAGACACGCACTGTCTGGGGCCTGGCCAAGGCTGTGGGCCTGGGCCTGGGCCAGGGGCCAGTGGAGAGCAGGAACCTGGGCGCTGGAGGCTTGCTGGCTGGAGCCAAATTTCTTCTGAGCCTTGGAGGCCCTGTGGGAAGGGAGGCCCTTAGCCCTCCTGGGTCCTGGATGGAGAACGCTAAGGCACGGAGCGGGGTGAGTGGCTGGTTGGCCTGCCAAAAGGCCCAGGGCTGTCTGAATCCACGGATGGCTGCTGGTTTGAACTAAGGCAGGAACTGGAGCTTGTAGAATCTGTCTACGAGGCCTTTCAGGCACTCCTGGCCTCAGATAAAGTTACTTTCAAATCCCCACCTTGGGGCAAATTGCCAGGGGCTGGGGCAAAAGGAGCCCAAGGGCCAGATGAACGGATCTGACGGATCTGACGTGGGCTGAAATTTCAAAGACAATTAGAGCTGGAAAAAACCTCAAAGGGCATCAGGACTGGATCTCAATATGTAGATGAGGAAACAAAGGTCCTCGAGAGTGAAGGCCTCTTTCTTGTCACCTAGGGCAATTGCCCAGGACCAGGACCTGGGTCTCCTGACTCCCAGCGGAGCCATTCCCCAGGTCTGCTCCGCTTCAACATCTCTCTGGTTCTGAAAGTCCTGGGCCTCCTCCATCTGACCTACTACCTGCCCCACTGCCCTCTGACCCTGCCACACCTGCAGCAGGACTCCTTGGGCTTAATGCTGTAATAAGTGAGCTAGCACAGGGGTGGGGAAGGGGCCCAGGATCAGGCCCCAGCTCTCCCAGGCAGCTGGCACTCAGCTCACCCAGAAGACAGGCCCTAGGCCTCATGGAGCTGAGATACAAATTCACAGAGAGAAAATGATAGGCCCTGGGTGTAGGGCTTATGCCAGAGGCAGGCTGTCCACCGAAGGCTAGACAGGGCCCTGTGTCACCCTGGCAGCTCCGGTGGGGCCGTGAGGTTGACCAAGGGCAGGGGGTAAAGTGCAGGCCCGGGCTCTGGGCCCAGGACTGGGATTCCCTGGCCCGGCCACCCTGGCTCCGGGGGGCCTCTTTTGCATCCTGTCCTGGGGGTGGTAGGGGCTGTGCCCAGGGCATGAGGGTGGGGAGGGAGCCAGGCGTCAGGGAGCCTGCTGCTTTGAGCAGGCCAGACGGCGGGGGATCGGGTTTCAGCCCAGCTGTATTTTTGGCTGGATGAGCCAGCGGGCAGGCAGGGCCGCCCAAAGAGGGGCACCCTCCTCCCCAGCACACATACTCACACCTCACACTACCTCTACCCAGATAGGCCACGTCTGCCGCCCACCCCACGTGCGCTCTGCAGGCAGAGGGGAGTCTGGCTTTAGGCCTGGGGCTAGTGAATCACTTTGGGCTTCTCGAGACCGTTGCTCAGTTTCTGTAGTGTCTTCTTGATCCGCAGCGCAGTGAGGCGGGCGGAGGGGTTGGGGTACCAGCACTCCCGCATCATCTGAGCCAGGCCGGAGAGGACCTGCAGGGCCGAGAGAGACGCAGAGGAGAGGAAGGGGAGACGCGGGTCAGGGAAGCTGAGCAGGCAGTGACACGGAGGGTGCCCCAGGACAGAGAGACATAAGCAGGACAGAAAGGACAGGAAGAGGGAGATGGGAGTGTTGAGGATGGGAAGAGGAAAGCCTGCGAGGTGAGGGGGGGGAATGGAGGCAAGGATGAGAGGAGAGACCCAAAGATGGAAGATGAAGGCGGTGGGGACGGGGGAAGGCAGCAGGCAGGGCAGGAGGAGAGCTGGAACTCAGCTCTTCGGGCGCACCCGGGCCCCCTTTGGTGAGGAGTGTCTGTGGAACACCTTACACCCACCCCACCCACCTCCCCCAAGATCTGAGGATTGGGAGATGTGCAAGCCCGGGGGCTCCCCTCTGATGTCGGACCGGACCCGGAGTGGAGGGCGAGGACTCTCCCAGGGCCTCCCCCAGCCCGGCCTGGGCCCCCTGGAGGAGTGTCCAGGACGAAGCCATCCCAGGAAGCTCAGTGGCCCCAGAGTGAGCCATCCTCTCCTCCATCCCCAAACTCAAGCTGGCCTGAGTGTACGTGTGTGTGCCTAGCAGCGCATATATGGGGCTGCTTGTGGATAAGCATGTTGTACAGAAACACGCGTGTGTCTATGCACATGTGCGTACATACATGTACATTCCTTCCTTCCAGAAACACTGGTTGAGCACTCATTTGTGTGCCAGCCCAGGGACAGATAACAGGGATATAAGGAGGCAAGGGAGACACGTTCTTCGTCTTCAGAGGGCCGAGTCTGGCATGGGTGCGCATGCCTGTGCATCTGTGAGGACGTGTTCGTGCAGAAGCGGTGCCCGCCTTTATGCGTCCACGTCCACGTGTGTATGTCTTATGTGCATGTGGAGCGTTTTGAGAAAAAACCGAAAACAGCAGCAAGTTCAGAGCAAGAAATGCGGCAGAGAGGCTGACTCTTCGCCGCGAGATAGAAGGTTCTGAAATATCTCCGAGTAACCCAAATCTCGGGGGGTCCGCAGGCCAGGGATGTGGGAGGGAGGACCCAGGGAGGTACCCTGGCATCTCTCCTCCGGAATCCATGCAGGTGAAGCAGAGACCTCACGTACGTGTTCCCGGGGCCAGAACTCCCAGCTGTGAGCCCCTACCCCATGGCATCCCCAGCCCCCCCACGGAGGCCTCACCGGGTCTGCGGCCAGCCGGTTGGGGATGGTGGGAGTCTGCTGATCAACACACACCACCTTCTTCATGTCCTCGAAGCTGGGATCATTGGGCACCACGTCATAGAAGGGTGGCCTGTAGTCCTCCACGATGCCTGAGGATGGCGGGGGGGACGGACAGTCACTCGGCACCCCAAGAAGACCCCATTCCATCCCGAGGAGAGCCTTGCCCCACCTTCTGTCCCAGGGTGCAGAAAACCAGTTGTCTTACCCGTGTCACCCCCGAGAGGGCCACGATAACATCATCAATATATTTTCAAAGAATAAGGATTACGGCTGTTGATTTTGCGCTCACCAGGTGCCAGGCATTGTGCTATGAACACTTTCATGCTTTATCTCGTTCGTCTTTGCGACAACCCCACGGGTATCACCGTAACCTCTATTTTCCAGATGAAGAGACTGATGCTCAAGGAAGTGGAGCCCAAGGTTACACAGCCAGGAAGGGCAGAGTCAAGGCCTGAACTCCTCTCGTCGATTCCTAGGCCGGACCCTGTTCCGGTCTCTCCACGCTACCTCCCACCCCGGGCCTGGGCACCGCTCCCAGGCCCCAACTATCACAGATGCCCGATAAAAACACGGACTGGGCACGTACGCTGTGCCAGGCACTGTCCCGACTGCACTGCATTAAATCCTCACAGCAACCCCGTAAGTCGCACTACCGGCTCCACTCTATGGACAGTGCAACTAAGGCCAGAGGGGTGAGGAAACTCGTCTAAACGCACACAGGTAGCGCGTGACTGAGCTAAGATTTAAGCCCAGATGGTCTGCACATTCTTGACCTGGGAGCAGTGCCGAAGGGAGGGGAGCTGGCCTGCTGCTGGGGGACGAGGTGGCGCGAGGAGAAAGGGACTTTTACCCAGGTCCACGTAACAGCCACCCCGTCCCAGAGATGGCACAGGCCTCGCTGCGTCCCCTCGCCATCCCTTAGCGGAGCCTTCTCAGAATGCTGCCTGGGGAGCCGCCCACAGCTCAGGCAGGAGAGGCCAGGCCCAGAGAAGGTGCCCCGGGCACCCTCCTGCTCCCGGCCTGAGGCTGGGGGCCGTGGCCACGCAGCCGCAACCTCAGTAGAGCCTCCGCCAGCTGTTCTCCCCGTGGCGGGCTTCCAGGCCGGCCCCTGTGCCGCTCCGGCCCTAATCAGCGCTGCACAGAGGCCTGAGCGTGTCTAATGGGCCTTTAATCAGCGCCGGGGCTGACACCAGATTACAGTGTTTATAATGCGCCACGGATCTGTGTGGGGCTTTCAGAGCTTCCCTCCGCCCCAGGAGCCTGCAGTCAGCCTTCCCGTTGGCCCTGGCCGGCCCAGCCTTCCCTTCCTGCCCGCACCGGTCCCTCCAGGTGTCCCCTTCTGCAGCCCCAGTCTTCAGAGCCTATGCAGGGAGTTCACATCTGAAGGGCCAGGAATCTGAGCCCCTGGAGAGTCTCCCACAGGGACTGGTGACCCCCCTGGCCTCCACCTGTTGATGCTGAGGGTAAATGAGGCCTGGCATGGGGCTGGCTCCCAGCAGATGCTCAGGAAATGAGAATGTCCCTGTCCTCAAGGAACAGAGTGCTCCAGTCATATCTTGAGGTCGTTCCCGACCTGTCAGGACCTCCAGCAAGCCCTCCCCAGGGACAGCCGCCACACAGCCTGACGAGTCTCTCCACCTGGTCCAGAATACCACCCGTCATCCATACACGCACCCCCCCCAACCCCGGGCCAGGAGGGCACGGGCCACAGGGCTGCCCCCGAACTGGCCAGCAGGACTGAGGTCCCCCCACCTGCTCCCGGCCCCTCCAACGGCAGCCAAAGTCCCAAGGAGGCAGCGATAAGCAGGCAGCGCGGACACTCTCAGCGCCTGCATTTCTGTAGCAAAGAACCCGTGGCCTCCGCGTC
Organism: Vulpes vulpes; assembly: GCF_048418805.1. Classification (NCBI taxonomy): domain Eukaryota; kingdom Metazoa; phylum Chordata; class Mammalia; order Carnivora; family Canidae; genus Vulpes; species Vulpes vulpes. The sequence continues at coordinate 3,091,443 of NC_132787.1, forward strand.
ACACCGCCTGGTTTCGGACCCCGGGGCTGCCCTGAGCCAGCTGCAATTCTCTACCTCGGCACACTCACCTGGGAAGGGGCTGGTCTCGCATTATTACGATAAACTGCCACTGATATTTACTGAGCCCCAGAGTAGCTCCAGATCCCGCCCGAGGATCATCTCGACAACTAGAACCATCTTCATTCTCGTTTTCAGGTGAAATTGAGGCACAGGGAGGTTAAGTAACCTGCCTGTGGTCGGGGGGCAAAACCGGGAACGGAATCCAGGCGGTCTGATTCCCAGCGCACGCTCTTGACCACAGGCCGATGCCAGCTTTGCCAGCACGGGATGTCGAGCTAAGATACTACGCGGACACAGCATGACATCTGGCACACGTTTAGGCTCAAGAAAGCTTAGTTGCTACTGATATTTCTGTTATTACTACTTATCCAAGATTTCACAGCCAGCCTCCCGTCACAGCCAGGCTCACGGATTCAGAGTCACACCTCAAGGGTCACTCAGTTGAGCCCTCAGGCCACGGGCGCCAGCCGTGGCAGGAAGGCCCCTGTCTCCTGCCCGTCTGCCTGTCCACACGTCCGCCCCGCTCCTCCTTCCCTCCCCGTGCAGGGCAGGCCCTCACCGTTGACAATGGTCCGACGGGCAATCTCCCACAGCACCAGACCAAAGGCCCAGATGTCCGTCCACTTGTAGGACTCGAAGCAATCGGTGCGGATCTGCTCTTCCAGCACCTCGGGGGCCATGTACCGCTTGGTGCCCACTCGCGGGTTGTTGCCGATGTCCAGGTAATCACTGCCCTGGGAGTGCATCACAGCCAGGCCTGTGGGCACCGGGCCTGTCACTCCTGCCGCTCGCCCGAGCCCACAGACAGGGTGGCCCTGGAGGCTGGGGTGCAGGAGGCAAGGTGGGGATGGAGAGAGGTGGTGGGGCAGAGAGCAGCAGGCAGAGGGACACCTGTCCTGGGGCGGGCCGGGGACCGCAGCCCCTGAGGACGCCTGTCCCGGAAGCGCTCCCCCAAGCGCCCGAGGACCCAGAGACACGGGCGTAGGCAAGGCCGGCGTCGTCATGCCTGTTTCCCGGGCGGACCCCTGAGGCCTGCTGAGGGGCGCAGCGCAGCCAGCGAAGCCAGGGTGAAACCCCAGGCTCCCGGCGCCCCGCCCCATGCTCCCAACTCCCAGAGCCAGGGTGCTGTGCCGGAGGAGTCGGGCCTGCAGAGCCGCAAGGCAACCTGTGAGGCCAATGGGCGGGGGCACAAGCCAGCACATGCCAGCGAGGAGGGGCGCTCAAAGCCCGCCGGCCGCCGCCCGCGCACCCCGCACTCACCCAGGTCGGCGATGCAGCACTGCAGGTTGCTCTTGACCAGCACGTTGCGGCTTTTGAGGTCCCGGTGGGCGATGGCCGGCTTGCCCTGGGTGCCGAAGATCTCCACGTGCAGGTGGGCCAGGCCGCAGGCGGCGGACACAGCCAGCTTCAGGGCCAGCTGGGGCTCCAGCGTCTGCCTCTGCAGGAAGTCGTAGAGCGAGCCGTGCTCGTGGTAGTGCGTGATGAGCCACAGCTGCGTGCTCGAGTTGCGGGACGTCATGTCCGAGGCGATGAAGCCTGCGGGCAGAGGGTCGGGCGGCTCGGCCGAGGGGCGAGGGGCCAGGGGCCAGGGAGGCTGGGCTGATGGGGGTCAGGGTCGGGGCTGGGGACAGAGGGTAGAGGATCAGGGCAAAGCCGGGGCCACGGTGGACGCTGGTCCGGCTTAGGCCAGAGAGGAAGCTGGAGTCGAGGCCGGAGCTGGGGGCCCCGGGGGAGCCCTGAGGACCCCAGCCCCGAGCGCTCCCCACGTGCCTAGGATGTTGTCGTGTCTGAGCAGCACCGTATTGTAGATCTCGGTCTCCCGGAACCAGGACTGTTCGTCCCTCGAAGAGAAGATCTTGACGGCCACGCTCTCGCCGTGCCACAGGCCGCGCCACACCTCGCCGTAGCGGCCCTTGCCTGATCCGGTGGCGGGAGGGTGGGAGGGGTCACACGCTGGGCACACGCAGCCCCTGGGCAGGGCATCCCCAAAGGAGCCCCCCACCGCCTTGATGCTGTCCTGACCGCAGCTGCAGAACCCTCGATGAGGTTTCACCGGCTCCAGGCCCGCCCCCACTTGCCTTGCTACCCCCAGCCGCTGCAGAACCATCTAGCCAGACCCTCTCCAGGCCACTGCCTACCCAGCAGCGTTCCCATTCGGGCCGGGCCTGCCCGGGACTCCAAGACCAAGAGCTCACTCACTCCTGCGAGCCCATGGGAGGCCCTGGTCTCATCCCCCCGGGGCTCCCCCACTGCTCACCTACACATTCCACCAGGGCCACCTGCCGTGCCACTGTCCTCTGCACCAGGAAGGGGAGTCCTGAGCCACTGCCCGTGGTACAGTCGCTGTCCAGGAGATCCTAGGGGGCCCGGAGAGGCCGCTGAGAGGCCTCCACCTGGCCCAGCCCGTTTCTTCCTCCTAAAGCTGGGCCCCACTGCTGTGTCCCTACCTGCTCCAAACTTGCCCAGCGCCCACCCCCGGCCCCCACTCAGATCTCCAAGTGTTTGTGATTGTGCCTTTCTTGGCTGCCTGTCACTCGGCACCCCCTCTGATTCTGTGGCTCCTGCCTAGCCCCTCCCCTGCCCGTGTCCCAGGTTCCCCCAGGCCCATACCCCCAGCATGCTGTCCCCCTGCTCCGACGACTTCAGGATGAGGCTGGACTCGCCCAGCTCGCTGCGTAGGCCCCGCTGCTTCTCCTGCCTCCGCCGGACATGCCACAGGCCCAGGGCACCCAGGGCCACCAGGGCCACCACGGCCAGCACAGGGCCCAGGATCAGAGGCAGCTGGCCATCTACTTTCGGCTGCTCCGGAGGAATTTGGGTGGCTGGTGGAGGGGGGACATTGAGGCCCAGCTTCCACCAGGCCGGATCCCTCCCCTGACTCAGATCCCAGGGTCCCGCCGCGCCCACCCCCCATCCAAGCCAGAGCACAAGGTGGAAGCAGGGCAGGGAGGAAGGGTCTGAGAAGATGGGGAGGGCCTGTGGGGACCTGCACGTACCCTCCAGCACCAGGGACACGTTGTGGTTGCAGAGGGGGCTGTAGCAGCAGTAGTGGTTCACGAACTCGGTGGGGCGCCCCCGGCACAGCTCCTCGTGCAGGTTCCCGCAGCCCCGTTGCTCCTGGGGGTGTCGGCCCTCCTCCCGCACCAGCACGACCGTGCACCAGGTCCCCTGGCAGGTAGGCCCCCTGCAGTGTGGGCTCTCACACGTGCAGGTCAGCAGCGGGCCCCGAGAGGGCTTCACCGGGTTGCCTGGGAGACACACTGGAAGCTCAGCGCTGTGGGCTGAACTCCTGGGCGGGGCCCAACACCCATGTCTGACCCATTGCCCTTCCCTCTGACCTCTCAGACATACCCCTGAGGCCGTGGGCCTTTAGTCCCAGCCTTGGATGATCCTTCCAGAACCTTACCCTCTGACACGATGAGATGAGAACCAGGCTTCGTCCCCTCCCAGATCCGAGGACCTTCCCTCCTGGTTCTAGGCCTGGCCCTGGCCCCTGCCCCAACCCTGAGGGCTCTCCTAGGCCCTCCCTGCCAACATCCCCATTCTCTGCACCCCCCAGATACAGGTTCCCGCCCTGGAGGCCAGTAGGGCACCAGTCTGTGGGTTCAGATCAGAACATTGAGGGCTGGGGCAGCTGAGCCTGCCTCCCACTCTCCAGCCAAGCTCCTGAGTACCCACCCCCCTCCCCAGCTCCTCAAATTCAGCCCCAGCAAGAGCTGACCCCAGCCAGCCCTTCCTCCATCCAGGTCCGTGTCCCCCACCTGCTTCCCTAGTACTTACCCTGGGTCAGGCCCCAGGCCATCAGTAGCATCAGAAGGCCTCTCCTGGGCGGGTCCAAGGTCATGGTCCCTGGAGAGGAGAGGGGGGTACCGTAAGATCCGTGAAATGTGTTCCCCTTGGTGTTTTTAGCCACCGACTGTGGGTTCCTCCCACCCAGAGGAAATCACTGGGAGTTTTGGGGGGGAGGCAGGGAGGCCTCCTCCCTACTCCCTGTGTCTGGCTTTGGGGCGGGGCCTGCAGGGGAAGTCCTGGTTCACTTCCCCATGGAAACCATCCTGTAAGGGGTAAAGGGTGGGGGAGCCATGTTTGAGTGACAGAGAGCTTGGGGGACTCCCAGCTATTTACCCCTGCTCCTGGGTTCAGACTGGAGGACACAGAGGGCACGGGCTGGGGTGGAAGGCACATGTCTTCAGCAGTCCCCTGCACCCTGTGTCCTCTGGCTCTTGCCCACCCCTCTCCCCGCGCCCCCTCCCCCAGGGCCCCCACCCCCTAGCACTGGCTGCCTCAAACATAAACAGGCTCCTGTCTTCACTTCCTGCCATTCAGGGTCCCGCCAAGCTGGGAACAGGAATCAAGATTGTTTAGATCGGGGTCCGGATAGAACGGGCAGGAGTCACGCACAGCAGAGAGCTCAGCGTGTACTCTCAGGGCAGGCGGGGGCGCTGCAGGCTCTGGGGGAGCCACCTGGGGCTGCGACACCCCATGAGAGAATTCTAGGGGGACACCTTGGGAACCACAAAGGCCAACCCCTTATCCTAGAGAAGATGGAGATCAAGGCTTAGACAGGGCAGGAGACTCCTCTGAGGTCAGCAGGATTCGGTGGCAGTACCAGGAGTACGCCCCAGGTGTCCCGGCTGCCAGGCCAGGGCTTTCTCCAATCTGCCCCCAATCCCGGGGGCAGCCTGGGTCTGAGCCCTCAGGTTGTAACGACCATACAAACCCTGAACAGCGCTGGCTCGTGCCAGGCATGAGGAGACCCCTCTAGACCTCAGCAGAGTGCAAGAGGCCCCCTGCCAGCCATTCCCGGGCCCCCTTCCCTCTCCCTCGTTGCTGACCTGGGAAGGGCTGGGGGAGGGCCGGTGATGCGGGAGGGGAAGTGAAAGAGACTTAGACACTGTTTGACCTTCCATGGCTGGCTAAGGTTGAACTTTTCCAGAAGTTTGGCGGAGAGTGTTAGGGAAGTAATTCTGATCTGTGATAGTCCCCAACCCAGGTCCCAAGCCGTCTAGTGCTCCAGAAGCCACATCCTTCTTCATTTCTCAAAGGTTTCCAACAAGAAGATAAGGTCTGATGCTGCAGCAAGAAGGACTTTCTGAATGGTGGGGAGTGTGCAGGTGTGTCCCTGGGCCCCGATCCCCAGGCAGGGGCGGCTCACGTGAGGGAGGGGGAGCGTCTTCTGGCCTAACCGTGAGCCCGGGAGGGCTGGCTGGTGGCCCGGCGCTGCAGCAGACCCACACTCTAAGAATGGTACCAAATGGAGATGCACAGGGCTGCAGCTCTGAGGGCAGGATGGTTGTTGGGGGGTGGCGTTCCCGGGCCTCCCTGGCTGGTGGCAGCTCTGGCCTTCCTGCCTGGGCTTCCTCTGCCCCAGAGGCCCAGGGCCGGGGGAGGAAACGGAGCCCTGGGCTGCTGCAGCTGTGTCCCCAGCCTCTGCTTGACCTCCTGCCTCTTGCCCCTCCCGGCAGGCCAGGCGGTGAGGACTCCGCAGACACTCAGCAGTGGGGCGGGTGGCTGGGGAAGGAGCCCCAGGCAAGGCGGATTTGCCCCCAGGGGGTAGGCGGGAAGCCATCTGTGGAAGCCAGGAGAAAGCACCGGGCAGGAAGGAAAGGGTGGCTAACAGTAAGGATGGAAGCGGGCATCCTTTTCGGATCCTCTACCCACGCTTCCACCTCTCCGACCGTACCCCAGTGTACCCTCTTACCTACTTCATAATGCATCAGGAGCCCCTGAAGCACTTGGTTAAACATGCACATTCTTTGGTCTCACCCCTCCTTCCAAATTCTCATTTCAGTCCACCTGGGACCAGCAAGAATCATGCCTTTTAAAAAGTTCTCCAGGTAATTCTCATCAGTTTGCAAGGGTCCCACCGCTTGAGAAATGTGTCCTACACGGTGCTAAGTCTGGTCCAGTGAAATGTGCAGGGGCCTGTTGGGTGAAGGGAGCAGGGTGCAGAGGGCAGAGACTCTCCCTCCCACCTGGGCACCTCTGCACCCCCCCAACACCCCGCCTCCGTGGGCAGAGAAGGGACAGACGGGCTAAACCTGGAAGCCAGGGACCTGGAGACCCTGCAGGGGGGCTGGTGTGACAGCTTTGCTCTCAAGCTTCCCTAGACTGGGCCACCACGCAGGGGTGGGGGGGGCGGCGGCGCAGACAGGATTTGCAGAATCCGACTCTGGTCTAATCTTGGGAAAATGGGAGGAAAATTGTGACTCTCCAGCTTTTAAATGGGCCCAGCACAAAGTCAAGTACAGGAGGCTGCTGAGTCCTGACTAGTCCAAACTCAAGAGCGTCCCTGAATGATTAGCCCAGACACCCGACTCCAGCACAGAGGCCTGGGTGGCATCCCTTCACTTCTAAGCAAAACTTCCTGAAAGATCTCCTGCTGACAGAAGCCTCACTGCCGGGATCCCTGGGTGGCTCAGCGGTTCAGCGCCTGCCTTTGGCCCAGGGTGTGATCCTGGGGTCCTGGGATCGAGTCCTGCGTTGGGCTCCCAGCATGGAGCCTGCTTCTCCCTCTGCCTGTGTCTCTGCCTCTCTCTCTCTCTCTCTCTATGTCTATCATGCATAAATAATAAATAAAATCTTTAAAAAAAAAAAAAAAAGCATCACTGCCCTTGGCCAGAAATCACAAATGCCAAACAGAATTTCAAACATTAACTTGCTACTGTGAAATCTTTAATAATAAGAATTAACCTTCTCTGGGGGTGCCTGGCGGGCTCAGTGGTTGAGCATCTGCCTTTGGCTCAGGTCTTGATCCTGGGGTTCCTGGGATCGAGTCCCGCATCAGGCTCCCTGCATGGAGCCTGCTTCTCCCCCGGCCTGTGTCTCTGCCTCTCTCTCTCTCTATCTCTCATGAATAAATAAATTAAATATTTAAAAAGAAAAAGAATTTAACCTTCTCTGAATACTACTTATGTGCTAAGGACTCAGTCTTGACCGTTAATCTCATTAATCCTTCCAACAATCCAATGGGGGAAACTGAGGCTCAGGGATGTTAATTTTCTTGCCTATAATCGCCACGTGTGTCCCGATCAACTTAAATTGCTGGTAATAAATCCTCACTTGAATACTTTATTCCTCCAATTCTTTGGTGCTCAGTGAGTCCCTCAAAGGAGGAAAAAGAGCAAGTGGGTTTTGTGGACAGTAACAGATTGCACACAGCTGCTGTCATCACCGGGTGCCCGATGCGGGTTTGTGTGGATGTGAAGACAGAAATCATCTGCTCACTGTAGGCTTAGTCCTAAGTGGGAGAACCAGAGTAGGGGGGGCGCTCGGAAGGTGGCGGTCAATCCCCTTCTCCACAGCACACCTGAGGATTGTCCCAGGGCTGGAAGAGCCTCGCTTGGTGTGTCAGTAGGTCTTAGCTGAACAGCAGAGGGTTAGACTGAGCTACTAAACCCAGGCTTCCCCTTACCTTACACGTAACACTTTCATGGGAATCACGGCCCTGGCCCCTCAGGGCGGTGGGATGTAGCATCAAGCCTGGATTTTTGGGTCATACAGAAGGCGCAGGCAGCACCATATGGCACAGGGGTCAGGATCATGGATACCTGGGTTCAAATCCTGCCTCTGCCACTTAGAGCTTTGAGATTTGGGACAAGTTACTTAAACTTTCTGAGGCTTAGGCTTCCCCCCACCCTCCCACCCCCCCAAAAAAGAGGATAACAGGACGCCGGGGTGGCTCAGTGGTTGAGCCTCTGCCTTTGGCTCAGGGCATGGTCCTCAAGGCCTGGGATCATGTCCCACATCGGGCTCCCTTCCAGGAGCCTACTTCTCCCTCTGCCTGTGGTTCTGCCTCTCTCTCTGTGTCTCTCATTAATAAACAAATCAAAATCTTTTTAAAAATTAGAATAACAATAGTGCTCATTTCAGGGAGACGATATAGAAAAATTATTTAGTAGAACACTAAGTGGCACACAGTAAGCACCTAACAAGTGCTACCAAAAACCCAACAGCACCATTTACACCACCCATGGGGCTTTGGACGAGTGACTCAGGTCTAAAACTCTTTTCCATTCAATAGAAGGGGCGTAATATATCTCTCCTGCTAAATTGTGGCCAGGATTACACAAGAAAAATATAGGTAAGTTATATCTAAGAAAACATAGTAAGTACTCAGTAAGTGATAATCTATTTTTACTTCCCAATGAGATGGGAAGACATGCAAGTGGGGCAGTGAGGGATCAGAGAGGGTAGATCTTGACTCAGCCAGAAGCTACCTCTATAGAGAGGGTGGTGCTATAGTTCACTATGCCCCTGTCCTTCCAGAAGAAAAGGGGGTGGGTGGCCAGCCCGGAGATGCTCTAGACAGCACTGACCTCTAGGGCTGGCTGAAAACCTGGGGTCCCAGCCTTCAGGGAGATTGGGAAACCCTCTGGCCTGGATCCCCAGGGAAGGCCACTGCATGGGCATTGTCTGACCATGCGGGGTTGGAGGTGAGGTTTATAGGGTGGCATTACAGCATCAGATTCCTTAAGCAAGAACTGCAAAGGCTGGTCCCAGAAAGGTGGGCTTCAAGGGGAGGCTCAACAGGGTTGGAAGTCGACACTCACTCCCAGGTTAGGGCAGCGACCTGGAGGGACACGTGACCCCTTCTTTGTGAAGAAGAGCAGGACTCCCTTCTGCCCATTTTACAGATGAGGCTAGAACGGAGAAGTAAGTGACCGGCCCCAGGAGCCAGCCGTTTTCTGATTCGCAGCCCAGGTTCGGCCCAGCCCGCTCCCATCTCTCAGATGGGGTCCGAGGCCGAGGCGCTGGGAAGGCTCGGCGCGCTACGCGAGGAGGGGGGACTGACCCTACGGCGACCCCTCTGAGGGGCTCTCGGGGATCTGCCCGAGGGGTGGGGGGGGGCGTGGGCTGCGGCGGGGGTCAGGCCGCCCGCGGACCCGCACTCACCTCTGGGCGCCTCCCCTCCCCGGCGGCGGCCACGGCAGCACCGGCCGGCGCTGGACGGCGGGCGCGGGGGTGCGCGGCGGCCCCGGGCGGCGCTGGGGCCCGGGAGGGGCTCGCTCGGCGCGGACGGCGCAGCGGCCTCCCGGGACTGGGAAAGGGGCTGGAGCAAAAACGTTCCTTATTCCAGCGTCTTCCTGCCTGGCCCGGCTCCACCACTCCCTCCTAATAAACCGTTTCCTATTGCCCAGCTAGCTGACGGGCCGCCCGCTCGCCCCTCGCTGGGGCCGCGGGCCCGGAGCTTCCCCCGCGCCGCTCCCGACCCCGGACCCCAGGGCACGGCCACCCTCGGCTGCCCCCCGCCCCGCATCGCGGCGGCGCCCCCGCCCCGAGCCTCCCACATCCGCCTCCCCGAGGGGGCGGGCCTTGGACTCGGGCCGCGGGGGGTCCCGTGGGAGCCAGGCCCGGAGCCCTGGGGCCGGGAGCCGAGGCGGAGGCGCGGTCTGAGGACTGGCCGGGGAGGGGATGGACAGGGAGGCCAGGGAGGCGCCCCCTCCGGCTCCCAGCCGCAGAGGGGCGACCTGGAGTCTGGGACTGGGGGGGGGGGGGCAGCGAGGGAAGGACCGCGGAGAGGGGGAAGGGGACTTACCTGTCCTCCCACCTTCTCAGCCCCTGGTCCTGGACCTCGCAGGCTCAGAGCCACCGAGGCAGGGTTTGGGGCTGGCGGGGTCCCAAATGTGTTAGCCCCGCCCCCTCCACCCCTACCCCCGCCCTCGAGGACGCCCCACTCGTCCAAATCCTGCAGCCTCCTCCCTCCTGCCCCTTCGCCCCTCTTGTTCACTCCTCTCTTCCGCAGCCTCTCTCAGCTCAGCGCTGGGTAAACAGGCCCAGATGGGGCTGCTCCGGGTCAGTGGTGAGAACAGCAGAGCCTCTCCACCAGCCCCGCAGCTCAGGGACAAGGACGCCTCGCCCCACACGCTTGGCCAGATGCAGGGAGAGGCAGGGACTGCTCCCTTCCAGGCGGGCTCCTTACCCCCCCAAATGGAGACCCACTGGAACCTCTGTGGGGGCACCCACGGGGCAAGGCAGACAAGGCCTTGGGGAGGGGAGCACAATGGCTCTTCCTCCTGATTCCCTTGCCAGGCTCCGAACGCCGACATCATTGTCTTGCTTGGCTCCAACCACTGTGTGCTCCCTGAAGGCAGGACTCGTTTCTGGCCTCCTGGTTATGCACAATGACCCCGAAATCTGGGACTCCAGACTGGTTGCATAACCTTAGACAAGTGACCCCTCTCCATGCCTCACTCTCTCATCTGCTAAATGGGCACAATCAGCAGTGCCAGCCTCATAGGGCCAGTGTGGGACCGAAAGCACGGATGGTTATCTCAGCTCAGAGTGAAACACTGGCTGGCTGTGCCCGCCACGGGGTAGGCCCTCCATGAACATGGGACACTAATAAATGAAAAAGGTGGAGCGGTGGTCACCTCAGAGCCAAGTGGGAAGAGTAGGTATTGGAAGCAGAAGTGGACCGCTGAGGTGTCTTCTTCTATGAAGATGGTGTAAAATGGGCCGGGGCCCCCCACCCTGTGCTGGGACTAGAGGTGGGGGAGACATCAGACGAAGGTTCCGCCAGCCATCAATTGCTGACTGACCTCACTTCCTCTGCTGAAACCCTCCCCAGCCCCCACCCCACAGCTGCTTCACAACTAGGGAGCCTTGTGAATTCCAGAACCAAGGCACACCCAAAATTCAGTGTCAGGACAGAGCTGTGTCCTGCAGCCAATAGGAAGTACTATGGGATTACGGTATCTGCTCTTTCAGATTATAGCGGCCACTTCGCAGTGTGGCCTCCTGTCCATCTTTCATACCCGCTCTCCCCCCCGCCCGGCTCTGGCTTCTGATAAACCTCTCCCAATCCCAGCCCATGGATCTCTGTCCTGCGGGGTGGAAGTGGGGGCTTCCCCAAGGGAAGCATTCAGTGTGAGACATGCAGTGAGAACTGCAACAGTGACGCGGCTAGCGCTGAGTCGCTGGCGAGAGTCAGTGGGGACGGGGGACTTTATCCGGGAGGGAGTCATGAAACAGATCAAAGCAGGGTCGGGTTTGGAGCAGGGAGACAGGGTCGGATGGAGACCCCCCCCTCGCCGGAGTGCTGAGCCCTCTGGACACTGGCTGGGGCTCCCTAGGGCTTCTGGTGACCCCCGTGCATTCTGTAGCACACAGAGAACCTGGGGATGGCTTCGGAGGGGGGATGCGGCATTGGAGAAAGCCCTGGAGACTCAGCCCAATGAGGAAAGGGAAAAGGAATTACAAACTGTGTCCAAGTGCACAAAATTAATTACTCAGAAGGACCAGCTGTTCCCAATATTCAGTGAGGACAGAACAAGAGGAAACAGGGTGAAAGGGCTAAGATTTGAATTTAGATATTGAGAAGGATTTCCCTATGGTGTGTGAAGCAGAGGCCTGGAGATCCTAGGAAGGGTTCGTGGGATGAGCCTCCAGGGCGTTCTGACCTGTGGAAGGAAGGCAGGTGACGTGGAGTCCGGCATGGAGGCAGGAGACTGGACAACTTGAGCTTTCAGAACCAGCTGTGAGTATTGGGTTCGAGCATCGCTCTTGACACCGGAGCAGAGCCAACGTCATGGGTATCGACCCCTGCAGATGCACGGGCCCCCCGGCGTGGCTTATGGCTCTGCTGTTGCCGTCTTGAAGTTCTTAATGATGTTTGAACAAAGGGCCCAGCCTTTTCATTTTGCTCTGGGCCCCACAAATGATGTAGCTGGTTCTGCACCAGGATGAGTAGGAAGCAAAAGCAAGGGCGGGTGGGGGGTGGTAGTTAGCAGAGGGTGAGCTGGCCTTTGCTTCATTTAAATTGCAGTGTGGGAGATTTAGATCAGCCAAGCTCGGGATTTTTTCAAATGTAAGAGACACGGAAGCAGTGGAACGGGGTCCTACTACCTGAGGAGGAGAAAGAACTGCGGGTCTCCTTTAGGAGAGAAGTGGGGCAGGTACCCATGAATTCCGTTTGTCCGTCTATTCAACACAGAGGACAGAGTGAGCTTTGTGGGCTGGACGCAGCCTGAGTTTTGCCCCGAGGTGGAGGGAAGAGTGATCTCTCTGGGTCTCCTTCAGCTCTCAGCGCAAGCACCATCATGTCCTGAACACAGCGTAAACCAGGGGTCGTGGGGCCCGGGTTTCAGGCCTGGATCACCCCTCTGGGCCTCACTTTCCTCCTCTTTACACGGAGGGGTTTAACCCGGATACTTCCAGAGGTCGTGCCCGGCCTTCTATTATCTTGTTTGGCTCTAAGATTCAGAAAATGGCCTGGTCCCATGCCCGGGGGTCACAGCTCAAGTAAGAAAGCAGTGTGTTGGGTGCTGGGGTTTGGAGAGGGTGGGGAGCCAGAGCTCGCCAGATTGCCCGACTTGGAGCCACCAAGTCACCCTCCTCTTCCTCTCCAGCTCCTCCAGGATGTCCCCTGGACGGGTTCATCCGCTCCTTGCCTACCCCTGAACCCTCAGGATGACTCATCTCAGGATGGAACCTCTTAAGGAAGGGATGGCATGTCAGGGCAGCCGTCTGAGAGGAGGCGGTGCCCACACAATGCCTCAGGGGGAGTTGGCACGCGGCCTGGGCTCTGCTGAGAAGCTGCTCCGCACCACCCGCTCCGGGGCAGGCCAGCGACCCCTGCACTGCCCCAGCCCCGCCACCCTGCTCAGCCTCCTGAGGCTCTGACTCCGCCACCAAACCGGCCCCACCACTGCGGGCCAGAGTGGGGCTTGGACTTGGAGTCCCTGCGTGTGAACCTTTGTCCCCACACCTGCGCCCGGCACTGACAGTTCCTTCTGTACCACACCCGGGAAGAGTCCCCTACCAGCCGTAAGACCCGCGCAGATGTCCCGGTTGTGCAAGAGAGGGAGGCCGGGCCGTAGGGTAGGAGAAAGAGCGCGAACCAGGAGTGAGGAGACCGGAGGCTCCGCTGTGCCACGGGGGCCTCGGTTTCCTTACCTGTTCAAAGGTGAGTACTAGTGCCTCTTCTCCTGAGAGGTACTTACCTGAGGGCTTGTTACCCAGATGAAGGTATAGCCACTGCAGAGGACTTTGAAGGATGAAGGGACCGTTCTGGAAAAAAAAAATTGAGAAATCCCAAATAAACACAGGGTGAAATAAAGAAACAAGATACTGCAGAGAAACCTAATACTGAGGGGCACCTGGGTGGCTCAGTCGGTTAGGTGTCTGCCTTCCGCTCAGGTCATGGTCCCAGGGTCCCCCGATTGAGTCCCTCATCAGGCTCCCTTTTCATCGGGGAGCCTGCTTCTTTCTCTCCCTGTACCCCTCTACCCTGCTCGTGCTCTCTCTCTGTAACTCTCTCTCAAATAAATAAATCAAATCTCTAAAAAAGAAAAAGAAACTTTATAACGAGAAGCAGCTGTGTCCACCCCGACCCTCTTGCTACAGCCAACCCTCTTCCCAAAGTCTCAGCTATTCCTTTCTCTGACATTTACTTTGCTGACTCTAAATAGTCTCTCCATCTTTTTTTTTTTTTTTTCAGCTTTGTTGAGGTCCAATTGACAAATAAAAATGTAAGATATCTGAAGTGTGGGGCAGCCCGGGTGGCTCAGCGGTTTAGCGCCGCCTTCAGCCCAGGGCGTGACCCTGGAGACCCTGGATCGAGTCCCACATCGGGCTCCCTGCATGGAGCCTGCTTCTCCCTCTTCCTGTGTATTTGCCTCTCTCTGTGTCTCTCATGAATAAATAAATAAAATCTTAAAAAAAAAAGATCTCTGAAGTGTGTATCATAACAATTTGATGCATGGTGCATTCTTCCCATCAAAATAACACATCCATCACCCCCATATTTATCTTTTTGTTGTTGTTCTTATTGAGAAGTTTTTTGGTGAGTGGAATTGAAGTTCTGCATTCTTAGCTAACGTCAATTATACAACATGGGGTTATCCACTACAGCCACCGTATTATGCATTAGATCCTCAGACCTTCTTCATCTTCTAGCTGATAGTTTGTACCTTTTCACCAACCTCTCCCTACATCCCCCACCCCTCAGCCCCAGCAACCACTTTTCTACTCTCTGTTTTATGAGTTTGCCTTGGTTTTGGATTTAACATATAAGTGACACCGTGCAGTGTTTGTCTTTCTGCTGCTCCTACCTTTGAAAGCTTCAGGCATTATATATTTTTAAAGGTTTTATCTTTAAGTAATCTCTACACCCAACATGCGGCTAGAACTCATGACCCTGAGACCAAGAGTCACCTGCTCTACCGACTGAGCCAGCCAGGAGCCCTCAGCCATTATTTCTTTTTAAAAGATTTTATTTATTTATTCATGAGACACACAGAGAGAGGCAGAGACGCAGGCAGAGGGAGAAGCAGGCTCCATGCAGGGAGCCCGACATGGGACTCGATCTCAGGACCCCGGGGTCATGCCCTGGGCTAAAGGGAGGCGCTCAACCGCTGAGCCACTCAGGTGTCCCTCAGCCATTATTTTAAAGCTTCAGGATTTAGGCCATTTATTTGTTTTTGTTTTGTTTTGTTTATTTTCTTCTTCTCTCTTTTTTTTTTTTTTTTTCAAAATTTAGGCCACTTAGATTCTCTTCCTTTTCTTTCCCTTGTAATTATTTTTTTTTTAAATTTTTTTTTTAATTTTTATTTATTTATGATAGTCACAGAGAGATAGAGAGAGGCAGAGACACAGGCAGAGGGAGAAGCAGAGGGAGAAGCAGGCTCCATGCACCGGGAGCCCGACGTGGGATTCGATCCCGGGTCTCCAGGATCGCGCCCTGGGCCAAAGGCAGGCGCCAAACCGCTGCACCACCCAGGGATCCCTTTCCCTTGTAATTATTGATCATTATATTATTATTTTATAAGTTTAAGTAATGCATCTTTAGTTCTTATTCTATTGGCGTCCCACAGTATCTCGTGACTCTTCGCTAATTAAGACTCCGCACCCTTCCCCAGAGCTGCAGTTGTGCTACCGTGAAGGAAGACGTGTTAAGTTGAGGTGAACATCTTGTTACTGGGGGATGTTTGGTTGAAAGATCTTTGGAGGTGCCTTGAAGGTCTGGCTGAGTGTTTAGGATGACACCAGAGTTCATCAAGACTTTGGCCCACTCTAAAAAGTAGATCCCAAATTTGTGGGGTGAGGGTAGGTAGAATTGCCCAGCAAGGGGGTGGAGGCCTGGTAGACTCTTGGATGGTGCCAAGGGGACCCTTACTGCCTAAGGAGAGAGTCTGTGGGGTTCAGGGGACTATCCCCAATGGGGAGGGATTGGTATTTGGACAAGGAGCGGCTCCCCAGGATTTGAGAGCTGGTAATGGCCCCAGCGGGGAGAGATTGTTTGAAAGAGGGTCTGAGCGGCTGGGTGAGGCCACAGGCCAGCGGGATTTCCTTCGGCTCCAGCCACTCGGGTGGGTGGGACCGGATTGCTGGAACTGGACACAGGAATCTGCCTTTGTTTCCAGCTGGAGGGGAAATGCCATAAATCCTGCCCCTTTCCCACCCCTCCGGCATCCGTGCCCAGGCTCTGTCCTTGCAGGACCAGACAGCCTGGTACGGAGGGCCGTCAGCAAGTTCTTGATTCTAGGGCCCCCTCATCTGAAGTCCTCTGCCCCAAATTCCCCGAAAGCAGATCATGGGCACGGATGTAGGAAATAGTGGTTGGGAGGTATCCAAGGCTGGTCTGGAGTAAATAGCCACAAAGCAGGATTTAGGTTTTGACTTGCTCTACTCTCTCCTTTCCCTCCGAGGAGCATGGCTTTTCAGCGAGGTCCAAGGGTGAACGAGGCCCCCCTGCCCCCACCAAGGCCCACTGCAAGTCGCTGAACAGACCACAACTCGGAGCACGGTCACCTGGGCAGTGCGTGGTGCAGACGGGACCCCAGGGAGGGAGAACCTGCCTTTATTTCCCCCTCTGTCAGTGGGTCTGTGTGCTTGTGTACCTGTGTGATGGGGTGGGTTCGTGTGTGCTTTGCCGGGGCCGGGTGGGCAGCCGGCCTGTGTGTACTTCTGTGCCTGGGAACCTGCAGGCCCCTGTGGGACCCTGGCTGGCGGGGCATTGGCCATGCTGTTGCCCATGTGACTGATGCAAGTGGCAGGGCCCCTCCCACGCCAAGCCCTGCCATCAAGTCCTCCCTCCAGACATGGCACCTTCCTCACCCAGGGTCCCCCTGAGGAAAGGGAGCAAAGTGTGCAGCTCTGATTCTCTACAGGAACCCCGGCCAGGGGGTTTGTCAGCGAGGCCAGCTGAAATCTGACGGGGGAAATGTCCTCAGAGGTCAGGGAGAGGGATGGGGGGGTGAGGAGGGAAGCGGGGCCTCGTGGTTGGTGTGGTAAGACGCATGGGTGTTTCCAACCATTTAGAAAGTACGACTGCTGGAGGGGAGGGAATCCTGTTCGGGTGCCGCAGTTTGGAAAAAAAAAGGGGCATAAACCAGTGATCCCCACCTGCCCCTCTGTCCTCCCTACATACGTGCACTCCCCCGCCCTTTCTGGGCCCAGCGCACTTTTTTGGGGCATGCCCTGGGATGAGCAGGGACACCGTGGCTCCTGGACCAGGACAGGCCCTACGAAGAGGAAGGAGATGATAAAGGGCCCTCTGAGCCTACCAGACCTTGGTGGAACCTGAACTCCACTCTCCTCTATACACGTTTATTAAACCTGGACAGGCTGGGCTCAAAGCCAGGGACTAGGGAGACAAACTCAGCTTCTGCCCATGCAGGAGTAGGGGAGGGTGTCCCAGGAGTCCTCACAGGCCCGGCTGACATCCCAGGGTGTCCAGAAGGCCAACTTCTCAGTCCCTTCTGTAGGATCCCCCCCATGGGGCAGAGTGAGGGTGGCCAGGGGCATTCAGGGGGCAGGCTGGGCAGCCATCAGTGCAGCGGGGCGCAGAGCTCACAGGAGCTGGTCTGGGAAGGCTGTCTGGAAAAAGCATGCGTTTCCCCTTCAGGGCCCACCAGATCAGCATCCTGGAACCACCAGGAAGGCCACAGGGTTCCAAGGATGGGTCCACTGGCCTCCCCCATGGAGCTGCCCCCTTGGCCACACCCTGGCCCATCAGCACAGACACAGAACCTATCATCTGCTGGGCACTGACTGCTGGCCCGGGCCACGCACAGTGCCCAGCACACCTCTCCTGTTTGGGCTGCAGGAGGACCCGGGGAAGCAGGGATTCCATATTATCACCACTTGAGGTTACAGATGAGGAGACTGAGGATCGCCTGGGTGGCTCAGTGGTTGAGCATCTGCCTTCGGCTCAGGGCGTGATCCCGGGGTCCTGGGATCGAGTCCTGCATCGGGCTCCCTGCGTGGAGCCTGCTTTTCCTTCTCCTCTGCCTGTGTCTCTGCCTCTCTCTGTGTGTCTCTCATGAATAAATAAATAAAACCTTTAAACAAAACAAAAAAACAAACAAAGAGACCGAGGCTGGGAGCAGTCCCTGGTCACAGAGACAGTCAGAGGTGGGGCCAGGATCCAAGCCCGGGAGCTGCCCTTGGCCAAGCCCAGCCAGGGGCCTGGGCCTGAGGCCCTCGGCCTCTGCTGACATGTGAAAGCTGCAGGAGCCGGGCTGGCGGGGAGCAGCGGGGATGCTGGTGGAGAGGCTGACGTCGGCTTCTTTCCTCCCTGGGGCCTGAAAGGCTGGCAGCTGTGAGAGGATTAGAGGTAAATGGCTTGGCCTGGGAGGAGCGCTTGCGGGACTGCAGGCCTGTAACTGGAGCGGCCCAGGCTGGCCAGGGCCAGACGGTGGTCTCCAAGGTGGAGAGGCTTGCCTCTGCTGGAAAATTGACCCCCACCCCCGCCCCGAGCCCAGATCCAGCCCAGATGCAGCCCACACTAGCGGGAGGGAGGGAGAGAGCCACGGGGGACTACTTCTCCGGTCCTGAAGATGCCCAGGCTGCCCCTGCGCCCTAGGACAACTCAGGCCTGTGGGACATGGCAGGGAGAGGCTGAGAGAGGACAGTGGTGATGCTAAGTGGGGGACAATGCAAAGTGCTCCACGCTCACTGAACACTCCCAGCGGCCCCGTGGAACGTGCTTTCGTTACCTCCGCTCGAGGTGGGAGAGGCGGAGGCTCAGAGAGGCTCAGTGACTTGCCCAAGGTCGCCGGCCAGCTCCTAGGCTGAGCGTGCAACCACCGTGCTGTTCCAAGCCCGCAGATGTAGCTTCTTTCCCTGGCTTCCATGGGAGGAAGGGACTCGAACTCCATCCCAGAGGCCTGGAATCAGCTCGATCCAACTTAGTTCCCCACGGCCCTTCCACGGCACCTCAAATCTTGGAAGCATTTTACAGTTTACAGTATGTCTTCACCATGTTATCCAACGGATCTCTCCCCAAACCCTGTCTCCTCCCATTAACAGACGAGAAAACAGGGGCGAAGGGAACTTAAGTGCCGTATTCACACAGGGAGGAAATGATCAATTAGCCTTGAACTAGACTAATGGACTGGAGTGGCCCAGTCCACCATACTTGCCTTCAGAAGCCTCCAGCAAAGGGGCACCTGGGTGGCTCAGTAGACTGAGCGGCTGACTCTTGGTTTCAGCTCAGATCATGATTTCAAGGTCATGAGATCAAGTACAATGTCGGGCTCCATGCTTAGCAGGAGTCTGCTCCTTTCTCTCCCTCCTCCCCACTTGGGCTTTCTCTCTCAAATAAATCAATCTTAAAAAAAAAAAAAAAAGAACCCTCTGGGAGAAATCACGCACTATCTAACCCAAACAAGTCGTTGTCACTTCAATGTGTCTGCGTGCTTTCCCCTATTCAAAGAACAGGTTTATTTTTCATTTTTTAATTTTTCAAAATTTAGTAACACATGACTAAAAAGTCAAAACGTTCTGTGCAGAATAATCCCCAAGTAATTTATGTAGATGCTCCACCTCCAGGAAGATGGGACATAACTCCCCACTCCTTCAGTGTGGGCTTCACGTAATGACTTCCTTCCAAGAGGCACGCTGTACAAAGGGGGAAGGAAGAGTGACATCACGGGGAGAAACCTGACAAACACGGCTTCAGGCAGGTGACCAAGGCTCCCTCACCGTGACGTTCATAGCACGTGCCCTTCCTGTGATGTGATGAGAATGGCACGTCACCCCTGTGGTCTTCCTCCTGAAAGCTCATAACCCCAGTCTCATCATGAGAAAAACATCAGACAAATCCCAACTGAGGGATTTTTCTGCTAAATACCTGATAAGTATGCCTCAAAATTGTCAAGGTCATCCGAAACAAGGAATATCTGAGAATCCGTCACCATCAAGAGGAATCTACAGCAACATGACAACTAAATGTAATGTATCGTGGTTGGAATTCCGGACAGAAAAGGGACATTAGGGAAAATCTAAGGAAATCTGAATAAAGGTTAGACTTCAGTAACAATGATGTATTAATGTTGGTTCATCGGCTGTTTTTTTCTTAAGATTCATTTATTTATCCATGAGAGACAGAGAGAGAGAGAGAGAGAGAGAGAGAGGCAGAGACACAGGCAGAGGGAAAAGCAGGCTCTTTGCAGGAGCCCGATGTGGGACTCGATCCCAGATCCCAGGGTCACAAGCTGAGCCACCCAGGCGTCCCCTGGTTCATCAACTGTAACAAATATACTATACTCGGGTCAACAATAGACGTCACTAGTGGAGGGCATATGGGAACTCTGCACCATCTCCACAACTCTTCTGTAAATCTAAAACTGTTCTAAAAAATAGAGCTGATTTTTTGAAAAGTCAAAAGTCTCAAAAAAATACTCGGTGAAAAGTTTCCCTTCTGCTCTTAGAGGTCAGTTGCTCAGTCATCTTCCTGAGCAAAGGGCCGTGTTTCTTCCCGGGGAGGTTCCGCGAGGCAGGGCCTGGCCTCCACCCCTCGCTGGCTGCCTCTCAGCCGTGGTCTCTGTCAGTTTCTAGTGTGTGACCCCAGCAATTCCTTACCTCTTCTGTGTCCCGTGTCCTCGAGGATAAAATCCTCCTAGGATTATTGGGAGTGTTAAATGCACTAATATATATAGTAAGCACCTTATAAACGGTTGCTTTTATTATTACAAATAAGCAAACAAATGTATTTATGGAGCAAATGTGTTAAAAAAAAATACCCAGGGTGGGGGTGGGGGTGCCTGGGTGACTGGGGGTTGACAGTCTGAGGGATCATGGTCCCAAGATCATGGAGTTGAGCCCTGTGTCGAGCTCTCAGCTCAGCTCGGAGTCTGCTTGTCCTGCTCCTTCCCCCACTCTCTTTCTCTGTCTCTCTCATAAATAAAAATAAAATCTTAAAAAAAAAAAAAAGGAAAAAAGAAAAACAAATACCCAGGGGCGCCTGGCTGGCTCAGTCAGTGGAGCACGCAACTCTTAATCCCAGGGTTGTGAGTCTGAGCCCCGGGTTGGGTGTGGCCATTACTTAAAAATAGAATCTTAAAAAAAAAAAAAAAAAAAAAAAAAAAAAAAAAACCCTGAGTCAAAAAAAATTGTAAATAAGGCACACACACAAAATTACTAAGTGCCTTTTCAAGAAATTTTAGATCATTGGCTAATAACCCCACCTATGGGTCATCTAGGGGAAGTAATTTTGTTTGACTTACTATTTACTCTTGATTGGGGCCCAGACTCGATTATATATAAAGTTAAGCGGTTAAGCTGTAGAAGATTGATAAATAGCAAATTATTTTTGTCTGGCAAAACCAAAAAGTGATGGTTTTGCCATGTAGGAGTTAACTTTTTTTGTACCTGCCTTTCCAATTTTTTTTTTTTTTGAAAAATTCTTTTACATACCTTTCCAATCTTATTCAAGCATTCTCCCCTCCACTGTCGGTAGTGGTTCTTTCTTTCCCTCCTTCGATCCCTCATTCACTAATAGTTCAACACATCCTGGCACTCACTATATGCTTGTATTAGTCAAGTTTATCTTGGTGCAAATTTTACTTTGACAAATTAAAAGTCGCATGCCGTACCCGCTGCTCCACCCCCCGACTATTTGCACTTAATGCATCCTGAAGGTAGTTTTCCATCAGAACATAAAAAGCTTCCCTGGGATCCCCGGGTGGCTCAGCGGTTTAGCGCCTGCCTCCAGCCCAGGGCATGATCCTGGAGTCCCAGGATCAAGTCCCGCGTTGGGCTCCCTGCATGGAGCCTGCTTCTCCCTCTGCCTGTGTCTCTGCGCCCCCACCTCTGTGTCTCATGAATAAATAAATAAAATCTTTAAAAAAAAAAAAAAAAAAAAAGAGCTTCCCTATCCTGTTTTACCGCTGTGTGGAAGACCGCACAGGGATGTGTGGTAATTAAGCCCAGGATCAATGTAGCTAGTCCTCTAGCTCAGGTGATGGACACTTAGGTTGTTTCCACTCTTATGATCGCAAACAACGCTGTATAAATAACGTCCTAGGTAGGTTAGAGTAGAATCATTTGCACGGAGGTGGGTGGGTAAGCAGAAGGGGCTCTAGAGGGCCGAGGAGCCTTAGGGAGGGCCCAATCCCCTGCTCCCAGCCTGGCCTAGCCCATCTTCCCCTGATTCTGTGCCCACCTAGCCTCCTCCTCCTGCCTCCTCCTCTCCAGCCTGAGCTCCTGGTATCTCCACACAGGAAGGGCTAGCTTCTGAGTCTCTCGAGGCCTAAACTCTAGCTTGAACTGTCTGGGAGGTGAGGATGCCTTGGACAGGTGGATCTTGGGGGCCTGGGGCCTCGGGGTGCTACTGTCTCTGGGCTGTAGCCACTGAGGGCACACACTCAACATGCCCTGACGGCTCTGGTAGGGGATGAGGACCCGGGAGCCAGGGACTACCTGGGGGGGCTGCGGGGCTGGGGGCGGGGGTGGGGCAGTGCCCAGCAGCTCTGGCACAGACTTGCTCCGGGTGCCCAGCGTAGGTGGGCAGTCCGGGCACAGAGTGTGGCAGGCTGTGGTGAGGAAGGGACTGGCCAGGCTGGTCGTGATGGTCACAAGATGGTCTAGGACCCCCCCCTCCTGCGGAGGTTGGGCAAAGGGGAGGCTCAGGGTGGCCTGCAGTCGCTCTAGGAGAGATGGGGCAGCCTGGGCCTGGGCCTGGGCCACAAGCCCGGGCAAGGCTGGCCACTCGGGCTGGTACTGCTGGCTGAGCTGCTCTATGCGCGGGCGCCGCAGCAGCTTCCGGATCCTCTGCACGGTGTCGAAGCTGTCCGTCAGCACTGCCCACTCCAGGGCCGTCTTGCCCCGAACAGGGTCCACCGCGGTCAGGTCAGCGCCTGGGAGGGGGCACGGGAGTGACATGGGGTGGGGACAGGGATCGGTGGCTTGCAGAAGGGCAGATTCTTTAGCAGCGGGACTGATTTGGGTTAGATTAAGGACCACAGAGTCCCATCCTGTTGCAGCTGGAATCTGGGAGCCGTCAGTGGCCACAGCCTGGGGCCACTTTATTAATATACAATAAAATTAAAGTCCAGAGAGTAGAAAAGGCGTCAGAGAGACCTGGTTGGAGGGGGCGGTCTCCAAACCTGGAGCAGAATAGGGACCTCCTGAGGCAAGGAAGGGATGGTGGGCAGGTTGGCGGAGGCCTGAGCTGTACCTGCTGGACAGGTAGAGGGGGGTCCTGCTGGCCCCACCCCCTTCTCTTCATCACCACACCCCTTTAATCTGGCGTGGGGAAATAGCAGCCACTTTGGGATAAAGGAGAGGTGAAAGTTTCCTCCCTCCTCACCCCAACACAGTCAGATGGGATAGGGAAAGGAAGAGTTGGAGGCTGGGGTTCCCCGGGGTGACCAACAGACGGCAAGCCCACCTCAGGGAATGGTGCAGGCCCAAGGCTGCATGAGCAGTGTGGACTTCACCCCAGAAAGACTCCACACGGCCACATGCCTCGACGACATATCATCGTGTCCCTTGGACCCTGGCTTGTCAGAGATGGAAGTCATCCCAGAGAAAGCCAACACCCTCATTATACTGGTAAGGCCCAGAGAGGGAAGCCATCTGCCCAGGGTCACTCAGCTGGCGGCAGAGCCAGGAGTAGAACCCAAGGGTCTGGTTCCGGATATCAGGGTTTTTTGTTTTTTTCCAGCGGGTCTAGATTATCCTCCCAAGCTTTCTTTTCTGAGACCAAGATTCACAGTGTAAATAGAGCTGTCAGTAGCTGGGTTTTGCTGGTTGTGAGAGGCTCATGCACACTCCCCTCCTCCAGGAAGTCAGCCTAGGTTGATCCTCCATCTCCACCTGACAACTATCCAGCTGACTTAGCATCAGGCTGGAAGGCTTGCGGAGGGACTGGAGGTCACAAATCCCGGTCCAGGCCCCATGCACCTGCCATGAGGAGGGCAGCCACGCATTCCGAACGGTCCCGCATGGCGGCCTTCATCAGCGCTGTTAGCCCCCGCTGGTCCCGGCGCTCCAGGTCCAGGCCCGGGTAGTAGTTGAGCAGGAGACTCACCAGAGGCACATGGCCTGCAGGGCACCAAGGATGGGGCTTAGCTCTCCCCCAAAAGAGGGTGATGAAGCCCCAGACCCCCGTCCACCAAACACAACAGTGTTTTGGGTGGGAGGGAGTTACACAAAAAGTAGGGGATTGTGACCCTGTGTGAAGGGGGGGACGTGGTGGGAGGTAAGGCCAACCGTGTCTCACCTGCTTGGGCAGCCAGCATGAGGGCTGTGTCCCCTTCTTTATCCTGCTGGTTCACATCGAGGAAGGGGCAGCGGCTGAGCAGGGCCACCACACTGCCGAAGCCGCGGTAGCAGGCGACCATGAGGCCTGTCTGGGGGAGGGGCAGCTCAGCCCCAGCGCGCTCCTCCAGGATCCCTTTGGGGGCCTGTGCCCTCTCAACCCACACCTCACCCGAGATGCCCCGGCCTCTGTTCAGACCCACCCTCACCGCCTCCTTTCCTCCCAAGGATCCAGGAACCGGATGAGTGTCGTGTGGCGGGGACACAGAGATGCCCAAGCTGCCCTGGGAAACACCTGGGGTCGCTCACCCTCCCATTGCCATCCACCTGGGCAGCCTCTTCCGGGGAGACCCCACCGTCCAACGCGGCTTGGAGCTGGACAGGGTCATTGCGGACACAGGCCCAGTACAAGGCCCCCAGGCTGCAGCCCGAGGCAGGGGTCTCCGGGTCGGGGCAGGACGACGCCTCAGACATGGGGTGGGGGATGCTGTGCAACGGGCTGCTCCTCCGCTTCCAGCGCAGGGGTGGGAGGCTGGGGGCGGGGAGGGGAGACAAGAGGACAGAAGGCCCGTCCCTCCTCCTCACGCAGCTGGCATCTACAACACAGAATAGAAGGGAACGGGGTCTCCCTGGACCCCAGGGCAGCGCCCCAGCTCCCCATCCACCTTAGGGCAGGACAAGCTGTGGGCGGGAACCCTAAGAGGCAGAAGTAGTTGGTGGGGGGGGACCCCAGTAAGAGTCCAGCAGCCGGGGGGGGGGTCTCCTCTCTCCCTCGGGGCCTTACCCGCGAGTGGGGGCTCCCTAGGAGGCAGTCACCGGGAGCTCCAGCATCCCCCGCACTCCTGGGGCACACTGGCGGGTCCCCCGGGGCGGCCCCAGGGTGCTCTCTCTCCCCAGGAAGCGAGGCAGGTAACAGATGGCTGGACTTAGGGAGGGAGCTGCTGCAAACACCCGGGGCTGAGCTGGATCAGGCTGGGTGAGCCGCGGGTGCAGGGGGGGCTCCCCTCTCGAGGACACCTGACCCTCCCTAGACCACGCCCCCAGTGGGCGGGGCCAGACCAGGAGGCTCCTCCCCCACGGGGTGTGTCTAGGGTGAGGCCCCGCCCCCTCCGGCCCCCGCTCACCTGGGCCCCCCCATCCGCCCCAGAAGCGTGCCCCTAGGGACACCCTGCAGGGGGGGAGGTCGTGAGGGGTCCCGGCCCCACCGGGAAAGCCCGCAGCCCCTTTCCCTTTGCGGATGGAGGAGGGGGAGGTGGAAGGAGGGGGTGCGAGCGCAGACATCTCTTTGAACTGGGGGGACTGGGGGAGGTGGGGCTCCACGGATAACCTGGATCTTTTTTATTTTTTTATTTTTTTTTGAGATTCTGGGGAAATTAAGATACAGAATTGCCTAATCAGGGGTGCAGAAATTACGATCTAGTAAACCGCATGGACTAGTTCTGGTATGGTAAACTAAGTACGGGATATTTAAATTGCGTTGATGTTAGAACAATCAAATTATTTATAATTTTTATTATTTATTTATTTATTTATTTATTATTATTATTTTTTAAAGATTTTATTTATTTATTCATGAGAGACGCAGAGAGAGAGAGAGAGGCACAGAGACACAGGCAGAGGGAGGGGCAGGCTGCATGCAGGGAGCCGGACGTGGGACTCGACCCCGGGGTCTCCAGGATCACGCCCTGGGCCCAAGGCAGCGCCAAACCGCTGAGCCACTCGGGTTGCCCCTATTTATAATTTTTATTTTATTTTTTTTTAATTCTTTTTATTTTTTTATTTATAATTTTTAGAATGATAATGAAACCATGCTTTAAATTAAATTAATACTAAGTATTAAATTTAACGGGTCAGTTTTGGACCTCAGGTGTAGAAAACGGAGTCAACCTTGTTCTTCTGTTTATATCATTCCCACCATCAGCAGGTAGGAGATCTGGTTTTATTTTACTTTATTTGCTTGATCTCTTTCATCCCTGATACCCAAAGCCCATTCTTCTCCTCCCTCCCTTTACCAATCGGCACTTACATATCCTTGAAAATGCACATTGCATTAAAAAAAGGTAGTGTTGGTTTACTATGGTTTTTAAAATTAATTTCAGGGGACGCCTGGGTGGCTCAGTGGTTGAGCGTCTGCTTTCGGCCCAGAGCGTGATCCTGGGGACCCGGGATCGAGTCCCACGTTGGGCTCCCTGCATGGGGCTTGCTTCCCCCTCTGCCTGTGTCTCTGCCTCTCTCTGTGTCTCTCATGAATAAATAAATAAAATATTTTTAAAAATTTAAATTAATTTCAGAAGCAGGGTTTAGCAAGACATCACTTCCATATAACATCCAGTGCTCATAACCTCAATTGCCCTGTTTAATGCTCATCACCCAGTTACCCCATCCCCACCCACCTCCCCTCCAGCAGCCCTCAGTTTGTTCCCTAGAGATAAGTCTCTTATGGTTTGTCTCTGTCTCTGATTTCCTCTTATCTTCCCCTCTCCTCCTACCTGGTTTATGTATGTTTTAACCAGCACCGTAGGACTGAGTGACAGAGCTCGTTCTGTTTTTTCCACTCCGTCCTGTTCTGGAGATCTCCCCTCGTTGCGTTCGGTGCAGTGTATCTGCTAGGAGTGTCTTTGGTGGTGAGCAACCAAAAGCTGGCCTCTGCGGTGTGGTGGCTGCCAACATCGATCCAAAACTCCTTTGAGTATTTCTTGTGAACTACAGAAGCTGGAAAACCAAAAGGACATTTCCTCAATTCCCCTGGGCTAGAAATCTGTGATTTAGGTTCTGCTCTTGTGCAAGACATAAATTTGGAACAGAGCTAAATGCCATGGGACATCTGTTTTGCTGTCACGGATCAGGACAGATGTAGTGGGGCTCTGGTGAGCAGCTTCCTGATTCATCAGCTTCCTGTAGTATAGTGACTGATGCTTCCGATCACAGGCAAAGGTCATGTGCTTGGCAAAGCCGGGAGCTGTTTCTGAGCCTAGAACCTGTTTCTCCACTCCTTTATGTCTAACCGAGCCAGATCTATTTCTGCTCTCTGCTGTCGAACCCAACTGCCACAAGTGGCTTAACCAAATCGGGGTTTATTCTTCACACAAGATTAAGAAGTCCAGGGATAAGCTGTTGGTGTTGATATAAACTGATGGTGGCAGGGCCTTCTCTGGGAGTCTGTTAACTTTTCCTCATGGTCACGAGATGGCTACTGCACCTCTAGCCATCACGGTCAAGTCTGGTGAACGCACACTCTGCAGCTCTATGCAGCAAATAGAAGAAATCTACTCGATTAGGTGTTAGATAGCACTAATCAGATGACACAATCCCTATCTGTAAACCACACCCCCCTTCTCTCTAGTCACTTTTTAGTTAAGTGTGACCATTGGCCACAATCGTGGCCAATGAAATGCAAGCAGTAGTCTAATGGGTGAGGCTTCTGGAAAAATCTTTGCTCTCTTGATAAAAGATAAGGGGCATAGCTTTTTATCTCTTTCTTTCTCCTAACTTCCTCCCGCTGCATAAAGTTCTGTACTGTTCATCTATCAGATTTTTCTAATCTGTTCTTCCGGTGTTGCATACTAACTTGCCTCCAACTCTCTGCCGCTGCAAATAATGCTGCAGTGGACATCCTCGTACGTGTCTAGCAGCCAGACCTGCGACAGGGTGGTTCTGAGACTGTTGGGTCAGAGGGCACACGCACCCTTACTGACCAGGCTGCTCTCCAATTGGCAGTGTGCCCACCAGCAGTGCATGTAAGCCTCCCCACACCCTTGGCCAATCTGGTAATTATTCAGCCTTTTAATTTTTCTCTAATCTGATGGGACAGAACTGTAAGGTAATATCACTAGTTTACACTGGATTTTTCTGATTATCAACACGGTAAGCATCTTTCCGAACACCTAAGAGCCATTCTCGCGGCTCCTCCTGCAAATCGCCTGCTCATAGCCTTCCTCCCATGTCCTTTTGAGCTTTCCTATCTTTTTCTCATTGCTTTTTCAAGAATTCCTTCTAATATTCTAGATAATAAACCCAGTGTCTAGTACGTTTTAGATGTTGCCACTGTTGTATGTGCATTTCTTTTAGGTTGAACTGTGGTGAGCTTCGCTGAAAGAAATCCAGAAGTTTGATGTGATTAAACTCATCAAAATTTCTCCTTATGCTTTGTGCCTTTGGGTCTTGTTTGAGAAGCACTTCTCACTCCAAGATCACAAAGATCTTCATTTCTTTTATTAATTTTGCAGTTTTAATTTTAATAATTCTGTATGAACATCTGAAATTTACTCATATATAGCGTGAAGAAGGGATCTGTTATGGACTGAATTGTGTCCCCCTAAAATTCATACGTTGAAACCCTAACCCTCAGTGTAATTTTATTTGGAGTTGGAGCCTTTGTGGACAAACTTAAAATTAAATGAGGTCATGGAGTGGACCCAAATCCAACAGGATTGCTGTCCTTTCCAGAAAAGGAAGAGACACCAGAGCTCCTTCCTGCTATCTCTCCCTTTCTATTTCTCTCCCCCACCCTCCACCCTCTCCTGAAGGGAGCACCATGTGGGACTTGATCCCAAGACCTGGCCCCCTGGGGGATCATGACCTGAGCCAAAGGCAGACGCTCAACCACTGACCCACCAAGGTGTCCCTAAATAGATCTTTAAAAAATAATAATTTATTAGGTTAAAATCTAAGGGAGGGCAGGATCTCAGACAAGAAAACAAATCAAGGGGGCAGCCTAGGTGGCTCAGCAGTTTAGCACTGCCTTTGGCCCAGGGCATGATCCTGGAGTCCCAGGATCGAGTCCCGCATTGGGCTCCTGCTTCTCCCTCTGCCTGTGTCTCTGCCCCTCTCTCTCTCTCTCTCTCTCTCTCATGAATAAATAAATAAAATCCTTAAAAAAAAAAAAAAAAAAAAAGAAAAAACAAATCAAGGAATCTGCTTTCGTTTGAAAATATTTGTTGAATTAGGCAAACTTCAGCTTCAATTTCCAGTCTTTTTTTTTTTTTTTTTTAACTTTTATTTAAGTAATCTGTACACTCAACTTGGGGCTTGAGCTCATGACCTTGAGATCAAGGGCTTTCATGCTCCTCTGACTGAGCCAGCCAGGTGTCCCACAATATCCATAGTCTTCATCTTTGACAGAACCAAAGTAAATTTATTTATTTATTTTTGAACCAAAGTAAATTTAATAGGAGATTTCCAGAATTTTCCAGCACCAATGAAAGACAAAAATTTATAGATCCAAAAGCAGGATAGATTTTAAAAAATCCAAAGAAAGATAAACAGTAAGAAATCCATACCTACACACAAAAGTATAACTTTATTTTTTTAATTTTTATTTCTTTTTTTTTTTCAAGAGTAAAACTTGGGGGGATCCCTGGGTGGCTCAGAGGTTTAGTGTCTGCCTTCGGCCCAGGGCGTGATCCTGGAGTCCCAGGATCGAGTCCCACATCAGGCTCCCTGCATGGAGCCTGCTTCTCCCTCTGCCTGTGTCTCTGCCTCTCTCTCTCTCTCTCTGTCTCTCATGAATAAATAAACAAAATCTTTAAAAAAAAAAAAAGAGTAAAACTTGGGGGGATCCCTGGGTGGCTCAGTGGTTTAGTGCCTGCCTTCAGTCCAGGGCATGATCCTGGAGTCCCAGGATCGAGTCCCACATTGGGCTCCCTGCATGGAGCCTGCTTTTCCCTCTGCCTATGTCTTTGCTTCTCTCATGAATCAATAAATAAAATCTTCAAAAAAAAAAAAAAAGTAAAACTTTACATTACCACAAGTAGATTTTAAAGGTAGCAAAAGAAAAAAAGACAAGCTTTTTTTAAAAAAGATTTTATCTATTTATTCATTAGAGACACACACAGAGAGAGAAGTTTTATTATTTTTTATTTTTTTGAGAGAGAAGTTTTAAAGGAAAATACACTTGTTTGCAATTTTGGTGGTTTTGTTTTTTTGTTTTTAAAGCTTTTTTTTAAATTTTTATTTATTTATGATAGTCACACAGAGAGAGAGAGAGAGGCAGAGACACAGGCAGAGGGAGAAGCAGGCTCCATGCACCGGGAGCCCGACGTGGGACTCGATCTCCGGTCTCCAGGATCGTGCCCTGGGCCAAAGGCAGGCGCTAAACCACTGCGCCACCCAGGGATCCCCTTGTTTGCAATTTTGTATGAAAGAATAAAAATTAGTGTGTGGGGGCAGCCCTAGTGGTGCAGCCGTTTGATGCCACCTGCAGCCTGGGGTGTGACCCTGGAGACCCGGGATGGAGTCCTGCATCGGGCTCCCTGAATGGAGCCTGCTTGTGTCTCTGCCTCTCTCTCTGTCTTTCATGGATAGATAAAAAAAAAAAAAATCTTAAAAAAAAAAATCAGTGTGTGTCTCATGAATAAATAAAATCTTTTAAAAATAAGATTTATTTGTTCATTTTAGAGAGAGCAAGCGAGAAAGCGCAGGCATGTGGAGGAAAAGGGGAAGGACAGAGGAAGAGGGAGAAAAAAACTCAAGCAGACTCCGTGCTGAGCATGCAGCCTGATGCAGAGCTCGCTCCCACGACCCTAAGATCACCACCTGAGTGGAAACCAGGAGTCGGACACTCAACTGACTGAACCACCCACCCAGGCGCCCTGCTATGTGGCCACTCTTCTATGCTTTTCAAATAATTTGAATTTTCTATTTTAACTAGTATTTTTACTGTTTTACTTGGTAATATCAGTCCAGAGTCCAGCCACTCATGTTATTGGAAATAGAATTTCCTCTAATCCTAATTAATTAAAAAACAACCAAATAGTAATATGGGGAAAAGACATGGTAATTAATTCATAGAAGAAATACAAATGGCCAATAAACATATGAAAAGATGCTTAATCTCACAAGTAAGCAGGAAAAGGCAAATTAAAACAATAATGAAACATTGCTTTTGGCCCATCAGCTTAGCTAAAATGAAACATTAATAATATTAAGTGCTTACACTGTTGGGGAAATGTAAATTAGGGAAGTATTTTTGGAAAGCATTTTGACAGTATCTATCAAAATAACAAATGTACATACACAAGAACCCAAAAATTCAGCTTTTAGAAATCTTTCCCCAAAAAGTACTTGCATATGTGAAGAAAGATATATTGTATATGCTTTGCAGCATTGTAATTATTAAAAAAAAAAAGAAATTTAGAAATGACTTAAATGTCCGTCAATAGAGGAAGGGCTTGAAAAAAGCATGCACATAAGATTGTGCCTCCATTAAAAAATAATGAGATAGATCCATATGGCCTCCTTGGAAAATATCTCTGAGACATGTTAATTGGAGAGAAACAAGCTGTATATATATGATGTGTGTGTGTGTGATGGGCTAACTTACATGTACGTAAATGCATAGAAAGGACTAGAACAGTAGTTGTTGACATTGGCCGCACCGTGTAATCACTTAATCACTTAAAAAAAAAAATAGTAGCGGGGCACCTGGGTGGCTCAGTCAGTTAAGCATCTGCCTCCTGTCAGCTCAGGTCATGATCTCGTGGGGCGCTCAGCGGGGAGTCTGCTGGTGGATTCTCTCTCCCTCTCCCTCTGCCCCTGGCCCAGCTCGCTCGCTCTCTCTCTCTCTCAAATAAATAAATAAATCTTCTTAAAAAGGGACGCCTGGGTGGCTCAGCAGTTGAGCGTCTGGCTTCAGCTCAGGTCGTGATCCCGAAATGCTGGATAGAGTCCCACATCCCTCTCCCTCTGCCTGTGTCTCTGCCTCTCTCTCCCTCCCTGTCTCTCATGAATAAATAAGTAAAATCTTAAAAAAAAAAAAAAAAAAAAAAAAAAAAACACAGCCAGAGCCCTGGGTGACAGAGAAATAGATGAGCTCTCAAACTTGTTAGAAAAATAAATTTAGGGACGCCTGGGGGCTCAGGGGTGAGTGTCTGCCTTTGGCTCAGGTCGTGATCCCAGGGTCCAGGATCGAGTCCCATATCGGGCTCCCTGCGAGGAGCCTGCTTCTCCCTCTGCCTATGTCTCTACCTCTCTCTCTGTATCTCTCATGCATAAATAAATAAAATCCTTTAAAAAAAAAAAAAGAAATTTAAAAAATAAAAAATAAATAAAACAAAGCCAAGCAAACAAACAAAAAAAAATAGTAGGGGCGTCTGGCTGGCTCAGTTGGTAGAGCATGTGACTTGTGATCTCAAGGTTGTGAGTCTGAGCTCCACGTTGGGTGTAGAGATTACTTAAAATAAGTAAAAATTAAAAATCGAAATAAAGAAAATAAAATCTGGGAAGCCCAGGTGGCTCAGCGGATTAGTGCTGCCTTCCACCCAGGGTGTGATCCTGGAGACCTGGAATCAAGTGCCACGTCTGGCTCCCTGCATGGAGCCTGCTTCTCCCTCTGCCTGTGTCTCTGCCTCTCTCTCTCTCTCTCTCTCTCTCTGTCTCTCATGAATAAATAAATAAAATCTTTAAAAAATAAATAAAATAAATAAAATAAAATCCCCCCCATGTGATTCTAATGTGTGGCCAAGTCTGAGGACTTTTGTAAAGAATGACTGATATTAAAGCATTGCCAGGGACACCTGGGTGGCTCCATTGGTTAAACATTGGCCTTTGGATCGGGTCATGATCCTGGGCCCTGAGACAGAGCCCTACGTTGGGCTCCCTGCTCAGTGGGGAGCCTGCTTCTCCCTCTCCCCCTGTTTGCCACTCCCCCTGCTTGTTCTCCCTCTCCCCCTCTGTCAAATAAATAAATAAAATCTTAAACATATATATTAAAGGAGGCTCCTCACCCAACGTGGGGCTTCAACTCATGACCCTGAGATCAAGAGTCATGGGTCATGCTCCACTGCCTGAGCTAGCCAGGCACCCCTACCCAACCTGCATTGTACACAGAGTTCATCACTTCTCGGGGCGCTGGGGTGGCTCAGTCAGTTAAGCATCTGCCTTAGACTCAGGTCATGATCCCGGGGTCCTGAGATAGAGCCCCATGGCCGGCTCCCTGCTCAGCGGGGAGTGCCCCTTTCCCTGTTCCTGTTCTCTCTCTCTCTCTCTCTCTCTCAAATAATAAATAAAATCTTTTTTTTTTTAAAGAGTCCATTACTTCTCAGTGTACCCCTGAACTTCACTCACTCATTCATTTGTTCAATTACTATGAACCGAAACGTGCCTTGTGTCGGGCAGGTACTTTGGCTCTTCACAGGAGTTATCTATCATTTATCTTGTGCTTGGCTGTTTCCCTCACCTTGGTCATGTTTTCCTTCTGCATCTAGCCCAGTCTTGGCCACTCAGGAAATGGGAAGTTCGCTGACAGTCCCTCCTCTGGCCTGAAGAGTCCCCCGACTACCACTCAGCAACGACTGTAGAGGGATGGGAGACTTTGATCTGTGCCGAGAGGCCCCAAGGACATCTAACTGGGTAAAAGGGAATTTCACATTTTGCTTTTTGGGTGATGTTTCCCCCCAGGCGGAGGTCACTCCCAGCCTCAGCAAGGGTCCTGTTCAGCCAGGCCACGCTCAGCCAGCAGGTGGCAGCCCTGGGCAGGAATTGGGAGAGCATCCCCACCGCGAGGAGCCTACAGCAGAGGGTCCTGGGGTTGGCTGCCCCGCAAGGTCTTGGCAGGGCAGGGCACAGGAGGAGGGTGAATGGGGCCCAGTTTTGGTCCCACAGCATGGTAGCCGGGGGCTTTGTTTGTGTAGATCAGCTTTAATCAAGCTGGCTGGTACCCAGATGGTTTGTGAGGTTTCTTTTACCTTCTGCCTGCAGCAAGGCTCCATGCCAGGTGTCCCGTCCAGGCCTCTGCCCTCAGGCAGACCATTTGCAGGTCCCTTCCCGCCCCCCCCGCCTTCCTGGGTCTTGACCCTCCCTGTGTCTGTCTTCGCTGATGGGGATGACTGTGGTAGAGAGGGGCTGGGGGTCGCTAGTTAATGGATAAGATACTGGATCACGTTCTGGGCATTACAGGTACATCTCAGGGGCCTTCAGAGTCTCAGTTTGGCGGTCTTAAGGATTAAGGATTAACAGTGAGGAAGAGGGGGGATCCCTGGGTGGCTCAGGGGTTTAGCGCTGCCTTCAGTCCAGGGTATGATTCTGGGGACCCAGGATCGAGTCCCGCGTCGGGCTCCCGGTGTGGAGCCTGCTTCTTCCTCTGTGTCTCTGCCTCTCTCTCTCTCTCTCTCTCTCTCTCTCTCTATCATGAATAAATAAACAAAATCTTAAAAAAAAAAAAAACAAAACAGTGAGGAAGGGGGGCACCCAGGTGGCTCAGTGGCTGAGCGTCCGCCTTTGGCTTGGCTCCTGATCCCGGGGTCCTGGGATCCAGCCTGGCGGTGGGCTCCCTGCATGGAGCCTGCTTCTCCCTCTGCCTATGTCTCCATTTCTCTGTCTCTCATGAATAAATAAATAATAAAGTCTTTGAAAACAAAAACAGAGAGGGAGGGTTATCCTCCCTTTGATCCCTGGGCTCTGATGGGAGTGAACCAGAATGCTCTTTTCTCGCCACCCTAACCTCCCTTCACTCTCCATCTCTTCACTGCCTTCTGTCTGTCCATCTTCCTTCTGTCTGCCTGACTTCACTTCTCCATCTTTTCAGTTTTGATCTCATCTCACTGTCTGGACCTTTCCTTCTCTCTATCCCTCTAAAACTCTCTCTTAAGCCCTGGCAACACACATTTTCTGGAGCCGGCTTGACTCTCTCTATCTGGACTCCGATTGTCACGCCGTATCTCCAGCCATCTAATGCCTTGGGCTGGGGTTGGCAGGAGTCTTGACTTGTGCAGTTAAGTCAGAAGGGGCGGTGGGTGGGTGGGGGGGAGATTCGGGGAAAGGGCAGCAACGAATCTACAGAGAAAGAGCTCAGCAAACTCTTGAGTCAAGTTTGGAGCACAGGCCAGTCACCGTTAGGGAACCAAATGTACTGTTATCTCAACCTCTGCCTTCCTTCCAGGTTCTTTTTCCAGAACAAGCTCCCTACTCCCACCCTACAGGCCTGGTGGCAGGTACAGCTGGGACAGGCAATCAGTGGGGAAATGGCCCACCCTGCTTAAGGACTTAAGGACATGGGATAGGACCCAGCACGGTGGGATGGAGAATGGAGGAGGTGACCTCTGACCCCAGCTCTGGCCCCTTCTGGGGGTCCTCTGTGACCTGCCATAGGTCATGCCCCCTCCTCCCCTACCATGATCTACATCACAAAACCCACAGCTCGTAACTCAATGCCGGCCAGGGAAGTCTGGGATTGATTTAGGGCCCCCTCTGACCAGTTCACCCCCACCAGACTAGGCCCCTGGGGTGGAGGTGGGGATGAGGGTCATGGGTGAAGTTCAGGCAGGAGGGTCCTGACTACCACTACATCACACCTGTTGCACTTTTAGTGGGTTTGTTGGGGGAAAAGGTCCAAGCACAGGGGTTCCAGGTTCTCACTGACTAGCCCCTTTCTTTGGCTCAGTTCAGGGCCAAGCTGACGGAGCAGTGGCCATGGCCTAGTAAGCGTTCAGGGACAGTGTCCTTATGATTCAGGCTCAAGGCATCCTACAAAGCAAAGAGATTCTTGTTATCCACCAAGAGGGCAGGCCGGTAGGTCCTAAGCAAGCACCCACTGCCCCCAGTCTCAGTTACACTGAGCTACTCGGAGCCAGGTCTCCCCACCCCGGGGTCCACAGTCCAAGGCCCATTACATATATTTCTCCTGGTGCTTTTCTTGTTGTTGGTTTCCATCCACCCACCTTCCCATTCTGGAGATACCACTAAAGGACTTTCTCTACTTGGAATATTTCAAACTTTTGGGACCATCACCCACAGTCAAATACATCTACCTCTGGCCCCAGGACACGAGAACATCCCCATAAGTAAAAGCAAAAGTTGTAGGTAACATTGTGACGTGCATGATATTTTCTATCCTATTCCATTTTGTTGTAAGGAAAAGAAAGTTTATAAAATGATTTTTAAAAAGTCTTTAAAATGCCAACTCTAAGAGGCTGGCACTTACAGTTTATAAGTAACCTCTTATATTTTGACACCTTCACAGGTTATAAAGCCCATTCTATAAAGAGGAAAATCCACATTATCTTCATAAAAGCCAGTGAGAAGGTAAGGCCGGGTTTTCATCGACCTATTTTATAGAGGAGGAAACACAGACTCTGAGAGGTTAAGGGACCTGCTTGAGATCCCCCAGCTGGTGAGCGGCCGAGATGGGGAGATGGGATGCGGAGCCAGGTCTGCCATGGGCTGGTTTGCAGGCCCCTGTGCCCCAAAGCTTCTCTCCCTCCCTCTCCTCCCCAACCCTCCCAGTTGACATCATTGTCTCTTTCCAGTTTGAAGGCCATCCCCTTCCAGGAACAGGAGGGACAGAGCAGCTGAGTAATTCTGTTTTCTTGTCATCTGTTAACACTGCACCATCTGGCAGGTCTCCTCTCCCGGAGAGGCGGGGGTGGGGGAGGCGGCTGCTTTCCTGGAGTCTGGACCTCTGGGCCCCCCTCACCCAGGGTCTCAGAATGTGCACAGAGAGCTACTTTTTCGGCTCTATCCCAACAAGCAGTGACAGGGCTGTGTCAGGGAGCAGCGGGGGCGGGGTGGGAGGAAGGACTCCCTGACGTCATTGGGATAAAACAATAGGGTGCACCCCTCCCCTGCCCTCAGGGCCCATCCTGGGGCCTCCACACCTCCACCAGGGTGCCCCGGGGACTGAGCAGGAGCCCTGCAGGCCGCTCCGGGTGAGGGCAGACCAGGCCTTCTTACCCGGAGCCCAGGAAGATTTATGGGGCCTCGGGTGTGGCTGGCTGTTACTCAGCCTCTGACTTTTTAATTCCCCAGCCTCCTCACCCACCCCGCCTCCTCCCCAAGAGGGCCTTTGTGCAGGACAATGAGGAATCTATAAATTCCGGGGGACAGGGATGTGGGGGAGGGGGCGCCAGACACTTTGGCTCAGCAGAGACAGCAAGGGGTGGCCTCCATGGACCTGCCACATCTCATCGGGTCCCCACTAGAGCCTTACCTCTGTCTTTTACAGATGAAGAAACTGAGGCTCGGGGGCAGGCCCTTCCTCATCGTCTCCATCTTTCACCCACGTGTTTATTCTCCCTCTTACCCTCCCCCTGGCCCTTCCCTCACTTGGGCCTTCACTCAACAAACACACAATATTCACTCAACAAACACCCGAGGAGTAGACTCCGGTTCAACGGAGAACAACTGGTAGACCCTGGCCCACCCTGGAAGGGTACGCGGCAGAGGACGGACCCAAGAGGGGCCATAAAAGTGTGGCTCTAACCCCAGCCTTTCAGGGGGGCAGCCTGAACCTTTGCCCTACCTCCTTCCCTCAGCAACCCTCTGCAGCCGATGAAGTGCTTTCATAGGCATTTCTTTTCTTTTTTTTAAAGTCAATGTTTATTTTTTTTAAAGATTGTATTTATTTATTCATGAGAGACACAGAGAGAGAGAGAGCGAGAGAGGCAGAGACAGGCAGAGGAAGAAGCAGGCTCCATGCATGGAGCCCGACGTGGGACTCTATCCTGGGACTCGATCCTGGGACTCGATCCTGGGACTCCAGGATCACACCCTGGGCTGAAGGCAGGCGCTTAACCGCTGAGCCACCCAGGGATCCCCTTCATGGGCATTTCTAAATGCAATCCCGGTGATGGCTCTGGCAGCTGGGCATGATGTAAGCCTTCCCCAGCATTTTGCTAACGTGGCCCCAAGTGGCTAAGGGGTTGCCCAAGATCACCCGTCTGGTGGGCGGCAGAGAGCCCTCACCTCTGCACCCCGGAGTGCCGCGGGCCCAGAGCAGGGCCTTGGGCTGTGGCCCTACACTTCCTCTTCTACCCACTTGCCCAGAGTAGCCCTGTGCGCCCCCCATGCTGATCCTTCCCCAATGTCCTGTCCTCCTGTCCTGTCCACCTTCCTGCAGTCATTAAACACCCCAGGCTCACCTCTGTATTCACCCATCTGTCGGGCGATGATAACCAACAGCAGCGCTGCGATGCCTGCAGGTGTTTGCTGAATGACCACGCATTCTTGGGTGCGTCCTAGTGCGTCTCTGCTGGTAAACTGAGGATACCAGTGTATACTTTGTTGTGCAGATTAAATTAGTGAAGCCCTGTAAAGCACTCAGAATGACGCCTGGCATGTGGTAAATGCTCAATAAGCCTTGGCTGCCAAGTTTATTGATTTTGGAAACCACAGGCCTGCTCATATATGAGGTATCCGAGTGAAACACCGGTGGGGACAGGGGTCTGCAGCTGGCTTCTCCCAAGGAGTGGCCCCCTTAGAAATGACCAAACGGACCCGTATCCAGTTCATTCCCCGGGACTCCTGCATTCCTTAACTGCACAGAGTAGGCTGGGCATCCTGCAGGTTTGTGCCAGGCACCAGGCACCTCTAGCAGAGAACAAGGCAGACACCTGCACTCATCAGCCTGGCATTCTGGTAAGAGAGACAGACCGCAAACCACGTGAATAAAGAAGATAATTGCAGAAAGCCGTTAAGTCCCGAAGAAACAGGGTTAAGTGCCACCATAGATCAGGCAACTGGGTGTGAGGCTGCTGCGGTGCTGTGGTCAGGATTGATGGGGAGGCGACATCCCTGTGAAGGATCCGGGCAGCGTGTTCCAGGCAAAGGGGTGGGCAAGCCCAAAGCCAGAAGTGGGGAAAAACTTGTCAAGTTCAAGGAACAGAAAGGCAGCCGGGGTGAGTGGCAGCTGGACAGAAGGGACAATGATCTAGAAGACGTCAGCACAGGCAGGGGCCCGGGTTAGAAATTGGGGCCTTCCTCCAGGGAAGCCATGCAAAGTTGTTAGACGGGGAGGGACATGCTCTCGGGGGTTTTTGCCTTGTTTTCCTGATGGGTAATTTTAACAGCCCCCCTGGAAGCTGTGTGAATTGACTCCCCCGGAGCCAGGGGAGCCGACAGGAGCCTTTGCAGTTGTGCAAGGAGGGAGGAGGGGGTTGGACGCTGGAGGGGGGGGCGGGGGGGGGGGCAGGGGCTGATCCCAGATATATCTTAGAGATGGGAGGGACAAACTTTGCTAATGGATTGGACAGTAGGGTCAGGCTGGGAGAAGAATTCAGGAAGA
Organism: Vulpes vulpes; assembly: GCF_048418805.1. Lineage (NCBI taxonomy): Eukaryota > Metazoa > Chordata > Mammalia > Carnivora > Canidae > Vulpes > Vulpes vulpes. Next base: position 3,129,988 of record NC_132787.1, read on the forward strand.
AGGAACCTGGGAAGCTCGACCGGTGGAACTGTCTCCGTCCTGAGTCCTGAGCCCTCCTGCTCTGGCCCTGCCTCTGAGCCACAGAAGCCATTCCAGCCATTTGCACCGCCCCCCCCCCCCCCCCCCCCCCCCATCCATCTACACTCAGCAGCCCTAAATCAGGGGCAGTCCCCGACTTTGGTTCATTCGGGCCCTTTGTGAGAAAAGGTGGCCCCTGCCTTCCTCCAGGGACAGCAGCACCTGCCAAGGCCCAAGACTCGGACTTCAGGCCCCTTTTAACCCCTCCAACCCGGCCTTGTTTAGGTCGCAACCTGCACAACCGTACAGCTCCCCTCTCCCCAGCCTGGACCACAGGCCCAACCCGAAAATCCTCGGAGCCTTGAGACCTGCAGGCGCTGCTGGCTTGTTGGGACGCGGGCCTGGAAGCACTCGGGGACGGGGGCGGGGGCGGGAAGGTAGGGCTCGGCCTTTCCTGAGGGAATCTCCCGGCCGGTTCCCGCGGGAAGGAAGTGCCCCCCCCCCTCGGCAGCCACAGCGCTCGCAGTCGGCCTTCCGGCCGGGGCAGGGCGGGGAGGCTCGGGCCCTAATTGCTGCCATCTGCTCCGCCTGGGGGAGGGGCCGAGCGCGCCCCACGCCCCGGAGTCGCGCGCGTCCCGCCCGGGGTGGGGGCGAGGGCGGGGGTCCCCGAGAGCGCGCCTGCCCCCACCCTTGGGGGCCGAGGGGCCCGCAGCTGGAGGCGGCGCCTTAGCAGACAGCGAGCCCCAGCGTCAGGGCCTGGCCCCGGGGGTCGGGCCTCCATGGAGGGTCCTGGGGGTCAGGCTCCCCGGAGGGCCCTGGGGGTCGGGCTCCCCGGAGGGCCCTGGGGGTCGGGCTCCCTGGATGGTCCTGGGGGTCGGGCTCCCTGGATGGTCCTGGGGGTCCCCCCGCGGAGGGTCCTGGGGGTCGGGCTCCCCCGGAGGGCCCTGGGGGTCGGGCTCCCCGGAGGGTCCTGGGGGTCGGGCTCCCCGGAGGGTCCTGGGGGGTCAGGCTCCCCGGAGGGTCCTGGGGGTCGGGCTCCCTGGATAGTCCTGGGGGTCCCCCCGCGGAGGGTCCTGGGGGTCGGGCTCCCCCGGAGGGTCCTGGGGGTCGGGCTCCCCCGGAGGGCCCTGGGGGTCGGGCTCCCCGGAGGGTCCTGGGGGTCGGGCTCCCCCGGAGGGCCCTGGGGGTCGGGCTCCCCGGAGGGTCCTGGGGGTCGGGCTCCCTGGATAGTCCTGGGGGTCCCCCCGCGGAGGGTCCTGGGGGTCGGGCTCCCCCGGAGGGCCCTGGGGGTCGGGCTCCCTGGATAGTCCTGGGGGTCCCCCCGCGGAGGGTCCTGGGGGTCGGGCTCCCCCGGAGGGCCCTGGGGGTCGGGCTCCCCGGAGGGTCCTGGGGGTCGGGCTCCCTGGATAGTCCTGGGGGTCCCCCCGCGGAGGGTCCTGGGGGTCGGGCTCCCCCGGAGGGCCCTGGGGGTCGGGCTCCCTGGATAGTCCTGGGGGTCCCCCCGCGGAGGGTCCTGGGGGGTCGGGCTCCCCGGAGGGTCCTGGGGTGTTGGGCCCCCCCGGAGGGTCCTGGGGGTCGGGCTCCCCGGAGGGTCCTGGGGGGTCAGGCTCCCCGGAGGGTCCTGGGGGTCGGGCTCCCTGGATAGTCCTGGGGGTCCCCCCGCGGAGGGTCCTGGGGGTCGGGCTCCCCCGGAGGGCCCTGGGGGTCGGGCTCCCTGGATAGTCCTGGGGGTCCCCCCGCGGAGGGTCCTGGGGGTCGGGCTCCCCCGGAGGGCCCTGGGGGTCGGGCTCCCCGGAGGGTCCTGGGGGTCGGGCTCCCTGGATAGTCCTGGGGGTCCCCCCGCGGAGGGTCCTGGGGGTCGGGCTCCCCCGGAGGGCCCTGGGGGTCGGGCTCCCTGGATAGTCCTGGGGGTCCCCCCGCGGAGGGTCCTGGGGGGTCGGGCTCCCCGGAGGGTCCTGGGGTGTTGGGCCCCCCCGGAGGGTCCTGGGGGTCGGGCTCCCCGGAGGGCCCTGGGGGGCGGGCGGCCTCAACTCAGTGCACAAGGTCCCCACGGGTCTGTGGCGGTCGCCGGCCGTTGGGACATTGACGCATCGATCTGTCTGCACAGGACGGATGTGACTGTGGTCGGGGAGGGGGGACCCGAGGCCAGAGCCTGGCGCCCGCGGGCGAGGTGGGGGGCTGGCGGCGGGGCCAGAACTTGGCCCTGGGTCACAGGGGCGGGGCTGAACCGCCTCCCAGCTACTACGCTCTGGGGCTCTGGGGGCATCTCGGAGGTGCCTTCAGCCTCAGAGGCCTGAGTTGATTTCCTCCTCCATAAAAACAGGATCCCCAGGACCTACCTCTCAGGTGATGCCACGGAAGGCCAGTTGCTTTTCCTGGGGAGGTGTGGGGGGTGCTGTGCCCGGCCCGGAGGAGCCCCTGGGTCCTTCTGGAGGTGGAGGTGCGGAAATAGCTGGGAACCCAGAGGAGGCAGGAAGAGGGGTGGGGTGGGGTCGGGTGGTCCAGGGGGCAGAGCGTGGGAGCAGCCCCACTGGTTTCAAGCCCATCTCCTGGCATCTCTCAACATCAGCCTCAGGAGGTGAAGGTGTCCCTTTGACCCCTTTATCCAGCACTCATGGCAGCTCTGGGGCACGGCGGTGCTCAAAGGGCCCAGGAGACTACTCCTCTGCCTGGGTGCCCAGACCCTTACTGAACACGTCCACATCTTCACACCCTTCCCCCAGGGGTCTAAACAGTCCCCCGAGTGCAGAAGCACAGATGATCCTGAGTGTGGGGAGGCCTCCTTCCTGCCAGGGCCACAACACTTCTCCTATGTCACGAAATGCCTGCTGCCTCCCCCTCCTCCTGCCTTGCCAACGCTCACAAACCTGTGTTAGCCATAAAGGCCAGCTCCAGAGGGGATGAGATGCAACTCCTCCACCCAAACATCCCCACCACCAACCTGCTGGCCCATTCCTCCACCCAGGTGAGCCGCAGGGATGCCAAGCAGCCTACTCCCAGCCCCGGAGAGGCTCTCCCTACAGGCAGGGAACCGGGCATGAGACATTTTGGAATCACAGGAACTAAGAAACCATCGACAACCCAGGGTACTGCCTTTGGGAGGGTTCAGGATGATGCTACAGAGTCAGTGGCTTCTGGGGTGGGGCTTGAAGGAGCAACAGAAGTTCATGCCCGGGGGCACCTGGGTGGCTCAGTGGTTGAGCGTCTGCCTTTGGCTCAGGTCGGCTCAGGGCGTGATCCTGGGGTCCTGGATGGAGTCCCGCATGGAGCCTGCTTCTCCCTCTGCCTGTGTCTCTGCCTCTCTCCCTGTCTCTCATGAATAACTAAATAAAATCTTAAAAAAAAATAAGAAGGAGAAGAAGAAGTTCACTGGGGGCAGAAGAGATGCTGTTCCAGGCAGGAGGAAGAGCATGCACAAAGACGTGGGGGTGTGAAAGTCCGTGATGTGTCTGGAGGAGCGAGCAGATTGAGTGGCTTGGACCAAGGGTGCTGGAGGGGAGGGGTTGAAGGAGGGAAGAGGTGTGAGGGGTAGCTGAAATGACAGATACCCCAGGCCAAGGGATTTAGACGTGGGTTTGTCGAGGCAAGCCGAAGTGTCCGCTCCGCTCCGGAGAGAGACAGACAGGAACATGAACGGCTAGAAGGAGCAAAGCTGACAGGAAGTGAGATAAAAAGGTCAGTGCCAGCCCAGTGATAAAAAGGCCATTCACGCATCCTCTGGGGACTATGGTGCACATGTAAGCCCCAGGGACCCCTTCGGAAGGCCACAGTTGTTACTGAGCTCCAAGCAGTTATTGTCATGCTGCTGTGTGAGCTTAGAGTTGTCAGATATTTACAAGAAAAATTAGAAATGTCGGTTTTTATGGATTGCCCCTGGGTTTTTAGATATTGGCAACTATTTTTTAAATTTTAAAACCGTGTGTGTGTGTCCAAAACGCACATAAACACGAATATCTGTGCAACTGCTGCAGAGTTGCAGGAAAGCCACTGGAAGTTTCGTCAAGAGGGAGGTGCTCTGAATAACAGGCTTGGGTGTTCGGATGCCCACTCGGGGGCAGTATGGAGGAATGGCCTGGTAAGTGGGACAGTTGCAAGTGTCTGGACCAAAGGGGCCGAGGCCTGAACAAAGGCGGCTGACCTGGAGAGGAGGGAAGGCTCCCAGACACAGTGTAGGGGTCTTCGGGGATTAGCCCTTCCTGGGGGGGTTAAGGGTTTAAGTCTCCTATCCCTTTGTCCCCCTTAAGAGATTGCAAAAACATCATCTAGTGGGTGGGGAGGCCTATTTGGAGTGGGATGCCCCTGAAAATCCCCAAGGTTGCGCTGTGGCAGGCCACCCCGAAGGACTGGGTAAGACATTCCAAACAGCCTGAAGAGGGAGGGGCCGTGCTGGGGGAGGGGCTCAGGAATCCGCCTGGCCTTCAGGAAGACCCCAGCCAGCCCTAATGGGAACCACACGTGGGGTGAGCTGGAATCCCGGATTGCCTGTGACGTTTGGCTTTGGAATTGGACACTTGGCTCAGGTCACTCCTGACCCGCTGAAGTCTGAGGCCTCCCAGCTCAGCTCCCCTCCTAATTGCTGCCAGACACATTCTGCCCTGTACCCGGCTCCGGGGCCAGCCTGGGTCCCCCATCTTTTGCTAGGAGAACACCTATGCTCTGAGGGAGGGGGGGTGGTCAGACAAGAATTCTACAAGGCTTGATCCTCTCAGAATAAGCAGAACAAGAAGTCCCTTCCAGTGTCTCCCCAAACAGGACCCTCTGAACTGGTGCTAGAGCCCCGGGCTGCTTCTGGCTTTGCAAAGCCTGGTGCCCTTAGCCTCCGTCCTTCCCCTGCAGCGTCTGTAGGGTGCTGCGTGGCTCTGACCGTCTGAGCCTCCTCCATATCCATACCCTGCAGGGTTAATTTCCTGCGGGACCTCAGGCATGAGGAGCAGGGAGCAGTCCAAAGGGCAGGGAAGAGCCCTGAGAGCAGGTGCTTTGCTCCTGAAGATTTGCTGTTTGTAAAACACGGGAGGGGAACAGGTCTCTCCTAACATATTTTCTGGTATTTTCTCTTCTCCTCCTTCAAACACCCCCTGGCCCAGGGATGAAGCTGTGTTACAAGATGTCTCCGCACAATCTGGAGGGCCTGCAAAAAGTCCCAGTCCTTATTTGGCTGGTTCACTCCAGCCTCTGGGCCATGGCTGTCTTCACACCTGCCAAACCCCTCTTCATATGGCCCTGCAACTGTACTGTGTATGAATGGGGAGGGGGTGCTTCCTGCTTAAGTCCCAGACACTTGCCTTGCCAGTGGCCCCCTCCAGGCCCTCAGGCCCAGCCCCCTCCCGCTGGGTACCCCTCTTGAGAACTTCCAGGCAGCCTGCTCAGCATCAGGCCAGGGGCCCAGGAGCTTGGACTGACTGCATTCCTGGGGGAAGGGGAGAGAAGAGGAGGGCGGCACAGAGCCCCCCTCCTCCCTTCCAGCACAGACCCCATGCTGCCCAGCCCCAAGCTCTCTCTAGCCTGCTGTAGTTGGCTAGAGTAATGCCAGCAAACCCCTGGCAAAGCCCAGGCCAGAGGCCTAGGGGCCTCTCTTGAGGATGAAGCCATCCCTGCCTTGGAGCTCTCCCGCTCCAGCACTGACTGGGGGCCCCGGGTGGGCATGGGAAGAGGTCGCTGGGGCGAGGCCACCAGGTGCAGAAGGGATGCAGGGCGGAGGGCTAGAGCGGCCCTGGGCATCCTTTAGCACCGCAGGCCTGCGGGCCAGCGCCATCCCCTGAGCCTGGGGGGGGGGGGGGGGGGCGGGGGCGAGGGACTTTCAGAGAAATCAGGCCCAGCCCAGTGGAACTCAGGCAGCGGCTGCAGGAGGTGGGCGTGCTGGGCAGGAGCCAAGAGGGGGCTGAGGCTGAGGCTGGGCTGCAGGTAGTCCCTCCACCCCCATCCCCCAGCCCGGTTTCGGGAAGTTCTCCCGATGAATATTTAATAGCTCAGCGCTGGGCCTGATTGAATTTTAATGCGGGCGACCCGAGCCCGGAGCCCGAGTCCAGGCAATTAGTCAGGAGCCATTAACGCTGACGGAGCTGATTTATGGGCGGGCCCGGGCCCCGAGCGCCCCGGATTGGGCGGACGGGTCCCCGCGCCAGCCAATCCCGACGGCTGCCTCTGCCTGTTTTGCATCTCATTTGCATAGCACCCCCCAGGGGCAACCGTGGGCGGCGGCCGGGGCGGGAGGGGACTCGTGGGTGGGTCCGGGCGCTCGGGGCGCGACCCGGGCGTTCCTGGCTGCGAAACCCCCCGCTTTGCACGCGGGAGTCCGCCGGCCCGTCCAGCTCTTCAAAGGGCCTCCCCGCGAATCCCGGGGGAGCCCAGGTCGGGGAAGTTCCGAAGGAGGAGGAGGGGAGCAGACTAGGGCCCGCCCGGGACCCCTGGGCGATGCGGCTGGGTCCCAGGACCTACATAGGGCTCCGCCTCTGCGGTTAATCCAGCCGGGGGGGCCCCCCCTCCGGAGCCCTCGCGGTGTGCCCCGGGCGCGGGGGTTCCATGCAAACCAGCGCGGCCCCACGGTGCCTCTGGGAGGCGCGTTCTGCACCCACCCGATGGGGCTGGCAGGTTTTCAGGGTGCTGCCTCATGCCTCAGAGGGCTGGGAACGAATCCAAGGGGCTCTTGCAGGAGAGGGCCCCCCTCCCCGCCCTGCCCCTCATCCCCCTGACCTATGTGAATGAGCTGGGATTCAGCCTGGAGTGCTCTATTGAACTAGGCCCGACCCCTTAAATCGTAGGTCAAGGATTTAGCTGGCCCGTCTGCTGCCACTCTGGCAGGTGGCCGCCTCCTCACCAGCGCCGCCGCTTTCAGAGCCCTCATCCACTGGAGGTGTGGTGCAGAGCGGGCACCCTTCCCTTAGGGGACAAGCATCCGGCCCCCTGGGGCTAGACCTTATCTGAGCTGGACCCGCCTTTGGTGAGGGATGGGCGATGGAAGGGAGCTGGATAGAGCTCCCAGCTGGGCGGCGGCCCCTCCAGGGAGGCCAGTGGAGAGGTTGGCAGGGAAAGGGGAGGCATTAGTCAAGGAAGGCTTCCTGGAAGAGGGAGGTCAGAGTAGACACTGGAAGGAAGGGAGGGACAGGGTCACAGAAAAGGAGAGGAAATCCTCTGCGGGTGGGGAACGCCCTGCTGGGGGCAGGAGAAAGTGAAGTTTAGGCGCTGGGAGCTCCATACACTAGGCTAAGAGGTTAGCACCGTAGCGCAGGAGTCCCCCGCGGCTGCCTGCCTGGGCAGTTGAGGCAGGGCGCCAGGGGACGAGGAGTAGAAGCACTAGGTAATGAGCACCTACTAGGCGCCAGCACCACGCTAAGCACTTTAAACATATCATTTCATCTTTAGAGCAACCTAATGGGGTACGTGTTCTCAGACTTCCCGTTTCACAGATGGGGACACTGAGGCTCGGAGCGAGGCAGTAACTTGCCCATGATCACTCAGCTAGCTGGTGGCACCTTGTTCGGGCCCACACTCCACCTCAGACTCAACTTACACCCTTCATTTCGCTCTCCAAGTCCCCCCTCCCCCCGCGTGCCTTATCTGCCTTTGCCAGCATCTTCCTGGTGTTAAGAACTGATTCTGCTCGTAATCTCCGCCAGAAGCTCGAGAAGCAATCCCATCTACATTGTCACCCAGGCCCGAGTCCTTGGTGTCATCAATCATTTACAGTCTCAAGATCTGGTTCCTAAAGGTTTCTGAATTCTGCTCCCTCGCCTCCTCTGACCCCTGCACACGGTGCAGGCCAGGTGAGATAAGACGGGAGCCTCGCCGAGGCCCTTGCTGTAGGCCGGGCACTGTGCCAAGAGCTTTCCTGAAGGTTCTCTCAACGAATCCTCACCAGAGAGTAGGCCCTTTGATGGCAAGGGTTCCCATTTTGCAAATGGGGTGGGGAAGATCCCCTTGGATGGGGATCCATCCAAGGGGAGGTGGGGAGAAACCCTTGGCCCGCCGCTGGGCTCCCTCTGACAGTGGGGCCGGGAGCACGCTCCACTGGATCAAGGTCTCTTGCTCTTTTCAGCTGTTCCTTGAAGCCCACACTTTCCAGGCCTGAATCTGTGCCCTGACCTCTGAGTGCCTTTCCCTTCTTTTAACAAGCAGGCCTGAGCTTCAAGTTACAGAAGACCCAACTATAAAATGCCCGAAAGAGTAAGGACGATTGTTTATTACGTTGCCAAACAAGAAGTCCCAAGGTGAGGCTGTCGATTAATTCAGTGACTCAACACTGTTATCAAAGATCTAGGTTCCTTCCTTCCTGTTGGTTTCTTCTTCCTTTCTTGCCTTCTTTTATTAATTTTATCGAAATATAGTTCACGTGTGGTAGAAAGCACACATTTTAGAAGTTGAGCTTGATGAGTTTGTTTTTTTTTTTTTTTAAGATTTTATTTATTTACGCATGAGAGAGAGGCAGAGACACAGGCAGAGGGAGAAGCAGGCTCCAAGCCAGGAGCCTAATGCGGGACTCGATCCCGAGACCCCAGGATCATGGCCTGAGCCAAAGGCAGACGCCCAACCGCTGAGCCACCCAGGTGCCCCAGCTTGGTGAGTTTTGATGAAGGGACACCCAGTAGCTGTCATTCCAATCAAGGTAGAGAACGCTGGCATTGTGCCAGGAAGTTCTCCACCATCTGTACGTGGTCAGCCCCTCCCTCACCACCTGCCGCAGGTAACCACGGCGCTGATGTCTACCTCCACAGGTGAGTTTTGCATGTTTAGACTTTCCTGTGTGTGGAATCATATGGTAGGTGCTTTTGTGTCTTCTGGCCCCTTTGCTTCGGACAATGCTTTTGAAATTCACCCATTTTGTCGTCTGTATCAATAGTTGATTGTTGTTGCTGAAGTGGGATTCCGTGCTGTGCGTACCCCACGGAATTGCTTTCGCTTTCCTGTGCCATCCTTCTGTTGGTTTTTGTCCTCGTACCCTGACTTCTCTTAAAGTCACAAGATGGTTGCTGCAGTTCCAGACATCACATGCAGACAATGACATTCCAGGGCCAAGAAAACCCGTTTTTCTCCTTCAGCCTCTGAAAAATCTTTCCGGAAGTCTCCCCACGAAAATACCCTCACATGCCAGAGGCCAAAATCACGTTACTTGTCCGTCCTTAAACCAAACTCTGGCAGAAAGAGTGGAATTCCCACAGGTGTCTAAGACTAATGAGGGTTGGCCCCTGAGGCTGGGGAGGGGCTCAGCCCCCCCTGAAGAATGGGACGGTCTGGTCCTTGGGCAAAATCAAGATTCTGTTATCGAGAAAGGAGGGCAATAGTTCTTGGTGAATAGCTAATACTGATGGCTTCCACCTGCTTCTTTCTTGTTAACAGAATTTGGATTTTGTTCAGGGATCCACCTCTCAAGGAATATAACCCCATGCCCACCGCGGGAGTAAATCCTACATCAATGTACTTCCATCCTAGTAATCCTGTCCCCCTGACCAGAGGTTGGTTTAAGCATGAAGACATGGAGGACTCGGATGGTGGCCACCTACCATGCATCCTCCTCTCTTCTTCCTTAGTAACAAAGACACAAATTCCTTACTTATTCCTTAACAAATCTGTCACTTCCTTAGTAACGAAAAATAACAAATCTTATTTAGGAGGACAAAGTGCCCAGCTGAAAAAAATATTTCTAGCTTTTCTTGCAGCTCGATGTGGCCATGTGACCAATTTCGGACCAATAAGACATAAGTAGAAATGTCCTGCGGGACATCTGAGACGGTTGCCTAAAGGCGGTGACACTGCTGAGGAACGACCTTCCGTTCTTCTGCTTTTGCCCCTTCTGACCTACGATGTGGCTGGCACGCCAGCAGCCCTTTGGGAACACGGGGCAAATCTGAGCATGGAATCACACGAGATGGGTGGCACCTGAGTTCCTGGGGACACCGAAACTGTGGCGCTAGCACAATAGCACTGCCTATCTTCAGACTTCTTTTATGAGAAAGAATAAATGTCAACCTTGTTTATTTTTTTTTAAAGATTTATTCATTTATTGAAGAGAGAGAGAACAGGGGTGGGAGAGAAAGACTCTCAGACTCCCTGCTGAGCATGGAGCCCAACGAGGGGCTCGAGCTCACCTTCCTGAGACCATGACCTGAGCTGAAATCAAGAGCCAAATGCTTAACCTACTGAGCCACCCAGGCGCCCACCTTGGTCCTGTTTAAATCACTCTGCGTTGCGCTGACATCTGCAACCGAACCTACTCCTGACCAAGCACGGGCGGTAACAATTTCAGGTCAACGAGACGAGAGGGGAGATCTTCTGGATGCCTCTGAGAAAAGTTTCTTTGCTCTTAAAAAGAGACACCCAAGGGTAATAGTTGGGCCCACATGGGATGATCGGAGGAGCTGTAATCGGCCACTCTGTGGTTTGAGGGGACCCGTCCGGGGACACAGCACACATGCTGAAGGTGTTGCGTGTGCACATGGAAAGGACCTGGCTCCCCGAAGAAGGTGTCGGGTCTCTGGATGAATCAACTCTGCAGCCGCCATTTCCCACTGTTATGTAAAATATCGTATTTGATCAATTCTAAAGCGCACACTTGGCCACGTTTTAACATTTCTGAAACCATTTATACGTCTTACAATCAATAGCCCCGCAACCTGCTTTCGGCCAGACAGCAGTTGTGCTTGGCAACCCTTCCAGCACATGTGCAAACTGTGGTGACTTTCTTGGTGTCCTGAGGGGACAATGACCACCCTATGATGTTTCAGTCCATGAACCACGCAAGGCCTCTTGAGTACTGAGTGATGACCTAGGAACTCTTATTGGCTGCCTGACAAGATCATTGGCCAGCAATAAATACTTCCAGAATGGATGGGCTGGGAAGGAGATCCCAGGGGGTGATAGTATGTGTGGGAGTCAAGTTGCAAAACGGCCCCCAAGGGTCCTCCCCTCCTGCAGGCCACACTCTTGTCTAGCCTCTCCCTGCGTTGTTCTGGGTGGATCTTTAGGACCAGTAGCACAGGGCAGGAATCATGCTACATCTCCTCTGATACTGGGTTGTTAAAGACCGTGACTTCTGTCTTGAATGCTTGATTGTGCTCTCGCGTGGATCCTTTGTTGTGAGGGAGGCCAGCTGCCCTGTGGCGAAGTCAGGCAGCCTGTGGAGAGGCCTCCGTGGTGAAGAACTGAGGTATCCAGCCAAAGCTCAGGTGGGAGCTCAGGTCTGCCAATAGTCAGGTGAGTGAGCTTAGAGGTAGATTCTCCAGCCTCCCGTGATTGCAACCCCCCCCCCCCCCCAACAGCTTGGGTGCTCCCTCAGGAGAGACCCAGCCAGAACCTGCCGCTAAACTGCTCTCTCGGGTTCCTGGCCTATAGACCCTCTAAGATGATAAATGCTTGTTACTTCAGGCTGCTAAGATTTGGGGTAATTTTTTTTGACACAGCAAAGAGATAATTAAATCAGCAGAGCAGTTTTGAAGAAATGCTGTATCACCAATACTTGCAATGGCCCAGATGATGAATCTATGTGGAAAAACACAGACACGGGTAGCTCAAAGATGAAAAGTGATTCCAAGAATCAGATTCCAAATGTGAGGACATTTAAAGAAAACCTTCACCAATGTATTTCACCCCTGTTTTCCTTGTTATGTATGTGCAAAGTGATTTATGCAAAAAAACCCCATATATATATATAGTATACATACTTCTGGGGCGACTGGGTGGTTCAGTTGTTAAGCATCTGCCTTTGGCTCGGGTCATGATCCTGGAGTCCCAAGATCCCAAGCAGGAGCCGGCTTCTCCTCTGCTCCCCCCACCATACCCCCGACTCAGGTTCTCTCTCTTGCTCACTTTCTCAAATAAATAAATAAGTAAATAAATAAGTAAGTAAATAAATAAATCTTTAAAAATCTATATATAGTTTCGTGGAAGTCTAAAAGAGCTTCCTACATAAATATAAAATTCCAAAGTGATAAGAAATCCTTGTGTTAGTTCAGTCGGCCGTGTTTTTCCTTCCAACCGGTCCATAAAGCAACAGTGCTTGTTAGCATCAGTGGTGTCTAAACGGGATGAGATCCGCTCATGCATTTTCCTTATTGTATGAGCCGTCGTGAGGGGGGTTTTCTGGTACTTGGAGCAGAGGATCTGAATTGGATGGAGGCCGAGCAGGGTTGGTGGCAAACTGCTTACAAATATGTATAGGACACCCCTGTTGTTTACTGTGTGAGTGTGTTAGTCCTGAACCTCGAATGGGTTATTAAGGGCCTGGAATCCAGCGTCACCGTGGCACCTGGCAGCTGCTGGCTACATCGGAAATGTCTGCATTTCCCAAATGAAAATGAAGAAATATGATCTGATACAGGAGTTCTCTTATATTTAAAATTTTGTCTGCCCCCCAAAGCCTTTACAGTTTTACAGTTTTAGGGCTCATATAAGGGGACACGGAGGGGCACCTGGGTGGCTCAGGAGTTCAGTGTTCGCCTTTAGCTTGGGGCGTGACCCCGGGGTGTCGGGATCGAATTCCACGTCGGGCTCCCTGCATGGAGCCTGCTTCTCCCTCTGCCTGTGTCTCTGCCTCTCTCTCTTTCTATGTCTCTCATGAATAAATAAATAAAATCTTAAAAAAAAAAAAAAAAACGGTGGTGGTGGGGGAGACATGGAAAAATGAAGTAGCCAGAGGGCTACTTCCTTGGGACAACCTCACCTTCCAGAGGTGTGGCCGATTGCTGGGCAAATGTCCTGAGGCCCAAATCTAGCCTGGACTGAGATCTAGACTGGCTTGGGGATCCAGCTGGTGGTAGAATTGCGCCTGAATGGTGATCCCTGCCCTTGGACAGGCCAGCCGCTGGTGTCAGGAGCCTCTTCCCCTCCTTCCTCAGTCACCCCTGTGGGCCCTGGTCACAGGTGGGAAAGGCCGAGGCCCGGGTGTTCGGTTCACCGGGATCTGAACTCAGGCAGTGCGGCTCCAAAGCCAGTGCTCCCCTTAGCCAGGCCTTATGGATCTGTGGGGCGCCTTATGGATGTGTGGGGCGGTGGGCCACCAGCGAAGCCCAAGCCCCTGACTTCACAGTGGAGGAAGCAGGGGCTGCAGAGAGAGGGGATGTGCCCAGGATCCGCAGGGAGCTGGGGGGTGGGGGGAGGGAGAGGCAGCCCCCCTGCAGGCCCAGAGGCCCCGCCCCCATGCAAAGGGCCCCTTCTTTTTCTGGGCACCGGTACAACTCGTTGGGGAGGGGAGGCTGGAGGAGGCGTTGGGCAAACCACCGGCCTTCTTCATTCCCTGGATTCCCGAGATGGCCATTGTCCGGGGAAGGAATGTACGTCCCGCAGCCCCGAGGGGCGGGCCCCCTTCTGGGCCGCAGACAAGCCTGCTTTGTGCTCTCCACCCGGGGCCCCTCCGGCCGTCACCAGCCAGGCCTTCTGAGCATTTTTCAGGGCTTCCAGTCCGGGTCACTGAGGAATGAAGCTGCCAGGAAAGGCACGGGCCTTGTGAGGTGCACTGAAGGGCCAGTCTGGGAGGGCTGCCTGGAGGAGGTGTGAGAGCACCACCCAGAGGCCTGGGCTCCTCAAAGTTAAACATATGCATTCCCAGCTTCCCATTAGTAGGAGTTTATCCTAATCAGAGGTGCACAATGGTGGGTGCTACAGGCCTGTTTATTTGGCTTTTATTGATGAAAAACAATCTGAAAACAAAAGAAACTTGTTAAATCAATTCTTGCATGTTCACATGATGGAATATTAAGCTGTCATTAAAAATTTTATGTTATAGGGGCACCTGGCTGGCTCAATTGGTGGAATGGGTGTCTTGGGGTTGTTTCAGCTCCACATTGGGCAAAGGGATTACTTCAAGGGGTGCTGGGTGGGTCAGCTAGTTAAGTGTCTGCCTTTGGCTCAGGTCATGATCCCAGGACACTGGGATCAAGCCCCGCAAGGGGAACCCTGCTCATCGAGGAACTTGCTTATCCCCCTCCCTCTGCTCCTCCTCCTGTTTGTGTGTGCTCGCTCTCTCTCTCTCTCTCTCTCTCTCTCAAATAAATAAAAAACAAAATCTTTATTTTTTGAAAATATTCTTTAAAAAAAGATTTATTTATTTATTCATGAGAGACAGAGAGAGGCCGGGACACAGGCAGAGGGAGAAGCAGGCTCCATGCAGGGAGCCCAGTGTGGGACTTGATCCCAAGACCCCGGGATCATGACCTGAGCCGAAGGCAGACACTCAACCACTGAGCTACCCAGGCGTCCCTAAGAAATAAAATCTTAAAAAAAAATATTTTTAAAAAGTTATGTGGGATATATATGTATTTATAGTCAGGAACAGACATTCAAAATGTTTGTCTATTAAAAAAAGTAGATAACAAAATAGTGTAGAGATCTCTCTCTATATATACTGATCTCTAGAATAATATTTGGACTACTCCAGAGGCTTGCCAGTGGTTATCTCTGGGTTCTAGGATTCAGGTGTTTTATGTATGTATTTATGTATGTATTCATGATTTTATTTATTTATTCCTGAGAGACAGAGAGAGAGGCAGAGACACAGGCAGAGGGAGAAGCAGGCTCCCTGCGGGGAGCTCGATGCGGGACTCGATCCCAGGACCCCGGGGTCACGCCCTGAGCCCAAGGCAGACGCTCAACCACTGAGCCACCCAGGTGCCCCTTAAGGGTATTTGATTTTTAAAAAATGTTGTGCTTATCCATATGTTCCGATTTTTGTAAAAAGGTGTTTTATTTGGGTAGCAGAAGTGTGTGTGTGTGTGTGCGCACGTGCACGAGTGTGAGTGTGAGTGTGTACCATGACTGCCCACCAGAGAAGTTTCTCCAGCTTGGCTCCTGCCCTCTGGGGAGGCAGAGGGGCTGTTGAGGCCTCAGCCTGAGCCCGAGCACCAAACAGCCCCGGTGAGCCTCCGGGGACAGCCCTGCTCCCTTGGCCCTGCCCGGGCGCTCCCCCACGCATCTTCTCTGAGTCCCACCACAACCTCTCAGGTCGCATCATCCTGCTTTTACAGGGGAGGGGCCGTCTCCGGAGGGAAGGTTAGGAGCGACCCCCCAAGGGCAGCCGCAGGGAAGTGGGGAGCTGGGATTCAAACCCAAGTCTCTGCTCTCCAGTCACGTGGCCCCACCGCCCCCCACTCCTGTCCAGCGAGTGCGTCTGTCCGGCCCTGTCCTCCGCCGCAGGTCAGGCTGTGTAGGGAGCACTGGGGGGCTATTCAATCTCTATTCTCAGAACTTAGCAGATGGGCCATCGGCACGTGCCGTTGAGAAGGAACAGACAGGAAACCCGGGGCCCTGGCGAAGCAGGTCACCCGCACACCTGTTCTTTGCCACCTGAGTCTTTTTCTACTTGTGTTCTCTCTATTTATTTCCCTTTTGTTCTTTAACATCAGCAGGGCCTTTTGGACAATGGGCGACAGCAAGAGTTGTCGTGGGAACGGCTCTGTGTCTGGATCTGAACCAAAACTCTGAAAAGGCAGGAACACTCCCACTCCCCGCCACACACACGCAGGGACCCGGAGGGGCCGCCCTGGAGGCCCAAGGCACAGAGGAGTGGCCCTTGGTCAGCTCTCCGCCCTGCCTGGGGGGCAGGCTTCCATCCAGGGCCAGTGCTGGGCAAGGAGGGGGTGCCACACACCGAGCCAGCTAAGCACACACCGTCCCAGACCCCAGACCCAGAGAGGTGGAGGGCTCAAGGGTGGGTGGCAAGCCAATCAGGGAAGGCATCCTGGAGGAGAGAACTGGGAGGCTGGTTTGGCGAGGGGAGGGGTCCAAGGTCCAGGGAGAAAGGCAGGGACGGGCCTGGGCAGTTGGGCGCTGCATGATTTAAGTACAACCAGATGTGCGGGGAGTCTCCTGTCAGGCCCAGCCCCAGGGAGGGCAGAGTGGGGGTGGGGAGACCAATGAGCCACTTGGATTTGCACTTCCCCATTCTGCCCTGGGTTTGTAAGCTTTAGGGACAGGAGAAGCCCCGTGGGGTTCCAGAGGAGCTGGCATGTGAGCCAGTGAGGCCGTCAGGCTTAGATGTAGTCTCTTGCCTTTAGACAGGGTAAAGGAGGGGGAGGGCTCCTCTAGGAAGCAGGGCATTGGGCTCTAACACCTGGAACGGAGGAAAAAGGATTAGGAGAGCCCTGGGGTAGGAGCTATCCGCTCTGCTGCCGGTGGGGGATGGGTAGGGAAGCTTTACAGAAGGAGGCGTATCTGAGTTGGGTTCTGAAGGATGAATAGGAGCTCCCAGACAGAATGGGGGGGGGGGATGCTCCAGGGAGAGAAGCTCAGGTATTAAATTGGTGAGGGTGCTTAATGAGAGGGTCTGTGGGGCTGTATTATAAAGGTACATGAGGGAGATGACTGTTCATTTTGGGGTGCTGGCCCGAAGGCCGTGCTGCACGTTAGGGGGTGGGAGGGGGGGTGTGCTTCTGCTCACAGACCGAGTGATAGAACCAGGTGTGTGGTGAGGATTTAGAAGTGGGCACCAGAGTCCCGAGGAGTTGGGCCCCTAAGGGGGATGAGGGGACTGATGGCCAGCCCCAGCCCCTCTTCCCAAGTCCTGTGTGGTCTGTGTCTGCCCCGAAGAAGGACACTTTTTCTCGTTCTCATGGAGGCCCTTAAGAGCCGCTGGCTTGGGGCGCCTGGCTGGCTCGGTCGGTAGAGCGTGCCACTCTTGATCTCAGGATCATGAGTTCGAGCCCCACATTGGGGGTAGAGATTTCTAAAGAAAGCAAAAAACCCCCACAGAGCTGCTGGCTGGGTGGGAGGTTGGACCAGGACAGCCTGTAGCTCAGGGGCAGCAAAGACGGGACAAGCACACAAACCGTGAGAGAGTGAGGGGCTTGAGCAGGGTTGGGAGGCACTGGGAGCTGGGCTTTAGGGGCCAAAGAGCCAGCAAGAGAAGAGCGAGGGCCCCCATTAGTGGGGGGAGCAGCCTGAGCCCCGGGGAGTGGGCAGCGCAGGAGAGCGGGGTGTGGTGTCTGGGCGCACCCCAATCCCTCAGCCCCAGGACGCATTTCCTTCCTTTCCTGCTTCTTAATGACTCCTGAGCCGCCATCCCGAGGACCACAAAGAGAGCTCTCCCCGCCCTTTCCTCTTCCTCTCTTCTTCCTCCTTCCTCCCTCCCACCCCCATCCTTCCCCGGGGCCCTTTTCTTTCCTTCCTCCTCACCCCACCTGCTCCTCCCTCCCGCCCTCCCTCCCGTCCTCCACATCTTTCTTGCCTCTCACTCTCCTCTCTCTCTTTGAAACTCTTAATGCTGGTTCTCCCGGGCCAGCTGCGGGAGTTTTGTTCATGTTTTCAGAAAGGCCTTGTTGCAAGGCTTTGGACCAGGATGATCACACACTCACCCCCCCCCCCCCCCCCCCGCCCATGCACACACTTCCACACCCAGCACCCCCACACCCCCAAAGGTAGCACTTGCCCTCCCTGGGAGCGGGTCGGGGGTGGGATTCTCCACCCTGGATGTGATACAAGCAAGAGGATTAGGAAAGATGGATGGAGGGCCCTCTGCAGAAGCCATCATCACCACTGTTATTATCCAATCCACCACCGGGCACTTGACCTGGCCCTGAGCTGATCGCAGGGCCAGCCTGAGTCCTGTCTGCAGCAGCGGGGCTCTCGGGCACAGACCCCTTGACTAGGGACAGCCGGGAGAGGGGTGAGCAGCGAGTCCTCAGAACAGACCCCCAGCGCCCTGCCCAGGCGGGCAGAGGGAGACACATGATGAAGGGCCATTTGCTAGGATTGAGTATTTGTCAGCCCGGGAGGCTGGATGATGTATTAACAGGACTTTAATGAGCTCGGGAGGGGAGCCACACTTCATTGCCTGAGCACTGGCGCAGGATGGGGGGGGGGGGGCAGAGGGGTGAAGAGGCCAGCCGCACCCCCACTGATAACTAACCCCCTTCATGGGACCCAAGCTAGTTTGCCCATCAGACATAACTCAGCACCTCCAAGATGCAGAGCCTTCCCTCCTGGAGGCGGGCGAAGGCCTTCTCACCATGCTGGGCCCGTCCTACTCTTACTGGCACGGCCTTCCTGAGAGGTCTAACCTTGTCCTTCCTGCCAGCACTGGAGGGTCCTGGGGGATGAGCGAGAACCGGGCCCTTGCTCCAGGGGAGCACATTATCAGCTCTGTCCTCCAGCCTCACTCCTGTCATCCACCCCCACCCTGGTGCCTGGTGGAGAATGGGCCCCAGTGACACCCAGCCACGACGCCCTGCCAATGCCAGGCTTGCCTCCTGGGCACTAGTCCTGCTGGTTGAGATCACTTAGTTCCTGTGGACACTGGCTTCTCTTTTAGCTCTTGCCTCTGAGCCTTGGGGAGCAGAATAGGTGGAGTGGAAAGAGGACAGCGGCTTCTAGATCCAGTTTTGTTGTGTGACCCCAAGGGATATCACTTCTCCAGGCCTCAGATCCCCCATCAGTAAGGAAACACCCAACCAGTTCCTTCCACCTCCGCTATCCGGGCATGGTCCCTTCAGCAAAGGAGTTTCAGCAGTCCTGGGGGAGCGGCTGTGGCTCCCTTTATCCTGCCTTTCTGGTTCTGAAGCCAGGGCCGCCCTAGCATAGCGAGCCGTGACACATGTGTCCTTTGTGCCGGGCTGTGGTCCTGGGGGTTGTGAAGCGGAGAGGAAGGGAGGATTCTGGGGTACTCTTGGTGAGTTTCAGAACCTGCTTGGGTGCCAGTCTGGCCTCCACAGGTGGGGCACTCTGGGTACTCAGCATGTCCTCCGAGACACGCACCTGGACCCTCCAACCCAAGCTCGGCCCCACCTCCTACAACCTCCTGGGGCAGGGGGGTTCTGCTGGGGGCAGCTTGCCCTGCAGGCTTCCTTTCCCAGTTGGATCATTGCCGAAGCCACCAGCCTGGGTGTCTGGTAGGATTCTGTGTACCCTTGGGCTGGGACCTCCATGGGGACGGGATGTGCCTTTGAGAGCTCTCAGGTGGCTCCGGTGTCTGTCCCAACGCTTGGCACAGCCTGGGCGCTCAATGTCTGTGGAGCGAATGCACCGATCAACGAAGGCCCGCGGCTACCTGCGCGCCCGGCAGGTCTGCAATTCACCCTCGGCCGCCTGCCACCGCTGGTCCTGCTTGGCCCCACGTGAGTGTGGCCTTCTCCGGGAAGCCCTCCGGGAAGCCCCTTTCAGAACTCACACCCCACCCTCCGCCGGCCCGAGTCCAGGGCTTAACCACGGCCACTCGCCATTCTGAGTGGCATCAGTCCAGGCAGGTAGCCTTGCCCCGCTGTGTGTCCCACCCTCTGAGTCTCCGCAGCGGTAGGGGAGAGGGGGCTCAGTTCACCTGGGGCGCGGGGGGGGGGCGGAGGGCGGAAGGGTGAGGGCAAGAGTCACAAGGCTTTGGCCAAGGGGCCCAGGCTCTGCAGGGCGAGGGTCCAGGGCGGCAGGGGACGGGCCGACCGCCCTCCCCTTTGGCCTTCGACCCAGGAAGCCTCCCCCACCAGCGGCCCCTCCAGCCCGGCCTCCCCCTCGGCGAGCGCTCCCCCCTCCCCCCCAACGTCCCGCCCGACGGCCGCGGAGAGGCCCGGGCGCGCCGGAGAGTGGCGCAAGGACACGGTCCGCACCAAGGGTCATTTGCTCTTTTCTCCCCCTCTGAGGCTAATTTATTTTAGAGCTACGGGAGGGAGGGGGCGGGGCCGAGGCGGGAGGTGGAGGGGAGGGGCGGGCGAGCCCAGGGGAGGTGGGGGCGGGGCGGGGGCGAGGTGGGGGAGGCGGGGACGGAGCCCCGGGTGGAGAGGGCCGGGGAAGGGGCGGGAGGCGGGGGAGGGGAGGGGCCGCGGGGAGGGAGGAGCAGGGGAAGGGGAGGGGAGCAAGGGCCTGCGAGGGAGGGCGCTGGGGCGGGCGAGGGGAGGCGGGGGCGGGGGCGGGGGCGGGGGTGGGGGTCCTGCCTGCGGGGGGAGCCGGGGCGGCCCCTCGTCCGGCCACCCCCACTGCCCAGTCCCGCTCCCGGCCGCGGCGGCCGCAGCAGCCGCAGCAGCAGCGGCTCCAGGATGGTGAGCGCCGCTGCCCCCCGGCCCCGGCCCGTCGCCCCCGGCCCGCGCCCCGGCCCCGGGGCGGGACGCCCCCGCAGGCCGCGCACACTCACCTAGGACCCGGCCGGGATGCCGAGGTACGGGGCGGGCGCGGGGGCGCGGGCGGGCCGGGGTCAGGGGTGGTGACCGCCCGGCCGGGGGTCCGGAGCTTTGTCCGCGGGCGCGGGGCAGTGCGCGGCCCGGGGAGGGCGGGGGCCGCGGGGCGCGGGGCGGAGGGCAAGGCCGGCCGGAGCCCGGGCGGGTGCGTGGGAGCCGAGGCCACCTCCGGGGGGGGGGGGGGCGCAGACAAGGGGAGCTCGCCCGGGTGCACCCCGGGGTGCGCAGGCTGCGGCTGGAGCGCGCCGGCTCTGGGGGAGCCCGGGGCGGGGGCAGGGGCGCGGGGCCCGATCTGCGGGTTCGGGTCCCCGGAGGCTCCCGTGTCCGGGCCCGAGGGCCGGCCCGCAGGCCCCTCCCACTCCGTCAGGTCTTTGTCCGGCGGCCCCTGTGTGTGGGCGGGGGTGGGGGTGGGGGCTGGGTTCCCGGCCCGGAGATTCCCCAGCATCGTGCCGGGGCAGTGACAGGGGCTGAGGCCACCTCGGGCGCGCGCCCCGCAGGCCCGTCCCCTTCCTTTCTCCCCCCCGGCGGGGGCCGCGGAGCCGCATCCCGGGGAGCACTTACCTTCGCCCGTGGGCTCCGCGCGGCACGGGGGACCCCGAGCTCCCGCCCTCCGCGGGGCGGCCCTGGAACTTGCCCGCTCCCAGAGCCCTCGAGGTCCGCGCAGGGCTTCCCTGGCCGGGAACCCGCCTGCGGGGGGCGCTCCGCGGAGGGGAGGGGTGCGCGCAGAGGGCGCTGGGCGAGCGGGGCCCCGGCCCTGCCCTGCCCTGCCCGGCCCTGCCCTGCCCTGCCCCCGCGCCCGCCCCCGCGCCCCCGCGCCCCGAGCCCGCGCGCCCGGGGCGGGGAGGCCGGGACGGGTCCGCGGGGACGGAGCGAGCGGCCTGCAGCCTGCGCCCAGCGGCGGCCGGAGCGCGGGGGCGGGTGGGCGGGCGGGTGGGCCGTTAAAGGGACGGTCACTAAATCAGGATTAGGCCGTGGGGCTGTCAGGCTGCCTGGCCCTGTCTCCATGGAGACCTAATTTGGAGGAGAATAGAGGACGGAAGAATGTTTGCGTCGCGGTCCGCCCGGGCTGCGGCGGGGCGCCGGGCTCGGGGTCCAAGCCCACCCCGGCTCCTGCGGGGGGCGGGCGGGGGGCGCCTCTCGCTTCCCGGGGGCCCAGGGCCTTGCGAGCGGGTGTCCGGAGCGCGCCGGCTGGGGCCACGGTCCGGAGCCCCCGAGGTGCCCCGGGAGCCCCCGACCCTCCGGAGTCCGGCCTGAGCCCTCCGCACCCCCCTGGGGACGGCCGCGCTGAGGTTCCCCGGAGCCCCGGGCCGGGAGCAGGCGCCGTTCTCCGCTGAGCCCCGGCCCCGGAGGACCCCCTCGCGGGGCAGCCCGGTGCACCCAGCCGCGGAGCGCGGACCCCGCGGGGGCGGGGCTGCGGGCGGGGGCGTGGCCGCGGCAGGAGGGGCGTGGCCTCGGGCGGGGGCGTGGCTCCGCTTCCCGGGGGCGTGGCTCCGCTTCCCGGGGGCGGGGCTCCGCTTCCCGGGGGCGGGGCTTCGCTTCCCGGGGTGGGCGAGGAGGGGGCGGGGCTCCGCTTCCCGGGGTGGGCGAGGAGGGGGCGGGGCCTGCCGGCGGGCTGCCGGGACGCGGTGACAGGCCTCGTAAATCCCCCTTCCCCATATTTAACGCCATTTCATTTATTTCCACTTGAATCCATCGGTGTCCGCAGCAGCAGGCCCGGGGGGGCGGCCGTCGCCCAGGCCGTACTACCTCGTGGGGGAAGGTCCCTTGCGCCGGGGGCGGGGGGAGCGCCGCCGTGTGGGGCGGGGATGCTGCTGCTGCTGAGCCCCGTAACCTGAATTCCTTAGGGGGCCTCCACCTCCCCGGGAGGAGAAGCGGAGGCCGGGGCGGGGGGGGGGGGGCGGGGAGGAGCGCGGCCTCGGGCCCTGCGGGAGTCAGAGTGGGCTGGGCTGAGCATCCCCTGGGTGGGCGGCGGGGGAGCAGGGCTGTTCCCAGAGCCCTTTGCTGCCCGCCTGCATCCCAGGCCACAGCTTTACACGGAGCGGGGCTCCCTTCCCCTCCCCTGCCCGGGCTGCAGCTTTATTGCCGAGATCTCAGACTCTCCACGCAATTTCACGCCTCTCTGCCTTTGCTCCTGCTGTTCCCTCAGCTAAAGGCCTTCCCATTGTCCCTCTTTCCACAACCTCCTCATTCTTCAAGGCCCAACTCAGATGCCATGCTTCCTCCCCAGACCCCCCCCCCCCCCCAGCCCCCAGCTCCTGCACTTGCTCCTCCTGCCCTGGTCTCCTAGCCTGGCACCTGTGCCTCTCTTCAGCCTTTGTGGCTGGGTCCACACCAGGTGTTGCCTCCTGGAGGGCAGGGATGGAGCGTGTGCTTCCCTGCACCCTGCCCGCACTGGGCCTGGCACAGAGCTTGGCACCTCGCGGGTGCCCCACGAATATTTGATGGGGAATACAAGGGGTTTTGTAAGGGCGGCCTGCAAAGCACAACCTGGCCGCTTGCAGGCAAACAGAGCTGCACTCCTGCGGAGGTGGAGAACCCTGGGTGGGTCTCCTCCTCCTCCTCCTCATTGCTGACCCTCCCCCAGCCCCAAGTTGGGAAGGACTTTGCCCACAGACCAGCATTCTTTCCCTGCCATTATCATCCTGTTAAACAGAGAGGCCAGTCAGGATCCATATGGATCACATTAACAATTGCTTATTATCTGGGCCACGCCGGCCCCCACTCTCCAGCCCCGGCTCCTGGGGCGGTGGTTGTTGGACCCTTAGGAGCTCAGCCTCCCTGTGTCCCCTCCCCTCCCAACTGGTCAGCCGGGAAGGGCAGGGGACAGGCTGGTCTCCCTCACCCTCCCTGTGTCTTCTCGCAGAACTCGGCTTCTTCTTGACTTGGCCGGCACTTAAGGACTCCTTTCCCCACTTTAATGAAAACCAGGCTCCTCCGCAGAAGTGTGGCTCAGGAAGGTTCCAGGGCTGCTGCAGGGAGAGGTGGACCTAAGGTCCGGGTGCACCTGTGGCCATGACTGACGGCCCCACCTTCCAGTGGACAGAAGCTCTGGGCAGGGGCGAGCCACCCTCGGCTGACCACGGGGTGTCTTGGTGTCCTCGGCCAACCCAGCCTTGGCGGGTCCTGCTCCCAGGAGAGACTTTGCCAGGCACTGGGTCTCGAGCCTTCTGCCACAGTCAAAGGAGCAAGGAGCCTGAGAGTTTCCTGGGGCTGCCGCTGAGAAGGCCTTGAAGGCCCCGGAGAGGTTTCTGTTTAAATGCATCTAGCCGCCAGGGCGGGAGGGGTCTTGAGTGCCCACAACTTCTGATTTACAGGCCCCTCGGCGGGACTGATGAAAAAGCCTTTCCCTGAACAGTGCACTTCCAGCGATTGACCGTGGTCTTTGCATTCTGCCTTTGAGGGTTTTGGGGCCCCGTGAAGCCCATGGGGACCCCACATCGAGAAGTCCTCTCCCTAGTCCCGGTCCCCTCTGATGTGCAAAGAGCTGAGGCGGGCTGGTAGTCCAGGACTCCTGACCTCTTCGCTCCGTGCTGTCTCCGTGGCCTTATTCCTGGCAGGGGGACAGCATGAGCCAAGGGACCAGGGGTGGCCGTTGAGGTGCTGGGCCAGCCTTCAACTGGGAGGGCTTCTCACTGCCTGTGTTGGGCTAAGGGCTGGTCTTCGTCTCGGAGTGCGTGGCCTGGAGAGACGATGTTCAGAAATTTTTTGTTTGTTTTAGAGTCTACTTGTCCCCAGGAACAAAGTTGAGCGGCAAGAAAGTCGAGCTCTTTTCTGTGCATTTTCATTAGTATCTTGAATCATCGTTAATACTTAAGTGGCGCACATTAAACACTCTCGATCTCACCTGTGAAGTGGGACTAAGAACGGTGCCCTCACAAGTGTGATCGTGAGGATTAACTGAGGCAGTGGCCGGGAGCTGGGAGCCCCGCGAGTTCCGGTCTTGAACGACTGTGTGCTGTGAGGGGGTCAGACGTGCAGGTGACAGGGCTCAGGGCCGTAATTGCTTTTGAGGCTGGCAGTTCCCCACTTGGCCCAGCCAAGGAGAAGGACTACATGGGAGCTACCCAGGTGCCTTGCTCCCTTTTCCTTTTCTACTGAGTCGTGGGCAGTGTCAGACCTTGCAGTTCATCCTGGGGACTGGAGGTGGGGTAGCTTCTCAGGGAATGGGGGAACTGAGCTGTGGTCACAGGCCAGCCTCCCTGGCTCCATAGGGCTGTGACCCCAACCCCATTTTATTTTATTAATTTTTAATTTAAAATAATTTTTAAAAAGATTTTATTTATTTTAAGATTTTATTTGTTTATTCATGATAGACATAGAAAGAGAGAGAGGGAGAGAGGCAGAGACACAGGCAGAGGGAGAAGCAGGCTCCATGCCGGGAGCCTGACATGGGACTCGATCCCGGGGCTCCAGGATCATGACCTGGGCCAAAGGCAGGCACTAAACCACTGAGCCACCCAGGGATCCCCTAAAGATTTTATTTATTTGAGAGAGAGAGCAGGAGTAGGGGTGGAGACAGAGGGAAAGGGACAAGCAGACTGCCCGCAGAGCAGGATCCCGGGACCCTGAGATCATGACCTGAACCTAAGGCAGATAATAAACCAACTGAGCCACCCAGGTGCCCCAATTTTTAATTTAAAAAATTTTGGGCGGGATCCCTGGGTGGCTCAGCAGTTTAGCACCTACCTTTGGCCCAGGGCCTGATCCTGGAGTCCTGGGATCAAGTCCTGCATCGGGCTCTCTGCATGGAGCCTGCTTCTCCCTCTGCCTGTGTCTCTGCCTCTCTCTCTCTCTCTCTCTCTCTCTCTCATGAATAAGTAAATAAAATATTTAAAAAAAAATTTTTTTAAAGTAAGCTCTATGCCCAACGCGGGGCTGGAACTCACGACCCCAAGATCAAGACTGAGCCAGCCAGGGGCCCCATTTTATGATGACCAATCGTGGCCGTCATTCTGGGGCCAAGCCCTGGGTTGCAATGACCCCCTCCTGCCATTAATTAGGTATAATTACTCTGGACAGATCACCCTGTTTGGGTCTCAATTCCTCATGTGTAAAATGGGGATAAGAACACTAGTGAGTTTATAGGTGACAGGCCCTGGTTTTAAATAGTGTGTCCCTTTGTCTTTGAGGTACTGCCTACTCCTGGTGACCCGCTCGGTAACTCAGAACCAGGGACTAGAGAACCACCTCCCGTGTAGAGGGGAGCAGGAGAAAAGAGGGCGTGTGTGTGAACATCCTGGGCTTGGGAGGTAGGCAAGAGGAGAGCCAGCCAGGAATCTGGGAGGTGGAAGGTACCTTCCTTCGCCTCCGCTCGCTGCCCAGGCAGACCCAGGCCGCCTGGTCCCCAGCCCCGAGCTGGGATTAATCGGGGATGGAGAGGGAGATGCGAGGACAAGGCCGCATTTTACCCTTGCTGACTCTGTGCTGAGCACCTGCCATGTCTCGGGGTTCTGGGGGTGCGTCAGCAAGGCTCTGGAAGGGGCCCTGAGACTCCCTGCACACTCACAGGCACCTCTGTGCCCGGCCCGGAGCGGGGGCACGTCTCCCTCAACAACCGTCAGCTTCCCTCGTGGCCAAGGAGGACCAGAGCACGTCCCCAGCCCTGGCATTGTTTCTGTGCCACGAGCACCTGGCGTGGGGCACGGCCCTGTTCCTGGCACCTTTGGCACGGCCCTGCGCCGGGCCCGGAAATGTCCAGGTAGCTCTTCATCCAACATCCCTGATTTTCTGGTGTGGTCCTGCCTTCAGTGAGCCTACAGGACAGTTGGGCACCCGAGAGGAGGCCGAGGGACAGGGCGTGCTTTCCGGACCGCTTTCCTCGTATTTCCTGTGTGGACCAGAGCCAGTGACAGTGGCGTGGCCTCCTCGGGGCTGTGGAGAGGACGGACGCGGGGAGGGGACCAGTTCCCCGACGGCAGGGCCCTGCATCAGCCGCGGAGTCCCAAGGGGGCTGAGCTTCCCTGGGGGCGGCTGTTCGCAGGTGACAGACACCCCAGCTCCGCAGAGCCCCCCGCGGCTGACTGGCCTGTGTGGCTCTTGGATGCTCCAGACTCGGGGGCCATTTGTTCTTCCTTCTAGGCCGGTGGGGGGAGAAAGCTGGTGGGATTCAGGTTCTGCTGAAGAAAGATGAGCGACACTGGCCACCCGCTGCCCGGCCCCGGCCCCCCAGCAAGCATCGTGGGGCCCCCGCCCAGTCTCCCCGCCCCTCCTGGGCCGAGGGGCCTCTGGAAGCGCTGGTCACGCGCCACCTCCTCCCCAGCGCTGCCCGCGGCTCGCCTTAATGGCCTGGCCGTACTCCTCCTCCCCCCGTCGCCGTGTCCTGTGTGGGGTGGCCATTCTGGGTCACATCTGCCATGTGGGGCCCTCTTCAGGCCGGAGACCGATCGATTGATCGATCGATCGATGGATTTTATTTATTTGAGAGGGAGCAGCAGGTGCTTCAGACGCCCCCCTGAGCAGGGAGCCCGGGGCGGGGCCCGATCCTGGGACCGAGATCACGATCCCAGGACCCGAGATCACGATCCACCGGAGCTGAAGGCAGATGCTTCGCCTGCTGAGCCCCGGGCGCCCTCCCCCCCCACTGGAGTTTTAGGGCGTGAGCCCCTTGTTGGAGGAGATGGAGGCGCCTCCAGGGAATGGGGGGCAGCCGGGGGATGGGGCCGGGACGGCCAGCGACCCCCCTGGGGACTTGGGCTTGCAGTGGCTGTCACACCTGCGAGGGGGTCTGCCCGGGGACCCCGGGGAGGAGGGAAGGGCCCTGCAGCCCACCTGGCTTGTCCCCTTGGCGCCTGTTCAGAGGTGGCCACTGGTGGCGGGTTCATCTTCTGAGGGTGGGGAGTGGGGTGGCTCAGCCGGGCTGCTCCATGGGCCGCCGGCCTTCAGACCTTCCAGATCTGGGTCCTCTAGAGCCTCTTTCCCGAGTGGATGCTCCCCTCACTGCCCTGACTGCCTGGCCCCTCTGTCCCCCCTCGGGCACCCTGGGGACAAGGGTGGGGGTGCCCAGGCCTGCAAGGGTGCCCTTGGTCCTGGGAGCACCACTTTGGAGCATGCTAACTCTGGAGCCTGTGGCTGAGCATTGGCATGGGGGAAGGGCTGGGGCAGGGGAGGGTGATGAGGGGGCATGGGGGAAGGGCTGGGGCAGGGGAGGGTGATGAGGGGGCATTGGGGAAGGGCTGGGGCAGGGGAGGGTGATGAGGGGGCGGGAATCCCCGTTGCCTCCGTTCTCTTAGCTGTTAAATGGGAACGGTGACATTTGCTCCTGTGAGAGGCAGAGAAGCCTCCGGAGCCCGGAAGCCCCGGCGGGTGTCGCCATGCCTTAGCTTGGTGACCTGGACAGTTGGCTGCGCCTCCGTGCCGCGGGAGGGATGGCCGTACCCGCCCTCAGGGTTGTGGCGTGTACCCGAGGGCTGACAGGTGGAAGCCTCCCGAAGGGTGCTTGTGGGCCTGCTGGGGTCCCGTCCGGAGCGGATGGACAGATGGACGGACGGACGGACGGAATTGCCACAGCGGCTTGGCCCCAGCTCCCTCTCCCCAGCTTCTCCTTGGCCTCTGTTGCTGCGGCCCCGCCAGCGTGGGGGCCCCCTGGACGGCCCTGCCCCCCCGGACGGCCCTGCCCGCTCACGCCCAGGTAGACCGGCCGGGCCACATAGCTGGAGTGGCTGCGGCACCCCTGCACCCCCGGGGCTGCGAGGGAGGAGGAGGGGCAGGGGCAGCCCCGGGGGGCCGGGTGGGCTGCCTGGGCCTGCTTGCCCCCTGCTCAGGCCCCGCTGTCTCCTGCCTCCCCGCCATGCATGGGCCGGGTTGGGGGGGGCATATTTGGGGCGAAGGAACATAGCTGTTTGGAGGCCACAGGCCACCCAGACTGACCCCAGTCAACCTTGGATCTTAAACTGGGCTGGGGGGGCGCTGGAGAGAAGGTTCCATCTAGTCTTCTGGGCTGGGACCCCTGGTCCATGACCCCTGAGGAGTCCATGGTAAAACTGGATTCCAGTGTTGTTGGTTCCTTTTGTAGCCCTGTGTGTGTGTTTTTTAAAGATTTTTTTTATTTATTTATTTGTGATAGACACAGAGAGAGAGAGAGGCAGAGACACAGGCAGAGGGAGAAGCAGGCTCCATGCAGGGAGCCTGATGCGGGACTCGATCCCGGGACTCCAGGATCGCGCCCCGGGCCAAAGGCAGGCGCCAAACTGCTGAGCCACCCAGGGATCCCTCCCCCTGTTTTTTAAAATTTCATTTTCCTCTCCAGCTTTGTCAAGGTGCAGTTGACAAATAAGTAGTTCCATGTATTTTTATCTGAGGTTGAAAAAGTAGTTTTGGACCGACCACAGGTTCACTAGGCTACAAAACGGGCCTACGACGGGGTGCCCGGCTGGCTCGGTCGGTAGAGCATGCAACTCTTGATCCTGGGGTCTCGTGAGTTCCAGCCCCATGATGGGCGTAGACCTTACTTAAAAAAGTTTCGTTCTTAAAAAGGGGCCTATTAAAAAAAAAAAAAAAAGGGGCCTATGACTGGACACTGGTCAAGAGCCCTGACCTCAGCCTCCATCCCATCCCCACACAGGGCCCAGTCCCCAGGGAGGAGGAGCCCCAGATACAGACCCATGGGGAGATGGACCCTGGGAGGGTCTTGCTCAGCCCCGACAGCCGCTGTGCCACAGCCTCCTCCAGGGAGCCCACGCCTGATGTGCCCGAGTGTCCCCCACTGTCCCCATACTGTGGTGAGAAGCTGAGTGCCTCAGAGAGGGCTTGACTCTGCCTAGGGGAAAGCACAGGGTTCAACTGCAAATACTTGTGCTTAGGTAAATAGTCTTTAAAAAGAATTATTTGGGGGCGCCTGGGTGGCTCCATCGGTTAAGTGTCTACTTTTGGCTCAAGTCATGATCTCTGAGTCCTGGGATCGAGCCCCCATATCTGTTCCCTGCTCAGCAGAGAGTTTGCTTCTCCTTCTGCCTCTGCCCCCTGCTCCTGCTCTTTCTCTCTCCCCCTGGCAAATAGATAAAATCTTTATTTTTTTTTTAATTTTTATTTATTTATGATAGTCACACACAGAGAGAGAGAGAGGCAGAGACACAGGCAGAGAGAGAAGCAGGCTCCATGCACCGGGAGCCCGACGTGGGATTTGATCCCGGGTCTCCAGGATCCTGGATCCCTGGCTCCAGGATCCAGCCAAACCGCTGCGCCACCCAGGGATCCCTAGATAAAATCTTTAAAAAAATAGAAAGAGTTATGTAGAACAAGAACTTACTACAGAAACTTCAAAGGCCCTGCTCTTCTCACTGCCGCTGCATCAGGGAAGGTTTTCTGGGTAGTGGACTCTGGGAGGGAGAGGGCAGGGTAGGCAGGAGCGGCTGGGCTGCTGGGCTAGAGGACTGCAGTGCAAAGGCCCAGGGGCAGGGGTTTCTGAGCAGGCAGGGAATGAGGAGCCCAGTTTGATGGATGATATCAACTCTAAATAAGGCCTTCGAGGGGCAGGACACAAGTGCAGATCCCTTCTCGGGGAACCCAAGAAGGAGCCGGCGACAACAGCGTGGGAGTAGCCGTGCGGCAGAACCAGACCCGGGGAGAAGGTGTCCTGGAACCAACCAGATGGGTCAAAGGCCGGGAGGCGTGAAGGTGTATTTGCCCAGAGAATGGACCTATATGGCTGGAGGGCGAGAGGGGCTGGAATGGCAGGGCCCGAGGCTGGGAGGCAGGACACACGGGTCCACCTCTGGTGCCAGGCTAAGGGGTCTGGTGTCCCCTGTGAGGTCAGGAGAGGGTTGAGTCTGCGTTGTAGACGGAAGGACCCCTGGCAGCCATCTAGAAGAAGGGCTAAGAAGGGGACAGGGAGTCCGCACGTGGGCCCGGCCACGGTGGCCCATGTGAGCGCGTGTGTCACTTCCAGCAGCGTGGGGCCAGCTCGGGAGCAGCTAGGTGGGAGGGGGCTGGGGAGGTGGAGAGACCGGGCCTCCGGGGCTTCGAGGCTGGGCCAGTGGATTCCAGAGGGAAGGCAGAGAGGGTTTGTCCGGGCACGTGAAGTGTGGGGCCTGGTGGGCGTCCACGGGGCCCTGACTCTCCCCCTAAGAGTCTCAGGGGCTCAGGGTGAACTTGGGTCTGGCGTGGGAGGCTCTCAAGAGGGACCTGAAGAGGCATGCGACCTCCCCGGGCAGTTTGGAAGTGGCCGCTGTGGGTGCGGGTGGGGGTGCGGGTGGGGGTGCGGGTAAGAGCTGCCCAGGATACAGGTCAGGGGCCGGGCGCGGGGTGGGCTGTCTGGAGGCTGCGGCTTCAGGGATGGGGGCCCGGTTCCCCCACAGCCTCCGCACACCCGCCCGCAGGTCAGTGAGAGGCCGAACCTGGTGCTCGCTGGGCACGTCGTGCTTCTCTCCTCGGGGTCCCTCAGGCCCACTGGGGGATTGTTGGCCCCCGAGACCATCTCTCCCCTTCCCCTACTCTTCCTGAAACATCTAGCCAGTCCTCTTAAGAGGCAGAGGGGCGCGGGTGGCTCAGGCGGCGAAGCATCTGCCTTCGGCTCCGGTCATGACCCCGGGGTCCTGGGATCGAGCCCCGGTCGGGCTCCCTGCTCAGCGGGGCGCCTGCTTCTCCCTCTCCTCTGCCCCTCCCTCTGCTGGTGCTCTCTCGCTCTCTGTAAATAAATAAATAAAATCCATCCCCACCCCAAAAAATAGCCTGCCCTAGGGTCCTGCCCCAGCCCCTGGCCCCCTTCCGGCAAGTCTTAAAATTACCACCCTCCCGCCAGCCCAGTACGGGAGGTGCTGGGTGGCCCCCACCCATTGCCCCTTCCCCTCACCCTTTTCACACCAGAGGAAGCAGAGGTTGACGCTTGTCCCACATCTCAGAGAGGGACTCGCTCCTGCACCATCTGAGCCACAGGGGGCAGGCGGAACGGTGACCTCCAGATGGGTGCCCTGGACTCGCTATGGGGGGTGCAGAGACCCTGCCCGGGCCCGTCCCCCAGGTCGGCTTGCAGACCCGGCCTAACTGCAGCTGCTCGCGGCCCAGGGCCCCTGGGAGCAGCCCCGACGTGAGGAAGGGCCCGGAAGGCGTGCGTCGGGCTTGGAGAGGCCTGGCCAGCCGGCGGCTGCGGCTCATAGGCGCAGTGGGCACCTGGCCCCGGCCCAGCGGGCAGCGGCCTCTGGAGTCCGCCCGGCCCCCTGAGCCCCTGGGAAGCGCCTGCTGGGGTGACCGCCCTGCCTTTCGGTCCTGTCCCAGGGGCCCTGACTCCCCCAGGGAGGCCGGAGCGGGGGGAGGGTGCGAGGGGGTGGGCCTTGCTGTCCAGGGAGCTGAAGACCTGTGCTTGCTCAGGGAGGCTCGAGGGTCCTGCCCACGGGCCTTGGGCACCTGCGGAGGGCGGGCGGCTGATGGCCCCAGGCGGTTCCAGGGACCCGAAGGCTGACATTCCAGGTGGCCTTAACTAAGTGAAGCAAACAAAATTCAGGCAGGTGAAGACAAATCGTGTTTATTTTTGGAGAAGGGGCAAGGGTGGCAACGAGGTTCGTTCTCCCCACTGGGTGGGTGTCTCTGGGGAGATGGGTGAGGCCTGGAGGTCTGGTACCCCCGCCCAGCGCCCTCCCAGCCTGGGGGAGGGGGGACACGAGGTGGTGGAGGGAAGGGCCCAGGGCCCCAGGACCTGCCCTGATGCTGCCCCAGCAGAAGTGGGGTGGGGGGGGCTGCTGGAAAGAAGGGGGTGGGGGGAGAGCTTCAGAGCTGGAAAAGTGATTAGCAGCTCTGAGGAAACCGCAGCCTCCCCGCAGCACCAGAGGAGGTGGGTACTCAGGGGGGCCGCGGGCCCAGAGGCAGGGACCTGTGGGTAGGGCAGGCCCGGCCAGACGCGCCCCTCCAGGAGCCTGGGGTGGGACTGAGTCTGCAGATAACACGTTGGGAACCTGGGTCCTGGGTCCAGCTCCGGCTCCCCAGGACCTTCTGCAGGGGCGGGGGAAGCCCAGCAGCCGCCCCAACCTCCTGGGGGAGTAGATGGGCCGTTTGATCAGTGAGTGTGCAAATTGGGATTTTATGGATCGCTTATTCACTGCTGGAGCTGGGGCCCCCAAATTCCTCTGTGCCCCAGAATGCCTAATCTACTCCTGAGCTTTCCCCTGGGAGGGAGGGAGGCGGGCTCCCCACCGGCCCCCACCCCTCCTGCTGTGTCTCCTCCCGAGGCCCCAGGCTTTGTCATTGCGGGTTGAGCGGTTCAAATGTGCTAATACACTCCCTGGGGGCCGCTGGGCAGTGGGACTTACCCTTCAGGGCTGTGATTGGTCAGTGGGACCACGGAAGGGGGGTCGTGGCAGCAGCTGGGACTGTGTGTGTGTGTGTGTGTGTGTGTGTGTGTGTGTGCATGTGCGTGTGTGCAGGCCTGTTTGAGGGGAGGGGGTTGGGGGGTGTCCATCCTGCTCAGACCACTGGGCAGAGACAAAGGATCTTCATCCAGCCTGGGTGGAGGATTAAGCCCAGAACTAGCTACCTGGTCAGGCTGGTTGGGGAGCCCACCTGTCCCTCTTTACATCCTCTTGTTACATCTTGACGTGCTGGGGACTTACTCAGCGTGTGCTGAATGGCGGGATGGATGAGTGACCACATGAGTGACTGCATTTTTAACTGGGGCTGTGTCTGCTGGAATAATCCAGCACCTACAGACTCTTAAACCTCCCCCTAAGATTCCTGAGTGTCCTCCCCCTCGCCTGAAATTTGCCGTAGCCCAGGCCCGGCTGACATAGGCCGGGCAGGAGGGACTGGCCAGGCCTCGGGGGACCCAGCTGTGACCCCCAGATTCTGTTGCCAGTTGAGAGTGCTTTCACTGTGGTCACGTTTCCTGCAGCCGGCCCCCATCTGTCCTTGGGATTTGATGAGGATGAGGATGGTAGGCGAGGGGGGGAGGGGTGTTGAGCAGCTGAGGGGGGGAGGAAGCGCAGCCCGTGGGCCAGATGACAAACTGTCCTGTCCTACCGTCCTCTCCTTTTCAGCCTGCCCCTCCTCTCCTGCCCTGAGGTTGAGGGCAGCGGGCGGGCCAGGCTGGGCTGGTGGGGGGGGGCTGGCCCAGCTAGCGCCCCTTCCTCCCGGGCCCCTGGGGACGCTGGGGACTGCGCCCTGCCTAGCTAGACAGCGTCCTAGGGATCCCAAGCAAAGGAGTCTGAGTCACAGCGAGGTTTACCTGGAGACCCTAGGAAGGGAGGCTCCACTCAAGTTCAAGAGAAAGCTTCGGAGGCCCCAGCCGTAGCGGATGCGCCCTGGCCGCAGGGGGAGCCCTGGCCGAGGTCAGAGCAGTGCTCGCCGCTGGAACTTTCTGTGATGATGGGAAAGGCCTGTGTCGGCTGCGCTGTCCCCATCCAGAGCCACTGCCGCGCGGGACCGTGGAGCGTTCCTAGTGGGGCAAGTGCTACGCAGAAACTGCAATTTTAATTTAACTTTCGTAGTACATTTTTATTTTTAATAACTGATAAATAATAATAAATGGTTTACATTTTTTAACTTATTTAATTTAATTTTATTTTTTGGTTTACATTTTTAATACCATTCATACATTTTAATGAATTTGAACTTGAAGAGCCACCTGTGGCTAGCAGTGGCGGCTTGGGCCGTGCGCTGGACTCCAAAGCCGAGTTCTGGGGCCCAGGTCCCCTGCTCTCCTCCAGTCTGTCAGGCCACCACGGCCCCGGGCGGGATCCCACGCGGTTAGGGAATCCTGCACCGCCCTTAAGAGGTCCTGGGACACGAGGGGGCCGAACCAACAGACCGCCCAGGGTGGGAAAGGAGTGAGGCTGTACAGGGCTCGGGACTTTCAGGTGTCCTCAGAGCTTCTTTGAGGGTGTCGGTCCCAGAAGGCTTCCTGGAAGAGGGGGCCGTGGGGCCATCTGAGCTGACGGGGCATAAGCCAGGGGTGGATGGAAGAGCCCCGGGTTTGGTGTCCGGGCACCATGGCCAAGACTGGGGTGGGGAGGGGGTGGCAGGAGGGGCTGAAGCGCTCCCGCCCCCCCTACTGTGACAGAATCGCTCCCCCTCCTGAGCCTCCATTTATTCTTCGGTAAAATGGGGAGAGTCAAAATGGGGAGAGTCGGCGTCTCGGGCAGGGGAGACGTGAGGGGGAAACCGAATGGTCGCCGTGGAAGTTCTCTGCAAACACGAGAAGGCTGGGAGAAGGGGCTGGGTTATCCCCAAGGGTGCTGGGCCCCGGACTGGCCCCTCCGGGAGACAGCAGATGGTCACAGCTTGTCTGTGGCCCTGACCGCGGACACAGGCAGGGATTTCTGCACTCTCCCCTCCCCCCGGCATGTGCACACACACACACAGCCCAGATGGGGGCTGCTGGTCCAGCCCTGCTCACGCTGACCTCCTGCTGTTTGGCATTTGACATATGAGGAGTCCAGGGCCAGAGCACCCCCCCCACACACACACCTCCCATCCCAGAGAGGAGCCAGACTGGCGGGGAGGCCTCACTACCTCGAGGAAGCGGGATCCCAAGGGTCCTAATCTCTTTACCATGTGTCCGGTGGCCTTTGATGGGAATTCCAGCGCCCCTTTTGTCCTCTCCCAGAGGCCTAATAAGGGGAAGAGAGAAGGAGGAAGATTTGGGGGAAAAAAAAAGGCCAGGTGGGGGTCCCTGGGGGCTGGGCTGGGTGCTCAAGTCCAGCCAACTCGGGGCTGGACAGACACTGGTGTCCACAGACACAAGCTGCCCTTCCAGACACCCTTCCCCTCTCCACTCCTGAGGGGCCTCCCTGGCTCTGCCTCTTGCCACCCATCTCGCGTGGGCTCAAATGTAGTCACCCTTTTAAAACATTTGACACAGAGGCAATTTCCAGCCTCCGCTCATCTGTCAGCCCAAACATCCATCCATCCATCCATCCATCCATCCATCCATCCATCCATCCATCCGACAGTCTGTTAACGGCTTACTGTGTGCCAGGCACGCTCCTAGGTGCTTGTGATACACAATGAACAAAACCAGAGGGTAGAAGAGGAGGAAACAGTAACATGCAACTGATTTATTTTTTTATTAAGATTTTATTTAGTCATTCATGGGAGACACAGAGAGAAAGAGAGAGAGAGAGGCAGAGACACAGGCAGAGGGAGAAGCAGGCTCCTTGCAGGGAGCCCGACGTGGGACTCGATCCAGAGACTCCAGGATCAGGCCCTGGGCTGAAGGCGGCGCTAAACCACTGAGCCACCTGGGCTGCCCAACATGCGACTTTTAAACCTTTGTGTCCTGGACCTCCTGGAACTTTCTAGTAGGTACTGGACACTAGAACAACCAGTATGGCAGATGATGATGAGTGCTACGAAGGACTACAGGTGGAGGGGGACAGCGTGTGATGGAGTGACACCTGAACAGAGCCCTGAGGGTGTGTGTACGGGGGGGGGGGGGGGGGGGGGCAAGGGTGTGGACCTGGTGGCCACTGTGAGGACGCTGCCTTACGTAAGTCATCTCTATACCCAATGTGGAGCTTCAACTCACCACCCTGGGACCGAGAGTCCCATGTCCTACTGACTGAGCCGGCCAGGTGCCCGGGATGTTGGCTTTTTTGTTTTTTAAGATTTCATTTGTTTATTTTGGGAGAGAGGGCACGTGTGTGTGTGCGCGCGCGCACGAGGGCAGGGGGATCCTCAAGCAGACTCTCCCCTGCTCCGTGGAGCCTCCTCTGATGCAGGCTCCATCCTAGGACCCTGAGGTCGCGACCTGAGCCGAAACCAAGAGTCTGTCGCCTACCCAACTGAGCCACCCAGGCGCCCGGGACGTTGGCTTTTATTCTGAGAACAGAGGGGGAGGCAGGGGGAGGCATCCAGGTGAGGGATGGTTACATTCAGGATAGATTTGGAGGCTGGGGTGGGGAGGGGGTCGGCGGGGACCGGAAGGCCGTGGAAGAGGCCTGGAGGGGAGGGGGTGCGCAGCCCGGTGCAGGAGTCGCAGGAAGGAGGGGTGACCGGCTGAGCTGAGGGCTGCCCACCGGTCAAGCAGGTGGCCGAGCGCGGGCGGCTGCAGGGGCGGCAGGGAAGCCTGGCTGGAGGGGGTTCGAGAGAGAACCAGGCGGAGGAACCAGGAATAAATAGGACAGCGTGGACGTGGAGGAGGCGGGCCCGCGGGGGTCCCAAGGATGGGCGGCGGTAGGTGGGCAGGCGGGGCGGGGGGGGGGGCACTCGTGGTGGGAGGGGCTGTGCGCGGTCCCGAGGCCTGGATGAGCAGGGCTGAGTCTTGCCTAGATTTCCGGCGGCCCTGTGTGTGCCAGGAGAGGCAGTCGGTGGCACTACGTGGCCGGAGGGACCAGAGAAGCCTGGGATGTTCACGGACAGGAAGCAGGGAGGGCAAGCCACCCGCCCCGAGACACGGGGAATCACCCCAACGGTAACATCCCCGCGACCATTGCCGTTCCTGATGTGTTCTAGTCCTCTCTTTCTTCCTCCCCTCCCCTCCCTTCTCTCCTTCCTTCAATATTTGGTTTTATTTGAGAGCGAGAGCAAGAGAGAGAGAGAGAGAGAGAGCGCGAGCGCGTGCACCTGCACAAGTGAGGGGGGTGGGGGGGCACGGGGGAGGCAGGCCCCCACTGAGCAGGGAGCCGGATGTGGGGCTTGATCCAGGACCCCGAGATCATGGCCTGAGCTGAAGGCAGACACTTAACCAACTCAGCCACCTAGGAGCCCCCCCCGCCCCCGTCCTCATTGCCCCATCGCCCTCCCCTCCCCCTTGCCACCTATGCCACCTATTGCCAGCTCCGTACCCATCTCCAGCCCAGGACTGAGTTTGGGGACAGGGAGGGAGAGCTCCGACCTGAGGAGCTGATCCCGGCTCCCCGTTCACATCCTTGCCTGACCACAGCCTGTGGAGGCGGGAAAAGTGCCGGCCAGAGAGAGGTGGCCCCTTCGGACACGGCGTCTCCCCCCTGGGACTCAGCGTTGGGTCAGTGAACACCGTGGGCTTAGGCGGGGCTTGTGGGCGCGCGGACGGCTCCCGAGGTGCCAGCCCCTCCTGGCCAGCTCAGGTCTTCCTCAAGGGCCCCAGGGCCCGGGGCCTTCCAGCCTCAGACACACATTCTAGGTGCCTTTCACCTGATCTCTCCTGTTAGAGGATAGAGGCCCCGAGGGTGGGTCACAGTCTGGTCCAAGTGTCGCGTCTCTCCGGACGTGGGGCACACGGCTGTCCTGAGAGCGTCTGCCGGCTGCTTGGCAACAAGCCGGGGTGCAGGGGGTCGGGGGGCTGCAGAGAACCAGCTGGAGCCCTTGCAGCCGAGTCCTGCGGCTGCCCCTCTGGCCTCCTTTGGCTCAGAACCCTTTACTGAGCCCTGGCCACGCAGGGCCCTGTGCCAGGCCTGGGGGCGTCCCCAGGCAGGGTCTGGGGGTCCAGCTGTGTTGGGGGCTGCTCTCTAGCCTAGACCCGGGCAGAGGCTCCTGTGCGGCAGGTGCAAGGCTGCGGCAGGTGACCAGGCCTCGGGTCCTCTCACCACCCCCCACTGCAGTCACTGGGGGTTGGCACGAGGAGGCAGGGCCCAGGGGATTGGGGGGGACTGCCAGGCGGCCAGAGATCCCCAGGGCACCAGTGGCGAGCAGTAGACAAAAAGCCTGGGACAAAAGGCCTGTGGGAGCCGCGGTGAATAGATTAATGGGATTTCCAGAGGCCGCGACAATGGGAGTCTCCCTCCGGCCCCTTTGTCCCGGCTGAGATAATGGAGCCGAGGAGCTTGCCCAGGAGGGCGGCCTTGCCCATCCCTCGGGTCTGCAGCCGCCGCAGCTGCCGGGCCCGACCGTGGGTAACGGCATCCGGAATCCGAGAATTTCTCTACGATCCGGAGGGGGTGTCGGGGCTCCTCAGGGAGCTGCAGGGGCGCCGGCACCGCGGGCGAGGGGCCCTCCCCACCGCACCTCGCACAGACTTGACCTGAAGCGCTTCCCGGGAGAGAGGAGGGCGCCGTCCGCCCCCCACCCAACCGTCCTTTGCCCCTGAAGCCAGGGAGGCCTAGAGGGGTCCGGCCTCGCCCCCGGTCACAGTGAGTCGCGGGGAGTCGCGGTGACGGCCGCGGGAGGGGAGGCCGGGGGCGCCCAGGCCTGTGCCAGGGGAAGACCCTCTCCGCGCCCGCCCGGCCCTCCTCGCTCTCTCGCCGCGGCGCCAGGTGCTCGCTGCGGACACCACGTCGGGGGGTCCACAGGTCAGCCTCCTAGGTCACCCCAGCTGGGGCTCCGAGAGGCTGAACCGTCTCCCTGGAGGTGGCATCAGATCCCACAGGGTGAGGGCTCCGAGCTGTCCGCCGGATGCCGCCACCGGGCTGCAGCCAGGGCCCGCGTCCCGGGACCCCCTCCCTTGGCTTTGACCCAGTCCTGGAGGGGCTCACAGACTCAGGAAACCAGTTCTCCTACCAGGTCGCCAGGTGATTGTAGAAGGACATAGCTCGGGAGCGGCCACACGGCAGAGGCACCTGCCGCAGGCCCGCGTGCCACCTCCCCCCCCCCCCCCCCCCCGGGGCTCTCCAGACCCTGTCCCTCTGGGGTGTGGCGGAGGCGCCTTGGCGGAGCCCCGGGGGGTTAAGTCACTGGCTGTTGGTGACTGTCCTCAACCTCCAGCGCCTCTGCCTCGGAGGGGACTCGGAGGGGACTCGGAGGTGCGGGCTGTGGGTGTGACTGTGGTGTGACCCCATCGAGGCCGGTTCCTTGGGCAACCAGCCGCCACTTGGAGATCACCCAGGGCCTTTCCCGAAGATCGCCTCCCCGACGTGAGCTCAGGTGCCCCGGACAGGGGCTTCTGAGTAGCGCCCCCACTTCACCGTCATGGCTCCAAGGCAATGCCGGGCCGAACCCAGGAGCCACAGGGGAAGTGCCCCCACTGCTCTTACACCTGGGGCGTGGGGCGCTGCGAGTCCGGAACAGCAAACAAAGACTAGAGGCGCCTGTGTCATCACCTGTGTCAGGCCGGGCTCGGGGTGCTGACCCCGGGGCACTGTTTTGGTCACTTGGAAGACAAACCACTTCTCCCACTCGTCCTGGAAGGCTTCCTAGACACAGGGGTGGGGGTGTTTAAGGGAGACTTAAAGACTTCTCCCCTCCCCTCCCCTCCCCTCCCTTCCCCTCCAAGAGCTCCTGCCATTACCTGGGTGCTGGGAGTTTGAAGGCTGTGGCGGAGTTGGGGGGGGGGGCGGGTGCCAGTCTCCTCCGCGTGGAGTCGGCCTTCAGGCCTTCAGGGCGCTGCAGAGAAAGAGCTGCATGGGGAGCCTGACCTTGAGAGCCCCCCGAAGGTCGCACCCTTGCATGGGGACCTGTCAGCCCAGCCTAGGGCAGGGGAGCTTATGAGCGGCAGCTTCTCCCGGGCTGCTTTGCAGTGAGGACGCCAGTTCTGCTTGGGGAGCACCGCCAGGATCCCCCGGAGGCAGAGGCTCCCGACCCAGACCTGAAGGGCAAATGCCCGGCGGGGGGGCGCAGCCACGTCCCCAGGCAGATACCGAAGCGTGTGTCCGTAGGAGCAAGGAAACAGCGTTGGAACAGGCTGCCTGGGCTTCGGGCTTTCCTCTGGCTGAGAACCGAGGCCGGTGGGGGCTGGGCTCCGCGGTCGTGCTGCTGCCGTCTGAGTCGGGCTGCACCAGCTGCACCAGCTGCACCACTTTGGGAGTCCCAGTCGCCCTGCACTCAGTCTCCCCGTCTGTAAAATGGGGATGGCAACTGCAGGAGTTACCTCGGAGGCCTCGCGCAGGCTACGTAAGAGGACACGTGGAAGGCGCAGAAAGGGGGGGCTGGCCCTGCCTCCAGGGCCGGGATGCTGAGAAGGGCCGGGTCGCCCTTCAGTCCTGTCAGAGCTGACAGGAACCTCCCTCACAGAACATCTCCCAAGTTCCCCCAACCCCAAGGGAGTCACTTGGAGTCACTCGGCCAGGCGAGGCCACTGCTTGGGCTCCGACCCGTACCACTTGTCATACTATTTTGTACCCCACCCAGGACCCCACATTTTATATCCAATCGTCGTGGCCGCTCTTCAAGGCGTGAGCTACGCGCTTCCACAGATGCAGAAATAAGCTCAGCGAGGCCAGTGATCTGCTCGGTCACGCAGCAAGGCTCCGAGCCTGGAGTCGACCCCCGGGCGCGCGGACTCGGAGCCGCGACCTAACACGGGTCCCTGGACCCTTCCTCCCTTCCCCGGCTGCTGTGGGGCATCGGAGTGTGGCCCGCGATCCGAGGACGCCCTCCGGGTGGGGAGGCTCCGGGGTGGGGGTCAGGGGGCGCAAGGGCCCTGGGGCGGGGGGTGGCACGTGCCGCCCGTGGGCTCGGGGCCTGCGCCGTGGGCATCCGTGTGCTCCTAGGGCGGGTGCCTGCGGCGCTCGGGCAAGGCCCCTCCTTCCCTCCCCTGCCCGCTGCCGTCCTCTCCTCTCGCTGTCCTTGGTTGGCTGCCGGCCCCCTGTTCTGCCCGGGGAAGGGGGAGACGGAGCCTCAGGTGTAGCGTGGGTGCCTGAGTGCAGCGGAACTTGCTGGCCTGCTCCCGCCCCCCGGTGAGCGGCCTTACGGACCCCTAGCAGGGCCGGGCGGGGCGGGCAGAGGGATGGACTGGCGGCTAGTGGGGGATTTCGGGTCCAGGAGGCCTTCCTGGAGGCGGCACGGAACTCAGCTTGCCGTGGTGCGGAACGGATGCGGTGTGGGGGGACGCATGGCTCACGGATGGGGCGAGGTCCTGGCCCGCGCTGGACTGGGGTCAAGGCTGGGTGGATGCCCCTCAGGCCTACTGGACTACGAGGTGGATGTGGGTGGAGGCCAGGTGAAAACGGAGGGCTGCACGGGGGCAGCTGTGCCCCTGGCCCAAACGGGCAGGGAACCCCTGGGATGGCAGGGCCAGTCTCCCAGGGGACCGAGGGGAGGCCAAAGGCGCAGCCTGAGCTGCCGGCACAGGTCCCCTCTAGGGAGGGGCCGGGAGCCCCCTAAACGGGGCTAATCCCAGGGGAGGCGAGTGGGGCTGCGGCTGCGAGGAAAGGTTTGCAGGGCTGGGGGTGACGAACGCTTCGGTCTGCGGGGTTACAGGAGGTAACCTCGAAGCTCTGCACATCCAGAGCGCTGGGTGGCTCAGTCGGTCAGGCGTCTGCCTCTCGATTTCGGCTCAGGTTGTGATCTGGGGGTCGCGAGATCGAGTCCCACTCTGAGTGCACAATTGCTGAGCTGGAGCTGTTCAGTGACAGCCGGGCCTGGACGTTTGGTCGTGAGGGTGGGGACTTGAATGGGGGCTGCTGCGGCCCCGCAGGAGCCGAGCCAGAGGGGCAGGGAGGATACCGCGGCCCGCAGACGGAGGGGAGCGGCGGGTCTGGCAGGGGGCGAGGGCAGTGTGTGTGCCTGAGTCTAGATCCAGAGCCTTCCTCCCTGTGTCTGTGCCCTTCTGGGAGGGGTTGTGCTTTCCCCCAGCGGGCTAGGGCTAAGTGTGATCAAGGGCAAATCTCTTTTTTCCGTATTAAGGAGCCAAAGCACAGATAACAGTAAATAAGAAAAAAAAAAAAAAGGCTTAGGGTCCCTTGGGATCACAGTATTTGCATTTGTAGAACTTTAAAAAAAATACTTAAAAAAAGATTTTATTTATTTATTCATGAGAGACAGAGAGAGAGAGAGAGAGAGACAGGCCAAGGGAGAAGCAGGCTCCCCTCAGGGAGTCCAATGCAGGACTTGATCCAGGGTCTCCAGGATCACCCTCTGGGCTGAAGGCAGCACCAAACCGCTGAGCCACCCGGGCTGCCCCCCCACCCCCCCAAAGACTTACTAGACAGAAGACCTGGGTGGGGGAAAGAGGGAGAGAGAAATCTCCAGCAGACGCCCCGCTGAGCGCAGAGTGGGGCTCGATCTCGTGACCCCGAGGCTGCGACCTGAGCCGAAATCGAGGCAGACGCCTGACCGACTGAGCCACCCAGCGCTCTGGATGTGCAGAGCTTCTAGGTTATAACCCCGCAGACCCGAAGCGCTCGCCACGTCCGGCGTCCCAGGAGGTTGCCCACCTCGGCCACCAGGTAAGGCCTGTGTCCCGCGGAGGCCCCTCTCGGCAGGGGCTGGCGAGCCGCGGATCTGCCTCCACGGCCCTCACACTCCGCTCTCGGCTCTGCTCCGAGCCTCCCGCCGTCATCAGCGTCGCCAGCATCACCCCCCAGCCGGAGGGGAGACACCTCGAAGAACTCTCCTTCCCTTTTTAGCTTCGGGATCCACGGCCCACGCCCTCCTTAGGGCAGTGGGGACCAGAATATGGTTTTATCTTCAGAGTGTCCCCTCCCATTGACAGCGGGTCACAGCCACCGGAGGTAGCGAGACCAAGAGGTGGTGCCTCAACAGGCTGCTGCCTCTAAGGACGGCTGTGGAGAGCCCCAGAAGCCACTTGGCCGCAGCCTCATCAACACCCCCCCCGTGGGCCCCCCCTTCCAAGGCTCCGGTGACCCATGATTTCTTAGTATCCCCGCCAGGCTTGCAGTGTACAGTTACCCGGGTTGCATACTGAACACAAACCCTCCCGGAGGGGCACGACTCACCCCGCGGGCGCTGCAGTTTGTAGATTGATTGTGAGAGCCTTCCAGAAGGTGGCAGTAAAGTGTCCTGAGGAAGGAACAGGGCGTGAGCGAGCCCAGCCCCAGCTTTCTGAAGGCCTGACCGGCCAACCTGGCCCCTCACCTTCCACAGTCCAGGAGCCCCCCCCCCCCCCCAGGCCTTCCCAGCCAGGCAAGGCACATATCCCTGAGCCCCACGGCCCCGGACACACGGCCCATTCCCCACCCCACGAAGGATGTCATCCACCTGCCTGTCTCCCACCTGCCTCCCACCATCTCCTTCGCCCTTGGGTCTGCCCCTTGCCCACCCAGCACAGTGGCTACTGCTCGCCCCGTAACGACTGGGAGGGAGAACGTGAACCTGTAAGTCTAACGCGTCTCATTGGAAGCTTGGGCCTGAGAGGTCGTCACTGGCGAAGTGGCCCTGGAATGCCCCGGCCCAGGCAGTCCTGGAGATTCAGGCCGAGCCCTGGAGCCACGTGCCCGGAGGGCGGTCCCCAGGCCTGAACCCCGTCTGCCAGGCTTTGGCTCGCGCCTCCGCTGGTGCTCCGGGCTCCGTGAGAGCTTCCTGCGGAGCCTTCCTGCCACGCGTGTGGCCAAGACGACACTTGGTTACATGGCACAGGTGTGCTTCCTGAGGTCTATGGGGGAAAGTTCCAAGATTTCCCCGCCGGCAACATTTGTGCTTCTTTTGAGTAGGGTGGTGTTTTATTGTTTTGCAAAGTTATTTGGTTCCTGGGAATCTCAGACACAAGTCTGTGACCTGCTTCCTAGACGTGTATTAACTTCGCCCCATCTTCCCTGGAGTAGGACTTGTCTCCCTGAAGGGTCCGTGCCGCGTCGTGGGGAAACCCACCTGGCAACGTAGCCAGCAGGTGCAGAAGCGGGTCTGGAGCCCGGGTGCTCCTACTTCAGGCGGCGGAGATGAGGGGGTGGAGAGGGAGTAAACGCTCGGGTTGGCCCCTGGGGGCTTTCCAGGAACCCCGAGGCTCTGCCCATGATCCGGCAGCTCTGGGAGGCTGAGGTGGCGCGTCCGCAACGCCTGGCGGGTGGTGGGCGAGCGGCAAGCAGGACTCACTGAGTGAGCCCCACCTGGGTTTGACTACTCCCTGCGGCGGGGCGGCCGGGGGGTGGGGGTCTCACCCATGGGCTGCCCCTTAACTGCATTAGGTCTGAAAGTCGGGACCGGGCGTTCTAGAGGGCAGGGCTTGCGCGGCTGGGACAAAGCCACCATCATATTGCCTCCAAGGTGAAGTCAGGGTCACACATACTGTGTCCAGGTGTCTCGCAGGAAAGTCTTTTCAGATGGCTTTAATCCTGGGATGCGCCAGGCAAGGCAGGTGGTGCAGATGGGGTGCCTTGGAGGGCGGCCCTGGAGGGTGACCTGGGAGGGCGGCCTGGAGGGTGGCCCAGGGGGGCAGCCCTGGAGGGTGGCCCTGGAGGGTGGCCCTGGGGGGCAGCCTGGAGAGTGGCCCTGGGGCGGCCCTGGGGGTGTCCCTGGAGCGTGGCCCTG
The DNA here is from genome assembly GCF_048418805.1 of Vulpes vulpes. Lineage (NCBI taxonomy): Eukaryota > Metazoa > Chordata > Mammalia > Carnivora > Canidae > Vulpes > Vulpes vulpes. The sequence goes on from NC_132787.1 coordinate 3,174,060, forward strand.
GGGGGTGCCCTGGAGGGTGGCCCTAGGGGTGCCCCCAGCAGGTGGCCCTGGAGGGCGGCCTGGGGGGTGGCCCTGGCGGGTGACCCTGGAGGGTGCCCGGGGGTGGCCCTGGGGGTGCCCTGGAGGGTGCCCAGGGGGTGGCCCTGGCGGGTGACCCTGGGGGTGCCCTAGAGGGCGGCCTAGAGGGCGGCCTGGAGGGTGGCCCAGGGGGGTAGCCCTGGAGGGTGACCTGGGAGGGCGGCCTGGAGGGTGGCCCTGGAGGGCAGCCCTGGAGGGCGGCCTGGAGAGTGGCCTGGGGGTGTCCCCGGAGTGCGGCCCTGGGGGGTGCCCTGGAGGGTGGCCCTGGAGGGCGGTCTGGAGGGTGACCCTGGAGGGTGCCCGGGGGTGGCCCTGGCGGGTGACCCTCGGGGGTGCCCTGGCGGCCCGCAGGCCCTCGGCAGCCGCTCCGCTTCCTCTGCCCGCAGCTCTGTCGAGGATGCACTGGACACCGGAACACGCGCAGCCGCTGAGCCAGTGGCCGGAGCAGCACCTGGACGTCTCCTCCACGACCCCGTCGCCGGCCCACAAGTTGGAGCTGCCCGCCGCGGGCCGCCAGCGCTGCCACTACGCCTGGGCGCACGACGACATCTCCGCCCTGACGGCGTCCAACCTGCTGAAGCGCTACGCCGAGAAGTACTCGGGGGTCCTGGACGCCCCGTACGAGCGCCCCGCGCTGGGCGGCTACGGCGACGCCGCCTTCCTCAACGGCGCCAAGGGCGACCCCGAGGCCTGGCCGGCGCCCGAGCCGCCCTACCCGCTGGCCTCGCTGCACGACGGCCTCGCGGGCGCCAAGCCGGGCGGCGGGGGCGGCTCGGGGGGCCTCGGGGGCGCGCCGGCCCTGGCGGGGGCCCTGCCTGAGCCGCTCTACGCCGGCAACGCGTGCGGGGGCCCCGCGGCGGCGCCCGAGTACGGCCCGGCCTACGGCGCGGGGTACCTGGCGCCCGGCTACTGCGCGCAGCCCCCGCCGCCCCCGGCCGCGCTGCTGCAGCCCCCGCCGCCGCCGCCGCCGCCGCCCCCGCCCGGCTACGCGCCCCCGGGGCCGCTGTACAACTACGGGGCGGGGGGCTACGGCGCGCAGCCCGGCTACGGGGCCCTCCCGCCGCCCCCGGGCCCGCCCCCGCCCCCGCCCCCGCCCGCGGGCCCCTACCTGGCCTCGGGCCTGGCTGCGCCCGCGCCCCTGCCCGCGCCCCCGCCCCCGCCCGCGCCCCCGCCCGCGCCCGCCTCCTACGGCTTCCCCGGGGCCCCCGAGGCCGGGGCGCTGAAGCGCAAGGCGGCCGCCGAGGGCGCCGAGGGCCGCTACCGCAAGTGCGCCTACGAGCCCGCCAAGGCCCCCGCGGCCGACGGCGCCCCCTACCCCGCCGCGGACGCCGGCGACTGTCGCGGCAACGGGCTCCGGCCCAAGCCGCCGGGCGCGGCGGGGGAGGCGGCGGCCAAGTACGGCGGCGGCGGCGGCGGGGGCGGCGGGGGCGGCGGGGGGGGCCCGCCCAAGGGCCTGGGCGCCCCCGCCTACGGCCCGCAGCTCGAGCCCTTTGAGAAGTTCCCGGGGCCCGCGGAGCTGGCGGCCAGCGAGATGCTGGACCGCGGGCCGCCGGTGCACTGGGCCGACGTGGCGGGCCAGGCCGCGCTCAAGGCGGCGCTGGAGGAGGAGCTGGTGTGGCCGCGGCTCCGGCCGCCCGCCTACCCCGGCGGCCCGCGCCCCCCGCGCACGCTGCTGCTCTTCGGGCCGCGCGGCGCGGGCAAGGCGCTGCTGGGCCGCTGCCTGGCCACGCAGCTGGGCGCCACGCTGCTGCGCCTGCGCGGAGGCTCGCTGGCCGGCCCGGGCGCCGCCGAGGGCGCGCACCTGCTGCGGGCCGCCTTCGCCGCCGCGCGCCGCCGCCCGCCCTCCGTGCTCCTCATCAGCGAGCTGGACGCGCTGCTCCCGGGCCGCGACGACGGCGCGCTGCAGGCGCCGCTCCTGGCGTGCCTGGACGGCGGCGGCGCGGGCGCGGGCGCGGGCGCGGGGGCGGGCGCGGGGCCGGGGGCGGACGGCGTCCTGGTGGTGGGCACCACGGCGCGGCCCGCGGCGCTGGACGAGGCCACCCGGCGGCGCTTCGCCCTGCGCTTCTACGTGGCGCTGCCCGACGCCGCGGCGCGCGGCCAGATCCTGCAGCGGGCGCTGGCCCAGCAGGGCTGCGCGCTGAGCGAGCGGGAGCTGGCGGCCCTGGCGCAGGGCACGCAGGGCTTCTCCGGGGCCGAGCTGGCGCAGCTGTGCCGGCAGGCGGCGGCCGGGGCGGGCCTCCCGGGGCTGCAGCGGCCCCTCGCCTACAAGGACCTGGAGGCGGCGCTCGCCAAGGTGGGCCCCAGGGCCTCCCCCAAGGACCTGGACTCGTACGTGGAGTGGGACAAGATGTACGGCTCGGGACACTGACGGCGCGCGCGGGGGCCGCGGGAGGGCGGGGGCTGCCGTCGCGGGCGCGGGCGGGAAGGTGCGTCTGCTGGGCGGGTCGAAGCCACGCGCGCCGTGTACTCAGGTTTCTCCTATTTATTGCGGACGGGAAGCTGCGCCCACCCGGGACGGGCCGGCCCCCGGGGCCTAGGAACTCCTGCGCCCCCGCCGCGGCCCCGCCAGGGCCCTCTGGTCTGGGCTCGCCGAATGCCTCCCTCCTCCCCCTCCCTCCTCCCCCTTCCCCCCTTCCTCCTCCCCCTCCCTCCCTCCCCTCCCCCCTGCATTCGCGTGGTTCTCTCTCTCCCTGGCGTTGTCACTGACCTCCTCGCTCGCTGGCCCTGGCCCTGTCCCTCTTCCGCCCCCCCCTTCCCGGGCTCTCCATCCATCACCCCCCGCGCTTCTGTCTCCATCCCTTGCTTTCCAGCCTGTTTCTCTTGGTCCTTCTCATTCAAAAGAATGCAGTGTCTGCCCCTTGGCAGATCTAGAAGTCCAGGGGCTGAGGAGGAGGGGCTGGGGAGTCCCCCCCCCCCCCCCCGTTATCCCTCACCCAGCTGTATCCTTGGGTCCTGGGGGGGAGGGCTAGCAAAAAAAGAAAAAAGAAAAGGAAAAAAAAAAAAAACCACCCAAAGAAGGGTTTTTGTTTGTTTGTTTGTTTTGAGGGGGGAAATCCCAGAAATGTAGCTTGTTTAATATTTTAGGCCTCTTATTTTTGTAAGATGTGTAGAATTTGCTGTTTTTCGTTTTATTTTGACAACTCAGGAAGAAACTGACCTCAGAAAGAATGTTAGACTTTGGCTGCTCTCCTGCGTGTTCCCTGCCCCCGCCCCCCCCCCCACCCCCTTGCCCAGGGAGCAAATGCTCCCAGAAGTCCCGGAAAGTGAAGGTTGTGGGGAAGGGGACAGGAAGACCCAGAGCCCCGCTGAACCCCTGCTCTTCCTGGGACAGAAGCGGAATGTATTTCTAGGGCTTCCTCCCCGGTCCAAGGCTGGAGGCTGGAGGCAGGGGCATAGGGAGTGGCTTGTGGGATTTGCGAAGATGTAGGTAGGTCCTGCTGCGCTCCTCCTGAGCCCCGTCCCCCAGCTACTGTTCTCTGTTTAGGGCCATCCGGAGGGATGCTCCCTGCCCCCTCTTCCGCCCCAGATCCAGAAAGAGAGTGTCCGAGCGGGAAGGTGCCCTGGCCAGAAAGGCCCCCAGAGGCCGACTCACCCGGCCCTCCCTTCCCTCGGCAGCGGCCCTGTGTGACGCATGTGAGGAGTGTTCCCTCCAGAGAGAAGCCGGTGTGGCCACGGGTCTGGGTGGGCACACACCCGACCACAGCCTCAGGTTCCCTGGGGGGGGCCCGAGGAGGAGCGGGCACCCGTTACAGAGGAACCTTCTGTGGGGAAGCGTGCCTGTCTCGCTACCCTAGGGTCCTAGCTTGGGGGACTCAGGGGCTGCCAGAGGGTGAAGGAGCCGGGCACACTGTTTTTCCCTGACCTTGGGGGTTTCCCACCCAAACTTTGCACCAGAAGCCGGGCTTGGGGGCCCTTCCTTGTGAGAACAGTGTTCCTCTCCTTCCCAGCAGCCTTCCTTGGAGGGGCTTCAGCCTGTCTCTCTCCCCCTCAGGGAGCCCATCTCACAACTCTGACCTTTGCTCCGAAGTAGGGTGCACGTCCTCACCCCCCTCCTGCCTCCCCCCTCCCCTGCTCGCCCACCCGTTTAGCTCCTACAGTCTCTGTACCATTTCCCACTCCCAGCTGGAAAGGTGTCCACGGGGGACATTTCAGGTGCCAAGGTGCTGCGGGCCTGTGCGGGCCTAGGGGTGCTAGCGGGAAGGCTGCTGTTTCTCCCTCCTCCTCCTCGGTCTTTTGGGCCTCCTCCCCTCGGGGCTGGCCGGCTGCAGGCTTTGGTGCCTCGCAGGCAGTGGGCGCTGCCGTGAAGGGCCCTTGGGGAGCAGGGCGCGAGGAGGTTCTCTCAGGTGTGTGTATGTGGGGGGGATGGAGGGCATGGGGAGGTGGGGTTGGGATCCCAGCCTTCCCTTCAGGAGGCAGGCAGCTGGGCGTCGGGGGAGGAGCTCACGGAGACCCAGGGCCGCCACCGCCTCCTCTACCGGCCTTGGGGAACTTTGCACAAGGAGACAGCCCCAGGCTACTAGCACCTACCTCGTGGGCACTGGGGCGGGTGGGGGGAAGGGCAGGTCCAGCTCCGCAGTGCTGGGGGGGCATACCAAAGAATCCAGGGGCAGGGGTTGGGGGAGGGCAGACTTGGCAAGCTGGCCCTCCTCTTCCTCTACCCAGCCTGGGGTTGGGGTCCTCTCCTCCAGCTGTAACCATTTCTACCTCATTTTGCTGCGTGTTGTACATGGACGTATTTATCTCCTGTCTGACGATGCTCTGCAGTTGTGGTCTGTCTACCTCAGAAGAGACTGTATTTTAAAAGAAACTATTACACAGTATTAAAGCGATGACATGTGGTTTCCAGAGGATTTCTTGGGGGCAGCAGGATGTGGGGAGCCCCCTGGGGAATGCCTGGGCATGCATCCAGGTCTGCCATGGGGGTGGCCCTGTGGGCGCTTCTAGTCCTTTACTCGGGGACTCCTGTTACTCATTCTGGGACAGCAAGTGGCTCCCAGGCAAGGGCAGGTGAAAAGCCCCCGGGTAGGGGAGGCCCCCCTGCAGTTCTAAGCTCCCGGAGGCTCAGAATTGGGGCTGATTCGAGTCTCTGGAGGCTCAGAGTATGAGGGGAATGAAGGGCTCACGTGTCTGGTGAATGAGTGAATGGAGGAAGAAATGAATGCATGGAGAAGGGGGGGCGGAGGGGAAGGGGCACTCAGGATGTGGCCAGCAGCCCTTGTTGGCTAGAGCCAAGACCAGATTCAGGGAGGGAGGGAGGGAGGGAAGGGGGAGGGCAGGGTCGGGGGACAGTCTCTAGGGGTCACGGGGGACCCTTTGCCCACCAGCGCCCGCCAAGTCCCACACTCTGCCAGCTCCTCACTCGCTGGGAGCCGGAGGAAACTGGGAAGGAAGATCCTGCTGAAACGGCGTTCGGAGATGCCTGTCGGAGATGCCTGTCGGAGGCGGGGGGCCACAGCTTCCCGAGGTCCTCGATGCTCTAAGCCAAATTGCCGCCCAGGCCGCAGAGGCCGTGGGGAGCCGTGCGCGCCCACCCGTGTGGGCTCAGGCCTTAGGCGCACCCTGGGCGTCCAGGGGGCCGGGCCAGCCCTCGGGGAGAGCCTGCCCAGCAAGCAGTTTCTCCTCGGGGAGAAGCAGCCGCGAGCCTGGACGCATTGCCCGGGACTCCACGACGCCAACCCTCGTGGCCCTTGGAGGCCCGGAGCTCCCCGACGCCCTAGTGGGTTTATCACGCACCTCGCCTGTGCGGACCCTGGGGTGTAGCGCTGAGGACACAGGGATGGGAAGCAGCCACCGTGCTGGAGAGCCCGCGACAGGCCGTGAGGAGAGCTCACGAATGGATCATCTGATAATAAATGGATCAAGCTGCCCCGGTGGGGGGGGGGGGGGCGGGAGGGCCCCACATAAAAATTTCATGTGCTCCCATCTGGGAGAGTACTTGGTATGTGGCAGACACAAATGCTGGGTAAGTCCTTCAATTTATCAATTTCCAGACCAACATCCCAATGGAGGATGCACAGGCTCCCTTGAAACCGGAAACAAAACCCAAACAGGTTAGCTCAAGAGTGCCCGCAAGAGCCCCGGACCCTGGTGGGCCGTGGGGAGGAGGTGGTGGGGTGTGCGGGCAGGGGTGCGGCAGGGGCTGGGGGAATCACTGGGAGTGCACCCCTGCCTCCTGGGGACCTTTCCGGCCCACAGGCCTGGCGAAGAGCTGAGGGCGAGATGAAAGTCACGAATGGACAGGGCCTGAGTCCCACGTTAAGAATTCACACACTGAGCCAACGGATCTTCACTCAACACCTGCTTTGCACTAGTTGCTACAGGTGGACCTTAGGGCCCAAAGGAGGGGACAGTAGGAAGGCAGAGCTGCAGCGCCCCCCCTAGGAGCAAAGGAGGGGGCCGCCTACTGCAGGGGTGAGGTTGCGGGGCGGGGGGGGGGGAGGGGGGGCAGGGGGCTTCCCCAGGAGGCTGCAGGCCAAGATCCAAAGGAGGGGGGGGGCAGGCTTGGGGAGTGGGGCCCTGGTGGGCGGAGGGGGCGCCTAGGGCGAACCTTATCCAGGGGTGAGGGTGCGCAGGCACCTGCGGGAGGACGGGCCTCACTGGGTCTCTAAGCGTTTGGTATTCAGCCAGAGGTGGGGATCGGGTGCTGGGTGCTGGGTGACGGGGAGCAAGGGGCCGAGGGAGGGCCTGTGCCGGAGGTGAGGGCTGGTAAATGCATCTCACCGATGTGGACGATTGGGCAACGGGCGCCCGGCCTCAGGCAGGTGTTTCCATACAAGGGCCGGGGATGCCAGCCTCCCGGGGGACTGGGTGTCCCCCCACCCCCACCCGCAATTGCCTTCAGCTCTGGCTTCCGGGTGCGTGGCCGCCCCTCCCCCACCGCGTGGCCGCCCCGCCCCTCCCCCACCGCGCGGCCGCCCCTCCCCCCGCCGGCGTTCGGAGCTCCTCGGCCACAGTGGGCGCGGCGGTGACCACAGGCGGGGCGATGGCGGCGCGGGCGCTGGCGCTGGCGCTCTGGGGCTGGGCGCTGGGTCCGGCGGGGACCCTGGACGCCATGGGCCCCCACGCGGCCGTCCGTCTGGCCGAGCTGCTGACCCCGGAGGAGTGCGACCATTTCCAGTCGCTCCTAAAGACGCCGGAGCCGGACGTCGAGGCCGAGCTGGCCCGGCTCTCCGAGGACCGGCTGGCCCGCGCCCGCACACCGGGCCCCACGTCCGCGCCGCCGGGCGGGCGGTGGCGGTGGCGGTGGCTGCGGCGGGCGCGGGCGCGGCGGGCGGCGGCCGAGCCGGCGGGGGAGTCGGAGGGCTGCCGGCAGGCGCTGGCGGCCTGGCTGGTGGACGAGGCCTCGACCCTGCCTTGGGACCGCGTGGCCCGGGCCCTGCGGCGCAGCGGCCGCCCCGACGTGGCCCGGGAGCTCGGCAAGAACCTGCACCAGCAGGCGACGCTGCAGCTGCGCAAGTCCAGCCTGCGCGACCCGGGGCCGCCCGCCGGCCCAGGCCCCGCCCCCGGCCCCCGCCCCGCCCCTCGCCCCGCCCCCGGCCCCGCCCCTCGCCCGACCTCAGGCCCGGCTCCTCGCCCCGGCCCGGCCTCAGGCCCCGCCCCCGCCCCAGGCCCCGCCCCCCGCCCGGCCTCAGGCCCCGCCCCCGGCCCCGGCCCCGCCCCGCGCCCCCGCCGCGCCGCGCCCCGGGAGCCGGCCTGGGACGAGCTGCAGCTGATCGTGGAGCGCCTGCCGCAGGCGCCGTTCGCGCGCAGTCCCGCGGGCTGGGTCTGGCCGCTGGCGCTCGGCCTGGCCACCGGCTTCGTGGGGGCGCTGGGCGCGGGGGCGCTGCTCATCCCGCTCACGCTGTGGCTCACGGGCGGCGACGGCCCCGGCCCCGACCCCGACCCCGGCCCCGGCCCCGGGCCTCCCCGGCGCAGGCCGGCCCGGGCGCGCGGCGGGCGGGAGGCGAGGCCGCTGCTGCCTGCGGGGCCGCTCGAGCCGCCCCGGGTCTGGGCCGCACGGGGGCGCCGCGCCCCCTCGCCGCCGTGTCCCCGGCTGTGACCGGGAGCGCAGCCCGGCCGCGTGCGGTCTTCGCAGGGTCATAAACGTTGCGAGATACACAAAGCGGGGAGCCGGCGTCGGTTTGTTGGAAGCGGCCGCATCGCCCGCGGGGCCGCCCGTGGGAGGGGGGCTGGGTGCCCGCGTACCCGGGGTGCAGGCCGGGCCTCCCGCCCCCAGCTCGGCGCCTCCGTCCCTCGCAGAAACTCGTGCACCGGCAGCTCGCGCTTAGCGCGGACTCCGCCGGGCCCGCGCGAACGGGCACCTGCGGTCTTTGGGGCCGAGGAAGGCCGGCGTGCACCCCCCCCTGCCCCGCTGCACGGGAAGAAACCGGCCTCGTAGTTAGTGGCATAGGCAGGGCTTTGGACCGGAGCTGCCTGGGCCGAAAGCTGAACTCCGGGGAGTGACCTGTGACCAGTGAGGGCCTGGCGATCGCGGAGAGGCCAGACCAAGACCAAGACCAAGACGGGGAGCTGCAGTTCACCCCGAGGCCCAGGCCCGGCTGCAGGGTGCAGGGTGGCACAGCCAGCGTGTCCCCGCCTGCAGCGGCTGCTGCCTGCAAGCTGCTCTCCCCTTTCAGGCCAGACCTCCCGCAGGGAGCAGTGACCCCCACCCTACCCCGAGCCCCAACCTGTCCCACCCACCTGGGAGGTTGGGGCCCCCCTGCCCATCCGGGGAGCCGGGCCTGGGTGAGCCCTCCGACTCCGTCCCCTGCCACAGGGAAGGCAAAGAGGACAGCTGTGGGGGTCTGGCCGGGTGGGAGAGCTCGGCTCCCCATGCACCCCGGGGGGGCGGGGTGGAGGGGCTTCGGTGTGAGAACAATGACAGAAAGACAGGCCAGTCCAAGAGGAGAGTTGAAAACAAGATTGACGTAACCCTTTATTGCAAATTCTAAAGTAAAAAGATGTACAGTACAAAGTAAAATTGAAATTTCAGACTATAAACTTCCAATCCACTTATGCATTCTCATTTCTCAAGCATTTCTGCCATTTCCGCGTAAACGGAACAGGGAACAAGTCGAGGGGGTGAGGGAAGGAGGAGATACAGCAAGGGGAAGAAATTAAGTGTCTAGAATAATCACAAACCCCAGAAGCAAGTGAAAGGAAAGACATTTTCTCGACCTGCTGTCCTGGTGATGAGAAGCGGGGGTGGTTGGAGCAGTGCAGTTTAAAATGGCTCTCAGAATAGCAGCATTTATGTACCATTTCATCTTCCTTAAGTCCAAATAATACTTGGCCCTTCCCTAGTGCCTTTGCCTCTGTATCTCAAAACACGTTACAAAACATTTAGTTAAAGCCTCACAACACCCCTGTGAGGTAGGTCAGTATTATTATCCCCATTTTACAGATGAGGAAACTGAGGCACAGAGAGGTTAAGTGACTTGCCCAAGGCCACACAGCGAGCCAGTGGTTGAGCTGGGGATGGAACACAGTTCTGTCCCTTTTCTGGAACCACTGGACCACGCTCCCCTTTACCTATATACATTCTTCACACACACACACCACACGTGCACACCCGCCCACCCCACCCCCACTTAGCCTCTATGTACAGCAAACAGCAGTGGGGGGCAGGGGCAGGGGTGCCTCAGGAGCGGTTCAGTGGAGGAAGTCTCGGTCGCCTGGGAAGGGAATCCAAGGAAGCACGGAGCTGGGCCACAGCGCGGCCTCGGTGCACACCTTGGGCCCCTCCCGACCCAGACTTCCTCCTCCCTCCTGACGTCCCCCTGGCTGGCCAGTTGCAGCCGACTCTTTAGGGGGTGGGGGTACCTGAAAATGAACGAAGCTTTTTGCAAAACTTTGGGCAACATCTGAGAAAAGAAAGAGGCATCGTTACAGAAGATGCCCGGGACTCAAGTCACAAAGTCGCAAGCCATGGCAAGCTCCCCTCCGGCAGGCCTGGGGGCTGGGGCCAGGGGAGGGGGGGACTGACCTACCAGCCATCTCTCTCCGAGCGGACTAGAGTGGGCACTTCGAAATCCTCCTGAGAGTGTTCCTGGACGGGAGACGCGGCCCAGAGCGGGGTGTCCCCAAAGCAGGGCGGGGTTGGGGGAGCGGTGCCCCTCTCCCCTGCACGAACTGGCCGTGGGGGGGACGGCGGGCAGGGCCCAGCATGAGCTAGCAGAGTGGAGACTGGAGGCAGCGCTCGCCGAGCTCTGGGGCATCAGGATAGTTGTTTTTAGTTTTGTTTTTGTTTGTTTTTTAACATACTGGTGAAAAAGGCAGAAGTGAGGCCGCCGGGCTGGGTGGGCTGACGTCATCTCTGGGGGCGCTGCCAGGAGGACTGGTGAAGAGGGGGTTTCGTGGGCCCTGAAGCACTAGCCCGGGAGGGGGAAGGGCGCCACGTGCAGTGGGTGGGTGGGTGGGGGGGGCCTGGGGGGCGGGGGACGTGGGGGGCAGGACCTTGCTTTTCTCTCCAATCTCTCCGCCTCGGCCACAACCTTGCGAGAGACCCTGATCTCTCTCCCTCCTGTTCCCCTCCTTCTCCCAAACGGGCTAAGGTCCCGATTCCCAGACCCCTCCCAGGACTCAAGAATCGGGAGAGTCAAGCAACAAACGGACACCAAGACAGGCTTCCCTTGTACGGTAAAAAGGGTCATTTTTATTTTGTTTCCTTTTGGCTTATAGTAGTGATGTACTTTTTTTTTTTTTTTTAAATCATGTCTCATTTAGAGCAGTGTTGGCCTCCATGCATTCACTAATACACTAATCTTCACTAGTGGTCTTTTACAAGTTTACATTGGTTGCGGCGGAAAAGAAAAGAACTTTGGGCACTGTCGTTCCAGGGGCTCTGACTGGGAGCTTCTGTTTACGTCTCCCCAGTCAACTTCTGATGCCAAAAGTGGCTCATCTAGAGAAGTGGGAGTAGGTCATGTTGACTCGGGATGGTTTTGCTGCTCTCGCCCTCTGCTTTAAATCATGGAGTCTCCTCAGCCTCAGCAACAAGGAGGTTAAGGAAAGAAGAGGGGAAAGTGTTTTTCACACACAAACCAGCAACCGGGTCAGCTGCTGCTCAGTGGCTTTGGCTCTGCATTTTAAATTAACAGCATCACACGCGTCTTTTTGCTTTTTGTCCTTTGTTTAAAGGTGGATTGTGGAGTATAAATACTGCACCAAGGACCTGGCTACAAAAAATAAATATTTATATTATATTTATATATCTATATATATATATGTGCAGTGATACTGTGGCTGCTGCTGCTTTTTGATTGGCTTCGTTAATATTTGGCAAAGCGTTGCCACTTACCCACTCAGTGAAGGCGGACAAAAAACGTCATCACTGATTCTTTCAGTTCAATGCCTGTTAACTGCGGGTGTAAACTGCTGGTGATGGTGTCATTTACTACCAAAGAAGTGTGGAGCAGGGCAGGTGAGTGAGAGTGAGCGAGCCAGTGGGTGGAGGGAGGTGAGTGAGGGAAAAAAAGGTAGGAAAAGTTAAAAAAAAAAAAAAAAAGTTGAAACATCAGATAGAGTAGGGGTGGCTTCTTCCCTATGAAGCTGGCTGATGGGTGTCAGATACCAAGGCCCATGTGTGTGCGACTGAGGAGATAGCTGCTGGGGGGGCGGGGAAGGTCAGATCTTAGAAAAACCTCATTAAGATGCTCTAGTAGCTTAATGACATCACTAGCATGAGCACTTGGGGGTACCGAGCGGGATCTTATAGCTCTGTTGCCCATCTCAAGACCTAAGAACAATTATGAAGTTTAGCCAAATCTTGCATAGAAGTGGTTAGAATTTATTGCACATTGGAACAAAAATATATATTTTTTTGTTGTTTTGGAAAAGACCATTAGCAATAAAAAATTTTTTGTCTGTCTGTCTGGTTTGGGGATGTACATTGGCTGACAGCATCTAAGTTCTAAGAAGAAAGAAAAGTATAAAAAATAAAAATAAACATGACAATGGCATAAGCCAGAAGCCATTTCCTATTTAATAAGTTAATAATTTGTATTTACAAAAAGGCATGCCAATAAAATAAAATGATATATTACAGTATTTATAATTCTCTTAAAAAGAATAGCCACACATGTCAGCTTCTGTTTTGTGCTGTTTACGATGTAGCCTGTACATGTTACTATACATTCGTCCTAGCAGTTAGCAGGGTCACTGAGAGAAATGCTTTCCCAACCTGGTATCGGGTGTAGTACAAAAGTTCTACGGAGGAGGCCGCAGAAGCAGGCTTACAAGAGCTGGGCAGAGTTTCTGACGGTCCAACAAGATAGAAAGCTCTGCTTACTGCCTTGCTGTGGTTTGTTCTACGCAAAACTAGTCAGGTGGATGGTACGCTCACACCAAAGTGCTTCTACTGCAAGGCAGATTGGTGTGTCTGATTACGGGGTGCTCTTAGTCCCCCTCTAATTTATGGTTCAGGAAGAATTTATTTTGATTTGGTTTGCATGCTCAAGTCTCTCCTCGTTCCTAGTACAGACTTCCTGACACATCCAACTGCAGCATCTTGGCTTTGAGCTCTAGTCATCAGATGAGAAACCCCTGGACTACTGTCTTCCCTAAAGCGGGAGATGGATCGGAAGACACGGTGCTCCCCCCAAAGCCACCCTCCAATGACAATGGGCAGGTCGCTAAGCAGGCAGCACAACTGGGCTGAAAGGGAAATGTGCTGGGGGAAGCTGGGACGTCTTAAGAATTAATATTAAATCGCTTTCTCATGAGCGTCAGTGCAATAAAGAAACCAGGTGGGCTTGGTTCAGAGGCGGCTCCATCTCTACCTCAGGTCCCACCAGTGACTATTTGTTCTATAACACACAAAAGAAACCACAGCCACAGCCCCAGTGCTGCTGCCCTCACCCACCGCTGTAGGTAAGGGAAGCCCTGCTTGGTGGAAAAATGAGATGGAGGCAAGAGGAATCATGCAGTGTGTGAGCTTGTGACAACCCCTCTGTAGAAGGGAGAGGCCTGTTCAGAAGATCTGCACCCCTCTCCAGCTGGGGCCAAGCCCGGAGAAAGCCACAGTGCAGAAGGACATGACACTGAATGAAGTGAGCACCCCAACCCCCAAGGAAAGTTTGTTTTAAGTTCCCCAAATTGCCCCCTAGAGATAACATGCCACTTTGAATAGCACTTTTATCTCTGCCCCGAATAAGTGTCAGTTCTCCAGTATGAAGGCTAAACGATCATCATAAATATTGCAATACAAATGAACTTTTTTTTTTGATTTTTTTTGTTTTTAGCCCTAGGATTTGGTTTTACAGTGACATTATTAATACAAGCCATTCGAGATCAAAGTTTCCCCACGGAAGGGACACAGAGCAGCATTAAATATAGTTCATCTTTCAAAATGTGCAACAATGGCTGTATGTTAGAGATGTCTGTTAAACATATACACACAACGGATCCATCTGCTTGTTGGATTGGGTTTGTTTTTTGTTGGTGGTGGTGGTGGTCAATTGGTTGGTTATGTTTCCCTACCCAGAAGGTGTATGAAAGACTTCTAAGAATTCATAAGGAATTGCAGCGGGTATGGAACTCTTACCATTTTTTTTTCTCCAAATACAGTGAACGGTGCAGGGCTGGGTCCTGTCCAAAGGCTGACCCAGTGCAGGGGACAGGATTAGTAGTGTCCTGTGGTGTATGGTTCTCATGCATGACTTCTGATCACGGCATGCCATCATGCAAATCATTTCTACGCATTGAACGAGCACAATGTTTGGAATCGGCCTGAGCAAGTCCTCCTCAGCCTGAAGAAACCTGATTGTTTCCCCCACCCATCTCCAAACCACGTGAAGCCCATGTGGAGAAGATGCGGTTTATGTCAAAGAAACTGACAATTGAATGACACGGGCTAGATGTGAGTGTGAGTGTGTGTGTGTGTGTGTGCGTGTGCGCGCGTGTGTGTTTTCTTTTTGCTGCTTAGCTTAACTAATGTAAGAATGCAAATATAGTTTGCATGAACAAACAAACTTTTAAAGTGATGCTTTCTGCTTCTGAGAATCACCAAAATGAAAAAATAAAATCCATTTGGCTGCAACGGAAATATGCTGGTCCCGGCAGCCTCTCCTCTGGTTTTTGTATCCTGTTGGTTTTGTCCTAAGTTGCATTGACTGATGTGGAACATGCAGTAACCACCTGCCCAAGCATTAGAAAATCTGTGAGTCCAGGGAGCAGGGTCCTTGGCCCTTGGCAGGTCACTGCTCAAGATGCAACCGTGTTACATGGTAAGCAGACTACGTTTGGTATAGATCTTCAGGTTAAAGTGTCTCCACAGCTGTTCTGCATTGATAATATTCAGGAAGTTTGTAAACAATCTTTCACTTGCGAGTTTTACATCTGTACAATATTTAATTTTTGCTTTCCTCTAACACTTGGATTCTCTGACCTCTTTTTGTCTTTTGGCCCTTTCCCTTCTTCCTTCCTCTGCCCGTTGCTGTTTCTCCTTCTCGGGTTTAGTTACACTGTCATAGGACGGGAGGGAGGCTGTGGACGGGGTGCTCTCTTTTTTCTCCCGGTGTGTGCCTCCGTTCTCCAGCTTATTGGACGTGGTCTTTTTGCAAATGAAGCCCCGCCTCGCTAAGTGTCCCCGGTAGGCGCGCTGTAGGACCACAGCCGACACCTCCTCCTGCTTGCGCCGCAGCGTGGTCGTGATTGGCTCGTAAGACACTTTGGAAGGATTGGATGCCACGAACCGCTCCTCCATCTGCTGCCGGAGGATGTCCAACTCCCCGCTATCTCCCAGGACCCGCTTGGTAAAGGCAAAAAGGATGTCCAAGCAGTGGATGCGATCCCCGCTGACCATTGGCAGATCCATGGCAATGAGCTCGATGGTGTTGGGCTTGGGCACTCGGAGAGGGTGCTCCAAGGCATCTGCAAAGTCTGCCAGCTTACAGTACTCGATGAACTGGGTGGCATCGGGGTCAAACTTCTCCCAGATCTCATAGAAGGTCTCAAAGTCGTCCTCACTCAGAGGGTCTGCACTTTCCTCTGTGGCTACACTGAAGTTCTCCAAGATGATGGCGATGTACATGTTCACGACGATTAGGAAGGAGATGATGATGTAGCTTACAAAGAAGAAGATGCCCACTGAGGGGTTCCCACAGTCTCCCTTGAAGCCACTCCCTGGGTGTTCCTTATCCAGACTGCAGTCAGGGGGGCGGTTTAGGATGGGCAGCAGCAGGCCATCCCAACCAGCCGAGGTTGTGATCTGAAACAGGCAGATCATGCTGTTGCCAAATGTCTCAAAGTTGAACATGTCATCTATGCCAGCCTCGTGCTTCACGTATGCGAAATTGGACATCCCAAAGATGGAGAAGATGAACATGACCAGGAAGAGCAGAAGGCCAATGTTGAACAGAGCAGGCAAGGACATCATTAAGGCAAAGAGCAGGGTACGAATCCCTTTGGCGCCTTTGATCAGACGCAAGATGCGCCCAATACGGGCCAATCGGATGACTCGGAATAGGGTTGGGGAAACAAAGTATTTCTCAATTATATCAGCCAGGAACATTCCTAAGAAGAGGACAGAAGAAGAAATGTTACTGAGACTGGAGACCCCTTTCTCTTAGGCCACCTGACACTGGAGCCCTTAAGTTCAAAGGACTTCATAGAATGAGTGCCTTGCCATTGAGTCTGAATTCTCATGAGGAAAAAAGAAAATCTCACGTTTCAAACATATGGAAAAGCAGAGAAAACAATAAAATAGACATCTATGCACCTAACATCCAGATTTAACAGATGCAAGTGTTTTGCCAAATTTGCTTCCTCTCTTCAACCACAATCCGGGAGATGGTGCAGTATTATTCCAGTTTCTTCATAATTTTGCTACGTATGAATCCATAACTATCACGGATAGATAGTATGATAGCATCGTAGCATCCTATTATGTTGAGAGAATTATGCTGTATCTATCTTGTTAGAACAAGTTTTTTAGATCTCTAACTTAATTTTGAGACTTTGCATCATGTTTGTGAGATTGACCTCTGGTGTTAAAATAATTCTGGGTTATTCATTTTTACGGCTGAACAGTATTCCATTTCACGAATAGGTCCTCGTTTATGTTTTCCCACTCAAGAACAAGCAGTTTTTCTCAGTTTTGTGCCTGTGTGACTTTCTGAGGTGTTACTGATTTTTCTCCAAAATGCTAGCGAATTTCCGTATCCACAAACAGTGAACGCGTGGTCCCAGCGCCACCCAGGACTTCGCGACCCTCTGGCTGTGGTGTCTTAGTTATTCCCCTATGCCACTAATTTTCAAAGTATCTTCTTGCTGGCTCTGAAAAGACATTTTTGGTTTCTTATTGTCCCATGTCCCTACCCTGCCAAAATAGCCTAGAAAACCAGAGGGATCTCTCAGGAGTGGCTTTACCTCAGAGCTTCTAGATTTTGTGTTTAAAGCCATAAATCAGAAACAGCAGCAGCAGATGAAAATGTTAAGGCATAAGTAGGATATAACAGTAGAGGGTGACCATGTAAAATCAGAGGGCCTTTTTCTGTTTCTGTTTATCTGGGGGTCCACCTTAGCCAGACCATTTGCCTTTAACACTGCAGAACAACTGTGGGAGCCCAGTGAAGGGGCCACGAAAGAGGACACGTAGAGGCTGGGACATGGTAGCTGAAGGGAAGACAACGGCATGCTCTCTTCCTTCAGTGCCTTCTCTTGCTGGTGAGGCCCTGACAAGACATGAGCTTCCACTGACAGGAAGGATTTACGTTGAATAAGGAAATATCTTTCAACCCTAGTGATTCATAACAACTGGGGGTAGTGAACTGCAGAAAGTTATGCAATCCCTTTATTTGAGCTTTTTTCCCCTTTCATTTTCTTTCTTTCTTTTTTTTTTTTTAAGATTTATTTATTTTAGAGAGGGAGAGACCCTCAAGCAGACTCCTCACTGAGCACAGAGCCCAACGCAGGGCTGGATGCAAGGCTTGATGTGGGGCTCGATCCTATGATCCTGAGATCATGACCTGAGTTGAGACCAAGAGTTGGAAGCTTAACTGAATGAGCCACCAGGTGCCCCAGTGAGCTTTTCAAGCTAGGACAAGACCTTAACTTTCAGAAAGGGATGAGATGCAGTTAAGTTCAGAGAGTAGGCTGGGCAGCCTCTTAGGGCCTCTTCTGGAGTTAGAATTCCATGGAGTATTTGAACTTTCCAGAAAATCTCTACCTCAGCCACGACCCAAGATGAATTCTCAGCTCTCTTCTTTTTACATCTCAGTTAAGTCATAACCGGTGACTGTGAGAAGTCAGTCTACATTCCATGTCTGGTGGGCAAGTAAGGCTTCAGAGAGAAGATGCCAGAGTCAGGTTTTGTCTGATGAATGTGTACTTGTCCCCAGAGAAAAGGGGAGAAAGATGGGAAGACAGCATTCCAGGTAGCAGGAACACTACATAAGGGATCTTCTAGGAGGCTCCAGGGCTAGTTTTACCCTAACTCCTCTTAATTTAAAAAGATAATTTCTATACTTTTGTTTCTGAACAAATGAATGATATTTAATAAAAACCCTAATCACCAAAAGCAAAATTGTCCTTCTGCTTTATTTTTGAGTACCATCTGAGAGTAGGGGGCATGGTCTGGCCTGCGGACTTTCCATTTCACTCAATGATGGGCGGGCAGGAAATGTTCAAGAACGGTGGACAGGGCAACACTGTCCAAACTGTGTTTTGTGGGAGGTTAGGAGTGTGGATTTGAGACCAGGGGCTGGACTTGAACCCCTGCTCACTTGCTTACTAGCCTCATGTCTTGGTCACTGCTCCGTGCCTCAGTTCCTCGTGAGGACTACAGGAATTGAAACTAGTAAAACACTCAGAATGGTGACTGGCACATAGTATATTTCATTAAAACATGAGATACCATTATTATTACTTGTCAAAAGGGTGCTGTGGTCAAAAAAAGATACGATGGTGTGTCCAACTATTCTTTACTGTAGGAATTCTAAGAACCTTCCACAGGCTAATGTGCTCTGTGACTCTCCAAAGGGAAATTCCATGTACGGTGTTGCCCAAAGTAATTTCATCATGGTGCTCTTTTCTTGGAGGGAGATATAGATTAGTGTTCCATGTATCAACACACTTTCAGATGTGCTGCTCCAGAGGACAGAACCAGGGGAGGGGAGGGCCAGCTGCCTTCGGTAGCCCCGGCTCACCACCTTGCTCAGCCAGCCGGGCCACTGGCTCGGGGGCTGGTTCCCGCCAGGCTCAGGGATGCTCCCCCTGCCAGCTCATGTCAGCTAAATCTACCTGGAACTAAGCCAGTGTTTCACCATTTGAGACGCCTTTTAGGAAGGCAAGGAAATGTTTTGGGAGGCCAATCGATACGCCAGCATTTCCTCTGCCTGCCAGGGCATCGCCCCTCCCATGCCTTTAGGTTGAAGCAAAATGTCACACAGTTGCCGTTAAGATCCAGCCTGAGCTCTGCCCCTGCCACCTTCTAGTTGGGTGACCTTGGACATACAGAAGATGAAAAAATAGCCTGCTTCCTGGGCTGTCGTAAGGATCAAATGAGACCATGCCAGTGAAGAAACTCTCAAACTATGCCTGACACACAGCGAAACCTCAGTCAAATGAGCACTGCTATCCCCACCAGAATGTTCTTTGAGCATTTTCACTAGCGTCCAACCTACCAATCTCTTACAATTCCTTTCCCCGTGTTCTACTGCTATTGCAGCCATAGTTACCTTCCCTGTTGACTTTAAACTTCTTGAAAGCAAGAGCCAAATCTGTATCATTTCCCTCCCTTCAACCAGGGTATTTATAATCCAAGCCGACTATGAACACTCAGTAGAAACTCACTGGCCACGTAACCTACTCGGTGGGCCCACAGGATGACTTAGAGGCACACGGGCATCAGCCGTGAGAGTCACGGGCCTGCACTTCACACCCACCGAACCGGCTGCTCTCCCAGGAATCTCGTGCTCAAGGCCAGTCAGGTGCCCTGCGTCTTCCCCCGCCCGTCCCACTTACCCACAATGGAGAGGATGACTACCACGAAGTCAAAGATGTTCCAGCCAATGGTGAAGTAGTAGTGCCTCAAGGCAAACATTTTGAGCACACACTCACAGGTGAAAAAGATGACGAAGACCAGGTTAATCCAGTAGAGAATGTTTTCCATCTGTTTGCTCTGCGTGTCTGTCTCCACCATCATTGTCACCATGTTAAGGCAGATGAGCATCATGATAACAATATCAAAGGCTTGTTGAGTGACAAAATCAAAGATGATTCCTTGGATTTTGTTCTGGAGGCAGGGGAAGGGGGAGGAAAGAAAGATACAAGCGCATTCCTGAGAGCCTCTCCGAGCAGAGCACACCGTGGAAGTTGCCATCCTGTGACCCGGTTCTCGCCTTTCTTTCCCGTGACCCTGGCCAGCTCAGCTCTATCCCGCTGCTCCGGCAGGATATCAGGAGCACGGACAGACCCCGGCATCGACCCTACCTCCCCGCAGTTTTCTAACACTGCCACTCTCCTCTTTGTGTCTATGCCATCACACACTTCCAGATGTCTTCCGGCCTCGCCAACCGCTCCTGTGCAGCCTTGCCGGCCGGCCACGTCTTGCCTGCCTTCGCCTCTTCTTTCTCTTCGCTATCTCCCCAGGACAGCCCATCTGTT
Source organism: Vulpes vulpes (assembly GCF_048418805.1). Taxonomy (NCBI): domain Eukaryota; kingdom Metazoa; phylum Chordata; class Mammalia; order Carnivora; family Canidae; genus Vulpes; species Vulpes vulpes. Next base: position 3,193,722 of record NC_132787.1, read on the forward strand.
CCTACCACGTGCAGAGTATCTCTGCACTTAGGTCTCTCAAGCTCTTTCCTCGGAATTCCTGTGTTGCTTTCTCAACATCTCCCCTGTTGACTCATAAGCATCTCAAACCTAACAAGTCCTTCCCCTGCCCTCCCCCAAACCCGATCCTCTCCCATCTCAATTGTCCACCCAGGCTCCAATCCAGAAACCTGAGGGTCACCCTTGTTGTTTTCCTCTCCCTCGTCCCCCACCTCATGCACACTGCAGGTCCTACTGATTCTTCTGAATTCACCCACTTCATCCTGCTTCTTTGGCCCCACTCTAGTCCCAGCACCACCATCTTCTCTCTGGACTTCTGGAAGGATCTCCTAACTAGAGTCCCTGCTTCCCCTCTTGCCTGCATCAGTGTAGTCTCCACACAGTAGCAAGCGTGGTTACTTAAAAACATAAATGGATCACATCCCTTTTTTACTTAAAATCTTTCAACAGTTTCTCATTGTGTTTGCAACAGACTTCTATTGTTAGCCTGGCCTAGTGATGCCTCACGCAGTCTAATCCCGCTCACCTCATGCCCCTTCCTGTAGCCCGTCACCACCTGACAACACTGATGCTTTCTGCTTTTACAACCTCATCTGCTTTGCCAGGACCTCCTCCCCCAGCATTCTGGCTCCTTCTCATCTACCCAGGTAGAGCCTCCCTACTGAGGCTTTCTCTAACTACTGAAGTAGATCCCCTGCCTCAAGCCTCCATATTCTCCGTCATGGCCCTCTAGCTGTGTTTTCTCACAACATTCCACATTGCATAGTAGCTGTTTGTTTACTTATTTATTATCTCTATCCCCCTTGTATTTTAAGCTCCCTTGACAACAGTGTCTGAATTGTATCCATCACTTTGGCCTTGAACATAGTAGGAGATCTACAACTGTTTGCTGAATGAATGCTGATCGCTCTTGATTGATGTCTCCTGCCACAGTAAGTTTTTATATTTTAGAGTAGAAGAAAATACACTCAGGTCCCTGCGTGCAAAGGATTGAACAGAACTTCAGTATTGTAAGCCCTCTCCATTCTTCTTAGTCTTGATCACAAAGTGGAAGCTCTAACATCAAGGAAATACCAAAAACATTCTCTTTCTTAAGTTCTCTCTGATTTTTTTGTTTTTTTAAGAACGTAGGCACTCAAGCTAGTGCTTACTTTGAGGATCACTTTAACTTGCTGGTTTTCCAACTGTTCTGTGGGGTCTGAGGGCTTCTTTCCCTCAGAAGTTGGAGAGACAGGTATGCCAGGCCCCGGGCATGGCGCTAAGTAGGGAAAATGCTCTGAGACTCCCACTCACGATTCAAAGTATCTCTCTACTTTTACTTTTACAAATTAGATTGCCAGGTAAGCTTTTATTTTAAGAGTTGTGCCGTTTTAAAATAAAAAGTTACTTTAAATGAAAGCTACAGAAGATGGAACTTTGAGCCTGGGGGTTATGTCCCACTCCGCTGGGTATATGGCTTCAGGAGCAGAGCATCTCCTCTGAAGCCAGAGGGCAACCACCAACCAACAGAAGGGCAAAGCAAAACCCCGGTGCCCAAATCTGTTTTGCAAAAGGCTTAGTTCAAGACAGATATCAGGACATCAGACTCCTGGTTCCACCCTCTCCTGCTCCCACAAATAGCCAGGGTCCTATCTTGCACAGACTTATTTGCTGGGTAAAGAGCCGAGAAAACAGTGGCCACATCCTATCTTGCAATGGTAGGAAAGAGATCAGCTTTCATTTTCACTTTCCTTTGATAAGTTTTAGTGGTCTCTGAAAGTATTTATCTACCAGTGCCAGAACTAACGTGGTTATAGCATGGTGATTCTCTGTGGCTGCCCAAGGAAGTCTTAGAGGAAAGGTCAAGCACAATATAAAAGCCACCCCATACCTTAATCCCTGGTCTGCTGTCTTCCCCAGATCCTGTGGCTGGGGCAGCTGGGAGAGGATCAGAGGACACAGGCAGCCCATCACTTACCCCTTTCTTTCCTTGGCAGTAACCCGACCAGTGTCTTTACCATATGGGTCTCACTCTGCCCTCAGCCTGCACTCACCAGGGGGCGGGGAATGGGTTTCTGCGGTTTCTTTGAGCCCAGCTTTTTCATGGCATTGTAGTACTTCTTCTGTTCTTCGGTCATGAAGATGTCCTGACCTCCAAAGTAAAGGAAGAAAGAAAAGAGCGAACAATTACAATAGGCTCTCGCACACTATGGTTTGAACCCAAGGTTCAACCGTAGGAACGGAGCGGGGCCTTACCCCCTTACTTTTCCAGAGGCCAGTTTAGCTAAGAGTTGTCCCTTAATGAGGTAGACCTGGGACAACTATTCTAACTCAAAGGCACACCAGCCTTTGCCTTCAGCTTGGGATTCCTGAGATCGGCCAGCGGCTGGGCACAAAGGAAATGGCCCATCCGATGGTAGGCCCTCAGGGAAGGGTACATTTGAGGGCAGTGATGCTGAAGACAGTTGCATCTCACTGGTTCACACATTTGTTTTGGACCTGTTTTCCTGATAAAATTCTAAAGAGTAACATTTTTAAACGAAAGGATTTTCAAGTCCTGGTTATTGGCCCATTTATTCCCAACAATATTAAAAATTCAGAAATCCTGGTGCAAGAAAACAGCACGGGGAGTTCCTTGAGACAGACTTAATTTATAAAATGGATGACAAGAGTTAAGTGCTTCAGTTTGTTTTGGAAAAATTGTTAACCATCTGGAACAAGTGAGGGAGGGAACTTTCCGAGGATGGTCTCTCAAATCCCAGTTTGCTAGTGGTGCCCAGGGACTGCTATCAGTAATTACAAGTCTAGACACCTTCTACTTCTTGCTACAGTTATTTATCTGCTGCTTTCCTTTTCACCCTGTCGCTAGACCCTCTCTGACTCTGCCTCCCTCTGCTGGGATGCCAAACCCAGTGAAGGCCTCAAGCATTGCTAAGTATATTTGGTACTAGTAGATTGTTCGGCCCAGTAAATGTGAAACTCCAGCCCTCAGGGTGGGGCTGATGTATAGTGGGGCCAGGGCCACAGGGAGGTGACAATATTGATTTGAGAAAGAGAGAGAGCGAGAGAGGGAGGCATCTTCTTTCTAGAGATAGGGACAGAAGTGCCTCTCATCTGAGTTGACCTCTGGCCACTGGCAGTGAGGGGAGGAGACCTATCTTTTTCTTTTGTTGATTGAAGTTATCAATGATGACACCAATGAACAGGTTCAGGGTAAAGAAGGAGCCGAAGATGATGAAGATGACAAAGTAGATGTACATGTAGATGTTGTCCTCATACTTAGGCTGCTCATCAGGCTGTCAAAGGACAGGAGAAAAAAAAGAGAATCAGCTTCCAGTGTGGGATTAGGTGGGCAATTCTGAAACGCCATCGCCACCAGCCATAACTGACCACTCAAGCTGCTGCACAAGATGGGGTGAGGGCGCTCTACATTCTCTATCTCCTTTCCACACTGGCAGGCCCTGCCCTGCTGTGACTTAGGTGGAGAATATGCAAATGGCAAAGTAAGGGGAAGTGGGGGGCTGTCCGCTAGGAGCCACTCTTCCATCAGCAGCACTGAAGAGGAAATGGCTCTACTGGGGCCAGGTCAGAATCAACGGCCTAATCATCAGGAGCCAGTGTAAGAGAGTGATGACTGAGAGGAGAAAAGTGAGCTAGAGTCAATAAAACAAGCAATACATGTCCCAACCCCCTCCTTCTTGTTAAGCCTCACCATGTTGCTTGCTTCCTAGCCAACTAAGAAGGTTGTGGATTTGCCAGGTGTATCCTTACCTTGCGGGAATCTACAGCTGCATACATGATGTCCATCCAGCCTTTGAAGGTTGCCTGGCAAACAGAGACAGTCATTAGACTGTGCCTGTTAGGGGGTGGATGGGAATCTAGGCAGGGGTCACAGAGGCCAAGCTCAGGTTAGCGCAAACACAAGACAGAGTTTGGCCACTGCCTCATATGGACACAGAATTTTCTGTTAAACAGGTCCCGAGGGAGCTTTGTCTAAGTCCCTGAAAATAACATCAAAGTTTGGCAGAGAAACATGTTGACAATGGTGGTTGGATCAATACTCTCACAAAAGGTCTTTAAAATGGGCCTGAGAAGGCTGCCCAAAGCTAGGGCAAACTCATATTTATTAACGAGTGGTAGGAATCTCCTGAGGGTCCTGAGAACTTAGCTTACCACTAGGAGTCATTTTTTACAGTGGTGTTGAATAAGCAATGGGGGTCTGAAAATTTCTAAGTTGCAGTTAAAAAGAAAACCCAACAAAATAAGGCCAGAACTCTCTCTCCCTACTACTATAGGCATTGAGCTTGTGGCAATGGCAGTCCTGGCTTCATCCCAGGCAGCCCTTCTTAACCTCACTCTGCTTCAATCTACTATACCTCGCCTGATTTTGGAAAAAAATATGGGTAAGCAATTCAGTGTTCTCTATGTTTTCTTTTTGTCTCATTTGTTTTATTTGTTCAACCAGATTCAAAAGTTTTTTCAGGGCATGGGTGGTTCTGTATTCATCGGATGGCCCTAGTGGTGCTGAACACAACACCTTAGACAAGGTTGGGGACTCTGAATATAATGTCTGACGGGCTGATTGATGGGTATTGGTCTCCTGGAACTTCTCCAATTCAGATTCAATTTGTGGGTCCAATTTCTCCAACTGGGATAAAATCACAAGAGACTCTGGAGTAGGATAGAGCTCATTCTATTCACTTTGCCTCCTAATCCTAGCTAACAGCAAGTGCTTACTGTATCTGTAAGACCAGGTTGAAAGCTTCACCTGCATTACTGCACTCAATATTCCCAATGACTATATATAGTCGATGCAGGCATAGTTGTAACTGCAACACAAGTACCTAATACCAAATACCATTAATTAAGCACTGCTATGTGCCAGGCATTGTTCTAAGAAATTTTAATAAATTATCATGAATCCTCTTAACAACAGTGCCAGGTATTATTACCGACATTTAACAGATGAAGAAAGAGTTGGAGGAGTAATTTGTCCAAGGTTACATGTGCAATAAACATCAGAGTGTGGCTCAAAGCTACATTTGTCTAATTCCAAAGCCTAGGAGCTTTCATTGCATCATACTGTCTTGTCAAACAGTCCAAAAAATTGGCGAGAGTGGAAAAGAAAACTAGACGTGATGGTATGTTACATAATTAAAATAAATCCTTTCTTACTGTGATACACTGAGACCTTTCTTTGGGGTTGGGCTGACGCGAGTGGCGGCATCCCGCATCGCAGCATCCTAGCATGGCCATATTCTTTTCTTTAGTTAACTTAGTGTACCTGTTACATATGATTATTCTGCTAAATCAAAATTCCCATTTTTTTTTGGAGGAGTGGTGTCTATACACTTACTTTCTTTTTAATGTTTTCCCCTTTGCCTTAAATACATACTTTGTCCTAGAGAGAGAAGGTGATCTCTCTCTGCAACTTTATTATGCTGTAGGAATCTATCTGTTGTTGAGCAAAACTCCTGTGCACAGTAAGAGATCTCCTTTGAGTGAGGTCTTAGAGAATTCAGAAATTCTCAGGAAAGATGTCTCCCTGGAACTGGTTTGGGAAATGACATTGTTCTCTGTGACCTATTAAGGGCAATCTTGATTCTGGATATAGGAATGAGAGGGGACCAAATGCAATTTCTGCTGTTGGAATTTCACAGAATCGAAACAAAAACAAACCCAAAAACAAACCAGCAATGCTTACCACTTGAAGAAGTGCCAGATATCCTGCCCCAACGTTGTCAAAGTTGATCTTCACGTTCTTCCACCTGATTTCTGTGTTGTTCCCCTCCATGAGCTTTTCACACTCAGTTTTATTGTTGACATCTTCAATATCAAATCGGATTTCAGAAGTCTCATTAAAGCAGTAGTGATACTTTCCCGCAAACAGGTTAACTCCCATGATGCTGAAAATCAGCCAGAAGATGAGACACACCAGCAGCACATTCATGATGGAGGGGATGGCGCCCACCAAGGCATTCACCACCACCTGCATTGGAAGGGGGAGGTTGCTGAGTGTTGGGAGGAAGTACGGGCAAGCGTACTTTTTTTTGATTTCCAGGAGGGGAATGATACTGTGTGGCTTGTTCTGACTACAAAAACATAATGCCCCCTTTGGAATTAGGGTAACTGGACAGATCCACCAGTGGGACCAAAGTTTTCTAAATCTGTAAAATATATTTTGAGGAATAATAGTCAGTTCCAGATGGAATAATTATTTCATCTAACACGAATTTCCTTGCCCAAGTTGTCCCAGGTCTTCTCTCCCAGGCTCCAACCTGGGACTGAAAAAATCATTTCTTAGTCTCCCTCCTTGCCAACTCATAAAATATGCCCCTATGGGGCAATCGGATTTCAAGCTCACCAGTTACCTTTCAACAGACATTCCCCCTCTGCAAAACAAGGTAGGATTGTTCGAAATCACAGAGAACTACCCTTTGGGGTTAGCAGGGAATCAGTCAATGGTACACAAAGTCTCTTTTATGCAAGGCCAGTTATCTTATTTCAGGCAATAGCTGAGCATGCATATTTTGCAGGCTCAAGAGAAAAATAAAGCTATATTCCCTCTACCAAACGGAATAAAATAAAATCTGAACAGATGTATTTTTCACTCAAGGTTCATTATTCTTCAGCCTTTTTTTTTTCTTCCTGATTTTATAGGCTTCTGAATCTAAGAGTTGCCCCTGTTTGGCTAACGCTGATTAATGTCTCTCTGCTCAATCCAGGGCTGGACTTGAGTCTTCACAATGTATTAGAAATAGGAATGACTTATGTTTTCTGGAGAGTTCTGGGTTAGATCACTGCTCTTAAAACCCCCAAACTGCCATATTGTTAAAAATCACTGACTGCAGCAAGCTCAAGAATGAAAACAAAAAAAAGCAAAGGGAAAAAAAAAACCCTTCAGGAATCAAAGTTTCTGGGTTGTTTTTAACTTTGATTTTAATTCACACTAGAGGTGAGAGTAGCTAGACAACACTTCTACTGTGGTGGCAATTTTCACTAGAGGAGTTCAAAGGGCTTACAAAAATAGCATTTTGGGGTGGGCAATGGGGGGGGGCAGAAACTAAGACTGGTTCATTCTGCCCTGATTCTCATTTGCCATGGTCTTAAGCAGGACTGCTAAGGCCCAGAAAGGGGACCCTAAAAGGGGAAAAAAGTGTCTTCCTTTTTCTAATATCCTAGGAAAATTAAAATGGAGTTAAAAATAAAAACAATGGATATAAACGCAGCTTTCTAAAGGTCTTGTTAGAAGGAGGTGAGAAGTATCCCCGGGTTCGGGCATCAGTTTTTCAGCACAGGGAAGAGGCAGGACACACAGACTGCCAATAAGCACAGCATCAAAAGGGCCAAAGGGGCTGTGCTGCAGAAGGAACGGCAGGGGGCAGCTCTGGGCTCTGTCTGAGCCCGACTTGGGTTCAGGTTTTCCTTAACTTCTGCTCTTGCCTTAGATTGCAATGTCACTCCTCTGAACGTGGGGCTGAGAAGAGCTGTTCAGTCCTATGTAAAAAAGGCAATGACATTCTGCTAGGGAGTCACTTTTCTTTAGGTTGAAATATTAGTTTTGTGTTTCTCCAATTCATACATGAAGGCCTTTAGATTGAGAGGTAGTTATTTCTTAATTCTTAAGACCAAGAAATCTCTTCTAGATTTAATAGCTCTGTCTTCATTAGTATAACACAATTATCCTTCACCTGTTCATTACTTTGAGGGAGGAAAACCAGAATATCTGCAATCTGGAAAATCCTCCATGTTATTTTGGAGAATGATATTCTTACTTACTTACTTATTTATGTTACCAGATTTGTCAGGTGATCAGATTGACTTTTACCTCCTCATTCTAGAGTCGCTCACCCTTTGGTGGAGCACCAGAAAGCAATGAAATGTGCAAAAGAATAGGCAAAAGGAGGATGATCCACAAATGGAATAATCATTTCTTGGACGATAAGAGAGTAGATTATCAAGATTCAAAAGCTCAAGTCTATGTGACAGCATTTTGCGGCAGAGCTTAGGTGAGACATCATGACCTTCTATTAGACTATCACAAGGGTGCAATAGGGAAGTCAGCCCCAAAAGATTTGAAACCTAGAAATGCTGCTTTTTTGTCTCAGTTCTGAATCTAACTCCTCTTGGAACTCTTCTGACTATCTTAACCCAGACTAACCTGTCCTACATAGTGTTGCATGTTACAGTTAAATTATGGGATAATATTTATAGCAGGGAAGAATAATTAGCTAATTAACTAAGTGACCTCTTCCCACTTTTATACTCATAGATCTGGTCAAAAGAATCAATAGATGAAAGAATTTACTGAGCCTTGTTCTCTGACGTGTAAGATATAAACATTCTATAAAATCCAATGTATTTATATGATGTAAAGGTAATTTTGATTATTAATGATAACCAAAGAAAAACTTCTTAGCTTAGTTTTATGAATAGAACAGTGAACAGCTAATGAAATTTATTAATAATTCTTCCTGGCTGTAGATATTAGCTAATAATGGAAATTGTTTAACTGTGCTCCACATGTAATTGTCATTGTGCTGATATTCTCAGCAACCAAAAGACAAGAAACTACGCTTTCTTGAACTCTCACACTGTATAGGTAAGTGTAAATGGCAGCTCAAGTTTCCATAGGCAGTCACTTCATAAATTCGTCCCTGATAAATCTCAAGTTCTTCTACACTGCCTTTAATTATGATGAAATTCGTTGTTCAAAACGAGGTATAGAAATATTACTCAAAGCTTGGGTCTAGCAACCCATAAAGTTACTTTCCTCAATGGACATTTATACTTAACGATTGGTTCAAATATCACTTAACTGACGAAAAAATTTCCATGGATACTAACTCTTCTTACAGCATTGTTGTCTTCTCCTAATGCCTAGAACGTTACTATTCATTAAGTGCTATAAAATCTGTCAAATAGTTTTCAATATCTGGCAGAGGGAACATGGCTTTCATGGACAACTATATACGGACAGTCAACAAAAAGGCATGCATGTTTCATAGCATTATATACCCTCAAAAATTTAATAGCACAGCAAAATCTTTAAATGAAGATTACTATGGAGGAGAGAAAAGCAAAGAACTACATTAAGTGTTCCTTTGCCAATAGCAGGAGTGTTTCAATTTTCTGGTGTATGGTTTGAGGAAGGAGAGAGGAAGAACTGAAGTCAGTGTCCAGGACAGGCTAGGGCTGTATGTTCCCTCCCAAACGAAGGTCTGAGCCTACCATTGGTGCAGCACAGTGACAGTTGAGCCCACCTGCATTGATGGTGTTGTTTGTGAAGATCTCTTATTTAAAATTTTCTAAGGGAAATCACTCAGTGTCAGTGTACATAGGAACCCAAACCAAAAAAAATGAAAAAACACATGGTCCTGTAGAAAAGTAACCAAATAAAATGAATATGTCTAATTCTGTTTATCGCTGGGAAACTGCAGGACAGGAATGGGTCCTGAGCCCTCTCCCCTACCCAACCAGAAGTGGTCAGTGTTGTTGGCTGACCGGAGCCAACCAAACCAAGTGACATTCCTATACCAGAGCTTCCCTTACTGAACACTCATTGTTTGAAATCCTGGCTTGGGCTTCGAAATGGTTTTTGCTCATACTATCTTATTTGGAAAAACCTTGATGTAAAGGTTTCACTTTCTAATGCTTTCTCAAAGAAAACTTTCTGCCGTCTGACCACCGCTTCTGGACCTCTCGGTTCCTAGACTACTTGGAAGTTGGCAACTAAAAGTTTTGGGGGGATGGAAACCGTGAGTCCAAGAAAAGGTGAGGAAAGGGCGAAGGGCTGAAGGGAAGAAGTGTGGCCACCGAAAGGTCCCTCATGTCCAGACTACTCAAATGACTTCCTCAGGAGCAAACTGGCCCCAGCTGGTCAATGGGGACTACTGCCAAGGGCGAGGACTGGCAGTAATGAGCATCCAGATGGAGAAAGTTAATGGCAAGTGTCGGTTGGGCTGTTATCTTGGGGTTTCTTCAGGTATTACCAGTTCAGTTTTAGGAGATCCAGGATCACTGCTGGTGGCTGTGGAGGAGCACAGGCTACTGAGGTGGCTACAAGGCGCCCAGTACTGTCTTCAACAGCCTTCTTTTACTCCTCAGTTTTTCAGTCACCATAGACTATCAACACTCTAACAGAACTGACGTGACTTATGAAAAAAAGTTGACTAGCCCTTTCTAAGGAAAACGTGGGAAGGCGGGGGAGGAGGGGAGAGCACCGTAACCCTAGGTCTAAGGGCCTGGAACACGGAGGCCTCTGCAGCACACTCTCTCTCTAAGTCTAGCCTGTGCAGGACAACGCGCTCACTGCACACATTCTGAAATCTCTCTTATCCGTGGAGGAAAGACTTAGACTCCCAAATTTTGCTTTGTGTTTTAAATTAAAAGAAGTCTATGTGAAAAAAAAAAAAAAAAAAAAGAAGTCTATGTTGGGCAGCCGGGGTGGCTCAGCGGGTTAGCGCCGCCTTCAGCCCAGGGTGTGATCCTGGAGACCTGGGATCGAGTCCCACGTCAGGCTCCCTGCATGGAGCCTGCTTCTCCCTCTGCCTGTGTCTCTGCCTCTCTGCCTCTCTCTTTGTGTCTCTCATGAATGAATAAATAAAATCTTAAAAAAAAAAAAAAAAGAAGTCTATGTTACTGTGGACCTCACCTTCCTGCAGATGGTTTTGGTTGGGTTGAAGAAAGCTTATATGCAGTAAACCAAACCGTGACTGTGCTACAGAAGAAACATAATTTGTGGCGAAAAGCATTTGTCTGAAGAAACTAACAAAATACAATTCCCGAGGAGGCGTGGTGAGGTTTTCATCTTCCTGTACAACGGTGGGGAGTTTCATGGAACAGTGGCCATGGATCACAGATGAGGAATGGATGAAGCAGCACTGTCCTGGTACCTAGTTTCTCCAATTAGTCTTGCTTCCTGGGGACCACTGGAACCATTTAATTTTTATTCCTATATTCTGATATTCGTACATTTAAAAACATATCCTCTGTTTTGCTCTCCTGCATGTATTCAACATCTGAGTTGAAATGAGTTTTCTTGGTCTCGTTAAGTATAACAGACCTCTCTGATTACCACAGGACAACTATTACCACTAAAAGCCAGTTGCCCACTTGATTTTTAGGAAATTGACTTTCTAGCGTGTGGGTGCGCGTGCACGTGCACACACATGCACAGTTTTTTTAAACCAAGAGAGACAGCAAGAGGGCACCGAGAGAGGGAGCCTTGCTTCTAGGTTGGCAGGGTGACAGCACCTTGCCCGGTTTGGATCTGGGTGGAGTATCACCAAAGCAGGAATAGCAGGTGTTAAGAAATTTCAGGAGAACTAGCTGATAGGTCATCTGGCGTCATACCTGATTGTTACTTTGATGGTGTCAGGATAGGGGGCCATACAGCGTGGGCAGAGGGGTGGGGGGTGAGGAGGAAAGCTTTGCTGTCAGACAGAGGCTGCCAGTCCTTATGGGACTGGGCTGAGAACAACAAGGTGCAATAAGAGGAATCAGAATAGAAAGAAAAGCATCTCTTTTCCCAGGGCCATGCCAAATTCTGCTCCATTCCCAATTCCAGGCCTGCCATCATGTCTTCCAGCCCCTTCTCAGCTGCTTTCTCGGTGGCTGCAAGGCCACAGTCCCCACCTGGCTGATGCCCCTACGCGGCACTCACCCTGCCTGCGGCCTCTGCTTTTCAGTGGGTCTCTGGGTTACAATTCCCCTTCTTTGCACCTGGTGATTCTCCCTATTAAATCAACAGCCCAGAAAGCCGCCCCGAGTGCTACAGGTAAGCCAGGCCAAATGAGAATAGCCAGCATTAACATGTTCTGCGATGGCACGCTGTTGGGGTGGGGCCCATATTAATGTGATGAGGCAGCTTGATGCGACCCCCTCGCACGGGGCAGGTGCGGGGGAGAGAGTGGAGGATCAAATCAGCAGCTGCATCACAGATCGTGTCTGAATGATCTTCCCACCGTGTGATCAGTTCTAGCATGCGTAAACAGTTTCCATCGGCATGCAGAAGGATCAGCTGCTCTTAGTATCTTACCCTCATCCCTTCAAATCGTGATAAGGCTCTTAAGGGTCTCAAAGCTCTTAGGGTCCTAAGGGACTTTATGGCACCTAGTTCCGAGTAGCCCAGGGCATTAGCTATAAGGCTGACTAAAGAGACCTACACGGAAACAGAAGAGAAAAACAAAAACAAAAAAGGAAACAAAACAAAACAAAACAAAGAAAAACAAGAAAAGAGGTTCCAGAGTGTTAGAATAAAGCCCCTAGCACTGATTACACAGATTGGGCCCCCCAGGGAGAAAGAGTGGGTAACACCAGCTGCCTACTTCAACTTGGACTCAAACGACCTGAAAGGAAAGGAGGTTGAGAGGCAGAAGAAAAAACACAAGGGGAGGAGAAAATCGAGAGGAGGCAGTAGAACATACATACAGGTTGGCACAGGGAAGAGGCTGAAGGGAGAGGGGGGAATGAGGACGTTCCAGTGGAAGGAGAGGAGCCTGAACAGATGACAAAAACCTTACCCTCGCCCTTTACAGCCTCTGCAGCTCCCAGAAGTTGCCATTAAATTAAGCCAGACAAATTTAATGGTACCTATGGAAAAGAATACAGATAAATACACACACTCCACACAAGCTGCCCCCTCCTCAGCTCATTCACCATGGATTTCCAACAGGGACAAGCTCTCTTGCTCCTGCTTGACAAGAAACCATTTGTTGGAGAATGTGATGAGTTACTACGTCAACAGAGGAAACACATCCAGTAAGCGCCACCTGGCTTTGCGGTTCCCGAGAGGGCAAGGACCAAAGGAAGCAATTTCTAGACAGAGTTTTGGCTCCACGAGAACTCACTTTAGGCCATTCCTCCTCTCACTTTCATCTCTAATAATCCTTCCATCTTTGAACCACAATCGTGACTCCTGCACCGCCATGAGAACGTGGGTGGGTCGGAAAACTGAACCCACACTTCTCCTTTTAATCCCCATTCTCTCTCTCCAAAACAGCTCAAAATGAACTGGCCTCTCAGGCCTGTCCTTTCCAGGACACCTTCTCCACTCTCAGCATTGGAAAACCAGCTGGAAGGATTCTTGGAAAAAAATTTTAAATTTTATTTACGGATGAGGAAATTGAGTCTCATACAAAAGAATCTGGCCAGTGTTACACGGGCAGCTCTGGAGCCAGAGAGAGAGAGAGAGAGAGAGAGAGAGAGAGAGAGAGAGACCCCCCTCCTGACTTCCAGGCCAGAGCTCCTTCTTCCACAGACAGGTCACCTCCCCGACTGGCAGGTAAAATGATGATATCTCAAGAAAGGATTATTGGTCTCTGAACAATCTGGAGTTGCCTGATTTGCCACGCTGGGGAGAAGTCTGCAGGCCCTTAGGCCTGGAGTCATGATGGTCAAATGCCTTCCCGCTTTTACAGAGACAAACTCACCTTGGCCTACCAGAGCCCTCAGAGCAGTTACCGTGTGGTCCCGAAACACCGGATGCCAACTATACGTAGGGCTGTCTGGGCCTGAACGAGAGGCCTGACCTGAGTTGCCACCAAAGGAAACTACCTTTAGCTGATCAAATCCTAGCAGGTGTCTTGGAGGGGTCTCTCCCTTGTACTGCACCACAAATTCCGGGATGGGTTAAGATGTTCCCATCAATCATTCCCTCTACTGGAAAGTGGTGGTTACAGATCTGCCTGGCCTAAACTGACATTTCAAAGCAAATTTAGAGGAGAAAAAAGGAAACAATCTACAACTCAGTTTCATTTCTTGCTTTTTATGTTTAGCTGAGGGCTTTAATTCTTTGATTCTGTATCTCTGAATTGTACAAAATCTTTTAACAAATAATTTATTTTCTTTTTATAATGAAGCAGCAGGACTGGCCGGCAGTAGAAGTAGAATGTCAGTGACCTAGTGAGGGAAAGGGATGAGCAGGCTCAAGGATTTCAATTTTTAAAAGTGGTGTGAACTTTTCATCTATGCCTGGACTCATAATCTAACGGTGTAGGTATCTACCCTGGAATCCTATGCAGTATCCAAAGCAAATCTGGAATTAAAGCCTGCCCTATTTACTCATGTTCTTTGAAGGGTAGATGGTTCCAAGTTCAATTTTTGTCTAAAACAAAACAAGGGCCTCAATAGCTTTATCTTGAGTTGAACACAGGAGCACCCCCCAATCATTTCCCCTCCATTTATCATTATCAGTAAGACTCCACATGGAGGTATTTTTTACCTATTATTGCCAAGTGCAACCAACTCTTAACCTTCCTTGAATAGTCTACAATTACCAGATTCTTAGGGAGACCTTAACAGGTACACCTGAAGGTAAGCTATCCCATCCTAACCAAGTGCCTGAGTTCAAAATACCCCCGAGTTAATCTCATCCGGAGAAATTATGCCAGGCGAAGACTGCAAAACACTAAGCTTTGAGGGGCAATGGGCCTCACCCATGATGGGCCCCATACACAGCAGGGAGGCACCCCCCCCTTCAGGGGGGTAGTTTATCTGATAACAAAGAGGCCTGATGTGGGAAGAAGGATGGAGGTACAGATGCCAATCCGGAGGTTGGCTCTGAATGGTGCCAAGATAATGTGCGGGTCGGCTGATCAATCTAGCCGAGATCTCCCAAGACAGGGTCAGCACGGGTCCTATGTGGGCTCTTCCTTAGCAGCTAAGGGCGCTCTGATAATCCTCCGAGTCCCCATGTTAAACTCTCACTGGAGGTAACCACCAGATCATTGCTGAAAGTAAAATTTTCAGGAAAGAATCAAACCTGGAAAAAAGCAAGGAGTTGAGGGGAAGTAAAACTTGAGGCAGGAATGGAAAAAAAGGCAGACACTGGGTGACTTCTTCCAAATGATGTGAACATTTTCAGATGGAGAATGTTTGTAATAGTCTGAATTCAGGACGTGTGGTCTCTGGAAGTTCCCATCCCTGGAACCGATATGCTGGCTAACCTCTGGTTATAATGGGATAAATTTCTCTGGGGGAAAGATGACAAAATTCTTCTACAGGACAAGATCTCCAGTGCAGCCAAGGACCTGAGCAAAATGAAACTCTGTCTCTGTTTGGGAATTCACATGGCTTGTGACCAAAGAGAATTAACCTTGGAAGTTGTCCAGATTATCCATGTGATTGTAAAAAGTACTCTGAGCAGCTTTAGGGGGCAACACGGTGGAATGAGAGTCTAGTAGGGAAACAAACATGGTGATGATTAACAGATTCGGACATCTAGGCACCGGGGGATGGGATGGGAAGAAGAGAGTCAGAGATGGTGCTAAAGTAGGACCTAAAATTTGCACCTGCTGGATGTTCTAGAATGCCAAAGGCACTAGACAAGCAAAAACTCTGATGGTTCTGGCTGTGCAGGTGTCACCTGAGCCTTGTTCTCCATTCACAACTCAGAGGTGGCCGACAGTGCAGCCACAGTCCAGCCCGGGGCTATCCCCACGTAGCGCACACTGCTTCAGATTGTGGTTATTTGTATATATGTCTCATCCTTTCAGGCCTTTGGAGAGAACTGTCTATGTCTTCTGCTCTCCTGCCAGGTGGCTTTGCTGTTGTGGGTGCTCAGGGACATCTGATAATAAACGCACTGTTGTGTCCAAGAGAAATCAGTAGATGGCAGGGTCCTGGGAGAGCCCTGTTCACAGAATGGTAGCTCACTACAAACAAGCCTGGAATCAGGCTGGGGTGGTCGGGCAAGCTGGTGTGAGTGCCTGAGAAGCTGGGCCATGCCTGCCTGCCCCTCGACACTCCCTACAGCTTCTGGGACAACTCTACACAGTCAATAGCGCTTGATTTATTTTGTTGACTAATAACCGGTACTGAGGTTCTTAGGAACCACTGTCAGGTCTCGAGGCAATGTTAAGGCTGGGGCATTTGTGGATTACTGCTGCTTCCGTGTCTGCCTTATACCTTTTATGTCTCTGCCACCTGGTATAAAAAGTGATAAAAATGTTTGCTAAATAAATGGTGATGTGCAGGACTGTCAGTGCTCTTCTCAGCTTATTTGGGTACCAGGGGAAAGTGAGACACCTGATCAACATCCTTGAATTGTGGGCTGTCTCCCCCAGAGAGAAGAGAAATAGTGTTCAGGTAAGAGAGCAGGAGGCAAAGGTCATGGGGGGGGGGGGGAGATTTGTTCTAAATCACAGCTTCCTGAGTGTGGGAGGGGATGTATCTGCCTGAGTTCTGGGAAGGTCCAGAAGATGGGGGGCTTCTAGGACTCCCCCAGGTGTTCAACCGGACTCCAGGTGGTCTTGTTCTACGGAAAGAGAGCTGGCCCCGCCACTTTAGTTCTCTGGGCCATATCTCAAGCCCATTCCTTAATTCTTAGAGCTCGAGCTTTCCATCAGCTCTTCTGTGGGAGGTAGAGCCTTTCTGCCAGAAGGTACTAGCAGTAGTTGCTTAAGGGAGTGCTGAAACCTCCTGCTGGGGCAGCATCTGTTTGGTTCACTTTACGGGTAAAGGTGACTTCCTCACCTCAGCTTCCTAAAGGCCTGATTTCTGAAAAGGGATGCAGATGGGAGCAGAGTGACAGCTCCTGGAAGGAGTCATTAACCATGGAAGTTCCAGGCACTGTGTTGGAACAGGAACGCATTTATAGAGCAGAGATCACTGGTGCGCGGTGCTGGACTCTCTGTTAGAGAAGGAGGCCTCCGTGCCGCTCTGTTCTGGATCCCAGAGGCACTCTCTAGGTAGTTTATTATACAGCTGAGGACACCTAGATTCTAAATGTACCCTCCCAGCCTCCAAACAATCCATTTGCCTGGCACTTAGCCCTCAGCAGGAAGTGAATTCTCCCGGCCCCAATCCTCAAATTTCCATTCACCCTTTCTTTCACATGCTGATTTGGCTGGGAAGAAAAGAACTTTAGCGATTACACAGAATAAGAAGCATTCATCACAGTGAGGAAAGCCAAGGGGGAAGAGGGCTGGTGAGGTGAGAAACAGTCACAGATGAGGCAGCTTCCACCCTGAAAAATAACACAGGAGGTCATGGCCACCAAGCCTTGCAGATGATCAGAGGCTACCACGCCTTGGAGATGGTCTTGGAACCTGGAGGGAAAAAGGATTCTCTTCAGTTTAATCACCATTGTGGAAATGGCAATGGGTGGGAAGGAGGGGGGGAGGGAGGGAGTTATTTGGTGTGAACTCCATCTCTTCTGGATAGACTAACTTGTTCAGAGGAGTCTGGTACGAAGCCTTGAGTTGACGGAAATGTCTATAGGAACCGTCAGCAGAGACAGCCTACCCAGATCCCGCCCCCCCCCCCGCCCCCCCGCCACCTAAACCCCCAGCAGCCCCCACCTCATCCTCACCCCTCTCCTGGCACCTGCAAGTGGACATCCTGCTGGTGTGGGGCAAGAACCTTCTCGTTCCCAGCCTAATCATTACAAGGGGGGTTGGCACTTGAAAGTGATGCCACTTCCCATTCCTAATCTCTGACTCTTGTAAGCCAAAGCACCAGAGCAAAGAGCTGGTTGGTCAGTCCCTGGATCACACATAGGGACTTCAGAGCTCCCTCTCCCAAGGTTAAGATCTGAGCGCTCTGACAGGGACTTTACCCGAACCCACGTCTACATCTTGTCCGACACCCTGAGCTCCCAGGCAACTCTGGCCGTCAGAGAAAGGAACATCCCTGCTTTTGTTTTCCTACTAGAAGGTGTGGAAAGTAGAAAGCAGGACACGTACAGCCACAATGAGGAAGTCCAGCCAGCACCAGGCATTGGTGAAGAACTTGACGAAGCCATAGGCTGTCCACTTGAGCAACATCTCCAGGATGAAGATGTAGGTGAAGACTTTGTCAGCGTATTCCAGGATGGTGCGAATGGTCTTTCTCTGCTCAATGTAGATGTCCTCGAAGGCCTGAAAGAGAAGCAGCAGCTGCCCAATGTGCCCGAAGGAAGGCAAACAGCACTGGACACCCCCCACCCCTTGGCAGCAACTCCCCTTGTGGCTGGCCTCTCCTCGGCTCCCTGTCTCTTTCACCCCACTCCCCTGTCACATGTGGCTTCTTAAAAACCGTTTTATCGGGCTATA
Source organism: Vulpes vulpes (assembly GCF_048418805.1). NCBI lineage: Eukaryota > Metazoa > Chordata > Mammalia > Carnivora > Canidae > Vulpes > Vulpes vulpes. The sequence goes on from NC_132787.1 coordinate 3,211,754, forward strand.
ATCCACACACCATACGATTCAGCTATTTAAAGTGTACAGTTCGAAAGCTTTCAGTACCTTCAGAATTGTGCACCCATCACACAATCAAGTTTAGAATATCTTCATCCACCCCAAAAAGACACCCCACACCTACCTGCCACCCTCTAACCTCCCAGTCTCCCTCGAGTCCCAGGCAACCGTGATGCTCCTTTCTCTCTTCAGATCTGCCCATTCCACACATTTCATGTGAATGGAACCTACAACGTGGAATCCTACAACCATGTCTTGGTGACCGGCTTCCCTCACTGTGCAGTGTTTCCAAGTCCACCCGTGGTGCAGCACGTGTGAGTGCTGCATTTCTCTTGACCGATGACCACTACTCCGACGTATGGCTGTACCAGTCTGTTTACCTTCACCACTGACGGGCATTTGTGTGTCTACTTTCTGGTGGTTGTGACCAGCGCTGCTATGAACCTTCATGCACACACAATCTTCTATGTGGACGTGTCTTCACGTCTCTAGGGAATAATACCTAGGAGTGGAACTGCCAGCTCACACGGTAACTGTAGGTTCAGTTTCTGAGGTACCACCAAAGAGTTCTCCCCAGACGCAGCACCACTGTACGCTTCCCCGGGCCGTGTATAAGGGCCCCAGCTCCCGTGTGTCCTTGCCAACACTCGATATGCTTATACGACAGAATCTTTTCTCCCTTCAGCCTGATGCCACAGATACAGGGGGAGGATCATAGGGCTGGGAGAAGCTCAGGTGAAGAAAATCTTAGCACGGCTTTCTCTCTCTGGAATTCCTGAATGGGGTGATGGGGTGATTCCCTAACATGAAGGTGAACGTGGGGTGGTGGGCTGTGGAGGGAGAGGGGGCAGTCCTGCACCGTGTGAGAAAAGTGCAGGTGGAACAGAAGTCGTGTGTCTGGCAATGGGAGGTCCTGCTCTGGACAGTGCCGGAAGGAAGGACAGAATTGGGCTGCCTGCTGATACGTTTCCAACATGGAGCCACATGGACATCAGGTACTCCAGTTCCATCACTGAGCAGTGGGGGCAGAGGTCATGGGTCCCCAGTGCTTCTCAGGGTCTTCGTATAAATAAACCCCTGCTGCTCAGTGAAAAACTCAACAGCTTCCAGGTCAAGTTTCCCATTACCACTACCCAATACGTGCAAGATGCCCAAGGCTGAGCTTTCTGTCACTGGTGGCTCTATGCCCTCCCTCTGCAGTCCCATCATAATCCTATTCTTGCATTCTCTCAGACATTTGAGATGTGGCTTCGCTTTGCTATTCTTTTTTTTTTTTTTAAGATTTTATTTATTTATTCATGAGAGACAGAGAGAGAGAGAGGCAGAGACACAGCAGAGGGAGAAGCAGGCTCCATGCAAGGAGCCCGCACGGGACTTGATCCTGCGCATCTGGAATCATGCCCTGAACCAAAGGCAGATGCTCAACTGCTGAGCCCCCCAGGTAGCCCCTCCCTTTTTTTTTTTTTTTTTTTGAGAGAAAGAGTGAGAGAGCAAGGGGTGGGGGTGGGACAGAGGGAGAGAGAATCTCAAGCAGACTCCCCACTGAGCCCAGTACAGGGCTTGATCCCACAACCCTGAGATCATGGCCTGAGCCGAAATCAAGAGCCGGGCGCTAAACCAACTGAGCCACCCAGACACCCCTTCACTTTGTTATTAAGTCTCATGCCTACTAACTGCACAGTCTTCATCTTCTCTTTAATTGAGGTATCTGTTTACTAGATTGGAGGAACAGAGATGACAACAGTCCCAAGACACCTTTCTCCCATCACTGGCCTGCATCCAGCCGTCCCTTCTCTCACAGGCCAGGGGCTCTGCTGTCATCTCGCACCCCCTCTCCCCCGCACCTCAGCGAGCACTGAGTGAATGCCTGTGGAGGCAAACAATGCCCAGGGCGGGCAGGGCAGTGCGTCTCCCCTTCACCCAGATGCAGGCCACCAAGGGATTTTAGCCTCCAGCACCTGTCCTGCCGCATTCCTGCACAATCCTCCCTGGTCCCTCACTTCCCAAGGGCTCTGCTTTGCCACCGACTGCCTCCATTTCGGCTTCTCTTATTCTCCTACCTCATCAGTCAGCGAAACTTTTCAAGTCACTGTCGGGATCTTTAACATTAAATTTGGGGCTCCTCTCTGCTATTTTCTACATCCAGATTAGGCTTTCGTTCCATCCCTACATGAACGTGCCTGCCTTCTTCTTTAAAATCATTTCAAAATTCTGCATTCTGGGGCACCTGGGTGGCTCAGCGGTTGAGTGTCTGCCTTTGGCTCAGGAAGCCCGGGATCGAGTCCCACGTCGGGCTCCCTGCATGGAGCCTGCTTCTCCCTCTGCCTGTGTCTCTCTCTCTGTGTCTCTCATGAATAAAAATCTTAAAAAAAAATTCTGCATTCTTCATTCTTCTTTCTCTTAACTCAAAGGAAATGTGCAGCATCTCTAAGTCCCTCCTATCCTCAATCTATCCAACTGGGGCTCTCTCACACCTGACCCTGTCCAGGTCTCCTCAGTTATAAGCCAGCTAAAATGAAAGCAAATGCCCCACTAGTTAGTTCCAGCAGGGGAGGAGCTCGTGTGTTCAGTGCCCCATGTGCCTCACTGGTTAACAAGAAGCACTTACTCCCATGTGAACACCAGAGACCTGGCTCCTTAAGTATTTGCTAATGCCATGGGCTCTCCAGACTAGTTAGGGTGTGAGGGGAGGTGGGGTCAAGGAACCCAACCTCCCTCCTATTTGGAGTAACTGAAAAGTAAAGAACAAGGTATCTGGGGTATTAGGTGAGAAAGGAAAGTTCATCTTAGGAAGTTGCTTAGAATGGGGCAAACTAAGCAGTGAAGATACTTGGTAATTAATTTGTGCTCTCACCCTGATAGAAGGGGGGGGGGTCTTAGATGTGAAAGATCTTACTCAGCCTGAGTAAAGAAGATCAAGATGTGGAAAAGTGGATTCTAATCCTAAAGGCTCAAAACAGCAGCCCAAAGCACTTTGGCTGACCGTGTGGCCTTCGGGCCACAGCCATCTGGGCTCTCAGAGAAACTGGGCTTGGGTCTCATCTGGTCTTTCCCACTGGTTCAAAGCCTTCCCCAGCCCAGCCCAGCCCTCCCTGTCCTCTCCCCTGGACTCACCAGGGCACCACTGCTGAGCAGAATCATGAAAATGATGAAGGTCTCAAACCAATTGTGCTCCACGATGAGGAAGCAGGTCTTCCTCAGGATCCACCAAGACTTGCCTAGCCCTTCTTCGATGTTGACCTGGCAGCACTTGAATCGCTGGACACAACCTGGCACCAGCGGGAGAGGCAGGTCAGACCGTGGGAGCGTGCCCCGCCCAGACCTGCCCTCTCCTCGGTCTCCCAGGCCCCACCAGGTGCTGCCCCACCACACAGCCGGGAGTACAGTGGCTGAATCAGAATGTCTGATTCACACATGGAGGGTGGCAGGGCTGGGGCTAGGCTGCAAGGCTACCAGGGCAAGGCCCTCTGGAGTTGGGAAGATGTCCTATAAAGAAGCAGTGAGAGGGAGGAGAAAAGGGTGGTCAGGAGGCAGACACAGCCACGAGAGAACAGGCCTTTCTAATGGAAGTTTCTGGGCTGATGCCAAGAGAAAATGGACAAAGAAATATTTGAGAATAGAAACTTGGTATGAACCAAATAAGGGAAACATATGAACTTCCCTAAATGATGAGGTGGGAATAAAGTTCTTGAAGATGGCCACAGAGCCCCCACCCTCACCCAACCACTGACCCTGGCGGAAATCTGTGAGGACTGCAAGTGTCACATGCCCACCCCTGTCCTTTCCCCCTTTCACCTTCTGTGAAGCAGGCATCTGGATCCAAGTATTCCTCGGGCTGTTCCACCGGGACTTCTTCTACTTCAGGTTTGATGTCGATGGTGCTTCCTTCAGAGGAGCTAGTATCATCCAGTTTCTAGATTCACAAAGAAAAGGGAGCTCAACCAACTCTGCAGCAAACTTCCACTCTACACTGACTGCTCTACCTCGGGCACAGGTAACTATAACTCTTTGCAATTCTTTTACAGACTCATCGTCATCCCGTTCTGGAGGGCCAATTACCAGAGAGCCCTCAAAACTTCTTCCAGTACTGGGAGAACACATTAAAGTCTGTTCACAGTGAGTGATCCACCCTAAACAAAACGTGGCTCAGTGCTCCAGCTCAGCCAGATTAATGTCAGGGAAGTCCTTGAGCGTTCTGCTCCAGCCTCTCAGATGATCCAGCAGCAATGGACATAGGTCTAGAAATATCTCAGGATACTAGGTCACCTAAGGAAGGTCTAGAATGACAGAGGGTATTAGGGTTGGTTCTCAAACCTAGTTGGCTATTCCATAATCTCCCTACCAACCCCATAGCTGAACCAGTCCCTGAAGGTGACAGGGCCCCTGTTTTATCCCCACACAGAATCACAGTTGAGTTTTAGACTGGGCCTTACATCTTTGCTGCCTTCAGGATCCGACTCGCTGCTAACATCCTCTGTGTTAAGATTCTCAAAATCAGACTCGCCTACAGCAATGGGCACCCGCACGGTCAAGTTGGGATTGTTGATGAAGGACATGTGGTCCTCATCAATGATATACTTCTCCACGCTGCTGCCAATGCCACTGGTTGTGCCATTGCCATTCTTCTGGAAGTCACCATTCCGGTGGATGTCTGCACCAGTGTGGTTGGCGATGCAGTTGGCCTTCTTTTCATATAGCTCATCCAGAGGCTTCACTTCATCGGCCTCACGCTGCTTCAAGTGGGCCTGCATGAAGGCGTGCACTTTCAGTTTGGCCCAAGCCACCCCCTTCTTGATCCGGATTACTGAGATTTGAAGGTTGTTCATTTCCCCATCATCGTCTGTTGCTGCCAGATTGTCTGCGCTGAAGGAGCTTAGGAGCAAGGCCAGAAACAGGTTCAGCACCTGTACCAGTGGCAGTAGGAGAAAGGAGAGTGAATGTTGACAGTATTAGGTAAAGTCATCCACTAAACTAGGGTTAAAACTTGAAAATCCACAGACTTATGTGACAGGCGCAATAGTTTCTACTATGTTTGGTTTGACCCGCTTAGTGTTTTAAATGCTCATGTCACTAAGTGGACATTAAAACATTTTTTATTGAAGTATAATTAACATATAGTGTCAGTTTCAGGTGTACAATATTCAACAACTCTACACATTAGTTCTCACCACAATAAGTGTACTGTTAATCCTCGATTTCACCTCACCCTCCTCTGGTAACCACCAGTTTGTTCTCTGAATTTAAAAGAGTCTGGGTTTTTGTTTTGTCTGTTCATTTGTTTCGTTCTTAAATTCCACATATGGGTGAAATCATATTTGTCTCCCTCTGACTTATTTCACTTAGGATTATACCCTCTAGCTCCATCCATGTTGTTGCAAATGGCAAGATTTCAATCTTTTTTTATGGCCCAGTAATATTCCATTTATACAGATACCCCATCTCTTAATCTATGGGTGGATACTTGGGGTGGTTCCATATCTTGGCTATTGCAAATATTGCTGCAATAAACATAGACGTGCATGTATCTTTTCTAATTAGTGTTTTTGTTTTCTTTGGGTATATACACAGTGGTAGAATTACTGGATCATATAGTAGGTCTATTTTTAGTTATCTTTTTCTTTTTTTAAGAATTTATTTATTTATTCATGAGAGACATGACAAAGAGGCAGAGACACAGGCAGAGGGAGAAGCAGGGAGCCTGATGCAGGACTTGATCCCAGGACCCTGGGATCACGACCTGAGCCAAAGACAGATGCTCAACCACTGAGCCACCCAGGTGCTGCTCTATTTTTAATTTTCTGAGGAACCTCGATACTCTTTTTTTTTTTTTTTTATGATAGTCACACAGAGAGAGAGAGAGGCAGAGACACAGACAGAGGGAGAAGCAGGCTCCATGCACCGGGAGCCCGACGTGGGATTCGATCCCGGGTCTCCAGGATCGCGCCCTGGGCCAAAGGCAGGCGCCAAACTGCTGCGCCACCCAGGGATCCCCCCTCGATACTCTTTTCTACCAAGTGGGCAGTTTGTTTGGTTTTGGTTGTGATACAAGTTTATAGCACCTCTTTTCTTGGTTCTCTTATAGTTTTACATACATATATATGTACTCCCAAATATATTACTTTTCTTATAATAAGAAAAAACAAAAACTGTCCATTCTGGGAGAAAATTCCCCCTAATGAGGAAAAAAAAAATGGACACGGCTTATTGGGAGGATCGAAGAGGGTACAGATTCCATGTATTCACAAGCAGTGGGTGTCTTGGAGAACCCACATTAGAAAAACTAGGCTTGGAGAACCACATTTTCCTAACAAATCAAGAAAGTAGAACTGAAATATAGTTCATGTTATCCTAAGAACTAGCTTCCTTTGTTTTCTTAACATTTATCAAAATAAAATAGTTTGACCAGACAGTGATGGTGACTTCTATGTTCTGTTTTATATCTAACTGTCTAGTCATCGATGCAAGCTTTATTTATGTTTTAATATCCTATTTTACCACATTGGACATTAAGATTAATTAATTTATTTTTATTAAGGCTTACTTTAAAAATTGGGAGTTGTTCACTTCTTGATTTACACCTGGCCCTTACGGCCCTTACTTTGTCAGACTTCTGAAGAGTAAGCAATACATTTTAGGTGGAGATGTTAGTATGTGTAGAGTGAGAGGGATGGAAATGACAAATGAACTATATGTATGCAAATTATTTTTGGGCCATTTGTAGAATTACAAAGGAATATGGTTGGTAAAATGGGGGTGAGTTGGAGGGAGCTTTGAAGGCCAGGCTGAGGGATTTGAATTTTATTTAATTGGATCTACTACTGGTCTTTGAGTAAAGGAATAACAGATGACAGAGATCTGAGAAAATTATTTCTACCAGCTATATATGCTAGAGATGTTAGTTGCATGAGTTAACAGGGTTCTGAATTAGGCTACTGTAATCTCAAGCCTTAGAATGCATAAAAATCTCCTGGGGTGGGATGTATGAAAAAATACATACTTCCTTGGCCTCACCTTTAAGATTCTGATTCAGTAGATCTGGTATAGGGCCTGGAACTCAGCCTTTTTTTAACATGTGAAATTTGGGTAGCTGTGATCTTCAGACCACACCTTTTAGAAATACTGGATGGGGGGGGGGTGGTGCATGGGTGGCTCAGTGGTTGAGTGTCTGCCTCCAGCTCAGAGTGTGATCCCAGGTCCGGGGATCGAGTCCCACATCGGGCTCCCTGCATGGAGCCTGCTTCTCCCTCTGCCTGTGTCTCTGCCTCTCTCTGTGTCTCTCATGAATAAACAAATAAAATCTAAAAAAAAAAAAAAAGAAATACTGGATGGATTATAGATATGGGAAGGATGGGGCAGATCTTATAAATACTATAACAAAAGATGTATGAAAGGGACCAGATAATTTAGTGGGAAGGGAAAGAAGAGAGTCAGAAGAGACTTATAGTCACAGATTCCTAGAGACTAGGTGGGCAGAAAGACTGAACCTGGAAAAGTGTCATCCAAAGCAGAAATAATACTGCATTTTGTCATGTGCTCAGGTTGTCTATAGAGAGTCAAGGGGAGAGGATGCAGAGACAAGTGAGAAGAAGGGAATAGAGAAAGGGGTTTGAGGTCACGGCTGGGAAACATGGATCCCACTATGCACTGGGAGGCAATAGCTGCATTCACTGAGGAAGTGGGAAGTGGGAAGGCGAGCGGGAGTAGGACTGCGGGAAGGGGGGTCAGGAATGGAGAAAGGGAGGGAATTACAGAAAACATCAGTGTCTATTTTTACAGATCATAAAAAGAACAGCTGGTTCAGAGGCTGGTGAGCAGGAACCCTCTCCTGGCATGCTTCTCTACAGCACAAAAAGGAGACTTGCTCTGGATGATCTGACAAGGGGTCACACTGGGTTTCTTTCTTCTAGCGCCCCCTGCTCTATACTTGTGCCTCATCTGAAAAATAAGGACTTAAATTCTAGTGTGCATGTCAAACACCTGGAGACTCCTGCTAAAAATGCAGATTCTGATTCAGTAGTTCTGGGGAAGGGCCTAAGATTCTGCATTTCTAACATACTCTAAAGTGATCTCACTATTGCTAGTCCTCTGACCACACTTTGAGAAACATGGTGTCAAAATTTCTGTTGGTGAATATTCTATATACAGAGGCAGAAGACCGTAGGCAGAGAGATTAAAGCAAAAAAAGTGATTTGCCATTTATACAAGTTAGATAAAAACCTCTAATGGTTTAAATCATTGGTTCTCAATGGAGGGCAATTTTGCCTCCTAGGGGACAGCTGGCAATGTCTGGAAACATTCTGGGTTGTCATAACAGGGTGGGGGGGTGTTACTGGCCAGTAAAGAGTAGAGGCCGGGGTTGCTGCTAAACATCCTACAACACAAAGGACAATCCTACAACAAAGAATTACCTAACCCAAAATGTCAACAGTGTCAAGGTTGAGAAATTCTAATTTAAATGAAGAAAACCTCTATAGTAGAAAAAGCATAGATTTTGTGGTCCAGAATCTAAAATAAGCCCATTTACCATTTCCCTGACTTCAGGAAAATCATTTAACTTTGCTGAGTTTTGTTACCATACTATGAAAAAAGGTTGACAGTGGGGTTTATGACTCAGCAGGTCTCTGTAAAGAGTCTCCTTTCCTTCATTTGTACCTTAGGGTTCTTAAACCAAGAAAGAATAAAAACTAGCACAGACATAAAGTTAGTAAGACCATGCCCCCGGGGCTTCTGGGTCAAGGGTAAGATGTTCTGGGCAAAGACTGAAAAATTCTACAAGTTAGTACTAACCACCAAGTTGCCAATAACCATGACCATCATGAAGACAATGAGGCACATGGCCTGGCCTGCCACCTCCATGCAGTCCCACATGGTCTCGATCCACTCCCCACACAACACTCGAAAGACAATGAGGAAGGAATGGAAAAAGTCATTCATGTGCCAGCGAGGGAGTTCACAGTCCTGGTTGATTTTGCAGACACATTCTTTGTAGCTTTTTCCAAAGAGTTGCATCCCCACCACAGCAAAGATGAAGACAATAATGGCCAGCACCAGGGTCAGGTTGCCCAAGGCACCCACTGAATTTCCAATAATCTTGATCAGCATGTTCAGGGTGGGCCAGGATTTGGCCAATTTGAAGACTCGGAGCTAAGGGGAAAAAAATCAAAACAAAAATCAAATGATACTCAATCCATTTTCTTACCACACAGCTAAAATACAAACATATAAAATTAGCGAGATCAAACTAAATTTATTGAGCATTGTTGGGAAGTTCCCAGGACTTTTAACTATCTTAGATTAAAATGGGAGAATGTGAGGCATAGACAGGGAAAATGGATTAATTCCACAGTAAGTGAAAGACTTACATTAGGAACCAAGAATAGTGCCTCTAGGCCCTTATATTAGTCCCTGGTTCAATTCACTTTTTATTTTTTAATTTTAATTTTTTAAAGTAGGTTCTATGCCCAGCACAAAGCCCAGTGGGAGGTTTGAACTCACAACCCTGAGATCGAGACCTGAAATGAGATCAATAGTTGGACACTTAACCAACTAGACCATGCAGGCACCCCTCAATCCACTTTTTAAGAACCTATACATGAATATATCCTTTTGCTATTGATTTTCCCTTGACTTCTCAAGGAACATTATCAAGGAAAATGTGAGCTGTAGTGAAGCAAAAGATCAGGATCGTAAGGACAGTGAAAAATAAGTCATCTGTTTCCTTAAAAAAACATGCATTTAAAAATTCTAAGTATCTCTCCTTTTGCTTGCCAATAAATATTCAATAGCTGATAAGAAATGTTGGGATATGCTTGGAGTAATTTGGAGGAGAAGCACAATGCCTTAGCAGAAGCAGTTCCACATATATCAAACATCTTATGAAAAGGGCCTATAATGATATTAATTTAGAGGACAGAACTTCTGTTACCTGCAATCATGAAATTTCTATATTCTGTAATAAATGATTTACAAGGTCTTATCTAATATTGAGAATTATAATGTATAAAGCCCATGATGAAATGATAAAAATGAGATCATCTTCAGACGTCATAAGTTAATAACTAACACATGATATAATAGGAATTCTGGAATAACAGCATGGATTGGAACATTCTTTTCCTATTGAAAGTCTGAATCTTATCTGAGAGTTCAAGATTTACCAGGTGTTTCTCTGTGTGAATATCTGGATCATTTATATTTTTCCTTCTCTGATTGGCTTTTTAGTTATTAGGAATACTACTGCTAAGGCTTCTACCTCTTAGTCCTTCATCTCATCTTCCAGATAACAAGAATGATTTTCAAAAAGTCTACTGTGGGCTAGATCCTAAGATCCAACCAAAGACTAGTAAGCAGAGGTTCAAGAAACTTGACAGATGTTACTTGTGACTTGGACTGAGCAAGACCTCTATTGTAGAAATAGTTCCATTCTATTCCAATTCTCTTTCAATATGCTGAATATTCTGATGAAAAAACCTAAAACCCTATCAGTTACAAGTGCTTAGGTATTTTTCCCAATAGGGAGAGAAAAACCTAGGCCAGTTCTGATGCTCTGAGTGGATACCCTCGAAGTAACTCAGCTTCTCAAGGGACTTAAACAGGTCATTGCTTATGCCTATGTTTATGGGAAGCTATTTTGAGGATACCATTAACTATTCTTTCCAAGTCATTTTTAGTAATTTTAACATTAACTTCTTCAAATATATTACAAAATCTTTCTCAGCTAATGTTATGGGAAAAAGTCAATGTTCAAAAATTAATTTCAATATAATTTTTAAAAGTATTATTTTATTTCCATTTTCTGGGAGGGGTCACCATGATGGAAGAAATGAGAGACATCTTTGAACAAGGAGAAATTACTGCCATTTCAAGGACATGTTCAGATAAAGAAACAGATTTACTAGCAAATTCATTAGACCTCAGAATAACCCTTAGGAATCCTTCTTTTTCATCTTTTAGGTTAACTATTATTTTCTGAGGAACTTCCTAAAAACGACTTCTGTTTGCTGATTAATATTAAAAACTAACTTCTATATTAGGAACTTAGCAGAAAAATTGCCAAGATTTTAGTATCTAATCACCAACAGGAATCATGAGAATAGAGTTAGGGATTTTTTTAAATCATCAAATTAACTTATGCAAAACTTTTTTAGTAGCTGCAAGATAGGAAATGTAAAAAGAAATTGGAGAAATATGGAATACCAATCGGAAAGATCGCAGCACCGAAAGCCCCTCCACGTCTGCTAGACCCAGTTCCATTAAACTGAGGGAGACAATAAATCCGTCAAAAATGTTCCAACCTTCTTGGAAATAATAGTAGGGATCCATGGCTATGAGCTTCAGGAACATTTCCGCTGTGAAAATTCCAGTGAAAACCTAAAGAGGGGAAGGCAGGGGGTAAGGAAAAGAAATAATAGAAAGAGAATATCTTTATTATTATCTTTGAATACCACATGTCCAAGAAGCATCAACAGCTAGTCCGGTTTAATTGTGCATCTGAAGACATCAGCACTTAGATGTCCCATGACTACTCCACATGAGGCAAGAGATTCTTGTTTTCCTTTTGAATCAAGTATTCAGTTCCAATATTCTCATCTTTGTTGCCAGAATTACCTAATTCACATTGTTCAAGAGTACATTTAAAAAACTATTTTAAGCATAGGAAGACCACACAGTGGCTCCTTCTAAAGGGTCAGCAGTCACTTTGAATGTTTATGTTTGGGATGTTTGCCTAGAAAAACAACCTACTCACTGAATTATAATTATATTTTAAAAAATATAGCATTATTCCTGATTTGATATTACGTGCCTTATCAAAGCTTGACAAACGCTTCAGAGTTTCTCATTTTAAATTGTAAAACCAACAGAACACTCCTAGAAGCATGCAAAATACAGGAAAAAAAGTATAGTTTCATCATTTTGCATACAACCATCATTTTTATGTACTTTCTGTTTTTTTAAAAAATGCACATATCTTTTGACAGTTGTGAAATCATAGAGTACACAGTATCTTGGGTCTTATTTTTTACTTATATAACTCAGTCCATGTTGCTATACAGTCTTCTTAATTCCCATTTATATCACTTATATAAAATTCTACTGAATATGTCCTCCAAGAATTTTCTTTCCTTTTTTCTAAGATTTTATTTAATTTAGAGAGAGAGCGCAGGGGGAGGGGCCAAGGGAGAGGAAGAAAGAATCCTTACTCCCCACTGAGCAAGAAGTCTGACAAGATGTGGGGCTTGATCCTAGGACCCTGAGATCATGACCTGAGCTGAAATCAAGAGCTGGCCACTTAACTGACTGAGCCATTCAGGCACCCACTCAAGAATTTTCTTATTGTTGGAGATGTTGGTGCTTCCTTTTGATTTTTTCAATATGATAATCCATGATGTAATAACTGTTTTAAGGTTTGGACCTCATTGGCTACGCGAATGACTTCTTCCCTGTGTTACAGGACTCCCACTTTTCTACCTTTCAGAGCACCCTGTGTTTCTTAATGCCTTCTGTATCCCTCAGGATAACATAATGCATAGTAAGAAAGTAAAATCCCACAAATGCCAGTTTCAACAAGACCAATACCTTCATTGTAGGCTAACCACACACCATCAGACTCTTATTGAATATTCTGATTTTAGAGGACGGATATGTAATAGGTTTTAAACTCATAATAAATCACTGCCTGCAACTACCTGGTTACCAAGTTTACAAAGGAAGGATTTTAAGAAAAACTTTGAAGATACGGTCTGAGGACAGAATTGGAAATAGTGAAAAATACTTAGACTACAGACACTGTTTTGAAACAGACTCAATGAATGTATAGCAATGACAAAACAGAATGGCATGATGGAAATGAAAATGGCTACGTGGGCTGTAAGGTTTTGTGTCCGTAAACTTTTCCATGGCTCCCCATTTTTTCTAAACTGAAGATGCAGTATTCTAGAAGTGAAAGAAAATATTCTCTAGAGAGGTCCAGTTAAGCAAAATCAAAGTTCAGGGTACACACTGAGCATCTACAGATGGAACGTAGCTGTAAGTGAGGGCAGCTAATCAATTTCCCCACAGACATTTTACCCTCAGCGTAAACCCATGGAAGGTTTCTCTATACAGAAATGTTAGTCTGCTTACTGCACACTAAGTAGAGACTGTCTACTTTTGGTTGCTGTCCCACTGTTTCTGGTGAACACACAGGAAATGCTCAGTAATAAGCCCTGGCTAACTGATCACAGAGTATTTATACTGTGGGAACTCTGGTTCCTAAGAGAAAATAAACAATGACACAGTTACTGTTGCCTTTCAATAGGATGAATGGCACCCAGATGCCTGACAGAAATGCCCATGACAGAGGTCAGCAACCATGTTATTTCAACATATAGTGATTGCCACCAGTTGGGGTTTGTTGGTATGGAAGAATAACTTTTTTTATAAACGGAAAAGAGCAGACGTAAGGCTATTCCTATGATGCCATTCTAATTTGCACTATGGTATGCTTCTTGAGAAGGAGAAAAAAGGAGAATTATAAGCAGCATGTCAATCGACAGTCGTACATAAATGTCCCTCTTGTGAGTGTCCTCAAATATTCCCCTAGGAACTTATTCCTAGGCTCTAGGGATGGCAGTTCTCAAAGAAAGTGGGACTGGGGTGTCAGGGCCTGAGAAGCGTGGGAAGAGGGTCTCTAGGAAGGACACTGATATGGATGCTGGGGGTCTAGAACAGGGAGCCAGATCTTGAACAGGGTGAGGAGGATAATCACTTTGCAAGAGGTAACGGTGGCTTTTTTTATCAAATAAATACACTAAAGATAGCAGCAACCAGGTGTCTTTTTGTCAGAGGAGTTACAACTATAGAAAGGAAGAATGAATCTGATATTCTATAGAATATCAGAATTACCAGAATGAATCTGGTAATGTTGGACTAGAATAAACAGCCAGCCCCATGCTGAGAGGGTCCAGTCATGTACACTGATTGCTTCAACAGATCTTGACTTCTAAATATCATTTTTCACTACAACAACCAGGGTTCCTTGAGAAATGGCTGATCCAGGCCTGAGATGGGAAAAATATAAAATTAGCTTGGAATAGTCTGTAACATCAGAAAAAAAAAAAAAAAGAAGAAGTAATGAGGATATGTTGATAGGACACAGAAAATAGCTTGAAGGAAATCCCAGTGGCCAAATCAGGAATGTTTAAACATTTAAATAAATGATGACAATGGATTATAACCCAGTAGATAAAACTGAAAGCCATGAGTCTACGTTGATATAAATAATCAAAAGTTAAATGAAGAACAGTAAATTTAGACCATTTCAAAACATCTTCACAAACACTAATTATAAATGGAAAAGAGTAACTTTACAGGGGAGAAGCCTGGAGATACCTCCTTTGTCAACTGACCAAGTGACCATCACTACAATGGGACAAATGGAAACCGTGCCACGTGGTAGGTGCAAGGGAAGACAACCTTGCTTGTGTGATACTCCTGCCAAATGCGTAAGCTGAGTCTAATCATGAGGAAGGACCAAACAAACTGAAATTGAAGAAGTTCTACAAAATAACTGGCTTGGAGTCTTCCCAAGTGTCAGGGTCAAAAAACCAATGAAAGACTGAAAAAGTCCGCCAAACTGAAGAAGACTGAAGACACAGGACAACCAAATGCAACAGGAGACTGGAATAGTCTTTTTGTTACATGTTATTTTGTTACGAAGAACATGACTGGGATTTCTGGAAGAACCCGAAGGGGCCTGAGAATGAAGTGGCTGTGAGGCGCACGGGAATTTCCTGAGTCTGACGGCTGTATCGTGGTTCAGCAGGACAGTGTACGTGTTCCTAAAACACACGCGAAAGGCTGAGGGGCTGTGTCAGCAACTTACTCTCCAAAAGAATGCTTTAGACTGTACTTGAAACCTTTCTCTAAGACTGGGCTTGCTTAACAACAACAACAACAAAAAACACAACAAAACACCTTATAAACTCACAGTTGTGTTCAAATGGTTGCAAAAAAGAGAAGAAAAGAATCCTTACATTTATCTCCTGAATAAAACAAAAGCTGTAGAAGTTACATAGCCTCCCTGGACTTCCATTTCCCCCATAGAACATGAGGAGTGGATAGAATTATCTTTAAGGTTCTTCCTCTTACTAACGTTTTTCCTTTGGGGAGGGTGGGAGAGGCAGGAGGGACCTTTGCTTTACAGAAAACTATTCTCTTCTGCCATCAGAAACTTCCACCTGCCATCAGAAACTTCCACCTTTACCTATGGACAAACACAGCTCACTTCACTGTCTGAGGAAGGCCTCAGGGTTCCAACCGTGAGACAAGGTTGTATCTCATTTCACAAGCTGGTCAATCTCACTCTTTTCCATCTTCCTTTTCTCAGGTTCAATCAAAGACTCTCTCTAGATGTCCAAACCTTTGGGAGCTCCTCTCTGCGTAGAATGGATGCCGCCTGATTCATGAGTCATTTAATAAATCCAATTAGATTTTTAAAAAAATGTCCAAGCCTTTGGAAATTCTCTTACTGAATTATACTAATATAGTTCCTATGATTTGTAGAGTATATTTCGTTATTCTAAAAGCTTATCTATAGGTTCTCATTTTATCCTCCCAACCTCTGATGACATGGTGTTATCCTCATTTTATAGATGCAAACACTTGTGGTCAGAAATGAGTGGCATATGTAACATTAGTACATTCAAAACAGAACTCTTGATTTTATTATTATTGTTTTTAAAGATTTTATTTATTTACTCATGAGAGACACAGAGAGAGAGGCAGAGACACAGGCAGAGGGAGAAGCAGGCTCCATGCACCGGGAGCCCGACGTGGGATTCGATCCTGGGACTCCAGGATATTCACTAAACTGCTGAGCTACCTGGGCTGCCCAGACCTCTTGATTTTAAACTCCAAACCTGTTCTTTCCTCAGTCATCCTATTTCCTCCACAGCTACTAAACTTCCAAATCGAGGTACCAGTCTTATTTCTTCCCCTTCACACTCACCTCCCATCTACTGGCCAAAGTATCCTGAACCATTCACTATTTTCCATCCCCACTAATTGCAGGTTTATAATTCTTTACAGTCCCTTGAAAACTCTTGCCCCCAGAATGCTTTCTCATTTTAGAACTGTTTTGGTTGGGTTGCTTCAGAAAGTCCTTGAACATTAATTGCTGACCTTCCCTCTCTCCTCTTTCTTCACGATGATACTGAGCAAAGTCTTCTCAATGCTCATAACTCTAACACTTCTAATCTAGGTGTGACCTTAAGTCTCTACAGATTTTTTAAGAAAGGGAAAAATAATGTTATCTGCTGTCCTGGTCTGAGGGCAATTCTGCTGGTGGTAGGTGAAAAGGCCTCTCAAAACTCCTTCAAAATCAAGGACTGATTCTGTAAAAAGCAAGTAAAGTAAAGACTTTGAGAAAAACAAAACATCAAATACTACCACTGTCGGCAAAATTATCAAGTCATACTTTTCATTACTTAACTCTTGGCTAATAAAATAAGCTTGTATCGATATCATTTTGTTGATTGATTCAAAATGTTGCTTGATGGCCGATCTCCTGGTCATACAGTAAGCCCACTGTTAAGTACCCCCTCAGAGTCAGCAGATTTCCTGGACAGCCTATGAGAATGTCCTGTTTCAAGACGCCCATATCTCATCAGGTTGGGCATGAGGGCTTACATCGAAGCGGTGAGGCTGAAGTGTGTCACTAACTCACTAACTCAGACATGGAGAGTGGAAAGATTATAGAATTATCTTGGATGTGTACAAGGGAATGTGACAGGCTGCAAGGACTAACCAGATAAAGCATCTCCTTTGCCACACTTGTTTTCATAATCAGAACTCAAAATATCCTAACACTTTAATAGTATATTAGGACTTAATGTAAAAACTCTGTGTGTGAGAGAGATATGTGTATGTATGCGTGTGTGTGCGTGTGTGTGTGTGTGTGTGTAGAGAGAGGGAAACAGAGAATACCAGGCAGAGATCACATTCAAAAGGTAATGAACCATCTGATTTAACTTGCTTGGGACACCTGGGTGGCTCAGCAGTTGAGTGTTTGCCTTCGGCTCAGGTGGTGATCCCGGAGTCCTGGGATGGAGTCCCACATCAGGCTCCCTGCAGGGGGCCTGCTTCTCCCTCTGTCTGTATCTCTCCCTCTTTCTGTCTCTCATGAATAAATAAATAAAATCTTAAAAAAAAAAAAAAGATTTAACTTGCTCATGGTGAAACTCCTACGGAATAATGAAGCCCAGATGACCTAGAGGATTCTTTTCAACTAAATTTTTCTTATCTATCAAAATTCAATCAACTCCTGATCTTTGGACTAAGAAATAAAACAGATAAAATCCCCAAGTCACAACTATTTGACTTCAGAATATACTGTGTCATCTATTTAAAAACAAAAAAACCCTCATTCTTATCTTCTAAATAATATAATAAATTAAATATATGGTTTAAGCTAATGTTAAAGTAAATTTGGCACAGATCAACTAACAGTAGAAACTGGATGAGAGCCCAGAAGTTGGATAGGAGGGGGGGAAACCAGCCTAGAATTAAAAGTTTCCTATAGATAGGCCCCATATGGGTAAGTAATATATCACGGTACAGGCAAATTTATAGTTGTGTTTAATGCACTAAAAGAGCTCCCCTATTTTGTGGTAGTTGTTACTGAAGGTGAAAGGGGAAGTGATGTGCTGGAGTAATGCAGGAATCAATGTGAGAAACAGAATGAGGAAAAAAAAATCCCGAAGTCCTTGGCTCAGGTTGCTGAAAGCAACCCACTGCACCAGGCCTCCCATTCTGTCACCATGGTTGGTTTTCTGCCAATAGCTCCTAAATGACGTCTTCAAAGTTCTGCAGAAAGAGGAAACAGCCAAGGGATCACAACAGTGAGCAGAAGTGGCTGGGGCTGTGCCATATGTGGAAGCATTTGTCTTCCAATTAACTATTACTTTCTTTTCAACTAAACTCCAGCTTCCAGTATCAGAAAAAAAGATGTCCTACAGGCAAAACATGTTCAGATCATAAAATCAGGAGAGAGTGCTCCATCTTACCAGATTTCCTACAGCCAAGACATGTTCAAATTGTGGTGTCATGGGATGGTGCTCCATGGCCATAAACAGGGTATTCAGGACAATGCAGATGGTGATGGCCAAGTCCACAAAAGGGTCCATAACGATCAAGTTCACGATCTCTTTCAGTTTTATCCAGTATGGGTGACACTCCCAGATGAGGAAAGTATTGGCAAATTTATACCAGCATGGCGGGCACTTTCTCTGTGACTCTTCCAGCTCTGTGTCGAGTAAAGAACAAAGGTAGCCCTCAATCACAGTGAGACAACAAAGGGGGTCTCTCCTACTCCTTGCTGGGTCCTTATTGCTGCTATTCACCATGAGAAGAAAGGTGGTTTGAGTACTGACTGTTCTGTGTAGTTCCCCCCACCCCACCCCACCCCACCCCACCCCATTTTCTTTCCCATAAAGGGAAAGAGGAGGCATGAGCAATACCAGGTCACTTCCTATTAACCACCATCTGGTCATAACCTAGACTTTGATCTGTTTTGGGAGTGGAGCATAACGGTTAGGAGCTTGGCCTCTGAGGTCTGACTCCCTGGTCCAACCGGCTTCAACACTCACAATTGTGTGATTGCCGGCAAGTTACGGATTCCTCTATGCTTCTGTCACCTTATCTGAAATGACACTTACTTTACAGGCTGTGGGAATAAACGAGTCCTATAATCCTCAACCACCGATTAAAGAATAAGCGAGTTGGTAAATGTAAAGTGGCCAGCGCAGTGCGTGGCACAAGGCAAGTCCTCAATAAATGGCACATTTTACGTTATGCATTATATCACTAAATTATTATCAGAGAAGCAGTTAGAAGCGCAGACTCTAAAGCCAGACATACCTGGGTGCGGTACCAGCTCAGACAGTGCTAAGTGGGGGAACCTGAGTACATTACTTCAATCTGCCGAGAAAATTAAATGAGCTAAGATAGGTATAAAGCACCTCAGAACACCCTGGCCTGGGCAGCCCAGGTAGCTCAGTGGTTTAGCACCACCTTCAGCCCAGGGCGTGATCCTGGAGACCGGGGATTGAGTCCCACATCGGGCTCCCTGCATGGAGCCTGCTTCTCCCTCTACCTGTGTCTCTGCCTCTCTCTCTCTCTCTCTGCGTCTCTTATGAATTAATAAATAAAATATTTAAAAAAAGAGAACACCTGGCCTACAGTAAGTGCTCCAGAATCATTTGCTCTTATTATTATCTTGTCAGCAGAAGCAGCATGGGCAGCCAGGCCACCCTGTGCAGTGTGTGCAGTGCAAGTTAGCAAGTGCACAATTCACAACTGAGGTGGGCGCAAGAGTCCCAGTCCTCTCCCTTCCCCTACTCTTTCTCATTGCCCTTCTCCAATTTCATCCTCCCTCCCTCTTCCCTCCTTTGGTCTCTCTCTTTTAGAAACAGAGCTGGTTAGTTTCCAAGAAGATCTTATGTGATCTTCAACATGCGAAATAACTAAGTCACGAAGGGCTCTAGTTGAGGCAGGAAGAGGAGCCCGGTGTGACGGACTTCTTCCTTCCCTGAGGCACTTTCCCTAGGATCCTGGCATTCTGATGGACATAGACTAAGTATCATTAGACCAAGATGATCTCTAAGGTCGTTCACAAAACAAATATAAAAAAGGACCATTAGACATTGAAGACAGAGAGCCATTCAGCTGGCAGCCACAACCATCTAGGCATTAGGCTGTAGGTAACAAAGCCCTGCTCAAGTAGAGTATGAATTATAATAGCTTGGATTACAAAAGCCCAAGGACCTTGACCTTGGAAGATGTTCTTGTAAATGTAGCTTTGAGAACCGGTCAGCATGATAATCCTAGGCAAGGTCTTGGTTCCACGGGTCTGGGTAGAGATGTATCTAGCCCACACCCCAACCCAATTCTGCTGAGAAAATCAAATCATTCAGGGAATGAAGAAAAGTTTCCCAACGTTTCACCAGGAACAAGATGGCTGGCTTAAATGAGTCTTCTTTCCCTTTTTCCAACCAGCTGGATGGTGCCCATGGTGATGGCTTTATTTTAGACGGGGTGCTTTGGTTGGGTTTTTGATTGGCTCCCTGGTTGCTAAGAAAATGGTTGCCTTGGTTTTTCAGATTTAAGGGCCACAGTAAGCGCCACGTGGGAGTCTGCGTGGGAAAGGAAGTCTGTGAAGAAAATTTGCTTTGGCTTCTTCCTCATAGAACTCCCTCCCTTCCCAAGGTAAATTTAGTTTTCTAACCAAAAAAAGAAAATGAAAAGGTTCTCTTATTTCCATAAATTCTTACAGTACATATTTGGAAATTTGGTTCCGTTCCTTTTTTTAATCTCCTCCCTTCTCCAAATGTCTGTTCACTGGCACGTGGAGGTTAAAGCCGCGACTGTTCACGTCTCCGACAGTAGACACAATTGTGGTGCTATATGGTGCACTAGGCTCTCAGTCTCTGCCAGATACTGAAGAGGGGTTTCCCTACCCTATGGGGCAAGAAGATTCCTACAGGGATACTAGGGATCTCATCCACATTTTCTCAGGTGAGATCTCAGGATGATCTTTTCCATTCCACAAACGGTAAGGCAATGTGGAGCTTGAGGAGCTAGAAAAGATCAATTAGGTGAATACAGAGGTTTACAAAGTGACTCACAACTCGGCAAACTTTCTAGGCCCCACATGCCTGAAACTGCTAAGAATTTGGTCTGGGAGAACAGGCTAACATACCCAAAGAAATATCCAAATGTTACCAAAAAAAAAAAAAAAATCAAATGTTTATGGGGTTCCCCTTGTTTTGCTCCTGAACATTCTTGGAAAGGTTACCATAGTGTCAACCTCACGGGTGTTGGAAATGGTTTCCAGAGAGGGCCTCGCAATTGCACCAAGATGGTGGTGTCAGTAGACCGTGGGGTTTCTGAATGTAGGGCTTGTCTTGATTCAATTCAACAACCTACAGTGTGTGAGGTCCTGGGAATACACTGGCATACAAGAGTCCCCACCTCACAGAGCTTACAGCCATACCACGAAAGACAGATGGCAGTTAAGTTATTGTGCTGACTGATGCTCGGGGCTGGTCAGCTGAACACCAGAGTGAGTCAACAAATCGCAGCTGCAACAGTTATGGCCAGTTGCCTCTATGAGGCAGTTGTTGAAACTGTTTTACCTGGGAACCAGTAATGCCAAGTACCATCACCACTTCTTCACCGACTCCCTCCCCTTCGCTCCTTGGAGAAGCGAGACTGTAGTACTCTCTGCCTACACCCTACCCCTAGTCCTCTGAAATATCCCAAGCTGATGGCTCTGCTGACTGAATTCAGCTGAGTTTGCTGGATTCCAGGACAGCATGTCTGCCACAGGATAGGGGGGACATACAGCAGGCAGGATTTTCTCATTATTTACATACACACTTCTAGAGTTCTCCACTGTACTTTCTAAGCAGGTAGGTAGAAACCTGCTTCTTTGGTTTGGTAATCCAATGATTAAAATAATGTCAGAGTTTCTTAACTGAAGGTCTGAGAAGCAGGAACAATCATTCACTCAATGCTGGCTTCTAACACTGTAGCAATCGTTAACTACAGCGGGACCAGCAGTTAAATAGGAATGGATCTTTCTTTCTTTTTTTTTTTTTTTTTTTTTGAAATTAACTGTTCAAATTTAATAGGCTTATAAATTGGAATGGATCTTTCTTAATGTCCTTTAATTCCCTCTCACATTCAGCTCCAGCCATCCATTGTTCTTTGCTTACAGCAGTCCCATCTCACCAGCTTTAAACAAAGGGAATCAAATCCTAGGGGAAGGGAGAGGAGAACGTCTGGGCAGTGGAAGGCTATGTGAACATCAGGACTTAGAAAAGGGAGAAAGAACTGGAATGGCTTCCCACTCAGGAACACAACCATGACTGTCTCTCTTCCCTGAGCTACCCCTACATCTATTTTTTATTATGTGTGTGCTGGTGGGTGGAGGGTAGAGAATGAGTAAAGCAGAACAGGAAGAGAAGGAAGAGCATGGGGAGAAGAGGAAGAAATGGGAGAAGAAAAAGACTACTCCAGTGGTTTCCACCCAGCTCAGTAGAGGGATGGAAGCATCAAGGTCTCCAAAAGGAAGCCCATACTGCCAATGCCCCCGACTGTTCCAAGCAGGTGAGGGTCAGTCCAACAAACATTTCCAACACATTTACTTCTACTAGACTCTGCGCTGAGCCACTGTAGCAATCAATTAAGTAATTGTTGTAGTGCAGCAATAGTTCTCCTGTTCTGACGTCTTTGCCAGTAATAAAATATGCCTGTTGGAGGTGGTTCATTCGTCTTTCTCGACTTCCACAGATATCCAGAGAAATCCTGTCCTTGTCTCCTCGTGAAGAATAAAAATCAGCCAAGGTTCTTAAGCTAGTGTTTCTTAGGTTGGAATTCTTATCCTCTGAAGTTATTTGCCTGTGATCTCAAAGTATAAACTACAAAGTTTAAAGATATTTTCTCAGATGACGATCTCAATGAAAATTAAAGAAAAATAGGAATAAATGTTCCGGCAGCTGAAAATAGTTAACTCAATATTCTTTTCACTTGATGCATTCTCAAGATTAGTCTAGGTATAGTTTAACATCTTGCTCACATGCGGGAATGTAACAAGCTAGAGGAATTTCTTTCTGGGGGTTTTTCCCTTTATCACAGACACCTCTGCTGAATGAACACAAATGAACACACACACACACACACACATATTTTCTCTCCCTTTCTGTCAGAGTAGAAGCAGTATTGGGCTTAAATGACTCAAAAAATAATTCATTCCATGGACATCAGGATAATTTTGAATCTCCTTATCTCAGAGACTCTGGTTATTGTTGGGTTAGCCTAGAAGTCTGAACTCTGAAGAAAAGTAATCTGAGGCCTCAAGAATATTCTGGATCTATAGTAGGACAGCTCAGCTAAACCAACATGAATCAAAAGAAGAAGATTCACAAGAATCAATCAGAATCTCATGAGAGAAAACCCAGTCACTGAATCTATCTTTAAAGAAAGCAAGATGAGCCTGGAGTATAGACCATAATTGGACAGAGAGCTTACACTTGCTGGGGGACGGTGGTGTCACGGAAAATCCTGATATTCCTCAGTGTGCAGCACTGTGTCGTGGAAGAGCCACTCAATACCAAGTTCAGGCACTGACAGCAACATTACTGCAGATACGCTATGATTCAACAGTGGCTGCTCTTTCCCTGTGGCACAGAGTGCCGAAGTAAGAGGGGTTTCAGCTTACCTATTCACACATCAAATATATTTGTGGATATGTGGGGGTGTTTGATGAGAGACAGAATTGGGTGTAATCAAAATGCACAGTACATTAGTCCTTCAGGGAAAACCAAAAGGGTTGTAGTAGCTAAAAAGGAAAAGAGGAAGAAGGTATGTTTTGGGGCAGAGGGCACGAGGGGGATTCCACCATTTCATATCTTCACAGTTCTTCTGTCTACATTGTTTATGCCTCACATCACGCCACTGGCTCCTCAGGACCACTATAGTCTTCTTGAGATCTTCTAGCTCACTCTTGACTATCATTCCTTCATATTTCTTACCTACCTGTGTATGATGCTGGCAGCAGCTCTGAAATCCTTATTTGATTCTCTGCATGCAGATTTGGAATGCTGCATTCTTTTTGAAAAAATCAGGCCAATTGACAGGGATTATATTTATCATGCACACTACATATTGATATCTTGGCGGCTTTGACTGAAATCAAGGGCACATACCTTCTACTAGTGTGTTTGTAACAACACTTAATATACTGTTGATTCTGTCCTTCCGCCCATATGAGGCCAGTTGGTCCATGGAAACTAAGAGAGATCCAGGGCCTTTCTTCTTAATTTCCACCTCAGTTGTAGCCTGAAAAAGATAGCAAATCAGGTGAGTAAAGTCTTACAAATGTTAAAGCAGGGCCTTACTGGACAGACAGTCCAGAGTGTGAGCAGAAGAAACATATGCTCTTTACGACATCTTTTTACTTTGATCCTACAATCCTAATTAACCTCAAGATGTACAAGGGAACATGACCATGTATCATCCTTAGCTCTACATAGACAAGACATGTTAAGTTTGTACAAATCTGTGTAGATGCACAAGATTCAATCAGAATCTCATGAAAGAAAACCCAGTCACTGAATCTATCTCCAAAGAAAGCAAGATGAGCCTAGAATATAGACCATATTAGCTCTACATAGCTCTACATAGACAAGACAGGTTAAGTTTGTACAAGTTTACACTGAACCAAAGAATCTGGCTGGGTTCCAAACACCTCATCTAGTCAATTCCTAGCACGGAGTAGAAAGACCAGATCTCCAGGGGCAATGCCGTCCAAAGTAGAACCTGAGTTTTCCTGTCTCAGTCTCATATCCACAGCATCTGGCTAGAATTGGACCACTCAGTAAAATAAGTCAAATTCACCTCTGTCCAATACTGAGTAATGTAGACATTGTTTCCTCCATGGGTTGGAGGCACCATCACTCTCTCAAGCTGTCACTTCCAAATGTCAAACCTGGGCCCAACTGAATGTTAACAAGTTGAAGTTCTACCCCAATTCTCCAACCCACTCCTCCAAGCCACTGTCAAGAAGTATGGTAAGGGTTTCCCTATTTTAATTACATATACAGCACTATATATTTTTATCTTGCCCTTATAAAATTTTACGTTATAAGTTAGCCTGCAATGTTCAAATTCCCAATCAAACAAAATGAGCAGAAAACACCATCAGACTGTTAAACAAAATACTTTTTTACATACTCCACTGTGGGCACTACCAGTATGGGAGATTATAGCACAGTGCTCCTGAACGTCCCCTTGCTTGTCCTCTCTGTGCTAACCTGAATATACTACATTAGATCAGCCTTAACGTAGTGGCTTAAAAGCTAGCTTTCTAGTAGCCATGCCATCCACTATAATATTTTATCATGTAATGTTGACTGTCCCTTCATTGTGAAGGTAAGAGGGCAGAGACAGTCACCACCTCTCAGAGAACAGGGAAGATATGTGTTTGCGTGAAGCTAGAGAAGTATATCTGATCAGCTGTTTTGAAAAGAAAATAATTTCTCTAGAGAGCTACATCAGAAAGCCTTTCTGCCCTTAGATATGATTAGGTTTTAACAACAGTACAGAAGAAAGTTTCTGGCAGATTATAATTTATCTTGTTACAGTGTTTGATCAAACTGTTTTACTGACTCAGACATCTGGTTTACCTTAGGGTTTGGTTTTGTTTTGTGGCAGAGCTACAGAAGAATGGAAAAGAAAAAAAGGTGATTTCCTTGGGAATTTCTGGCTGCATAACTATACAAACACCTGTATATGTAATGATAATGTGTTGACCAGTACCTCAGGTAATAATAAGATATATTTCTTTTTTTATTTAATAGTAAGATATATTTCTTTGATAAACCACTTTTTGCTGCAATTCCTAGCCTGGTAGTCGTGACACCTACTAAATCAGATTAAACTACTCTATTTTAAAAATGACAATCATCTAAAAAGGAACCCAGAAAGGCCCCATACAGTGGACACTCTTGTTTCTGGAGTTTATTCATTCTAGATTTTTACTAAGCTGCCCTCTGCAAATCTACAGTACAAGGCAGATAATTTTCATAATGCTGACTCCCAAAGGTACTGTAAGATCTGATGGACTGGCTGATTTGTCAAGAAAGGACGAAACTGCATTTAAAACTGCTTCAGTTCAAAGTATATCTTATTGTTTTTCTGGACTTGCTGGATGTAATAAGACATAAATTCTTCAGACTTTAATAACATTAACCTTAAACAAAGTTAATAGAAATGCTGTCTAAAGGACCTAGTCAAATCATTAGATTATTATTTAGTGGTATCTATTTGAAGGCTAAAATAATTTTTAGCTTGGATTTTAAAAATTCACATAAAGAAAAGTTTATCCCAAACTTAATAGTAAGATGGAACAATTATTATTTATATCTTTCTACGTAAACTGAAAACAAGCCATAGCAGATATATGTGGAGATAACTTCTATCATGTTGAAATTTGTTCCATACATAAGGCATGTTGTAGAACATATCTTCAGTTTCAAAAAAGAAAGAAATGAAAGAAGACACCAAGAAAAAGAAATTTCAAAGACCATACTTAGGGAATTTCAGAGGGTAAAAAGGGAAAGTCATCATGTCACCTGGGCAAGAACAGTTTACCACAGATCCAAATAACTGATTCCATTGAAAAGTCTTGTGGTAACAGTAAGATACTCAGAAAAATCCCTTTAAATTTGTAAATTAAACAACAGACTTCTAAAAATCCATGGATCAAAGACGAAATCACAAAAGAAATTAGAAAATACTTTGAGGATAATGAAAACAATACATTATTTATAGTATAGGTTTATAGAATGCAGCTAACACAATGGTTTGAGAAAATTTTACAGTGTTAAATGCTTATAATAGAATCTAAAAAAGATTTAAAATCAATGCTCTAAGCTTTCATGTTAAGAAATTAAGAAAAAGATCCAATTAAACTGTGGGTAAGTAGATGAAAGGAAAGAATAAAAATAAGAATGGAGATTAATGAATCAAACAACAATCAAAAAGGGCAAATGTTTTTTAAAAACAGATTAAGAAAATTCATAATTCCCTAGCAAGACTGATCAAGAAAAAAGAGAGAAAACACAAACGGTCATTTTCAGAAAAAGGAATGGGGACATTACTACCAATTCTACAGGCATTAATATAGGGTAATAAGAATACACTGTAATTGTAAGTTGAACCATCATAAATTGGAAACCTTCTGTACAATATTTATATTAGTCAGAGTATGATAAGATACAGTAGAATAACAAATCCAAAAATCTAAGTAGTCTAACCTTTAAAAAAAAAAGAATATATTGTAAGCAACTTCATGTCATTTCACTTTGTATGAAATGGACAAACTTATCAAAACACAACTTATCAAAACCGATAGAAGAAGAAATAGAAAATCTAAATAACCCACATTAGAAACTGTAATTAAAAAAGCTTACAATAAAGAGAACTCTAGGTCCAGATGACTCTACAAGTGAATTCTACCAAACATTTACAGAAGATATAATACCAATACTAATACCACTTCCTTCAGAAAGTAGAGTATAAGGGAATACTTTTCAACTTGTTTTCTAAAGTTAGCATAACCTGATACTAAATCTGCCAAAAACACCACAAGAAAAGAAAATCAGAGACCAGTATCCCTCATGAACAGTGATGTGAAATTCTTAACAAAACATGAACAAATAGAACCTAGTGATATAGACAAAGATAATACATCATGACAAACAGGGTTTATATCAGGAAAGCTAGTTTCACATTAGGAAAAAAGTCAATGTCATTCATCACTTTAACAGGATAAAGGAGAAAAATCATCTAATTATCTCACAGATGCAGAAAAAGAACATTTAATAAAATTCAACACCTCTGCATAATAAAATTTCTTAGCAAGCCAGGAATAGAATGTAGCAACTTCAATCTGATAAAGAACATCTATGAAAACCTACAGCTAACATTATACCTCTTGGTGAAACATGAAATCTTCCTCTAAAAATGGAAACAGGAAGAATGTCTGCTTTCATCATTTCTATGCAATTTTAAAAATGATTTTATTTGTTTGACAGAGAGAGCACAAGCAGGAGGAGTGGCAGAGTGAGAAGGAGAAGTAGGCTCCCTGCTGAGCAAGGAGCCCAACGTACACTCGATCCCAGCACCCTGGGGTCATACCCTGAGCCAAAGGCAGACACTTAACTGAATGGGCCACCCAGGTGCCCCTTTCTGTGCAATTTTGTATCTGAAGTCCTAGCTAGTGCAATAAAGCAAGAAAAATAAACAAAAGGCATAAAGGTGTAGTTGCTGTTATTCACAGAAAATATTATCATGCAGGTAGAAAACTCTATGGAATTTACCAAAAAGGACCTATTGGAACCAAAATGTTATTTTATCAAGGTCATGAGATACAAGGTCGATATACAAAAATCAACTATATTTCTATGTTCTGGCAACAATAAATACTTGAGAATAAAAAATTTAAAATTATGCCTTTTACAACAGTATCAAAAAAATACAAAAGCAAGGAATAAATCTAATGAAATATGGGCAAGACCACCACTGCAATCTATACAACTTTGCTGAGAGAAACTTGAGAAGACTTTAATAAATGAAAACTACACATTCACAGATTGAAAAATTCAATATAATTAAGATGTCTACTATTTCCAATTGACCTATAGATTCAGTGCAATCACTATAAAAATTCTACACTTTTCTGAAGAAACTGACCAAAAAAATGATTCTAAAATATAGGGATCCCTGGGTGGTGCAGCGGTTTGGCGCCTGCCTTTGGCCCAGGGCGCGATCCTGAAGACCCGGGATCGAGTCCCACATCGGGCTCCCGGTGCATGGAGCCTGCTTCTCCCTCCGCCTGTGTCTCTGCCTCTCTCTCTCTCTCTCTGTGACTATCATAAATAAATAAAAAAACTAAAATAAAATCTATAGGGACATGCCAAGTATCTAGAATAGGAAAATCACCTTTTATTTATTTTTTAAAAGATTTTATTTATTTATTCATGAGACAGAGAGAGAGGGAGAGAGAGAGGCAGAGACACAGGCAGAGGGAGAAGCAGGCTCCACGCAGGGAGCCCAATGCGGGACTCAATCCCAGGACTCCAGGATCACACACTGGACCGAAGGCAGGTGCTAAACCGCTGAGCCACCCAGGGATCTCTGAAAACAACGTTTTAAAAAAATACCCAAATAGCACAATAATCTCTTAGATTCTTTAATAATCTTTAAAATGTTTTTTTTGTTTGTTTGTTTGTTTGGAGGGCTTATGCTATCTCATTTCAAGACAATAAAGTTATAGTAATTAAGTAAATGTAGTATTGGAATAAGCATAGACAAACCAATCAAGGCAACAGAACAGAATCTAGAAATAGACCCACACATATACATCAACTGATCTTTGATCAAGGTGCCAAGTCAATTCAATAGAGAAAGTTAGTCTTTTTAACAAATGGTACTGAAAAACTACATATTCATCTAAGTCAACTCCTTTTTTTTTTTTTCTAAGTCAACTCCTATCTAATTTCATACACAAAAATTAAGCTCAGAGACCTGAATGTCCAACCCAGAACTGTAAAATCTATAGAAGGAAAATAACTTCATAATTTTGGGTAATGGCAAAGATTACTTGGACAAGATGCAAAAAACATCCAATAGGAAAAAAGATACATTAGATTTTATCAAAATTAAAAATTTATGTATCTGAGAAATGACTTATATCCATAATATATAAAAAACAAATAATGAGCAAAAGAGGGGTGCCTGGGTGGCTCAGTACATTAAGCATGTCTTTGGCTCAGGTCATGATCCTGGGGTCCTGGGATCAAGCCCCCTATCAGGCTCCCTCCTGAGTGGGGAGCCTGCTTCTCCCTCTCCCTCTGCCTGCTGCTCCCCCTGCTTGTGCTCTCTCGCTCTCTGTCAAATAAATAAAATCTTAAAAAAAAATAATGGGCGAAAAATTTAAGTAAGCAACTAATAAAAGATCTATGAGAAGCCAACAGGCACATGAAAAGACGCTCACCATCATTAATTAGCAGGGAAATGCAAATTAAAAGCACAGTAAGATATAGTCTATGCCCACTAAAATGCTAAAATCAAAGACTAACATCACCAAATGTTGGCTAGGATGTGGAGCAACTGGAACTCTACCACACTGTTGGCAGGAGTATTAAGAGAGTTGTACAAAAACGCTCTTGGCAAGCTTACTCATACCAATGAAAACTGGAAACAATCTGAATGTCCATCAACAGGAAAGTGGATTCACACACTGGAGTGTATTTATACAATGAATTACCTTATCAATACTCATCAATAACAGGAATGAAGTACTGACAGTATGAATGTATCTCAAAAACATCTTGTTGAGTGAAAGAAGCCAAATAAATATACATTGTATGAGTCCTTAAAAATGAAAGAAAATGAATCTATGGTAATACATGACAGAAGAAGTTGCTCAGAGAGGTTGAGGGGATTGAGTAGGAAAGGGTACTTTCTGAGAGTCTTATGGTACAAAGGGGTTGAGGGGACGACTCACAGGTGGTTGGACAGCTCTTGCTCCACCACCTCTAGACCCACATCTTTGGTAACTCCTGGCTGAGGGTTACCCAATGTACTACTGCAATACCGATTATGCAGCAGAATTCCTTTGAGAAAGAATATGGAGTGTGTATGTAATATGTATGTTATCTGTAGCGTAGAAATAAAAGAAGATCTATCAAATGGGAAAAGCAAAAGCTATTTATTCTGAGCTTGATGTAGGGAGTCAGCCACCATCACATGTGTTTTGCCAGAGGCTCAAAGGCAGGTAGAATGGGAAAGCTTTATAGTGCAAAAAAGGGAAGGCTTCCAGTGTGCCTTGATGTCAAGGTTGCTGGCACTTAGAAGCTGTAGGTGGGCTAACTAGAAGCCGGGCATACTAGGTGATTGATTTGGCTTTCTCTGGTGGGTCCTAAGCTGAAGGCAAAAACAAAAATTAGGGAAACTGTCAGGCATTAATCAAGTCCTGACCATTTGGAGCTGACTATTATAGACGTTAGCTTACTGGATTGTCACTAAAGATAGCAATCTGGCTCTCTCCAAGTCTGACTTACTGCAGGCTGGCTGCCTGGGTCGTTGATCATTGATAAGGGGGTTGGTTTCTTGGGTAGGTTGGGGGTGAAAGTCTTTTTTTTTTTTTTTTTTTTAATATATGGCCTGGTCATTGTCTGAACATGGAGTCACTCAGTATTCATCAGATCTGACTGATTAACAGAGAGATAGGGAGCAAACATATATTCATCACTGTTAACCACCTAAGATGATATAAACTAAAACTGCCTATGAAGAACATTACTTAAAAGTGTTAAGCACTAACTGGGGGCTTAGATAGAATCTAGAGAAAAACAGACCTATACTGGGAAAGTCGAATCTGTTAAAACCAGGGTATACAGGAATCCAAGATGGATGGGTAGTTCCTGAAATCCTTCTTCCCTCAGTGAGGTTTTGAAAGCTGGCACTGAAAGTCCAGGCTATTGTTTCTTTTTCAACTTTGACAACACTGACATAAAAGGACAACACGACATAAAATTCACCATTTTAACTGTTTCAAGATGTGCAGCTCAGTGGTTTTTAGTATATTTACAATGTATTCCAGTGCATTTCCGTCATACCAAAGAAAAACACAGTCCCTGTTAGTAGCCATTCCCAACCCACACCTCTCCCCAACCTCTTGCAACCAATAATCTGCTTCCTGTCTCCATAGATTTGCCTCTTTTGGGAATTTCATATAAATGGAAGCATATATTATGTGGCCTTTGTGCCTGGCTTCTTTCACTGAGCATAATGCTTTCAAAGTTCATTTATGCTGTAGCACCTATCAATATCTCATTCCCTTTTATGGCTGAATAATATGACATAATATGGATGTGTCATATTTTATTTACCCATCCCTCAGTTTATGGGCACTTGGGTAGTTTTTACTTTTTGGCTATTATGGATAATGATTTTACGAATATTCATGTACAAGTTTTTGTGTGAACACCTGTTTTCAGTTCTACCTAGGAGTAGAACTGCTGGATCATATGGTTAAGTCTTGTGTTTGATTTTCTGAGGAACTGCCAATGTTCTCCAAAGTGGCCGCACCATTTCACATTCCCCATCAGCGTTGGTGGCTGTTGTTTCTTGTGTCAGATTCGAGCCAACTGGAGGGAAGAAAAGCTGGAGGAGACTCTCCCATGTACAGCAGCTCCAGAGGCACCCTTCCCTCAGAATCTGCTTGTGTGTCTCTGCTATTGGCTCAGCTGCTCAATTCTTCTCATCTGGGAGGGAGGGAGGGAGGGAGGGAGGGAGCTTCTTCCTTCAACCATGCTGAGACTCAAGGACCATACTCTTTCCCTTCCCCTTCCCTATTTCTTTAGGTCATTTCTCAGTCCTGTAAGTGGAGGTGTTTACTTCTTTTGTTTTGTTGTACTTTGTTGGGGAGGAAAGAGGAGAATTAGTGAAGTTTTAAAGGCAGGAGCTTCTGCCTTTTTAGAATTCAGCCTCTAAGGAACTTTCACGTAAAACTATCAGTAACAGAGGAAGCCACAGAGAACCTTAATTACATTTTTTGAAAGTTAAACTCAGTACAAATTTGTCCCGTTTCTCTCAACCCAAATGCAAAGTTTATTAGGACATTTAGCACAGACTTCCAACCTCCTTAATTGTAGCTGTCCTTCACAAAGAGATATCCTACAACACCTACAGATGGCAGATTCTGCCCATGTTTCTATAGATCTGCCCAAGGAAGCTCAACTACACTGCTTTTTCCATAGAGATGTACTAATGGAAATTTATCAGGCATGACCTTCCTTGGAACTAAAATTTAGAGCATTTTAGAAGTAGCTTTAGAACCTAGCCATTTATCTCCTGTTCAAGCTTTTCTCAAATTTTTGTAGTTAATCTGCTTTAAAATAATTGTACAATAATTTCTTCTTCTTAGGTGAAGGTTCTTTAGGATTTTAGAAGGAATCCAAACCTCTCCAAGTCAAGTAATTCAGGAGAAATCCTAATGTCTACTTCTCAGGGCTAAAAAGGTCAAAAATATATAGGGCAATAAATGGAAATTGGCTTTCTGAACACCAAGAATGGGCCAAGTAATATGTTTCATGGTTTATAAATGTTATTATATTTAATCTTTAAAATAGCCCTATAGCATCAGTCCTTTTATTTCTTTTTTACAGATAAGGAAATGGGCTTAGAGAGGTTACGTCTATTTCCCAGGATGACATCAGTAAGTAAACTGAAGAACTTAGGCTTCAGGGTTGGTGCGCGCACTGCTTACAGGCCAGTGCTCTGGAGTCACACTGCCTGAGCCCCTTCCCTTACTGTGGGGTGTTGGACAAGTTGCTTCATTTCTCTAAGGCTCGGTTTCCTCTGCAGTGAAATGCACATGAACGTAGTGTCTGTTGGCTGTAGGCATTCAAGGAGATAATGCTTGTGTATCTGCAAGCTAGCACAACATGCTTTCTGAGTTACTTGTGATTTCTGGGTTGTCAGCAGCACCTGCTTTCTCTATGAGTGGTGAGATTCTCACATACTGCTCCAGCTTAGAGATGAAGACATGGGAAAAGTCCCCTTGTCCTCTGTTTCAGCAAAAAGCAAAAGCAAATATTCCCAAACTATAGAAAAACAATCACCGGTCATAGCCCAATAATTAACAAACAGATGAAATACTTTCTGATGAAACTTTACATGTCTCAACATCTTTTTTACCACAGAGAGGAGTATTTTATGTTTTTCTTTTCCTTTTTTTTTTTTTTTTTTTTTGAGAGGGAGAACAAGCACAAGCAGGGAGAAGCATAGAGGGAGAAGGAGAGAAGCAGACTTCCTGCTGAGCATGGAGCCCCAACGTGGGGCTTGAGATCATGACCTGGGCCCAAATCAAGAGTCACAGGCTTGGGCAGCCCTGGTGGTGCAGCAGTTTGGCGCCGCCTGCAGCCTGGGGTGTGATCCTGGAGACCCGGGATCGAGTCCCACATCGGGCTCCCTTCACGGAGCCTGCTTCTCCCTCTGCCTGTGTCTCTGCCTCTCTCTGTGTCTATGAATAAATAAATAAAATCTTAAAAAAAAAAAAAGAGTTAGAGGCTTCACCCACTGAGCCACCCAGGTGCTCCGAGAATATTGTATTTTTTAATGTAAGTCTCAGGAAAAAATACAGGTGTGGCATAGCCTAAGAATCAATACTGATGAGACCAGCCTGTGGGCCTCAGCAGCTCCTATACAACTCCACAGAGCATGAGCACACTACGGAAGCACTCTAGTGGTTCAGGCAAAGGGGAGTTAATCCATGGCTGGAGACGAATCCCAAATATTTTGACAGTAAGAATCGTGCTATATTCTAGCCTAAAGAGGTATTTGTTGCTCCTCTGGCCTGGGCTTCATATAACATGAGTAAATCAATTGTATCATTCTAAGACAAATGATAAATGTTTTTCCCACTTCCCAGAGTAGCTAGTATTCAAGCAGCCAGGAAGGTCTCTTGGACATCAGGAAGACTCCATCGCTACAAGTCATTAAAGCTCTGAACTTCACCTGTTAATAGGACAAAACCACTTACTGAACACAATGGTTATAAGAAATTAAATGAGATCATGTATATAGAGTGCTTAGCATAACTAGAGCAAGAATCCACTATATGGTGACTATAATTATTATGTCCACTGTAGAAAACTGTAAACAGCAGGAAAGTGTAAGGAAGAAAAAAAAGTCACCTGTAATTTCTCCTCCCAAAGGCAACAATTACTGTTAAATTCTAGTCAGTAGTTTGTCTTTCTATAGATCTGATAACACACTAACTCTATGCAGGCTGGGTTTGTTTTGTTTTGTCTTTTGGCGTATTAATAGAACTTATGTATACGGCCACACCATTAGCAGCTAGGAAGTGCTTCTTTATGGCTTCTAATGAAATAGCTTTTCCTAGTTATGAAGCCTTTGGGAATGAAATAGTCCTGCCTACCTCATTTCCTGTCATGCTGGGATCTGCCCTCCTGGCCTTGGGAATCCTCAAATCTGTCACCATCATCACTTGGGACCACTGCAAAGAGTGTCTTGAGCGCTTAGAGGGTGTTGAGTGTGTAGGCCCCCCCAAACCCAAAGGTAGCACTCTGTAGGCTACGATGTAAGGCGGTTGCAGACAGCCTTATTTCCATAGCCATCTGCTCAACTGCCTCTCAAATTTTTTCCCCCACACATTATAACAGAAGCTGCAAAAAAAACCCAAAAACAAAACCCCCAAACGTGCTCATCTGCCTTCAGCTGAAGTTCAGTCTCCACCTTCCTGGCTACCTTTCGTAATATATATATATATATATATATTTTTTTTTTTTTTTCCAAAGAAAAAGCAAGATGTATTATTTGGCTTACGTATTTAAAAAACTGTCCAGGATATCAGAATTTAAGTCTCTTAACATTTGAGTTGCCCAAACTGTACTGCTCATGCTGACCTGCCCCTCATTCTCTGATGATAATCATCCCTTGTTTGTTTCAGAGAATATAACTGTCTAATTATGGAGTCTAAAGATTTACCTCTAGATATAGAATCAGGGACAATCAAAAATTATACTTAAAGTAAAGATGATCATCCATAACATTTATTTTGGCCAACAGTCTAGTTTTAGGAGGATTTTGGAACCACTTTATTATTATCATTCCTATTTTAGTGGATATTAAATAAACAGTTTTCCAGAAGAAAAATAGCCATGTGATTAAACAGAGAAAACATTAAAATTGAGAAAGAGAAGACTGAGTTTTCCCTAAAGCTCTGGCTCTATTAAAAATGAGCTGTGTGGCCTAAAGGAGCCCAAAGTCTCTGAGCCTACTTCCCCATCCAAAAACAGGGATAATGATCTCCACTTAATCAGCCTCACAGAATTTTTATTCAGAGCAAATTAAATAATGAATGTAAAAATAATTTGTAGCTTGTAAAGAGCTAAACAGACGTGTGTGGGGGAGGGTATTTTGCTCTTAAATAAAAAGGCAGGAGAGACAAGACGTCAGACACATTCTAACTGCCTTTTGAATTTGTATCTATATAGTCAACAACTATCCTGAAATGTTAAAAACAGATCATTGTGAATAATTCCATCCTTGACTGTCCAGTTTCCCTCCACACATGCATCATGCTAATTAAAGGACTGGCTGTCTTCGTGCTGTGTTAGAGGAAACTGAAGTGTTAGAACGAAACGGACTGGCATGCTATCTCAAGGAGCTTACGCCAGCTAAGGAAGGGCTGAGGGAAGTTAAGGAGTTAGAGGTACGGAGGATTAGGATCACTGAGGTTATAAGAATTTGAAACTAGAAAAAAGGTATCAACAGCTTAGAATTTAAAGAAATGTTAAGAGATGGCTTTTCCCAAGGAGGGGAGCCAATCTTCAAACCCCTAGACGAGAGATTTTACGAAGCTATTATATGCAGCTCCTCCAGAGCCTGACATTTGATTACATTTAAAATTCATCTTTTGCTTCCCTTTTCCTTCCTCCCCCATACACCATGTGTTCTTGCCCCAACCTCCCACTTTTCCCTCCTTTGATTTATTTCCATTTCAATCCCTTTTGAATGTCTAGCTCCAGTTCTGCACTGGCTTCCCTAACCTCTCCTTGCCTGGCTCTCTCTGATGTACAACCTCCCTGCCCGCAGCACCATGCACCCACGTTCCTCTTTGGAAAAATCACATCTCATTCTTACAGAGGAGACATGGAAAATCATTCTGAGCTGTATTGTCTGTCTGTCTGTCTGTCTGTTTGTTTGAATAGAATGATAAGAGCTTTAAATTCCAGGCTGTTTCCCTATAAGGAGAGGATGTGGGAGGGACAGAAGCAATGACAGTTTCCAAACCGGCTCAGACTTGGTCACTGGTGGTGGCAGGATGCCATTCTCATTCCATCAGGGCAGGATCCACTGGCCAGAGGCATTCAGTCAAAGCAGGTGGGGAGAGGGAAACGGGTAGGCTGATAAAGACTTGCAAAGATGGAGAGAAAGGAAAAGAGGTAAAATAAAGTGAATAATTGATGGAGTAGGGCAACAGAAACAAGGAAGGAGGAGGGATGGGGGGGACAGAGCAGGGAATAAAGTGGAAGGGCAAACAGGGAGGGCCGAAGAGAGAGAGAGAGAGAACCAAACCAGGAGGGAGAAGAGAGACAGAAGCAGGGGGGCGGTGGGGCCAGGCCGGAGAGAAGAGGAGGGCGCGGGCCAGCCTGCCATGCCTAGCCTGGGGCTGTGCGTGTACTTCCTTACACTGTCATCGGTAGCTGCCTTATCTATTTTCACCTCTGGCAGGAGCCGCCCGCCGATGTGGGAGCCAGGGCCACCGATGAGGGACACCACGCCGTTGCAGTCCACCGTGCTGTTGCGCTTGACACTGCGCCGCAGGCTGGGGAAGATGCGCGACGAGCGGCTGCCCTGGCTGTAGCCGCTGTAGCCGCTGTAGCTGCTGCGGCGCTCGCGGGCCCGGATGGGGATGAAGAGCGAGTCCCGGCGGCCCTCGCTCTCCTCCACGGTGCTGTGCTCGTCGTCGGCGAACTCGTTCTCCGAGCCCGGGTCGCGGAACCGCCCGGGCCCCCGGAAGCTGAAGATGCTGCTTTTGCTGTTGTGGCGGGAGAGGAACGGGGAGCCCGGGATGCTGAGCAGAGACTGCAGGGACAGGGAGACAGAGAAGGACAGAGACAGGTGTGAGACGGGCCCGCTGCGCAGCCTGAGCAAAGGCATTGTCCCCACCCTCACCCTCACCCTCACCCCCCACGTCCTGGCCCCGTCCTTGCACTCCTGGTATCGGAGCACAGTGTTCCCTGACGGCACGTCTGGATGGTGCGTGTGTACAACGACCCAACACCCCTCATCACTCTCTTTTGCCCCATACCCTTGGGACGCGACTCTGACCAGCTATAACCCTAGAAAAACTGGACTGGTCACCCAGGCAATGCAATGATGCTTTGATCTTGTGCTCTATGCAGCTAATCCACAGGCAAACATCGCTGGGTCTGTTTCTCATTACTGTGAGGTCACACGACGTGGGCCTGTCATTTACCCACCATTGATTCTATGCTATGCTTGGCAAAAAGGGGCGAATTTTTAAGTGGCCTCTATCTCTTGGTATTCTCTCGATGAGTACATGCCCGGGAGGTGAGTCCTATGCCAACAGTGGCCTTGAAGTACTTTTTGAAGTTGAATATTATGGATGTTCCCTCCTACTCCATTTTAAAGTCGACATTTTTTTCATCAAAAGCTTAAATATTTGTAAGTTCTAGAATTCCCAGTACTGACTATTTATTTGGTTCCACGCCCTGTGTGGAGCCCAGTTTGGGGCTTGGACTAACAACCCTGCGATCAGGACCTAGCTGAGACTAGGAGTCAGATGTTAACCAAATGAGCCACCAAGATGCCCTCTAGCACTGACACTTAAAAATATAACTTTCGGGGAGCCTGGGTGGCTCAGCGGTTTAGCGCTGCCTATGGCCCAGGGCATGATCCTGGAGACATCGGGCTCCCTGCACAGAGCCTGCTTCTCCCTCTGCCTGTGTCTCTGCCTCTCTCTCTCTGTCTCTCATGAATAAAATCTTAAAAAAATAATAATAAAATAAAAATAAAAATATAACTTTTATTTATCATTTACAAATTTCTCATTTTTTTTCTCTTTCAACTCATACTTCCAATTCCACATTCTCTAGAGAACTGTATGCTAATGTATATTTTTATGCTTTCCTATATTTTATTGATCACCTTTCTTTTTAAAGATTTTTATTTATTCATGAGAGACACACATACACAGAGAGAGAGACATAGGCAGAAGGAGAAGCAGGTTCCCTGTGGGGAGCCCGATGTGGGACTCAATCCCAGGACCCTGGGATCATGATCTGAGCCAAAAGCAGACGCTCAACCACTGAGCCACCCAGGTGCCCCTTACTGATCACCTCTAAATACTTTCCTTCAAATAAAAATTATAAAGTATACTTAAAAAAATTTTAATTTTCCTGTGGCCATGAATCTCAAAGAATTTTAAAAAATTCTCTATTATAATTCTTTTTAATAAAATTGATCAAGGTATATATATTATATATTTTATAAGTAATTACTAAGCTTAAAAAGAAAATTTTGTTAAAATATGTCTCTTAATGAGTTTTTTTGTTCCAATTGGTGTTTTTGGTGATGAAATATTTGTACATAGTATTATTTATTAGAATCAAACATAGCTCAAAAATCAACTCTCCCTTCCCTCTCTGATAAGAACAGATACTATACTTGATCTTAGCCAAAAGGCCAAGAAGTGACCTCTCCCTTCCCCTTCTAATATTAGATTTTAAGTGCTGAGAAACCTTATTCAAGTAGTAAATAGTATCTTGGAACAGAAGGATTTGGTTATAGCAATGTCACTTAAATCTTTGAACTCCTTTCAAGTTATATGCCAAAATCTCATAGTAAGCTATCGGTAGAATTTATCTACTGGCTGACAATCAAATCAGGTAGTCTTTCAATTTTTTTGAAAGCAAAGAACTGTAAACCACCCAACTTGCCAAATGATCTCTCTCTCTCTTTTTTTAATTCCAAATGATCTCTTACCGAGTTGTTAAAGGTAATCCATTCCTTGATTTCTGAGGATGCCAAAAAGGTTTTATTTATTATTTACTAGTAATTATATGGGTTACTCTTATAAGGGTTATTCTTTTACTTAAAGGAACTTTATTTAACCCAAAATAAACAGTTGGAATAATCAAAATATCATTAATTTCAAAACATCACTGCCAATGTTAATTTTTTCCCAACATTAATTTTTTTAATAAAATAATTTTATCACATGCTTTAAAGATATTTTCATCAAGACCTTAAAGCCACAGGTTTAGCTCATTCACTTTATAAAAATATCCACCATATGATATAATTAGTAAAGCTAGTCCTTACTGTCACAGCAATTGGCCAAATTGGACTTTTATTTGAAAAATTATGACCTTATTTTTCCTTTTTAATAAATGTACTAATATGTATTCAAGTGACATCCATCCCACTCCTGAATTTAAACACCCCAACGGCCCTGATTTTAAGATGGGTAAATTCAGAAAGCCTTACAATGTATTTAAATTTCTTGGATTAAAGAAAATATAAGGACACTGA
The DNA here is from genome assembly GCF_048418805.1 of Vulpes vulpes. Lineage (NCBI taxonomy): Eukaryota > Metazoa > Chordata > Mammalia > Carnivora > Canidae > Vulpes > Vulpes vulpes. Next base: position 3,251,459 of record NC_132787.1, read on the forward strand.
TATTTTCAATTGTGCATTTGTTTGGCATCCCCTAAATTTTCAAACCTCAGGGCACTGTGCCAAAAGCAATGCCTTCCTATTGTACCTATGATTTTGTTCTGAGAAGTGCTAAGGTGACAGACACAGAGACAACTGCCTTTGGAAGAGTTTATTACCTATATTTCCCAAGAGAAGGGGGCCTGCCATGTCATGCCAGCTGGGCCTCATGGGGAGGTACCATGGTCCGTTAGGAGGCAAAAGGAGCAAGGGAAAAGCATGGTTCAGAACCTGTATGGGGGTTTCCTTGGAAGGAACAGCTGAGGTACAGTAGGCACATCTGAGAAGCTTAGGATTGGGCGGTTTGAGTGATTTGAGCAAGCTCTGGGCTATAGGAATGATTTTGGCTGTAAAGTACCTGGCCCTTGGAGTGATTTAGGGCAGGGGAAACATTGGTTTGGTGTGTCTTTGTGTGTGAGCCTTAGATAAAAATTTGGGCCTGAGGGTTTGGATTAGTTGATTTTTAAAAAATATTTTATTAATGAGAGAGAGAGAGAGAGAGAGAGAGAGGCAGAGGAAGAAGCAGGCTCCGTGCAGGGAGCCTGACATGGGACTCGATCCCAGGACTCCAGTATCACGCCCTGGGCTGAAGGCAGTGCTAAATCCCTGAGCCACCGGGGCTGCCCTGGATTAGTTGATTTGTATATGAAAGGCACACTTTCAGGCAAGTTGTTCACTGTCTAGAAATTAAGTTTTGCACATTAGCTAGCAAGGCTCCTAAAATGTCAAAGCATCGTAAAGTACAAAAAATAAAAACCATGATTAATACATTAAGATCCCAAGATTGGATTGGCAGGGAGGGAAAGGAAATATCTGAGCTCCTACCCACATGTTCAGTCCAGTGTAACACAGAACACTGAGGTTCTGTGTTAGATGTTAGTAACAGTGCCTTGGGTGTATGTATCTCCCTCGTAGGGCTCACTAGAGAGAAATATGGCCGGGACGAGACAAGACTCCGGTAGTCTTGGGCTAAATCCCATAATCACTTTAATAGCATCAATCAATGTCCTAAAAATGTCCTTCAAGACCCTCCCAGCATTGACCCTAACTTACTTTTCCCATTTTATCTTTCACTCTTTCCCCTCACAGACCCTACCACTGAGCCATGCTGCCTTCAGGTCTTTATGTTCTACACTTCCAGCTGTGGAAATCCTCTCCATTGTCCATGGTCCAGCCCTTTATCTTCTTCCACAAACCTCCTTCCCCTTCCACAGCCCTGAGCCTCTTTTTCAGAGTACTTGTGCTCTACTTTTTACTATAGTTCTTTACACACATGCTTTTAGCTCTTCTTTTTAATCAGCTACAAACTCTTTAGGGGCACACTGCCTGATTCATCTTTGTATCTCCTGGAGTGCTTTGTATACTGCAGGTAGAGCACTTAATTTAATGAATATGTATTGAGATTATTATTTTTTTTTATTTTATTTTTTATTTTTTATTTTTTTAATTTATGATAGTCACAGAGAGAGAGAGAGAGAGAGAGGCAGAGACACAGGCAGAGGGAGAAGCAGGCTCCATGCACCGGGAGCCTGATGTGGGATTTGATCCCGGGTCTCCAGGATCGCACCCTGGGCCAAAGGCAGGCGCCAAACCGCTGCGCCACCCAGGGATCCCATGTATTGAGATTATATACTATAAGTTAGCCATCCACACCTGAGCATTACCCCACACCTGCATTGGGTCCCTACTTCACTTCTCATAGAAGTCCACTTCTCTGGACTAAATCTGTGATTTTGCATTAAGCCAATGCTGGCTGCTGATACTACCTGGGACATTAGGTCTCCATATTCAGAAAGGTTTCACTTATTTGATACATGATCAATAAATACCTATAGTGTACTAAGTGATGTGGATACAGTGGTAAAGACATACATCATGGTCCCTGCCTTCTGGCAACTTGCAGCATATTAGGAAATAGATATTATAGGAAATCTATTCCTAAATGATAGAAAAATGATAAGGAAAAAAAAATAAAAAAAATAAAAAAATAAAAAACAAAAAAAAAAAAAGAAAAATGATAAGGAAGATGATGATAAATTAATTCAGTGACCTACAAACACAGAAACCAGGATCCTGAGACAACACACGCTAAAAGAAACAAACTATCTATTATTCTTTAATTCCCTGTTCCATTCTTGGCAAAAGAGCTGCCTCTAATAAATCTGGAAAAGAGAACTTGTTCCATTTCTCCTTGTGCTCAGTATTCAAACTTAATCTATGGAAATACATCCTGAGGGTAGCCACCCCAACCCCTCCCCAGTCTCAGCTTCCCTGGGCTGGAGGGTTTCAGTGATGACTCAGGACCCTTGGCTCTGTTAACTCCTGGGATCCAGGCCACTTTATAAAATGGATGGGCCTTATCTCCTGTTTTCAACATTTTTCCTGTCTACCAGTCAGGAGCTTCTGGTCTTTTCCAGGCATATAACTAGTATATTTAGTATAACTAAATATACTACCTTAAGTCTAGGTGTTTGCTTGGGAGAATGGCTCTGGGGTGTTCTTGATTTGTGGACATGGCCCTCATATTTTTTCCACAGAAAAACTGAGGATTTTAGGGCATCCATGTCAGCTAGACAGCCTTGGGACAAGGCTTTAACAATGACTGGGATGCTTTAGGATGTGATAAACTGGTGATTTAAGTGTTCTTTGTCCATGCCATATTTCACTTTTTCTTCACTTTTTTTCCCCCCCAAACAGCAGTTATTCTTAAAGTGTGGTCTAGGGATTACTGTGATCCTTTTAAGGGGGCTCAAGAGGTCAAAACTATTTTATAATAATACTAAGATGATACTTTCATTTTCTCACAAGTATAGAGTAGACTCTGGAGTCTGACAGTTTCACAGTATTTACACTTTTCTGATGAGCTGGTAGTGATTAATAAATGTATGTGATTTTTTAACACTGTGTGTGTCAGTACTTGGAAGATCTATGTAACTCAATGAATCAGTATTTCCTAAATGATCAATGCATGATACTACAAATCATTCATGAGTTACAGATCTATGGTGCTAAATACAGCAAAGGATATTTATTTATTTATTTAATTTATTTAATTTGTTTATTTTTTAACAGATTTTATTTATTTATTCATGAGACACACACACACACACACACACACACACAGAGGCAGAGACACAGGCAGAGGGAGACGCAGGCTCCACGCAGGGAGCTGGATGTGGGACTTGATTCCTGGTCTCCAGGATCATGCCCTGGGCCAAAGGCAGGCGCCAAACCGCTGAGCCACCGGAGCTGCCCTATTTTTTATTTATTTATTTATTTATTTATTTATTTATTTATTTATTTATTTATTTTACTTTATTTTATTTTTTTAAAGAGATTTTATTTGTTTATTCATGAGAGACACACACACAGAGGAGCAGAGACACAGGCAGAGGGAAAAGCAGGCTCCATGCAGGGAGCCCGATGTGGGACTCGACCCTGGGACTCCCAAGATCATGCCTTGGGCCAGAGGCAGGTGCCAAACCGCTGAGCCACCCAGGGATCCCTATTTACTTATTTTTAAAGATTTATTTATTTGAGATAGTGAGAGAGAGAGAGTGGGTGGGAGGGATAGAGGAAGAGGGAGAGAGTAAACCTTAAATAGACTCTGTCCTGAACGAGGAGCCAGATGCAGGGATTGATTCCATGACCCTGAGATCACAACCTGAGCTGAAACCAAGATCTGGGCACTCAATCGATTATGCCATCCAGGTGCCCCAAGGTCTTCAATTTTTAAGGATATTAGGGGGTTCTAAGACCAAAAAGCTTGAGAAATGTGGCACTGGAAAAATTAAAATACTATGCAAAATGGAACTCAAGTTAATATGTGTGAACTGTTCTAAGCCCTAAAACCACAGCAGTAATTTTATAGAGAAATGAGTAGGAGACGAGATGGCCAGATGTCTTAAGAGTTCTCTGAAGATCTGGCAATAAAGGAAATGGATATACACTTGAATTGTGCCATGGGAAATGGAAGCCACGTTCACTGGTGAGCCAACAAGAGATGACCACGTATGTGGAGACGTAAACGGGGAGGAGCGTCTATATACCGTATGTTCAGGAGTACAAGTTCTGCAGTCCGAAGGACCTGGTTCAAATCCTGACTCTAACACCTACTGGCCATAAGACCTTAGACAAGTTAGTCAATCTCTTTCGGCCTCAGTTTCCTCAGTCATTCTTCCAGATAAAACCAGAGAAACTGCAGAAGAGTCCTGGGACAAAGAATATGACTTCCATGTGGGGTTTCTCAGTAAGTCTTGGCAGACAGCCATGGCCTCTAGGAATCTACAATTTTTTTCAGATGGAGAAATGAGAGGAAGTGAACATTTTCATGCAAAGCAGGACATTTCAGAAGCCCAGTTTTATTTGTCGAGCTAGGGAGCAATCAGTGCAACTCTGTGCTGAAGCCTATAGATTAATCAGAGACCATTCAATAACAGTGCTAAGGTATTCATTAACAAGCTCAGTGATGGCTCTTACGACAAGGGTTGGATGACAACAAAGCTGAGTCACACTCTTCCCCAAAAGAGAGTGAACTAGGAGAAAGGTGAGGTGAAGGTGAGGGTGAGAGAGAGAGAGAGAGAGAGAGAGAAAGAGAGAGAGAGAGAGATGGCTCCAGGCCACAGGCAAGACCCAGAAGGGTGAAAACAGATTTATAAAAGTCCCCCATTCATTTGTCCAACAAATATCTGAATGCTAGCCATATGCAGACTCTGCCTTTAGCACTTTATCTAGGAGAGGAAAGAATGTGAGTCCATGCAGAGTGAAAAGCAGCACATAAAGGGGTACGTATAAAACACAGTGGAAAGAGAAATGGCAACGTCCACTGAGGTGTGGCATGGGGGAGGTCAGGGAAGGTTTTCTGAGAGAAGGATGTGAAGACTAAGTGTGGTGTAGACATTGAGAGATGGAAAAATAGGGCGTCTTAGAGAGGGAGGTTTCTGGAGCAAAACTGAGGACAGGAAGCAAACATTGTACATGAGAAGCAGCTAGCAGTGCATTCTGCTCTAAGTCCAGGGTGCCTGACAGGGCACAGTGACCGGGAGCTGAGCGGGCCAGGAGAAGGGGGCCCTAGGACTGCCAGCTACAGGGCTGGTGCTTCATTAGTAAATAGAGTGAATCTGATTAGGGTCATTTCCTCTCCCATTCTCTGTGATAATGATTCTACATTAGTCAATATTTTCTTTAATGCCTCTACTCAACTTCTCATTCCCTTCAATAGGACTTTGAATTTCCTGTATTACTATACACCAGAGACTGTCCGGGGTTGTCTTCCTCAACTCCCTACTCCCTATCTACAAACTTATCCATACCCACCCTCCCCCTATTTTCCTGACAGCTGGGGATAAGGTGCCCCTTTCCTGTAAAGACTTACATCCATTTTCACATCTTCCAAGACTGTGCTCCATTTTCTTTTCTTTTCTTTTTTTTTTTTCCATTTTCTTTTCTATTCTACTCCATTTTCTACCTCCACTTTGCTTCTTCTGGGCTCCCCGCCCCAGATTATAAAAATAATTTCACCCATATACTTTAAAGCAGTTTGTATGAGAAGTCTACACTCACTGTTTCCACTTCCCACTTCACTTCCATATGGTATCCATCCTTATCCTGGACTGAAATGTGTCTTTAAAGTTTTCAATGACTTATATTGCCAAATCCAGTACATATTTCCAATTCTGATCTCATGAAGCATTTTCTGTTAAATTTCAATCCATTGATCACTCCCCTGCTTTCTCCAACCTTTGTACTCTCCTGGCTTCACTGTACTGGTTCTCTTAGTACCTCTAATGACCATTCATCCATTTTCCTTCATGAGCTCCATCTCCGATGCCCACAGATATCCGTGGTTGTGCCCCTAGCTCACTGTTCCTTAACCTGACACAACCTCTTTGGGAGTATCTCGTCAAGTCTCGCAGTCCCGATCACCATCTCTCACCTCAGGACCTTTTCCTGAAGCCATTATTTGCCTATTTTGTGTCTAAAGACCTTTTCTACTTGGTTATCCAACAAATAATTCAAGCTTGAGGCATCCACACTGAATTTACTTTTTTCCAACCCTAGAATGTCTTTTCGTTTTTCCTATTGCTTCCCCATCAACACACACATACATTACCCGTTTATCCTTTATTTACCTTCCCAAGAAAGTCCTTACTGAACCTGCAGGTTGTGGTAGATCTGTGCCCTCTAAAACACTCCAGCCAATGGGAATTATGGAACAATATGGAACAATATGGAACCATCAATGTTATTACAGAAATAAATTTTAGTGGTTGCTCCACTACAAGGATGGTGTTCTAACCACTGTGAACTTCTAGGACCCGTCACAATCCCTGATGCATGATAGGCACTCCAGGACTGCCTGGTGGTGAATAATGAGAGCTCCGTTTTAGGAAACACTCTATCAACAGTATATAAAACATGAAGGAGAGGGAGAAGGATCAGAGGAAACAAACCTGCAGTGGCTAACTGCAGTAGAATGAAACAATACAAAGGTCTGAGCTAAGGTAGGATTAATAGGATAGAAAGAAGGGGATGGCACAAGAGACTCTGCTGTGATAATGAATAGGACTAGCAGAGATTGAACTGGGAGGTGAGAGATACAAGGGATGTCACAATGAAGCATCTCCGGGAGACAAGGAAAGACACTGGATACACTGCCATAAAACTAGTAACTGTAATCTATTCTATACCTTATAAACTTTCCAGCATTTCCTTAAAATGGGGAATTAAATAGCCTAAGAACTGGATTTTGGTGGTGGTCTTTGAAATCCAAAAATAAGTGTTATGTAATGATATTTATAGTCACAGAATGCTCAGTAATTATCATACTTCTTCTCTTTCTTTCTCTTAGTTTCCTCATTTATCAAAGTTGGGTACAACTGGAGGCTTTTAATCTACCACAGACTAATTTATCAGCATGACACTATATCTAGAATAATTAATTACCAGAATTTGCCACACTCAAATAAGGTGACCTAAAGAGTTTCAGGACTCTTTTTAAAAAATCTACGATTATATGCAATTCTTTTTTTTTTTTTTAAGATTTTATTTATTTATTTATTCACGAGAGACACACAGAGAGGCAGAGACACAGGCAGAAGGAGAAGCAGGCTCCATGGAGGGAGCCTGATGTGGGACTTGATCCCAGGACCCCGGGATCACACCCTGAGCCAAAGGCAGACACTCAACCACCGAGCCACCCAGGCATCCGTATGTGCAATTCTTAAACAGAGATGTTTAAGAAAGCTAAATTCTGATGTTCCGACCTTTAAGGAGAAGGGTGCTTCTTTAAGTTTTAGAATGGAAGGCCCACTGGTGTGACAAGGACCTTTTGGCTGAAGTAAGTCTGCTAAAGGTGATCATGAGGTCCTAGGGCTGGCCTAGAGTAGAGAGTGGATGCAGGATGGGAGCAGAGGGCTGTTCTAACACGTCTACTGCCTGCCCTTAGGGAGCAGTTTGGAGCATGGAGAGGCAGACCTTAGGACCCAGGGAAGGGGCTCCAAAATGTAGAGCCAACGGGGAATGGGAGAATCAATGAGATTAGGAAAAGCAGAACTTCTTAGGCTTATGTGACCCAGTGCAAAGAGTTTACCTGATTCATGATGGAAAATTTCCTCCCTATTCTGTTGTCTGGCAGTCGAAAGCCCTTCCTTCTCATACCATCTTCTGACTCTGACTTAAACACCTTCTCAGGATCCCCTTTTTCCTCTCCTTCAGAGAGCTCCTTCTGCTTCCTCTTCTTTCTCCGGTTACGTCTTTCTTTAGCACTCTTGGAACTGAGTTTAGATATTTCAGAGGAACTGCGAGGAGAGCCTGCCCCTTCTTCGCCTTCTTCCTCGATGGCATCTTCTGAAACAGTGCCTGCGGAGGTGGCCATTGCAGCAGCCTAGGGGAGGAGCCACAATGACATGCCAGTCAGAAGCTGCTAACTGGAGCCACACAAAGCCAAGCAACCAGTGCCCGATCATGTCCTTTCCCATAGATAGGTGAAGCAGGGGAGAAGGAGGAAGGTGAATCAGCTGGTATAGGAGACTATGGCCAGGACCTGGTTGTCTCCATTTCCAGGTTGATCTGTGTTGTGGCACATGGCCCTATATAAATAGAGCAGAACCTCACGGTGAGAACTCTGGGATTTATTCTCTTGGATTTCTCAGACAAGAACCTAGCTGCCTTCTTAGTACCAAAAGATTTCTTCTGGCCAACTCTGAAAATGAATGCTAAGAACCTACACTGTACATCATTGGCCCAACAGTATAAAAACACTTGTATACTTGGATAAGTATCAGAAAACAAAATGCTAGGGTGATGGCATCACTCATCCGGTTTTCAAATTTTACTTGACTATTTTACATGTATCTTCTTTTCAATTACAACCAATATTTTCATGACCATGGAGAATCTCTGAAGAAGATCCTAATGATTTCCTCACAAAAAGGCTATGCTTACATGAGACACTATATACTCGGCTCTGGTCACTTGTTTTTCTCCCAGCCACTGTAGCAGTTAACTGAACACTAAGCAGTTGAGAAATTCAACTAGAGATCAAATTAACAAACAATTTGGCCATTAAGACAAATGGAATAACTGGACCCACAATCTGCAGTTGTTACTCGGGTTATTTTAATCAGATTAATGACTTTTATTTGACAATGTGCCCAAAAAAAGATGGACTGGAATGACAATCAGATGGAGCCTTAGTCACGGTGATCTGGCCGGAA